>NC_133147.1:48729708-49329708 GCF_048418815.1 Hemitrygon akajei | reverse complement strand
ACTTTTTAAGGAAACTGAATATCCCGAAATTAACAGCTGAGGATTGTGTATCATTAGATGCACCTATTACGGAATCCGAAATAAAAGAGGATATTTTTTCAATGAATTCAGTTAAAGCCCCTTGCCCGGACGGTTATACTACGGAATACTTTAAATATTTTTCTTCAAAACACTCTCCTTGGTTATGCAAAGTTTTTAAGGACGCATTAACTGCAGGTAAACCACCATAATCTTTTTATGACGCCTCCACATCTTTAATTCTTAAAAAAGATAAAGACTCTACTGAATGTGCATCATATCGGCCAATATCTTTGCTGAATATGGATTCCAAGATATTTTACCAAGATTTTGGCCACTCTATTGGAAAATGTATTACCTAAATACAGGACCAGATCTGATTTAGTAAAATCGTTATTCATATTTTAATATTAGAAAATTCATTAACATAGCTTACACTGCCTCATCTAGAATCCCAGAATGTGTCATTTTCTCAGATGCTGAAAAAGCATTTGACTGAGTTGAATGGTCATATTTATTTAATATGCTGCAGAATTTTCACTTCAGACCGACATTTATATCATGGATTAAATTAATATATTATAAGCCTTTGACTTCGATTCTTACCAATAATCAGAGATCTCCCTTTTTTTCAGCTGTTTCGTGGCACGGGGCAAGGCTGTCCTTTAAGTCCTCTACTATTTGATATTGCTTTGGAACCCCTAGCCATTGCTATTCGTGATTCACCAAATATTTTTTGTATTACCCGTGGGGAATGGACATATAAGCTATCACTATACGCTGATGATTTGTTATTACACATCTATGATCCTGAATCTATTCCTGTTATTTTATCTTTGTTTGCTCAGTTTAGTAGCTTTTCTGATAATAAACTGAATTTTAATAAGTGTGAATTATTCCCATTAAATATGCAAATTCCAATCTATAAACATCTACCATTTAAATTAGTTACAGATAACTTTACTTAATTGGGAATTAACATCACCAACAAACTTAAGGATTTATTTAAAGTCATCTTTTTACCTTTAATTGACCAAATCAAGCAACTTGTTACTAGATGGTCCCCATTGTCTTTGTCATTGGTTGGTCGAATCAATGCTATTAAGATGATAGTTTTACCAAAATTTTTATATTTATTTCAAGCAATACCAATTTAATTCCTAAATCTTTTTTTGATATTACTGATTCCAAAATATCCTCGTATGTGTAGCAGAATAAAAATCCTAGATTAAGTAAAAGAAAATACTTACAGGAGTCTAAGAAGGAACTTGGTATGGCTTTGCCAAACCTACGATTTTACTACTGGGCAGTTAACATCCGATATTTAATATTTTGGACACAGGAACTGGCAACATCACAAAGCCCACAATGGGTAAATTTGGTGTGTAAATTTGTACAAGGCTTTCCATTGTTCTCTATCTTCGGATCTTCGTTTCCCTTTGTTTTATCTAAACAGAATAAACAAATAACTAACCCTATAATTAAATATACGTTATGAATATGGTTTCAATTTCGTAAATTTTTTGGTATGAATAAGTTCATGTTATGAAGCCCTAATATATCTAACTTTCTTTTTCAGCCCTCTTTTATGGACAAGCCTTTGTGCTATGAAAAACGAGAGGTATAACATGTTTTCGTGATTTATTTTTAGATAATTGATTTATGTCCTTTGAACAACTGTCCAATAAATATAATTTGTCTCGAACCCATTTTTAGATAATTACAAATTAGAATATTTTTGAATAATATGTTCCCTTCTCCCAGCCCTTTTACCTGTCTCAGTGCACAACAAAGACCAATATCAGAATCAGGTGTATCATCAGTCGTATATATCATGAAATAAGTTTACCTTTTGGCGACAGTGCCATACATCATAATACTAAAGTCCTAAAGTACAGAACGAGCCGCCCTGCCCATCAACTCACCTGGTTAACTCGAGCCTAACAACAGAAAAGTTTACACAGGTCAATTAACCTGAGAACCAGAGCGTTTTTGGAATGTGGGAGGAAAGCGAAGTACCCGCGGGAATCCCGTACGTTGACGGGGGCTAGAATTATTACTGGTAGTAGATTGATCGTTCGAGTCCAGTAGAATGTTCTTCTAAGGGATTGTCATCCGTGGGTTCTCGGCAGGCTGAAGAGGCTGATCCAGGACCCATCTAACGGCAGTGTTAGAGTACATTCCCATAAAGGAAATCGGCCGCGCGTGACCTGTCTACGGTTGGGTAGCTAATGCACGGGCATACATCACATTGTCGTTGACAGATCGGGGACATGCCGATCAAGGTCCAGGGTTTTGGAATCGACTCTGATCTCTCAGCAGACTTCCGCCGCCTTCACTGCCGTTGCGGTGTGTCAGGTTTCTGTTCTGTGTTAGACCCGATCTCTTCTCCGCTTCCTCTCGTACCCTCTTCGCTCTCGGTTCGCCTCCTAAACTCGCCGCCTCTCCATTCTGTATCCATATCACTTCGCAATATATCCTCCACCAGATCTCACAATGTTCTTATCCGAAGAAGTGTGCAATTTGACGCTCGCTGGGAATTCCACGGCCGTTGGAAACATGGAGTGGGAAGCAGCTTCCGTCACGTCAATGGTCATCTTCACCCTCACCTTCCTACTGGGAGTCCCGGGTAACGGGGCAGTCATCTGGGTGATTGGCTTCAAGATGATCAGTAAGGTCCACACGGAGTGTTTCCTGACTCTGGCTCTGACTGACCTGATCTATTGCCTGACCCTTCCTTTCCGCATGGCCGACATCTCCTTGACCCACTCTGGGTACAACGCCTACTTTTCCTGTAAGTTTATTGGAATCTTGATGTTCCTCGACGCATCCGCCAGCACGTATCTGTGATGCTGATCAGCATCCGCCGCTGATTGGGTATTACTAGGCCTACGTGGTTCTAGCAACATCTGAGCCTCACGTGGGTTCGTGTGGTCTGCTTCGGAGTCTGCATCCTAGCCTTCGTCATGTGCCTCCCTCTCCTCCTGCTTTGGGATTTAAAGAGGGAATCGACCGTCTTGGAGCCATTTTGGTTTGTTTTTACCTTCGGCCTCCCCTTTCTAATTATCATCACCTGCTACTTCCTGCTAGGTTGGAAACTGCAAGGGAACAGTTTCGCCAAATCTAAGAAGCCTGTCCGCCTCATCATCACCGTAGTCGTGGCCTTTATGATCTGTTGGATCCCCAACGCTGTGTGCGACCTCCTATCTGCTTTCACCACACCGATTTCCCAGGGCTGGTCATTATTCACTGTAGCCCTGGCCTCCTTCAACAGAAGCTCTCAACCCCCTTCTCTATGTCTTCGCTGGCCGTGAATTTCACCAGGTCTTCAGGCGCTCCATCCTCGCCTCGCTGCGTCTGGCCTTCGCCGAGCAGAGGCCAGAATTTGAGATCCAGTCTCATACCCCCAACCTCACCTTAAATACGAATGTCTGAGGGAGTTCCTCGCGGCCAGACATTCGACCGATATCCCCTGACTACAGACGCAGAGGACAGTCGGATGCAATTGTAGTCGACAATGGAGGCATTCCTATACACTTATTTTAATCTCTCAGAACATAGACCATAGACCACTCTCCCAACAATGTACCGTACCAATTCAATCAGTCAATAAATGGCCAATTACACAAACACCCTCTGCCTGCACAATGGAGATATCCTTCCTTTATGCTGATTCTACTTATCTAAACATCTCTTACAGGTCTGTAACCTATCTATACTTACCACCATTCCAGGCAGCGTATACCAGGCACACACCACTGTCTCTGCAGTAACTTTCCCATCGCAACTCGCTTGGAATGACGCCCTCTTGATTTAAATGCACGTCCTCTGGTGTCAGACATTTCGACCCTGGGAATCATACTGAACATCCATGCTTTTCATGTTCTTCTAAACCTCATCCCGCCACCCCAGGGAAAATACCCCAAGTGTGTTCAACCTCCCGTAGTAGCCGATGCTCTCTAATATAGGCAGCATTCTGGTATATCTCCAGTGCACCCACTGCAAAGCCTCGACATCTTTCCTGCAATGGGTGACCAGAACTGTATAAACCTCTTTCACCAAATAGTCTCCATGTTCCTATGACCTCTCTCCTTGCAAGTCATTTTCACACACAGAACATAATGTTTTCTATTCGCACCCTTCTCGTGAACTCAACAGACTGTCGTGCGTGAAAATCCCAGTAAATCAGCAGAGTCTGAAATACCCTAAACAATCTGTCTGGCATGACCAATCAGAGTCACCTAGATCACATTTCTTTCTCATTCTGATGTTTGTTTTGAATAACAATTGAATCGCTTGACCATGTCTGCATGTTTTTATGCATTGAGTTGCTGCCATATGATTGACTGATTAGATGTTTGCATTAACGAGCAGGTATACAGCTTCACCTAATAAAGTTGCCTAATGAATTGTAAAGTTTCTGAATATCAAAATAATACTATAACGAGCAGTTAAACGTTAAAGATAAAACAAAATTAGATCAATATTTGGTGTTACTACTCTCTGCCTGTAAAGCTCCATTACTTCTCTTACTTCCACTGCCGTAGAGAAATGTTTCTTTTAAAAATCGTCTGGTAGTTTGTGCCAAACATCTTGGAGAACATACCACAGTTCCTGGCTGTCTCGCTTGCTTCTGTTTCTCCAGATAATCCCAGGCATTCTCGCAGATGTTGCGAACAAATCCCTCTGGAGACCATGCCATCTAAAACCACACATAAAAAAAATCTAGCGTGCCGAGGACATAGGCACAGTATTTGCTGGATCCTTTGATAGAAATCTTCATGGTGCACAGCACATCCAAACCCATGTATCGTTTACAAACATGATAACCCACCTATTTGCATATCCATCCATCTTATTGATATATATCACAAACAACTGAAATTCCTGGCGCTGCTCTGTGCGGAAAACGGCTGGTCGTGAATAATACCCACCCACCCCATGTACTGTCTATGGGCATGCCAACGTTGAATCCAGGGAATAAAGTCGCCGTGAATTCCGTCCATAATGCATATTCAATGCTATCACCTCAGTGTTTTGGCCCCGTCGTGTTTGAAATGTTGGCGCCCTCTACACTCGTCTATATTTACCACTTCCTGCAAGCAGGGTGCTTTTTCCTTTCCTTCTGATATGAAACACACAAGAGATAAGATCTCAGATCATTCTTTATATGCCTTTGTAACAACAATATCTGTGAATCTTAAGCTTTTAGCAGTCTTAAAAAAGGTTCGTGGACATATTTTGAAGAAAAT
Source organism: Hemitrygon akajei (assembly GCF_048418815.1). Taxonomy (NCBI): domain Eukaryota; kingdom Metazoa; phylum Chordata; class Chondrichthyes; order Myliobatiformes; family Dasyatidae; genus Hemitrygon; species Hemitrygon akajei. The sequence goes on along the minus strand of NC_133147.1, from coordinate 49,324,438 downwards.
ACGTGTTTATGCTCATGTAGACTGTATCCATATAGAGTACATGCACCATATACTGTAAAACCTACTTAGAAACATAGAAACCCTACAGCAAAATACGAGTACGCTGGCCACAACGTTGTTCCGTGCATGTCCCTACCCATAGTCCTCATTTTTTCTATGCTCTATGTACCTCCCCAAAAGTTTCTTAAAAGACCCTATTGTATCCGCCTCCACCACCGTTGCCGGCAGCCCATTCCACGCAGGAATGTACTTACATAAGAGATGTCAGGGGTAAGGCTTTTCCACGCAGCTCACCACTCTGCGTGAAAAGCCTTACCCCTGACATCTCTTATGTAAGTACTCCCAAACACCTTAAACCTGTGCCGTCTTGTGGCGGCCATATCAGCATTAGGAAAATGCCTCTGACTATGCACAAACTCAATGCCTGTCATCATCTTATACACCTCTATCAGGTCACCTCTCATCATCCTTCGCTCCAAGCAGAAAAGGTTTCTATAGTTTCCACATCCTTCCGAAAGTGAGGCGAACAGAACTGAGCACAGTACTCCAAGTGGGGTCTGACCAAGGTCCTATGTAGCTGCAACATTGCATCTCGGATGCTAAATTCAATTCCAATACACAATATGCCTTCTTAACTACAGAGTCATCCTGAGCAGCTGCTTTGACCGTCCTATGGACTCGGACCCCAGGATCCATCTAATCCTCCACACTGCCAAGAGTCTAACAGTTAATAACATATTCTGCCATCATATTTGACCTACCAGAATGAACCACTTCACACTTATCGTGGTTGGACTCCATCTGCCACTTCTTAGCGCAGTTTTGCATCCTATCAATGTCCCGCAGCAACCTCTAACAGCCATCCCCACTATCCACAGCACGCACATCCTCTGTGTCATCAGCAAACTTACCAACCCATCCCTCCACTTCCTCATTCAGGTCATTTATAAAAATCATGAAGAGTAAGGGTCCCAGAACAGACCCCTGCGCACATCACTGGTCACCGACCTCCATGCAGAATGTCACCCGTCTACAACCACTCATTGCTTTCTGTGGGAAAGCTAGTTCAGGATCCACGAAGTAAAGTCCCCTTGGATCCCATGGCTCCTTACTTTCTCAATAAGCCTTGCTCCTGTCTGTAGTAAAACCAGAAGGGCAAGCATTGTAAGGAGCTGATTGGCTAAGACAACTATATTGGAGATAAATCAATTGGCATGCCAATTTCCCATCAACTGAAAGTGAATTGAGAAGATTACTGTATGATGCCACAACTGTGCTCAGGGATGGTACTGGGAAACGAAGACTTGTCAAGGGTAAAATAGTGTTGAATGAAAATGCCACACCCAAGTTTTACAAAACCCGTCCTGTTCCTTATACCGTCCATGGCAATGTAGCCAGTGAGCTAGATCATATGGAGGCTGAAGACATTCGACCAAGATTGAGGGGAGCCTGTTAGCAATACCAGCGGTCCCAGGAGCCAAAGGATTTGAACCTGTCTGGATCGGTGGTGATTTGAAGACCAGATGACCGTAAGGCACAGGAGCAGAGTTAGGCAATTTGGCCCGTCATGTCTGCTCCGCTATTCAATCATGTTGATCCTTTTTTCCCCTCCTCAGCCCCACTCCCCGGCCTTCTCCCCGTACCCTTTGATGCCGTGTCCAATCAAGAACACGTCAAGCTCTGCCTTAAATGCACCAACGACCTGGCCGCCACAGCTGCCTGTGGTAATAAGTTCCAAAATTTCACCACATTCTAGCTGAAAAAAAATTCTCCGCATCACTGTTTTAAATGGATGCCCTTCTACCCTGAGGTTTTGCCCTCTTGTCCTAGACTCCCCCACCATGCGAAATATCTTAGCAATGCTCCCAAATTGCTTGTTGAACTCAGCAGGCCAGGCCACATCCACGGAAAAAAAGAGCAGTCGAAAATTCGGGCCGAGACGCTTTGGCAGGTCTGGAGAAAAAAAAAAAGAGGAGGAGTAGATTTAAAAGGTGAGGCAGAGGAGAGAGAAACACAAGCTAATAGATAAAGAAGGGAGATCAGTAGAGAGGGACAAATAGACAAGGGAGTCAGGTAGGAAACAATCCCTGCGGAAAGCAGAACGTGGGGAAATAGGACGCAAAGATTTGCTTGGTTGTGGAATCCTGTTGGAGCTGGCAGAAGTAGATTGTGAGTCCACTTCGCCGGGTATCTACGCTCTGTCTGCCAGAAGAAGCAGGATCTCCAACTGGCAGGGGGATGGGGAATGCTGATCGATGGGCGTGGGAGGGGTGAGTTACCATAGTTTGTTGCAAGAACGAGGCTGAGGACGAATGCAAGTGCAGGACACAGGCGCGGAGGCAGCGTCGTGAGGCGTTAGCACTGTTGCGAACGGGGAAACGGTATCCAGGACAGTCTTTACACGGAGACAAGGTTTCACGTAACATACCCAGTAAATGATGTGGACTTTAAAACAGACAGTCCCAAGGAATCAGGAACCGAGGTTTACTCAACCTGGAGTCAACCAACGAACTGGCAATGCAGGTTCTGTGACAGCCGAGTCTTATCCTTTGTTCGCTAAAGGAAACCAAGTGTGCTGTAATGGATGGGGGTGGGTGCGGGGGGAAATACCATGTTGGATAAATCGCTGCTCATGCCATCAGATGGGAGGCTATCCATGCGGAATCTAAGGTATTGTTACTCCAACCTGAGTGTGGCCTCCTCGCGACAGTGGAGGAGGCGATGGACTGACATATCGGAAAGGGAAGTGGAATTAGAGTGGGTGGCTACTGGGAGATCCCACATCGTCTGGCTGGCGAGCTGAGGCGGCATTTCACCTGTGAGTCTGTTGGGGTCACATACTGTGTCCGGCGCTCCCGATGTTGCCTCCTGTCTATCGGTGAAACACGGCCAAGATTGGGACGCCACTTCACCGAGTACCTACACTCGGCTAACTTCCCCTTTTCCATATTCTGAGATTACTGTGATCATTGGGCTGTATTTTGTATCGGTTTCCTTAAGTTTTTAGGTGTTTCTTTCTTGTGCCGATTGGCGGGGGGGGGGGGTTGCGGGGGGCGCTGAACTGTTAATTATTGTGTATAAGAGGCAGTGCTGGGGGAATTTGGTTGTTATTGTGGCTGTTTTTCTTTTCCTGCAGGCGAGTGAGGATTTGGGTGTCTGGGAGTTTTGTTTCTTTTCTGTTTCGTGCCTGTTGGGGTGTGGGGAGTTGATGTGTTTTCTTGCATCAACACTCATGGTCCTTCTGTATTTAATGGCTTTCTGGAGCAGATAAACATCAAAGTCATATCATACATGCGCACTTTGACAGTGAAAATGAACCTTTGATCTCTTCCCACCATCAAGGTCATCTTCAAGAGGGCGGCATTCATCATTAAAAACTCTCACCTCCTGGATCATTTTCTCGTTACTACCACGGGAAGTTACTTACCCCGTAACGGGTCTAAGAAACCACCAGAAATGGGACACACCTGGAGTCTGGTTTTGCTGTAAACAAAACACTCGTTTGTTAGTATCTACGTAATATATTAGTATAAAACCAGATAAATCAATCAGGTTAGCAGAGTTTATGAATATATAAGTGTGTAAACATAAAACCCCAAATTTCTTCAAGCGTGGGTGGTAAATGATACAGTCTTATGATTGTATATGAATAAAGTCAGTACAGTTCATGATATTGAGTTGAGTAGAATTGAGGAGAGAGAGGGGTGATTTGTTTTCCAAGGAAGCCGATGCCGTCGATGCGACGTTGTCCTCCGAAGTCCTGTTAAAGTTACCGACTGTGACCACACAAAAGTGTACTCTCTTCAGGCGGTGAAGATATCAACCCAGGCAAGAGTTAAACACACTGATAGCCTTACTCCGGTAACCCCTTTTACACACTGCGAGTAAAACCCACTCTTTCATGGGCACTGAAAGCTCATCCAGTGTCAATTTCTGCTGTATTTCTGTCTGTGTCTCATGTGGCTGTATGGAAAGTCAGCTGTCATTGTATATATCCCAAACATGCTGCACGCCAGCTGTCCATTATATAGCTCCGCCCTTCGTTGCCATGGGGACTCACGAGCTGCTCGGTGCTCTCTCTCTCTCTCTCTCTCTCTCTCTCTCTCTCTCTCTCTCTCTCTCTCTCTCTCTCTCCCTCTGAATTAGTGTACACCCACTCTCTCTCTTTTTCAAAGACACAGTCCATAATGAATAAACCTTGGGGTCTCGGCACACCTCCCTTCTTTTGAATAAAATTTTGATCTAGGAGCAAACTTTTTGTCTAGCCATCCATTATACAGCTTGAAGCAATACATGTGCATTATCAGGTAACATAGCAAAAGCATATACAATTACTAATTTCTATTTCTCTTTTAAACTTAACATCTAAACAATCAGTCTACCGTCATATTGCCTTTACCAGTCACATGCTGTGTTATAAAAAAGTCAAATTCCTGCAAAACCAGATCCAGTTAAATACAAAATGGCGTTTGAGCTACCATCTTCTCTTTTGTAATTCACCGCAGAACAATTAAACTTCACGTGATCAGCTCGAACAGGGCTTTCAAGGACGGCCTGAACTTTACCCAGCACAGGTGCAAACCCATCACTCATGTTTGCTCAACTAAACCCATTGGCTGAACTTCCCAACAAGTCCTTTTTTCCAAACATGTCATTAATTCTATCTTCAAGTTCTTTAGATCTATATGTTTCCATATTAGAACCTGCAGATGGCCTCTCTTGGTCAAAACAACACTTCCCTTTTTTGAGAAGTCTCCGAATTCAGTCTCTCTAAATCACAAACTTCAACAACATCACAAAGTTGTTTATCTTTAAATACCAAAATAAAGTTAAACAAATCAACATGCACATTTCAGCAGACCACTGTTCCTTCAGCAAGGTCAAAGGTCTTCAAACCAATCCCGACTGCAATCTCACCTTAAACAAAAGACCAGAAACAGCACCCTTCTCAATATCTTCATTTAAATCACCAGTTTTCATAGTTTCCATCTCGTCACCAACTTATAGAACACTGTCTAACTCAAGTGACCGAGAATCCTCAATTTCTACTGGTACCAAGATTAGCCACTTATTCACGGAACCAAATCCACCTGACACAAAAGGACTGTATTCCTTTTCAACCGAGTCAGACACCTCAGGCCTTAACTGCGTTTCAACACAAGATTCTGTTCCCTGTGAATTCACAGGTAATTCAATAACATGAACACAGGCAATCGGGCCAGCGGTCTCTTCTAGTATTCCAGCCCTATTCCCAATTTCAAATTCCACTGTACCCTAAACTTCCCAGGTACTCCCTTGGAAGCTTTATTTCGAAAAAAAGCTTAATCTCAAGGGTTGAAGTAAACTCATCTGCTAATCTAGCAGACTCCTGCACAGTGGTGGCATTGTTTTCATCTGGGTACGCCTTTCCATCATCTGGAACACACTTCTCCAATTCTTCAATCAAACACAGCTCTTTCAAGCTGTCAAAATTATCAGGGCCTAACACTAGACCTTCCTACTTCCTGTCTGCCTCTTCTCTCTGTTTTTCTGCCTCTTTAGCATCATACTGCCTCTTCCTTTCTGCTTCGTCTGCCTCAAGCTGCTGTAGTTGCAACTCATGCTCCCTCTTTAATGGTTCTAACTGGAGCTGAAGCTCAATTCTGCTAGGTTCACATTCAGGAAACAACTCCAACTCCTCCACTTTAAACTATTTCTCAAAGACATATTCCTCGGCTATTGTCCTTTGTGTCTGTGTCAACTTCATTGTCGATTTCACCTCAGTAAGTTTCAATTTTTGCAATAGTCAGCAACTCAAGCCTTCTGGCGTCCCTTAATATCTCAGAGGCTGGCGGTTTCAGAAATTTATAACACCCATTGCTGATGATTTCCTACTCAAGAAATTTTAAAGTGATTTTCAACAATCAGATCGACCATCAATCAATCAATTAAGCCCTGAACAATTTTTAAATGGCTCCGAACATTTGTCTATATGTTGGACGAGCCCCAATTTTGATACGTACACCGTAACGGGTGAAAGGAACGAGCAGAAATGGAACACACCTGGAGTATGGTTTTACTATAAACAAAACACTAGTTTATTAGTATCTACATAATGTAGTAATATAAAACCAGATAAATCTATCAGGTTGGCAGAGTTTATCCCAAACATGCTGAACGCAAGGAGTTCATTATACAGCTCCACCCTTCCGTCACCATAGCGACTCACGAGCTGCTCGGTGCTGGCTTTCACTCTCTCTCCCTGCCTTTCTCGCTTTTTTTTAATCAACATTTATTCGCAGAGTAGCGTTGCCAGAAAACAACAAATGTCAAGCCGGCTGAAATGCGTTGATAATGAGACAAATAACGACGACAGGCTTAACTGTTACTGAGTCACTTACCCACCATTGCAAAACCATGATTCCGTTTTCCGAGCCCTCTTCCCAGTCACAGTTCACAACAAGAAAGCATATCAGAATCTGGTTTATGTCATGAAATATGTTTCTCTGTTGGTGACAGTGCAATACATCGAATGACTGAAGTACTGTGCAGTAATCGGCCCTTCCGTCCCAATGATCCGCACTGCCCAGCAACCCACCTGGTTAAACTCAGGGAAATTTACAAAGGTCAAATGCCCTAAGAACCAATACGTTTTTTGGAATTTTTTTTGGAATTACCCGGAGGAATTCCGGACGGTCACGCGAGCTACTATTAGTAATGGGAGCAGCTTGCTCACTCGAGTCTTGTCTGATTATCTCCTGCGGATTTGTCTATGTGTGGGTCCTCGGCTGGCTGTAGATATCGATCCAGGGTCCATATAACCGCCATGTCAGGGTGGATTCCTCAGCGGTGAAAGCCTGCAGGAAACTTGTTTAACGTGGGGAATCTAATGCAGGGGCAGACACCACACGCTTATTGAAAGATGGAGGGCTTGGGTTGGGGCGGTCAGGGTCCAGTGGCTTGGAATGCAAGACGCCTTCGCTGCCGATGTGGTAGATCAGGTTTCTATTCCGTGTCACAAGCAATCTCTACCGGCCTATCGTTCTTCCCCTCTTCGTTGTCGCCTCCCCACCTAAATTCGCCTTCTCTCCATTATGCGCACCTTTCACTTCCACAATACTCTCAATTCCACTTCCACCAGATTCAACAAAGTCGTTTTCAGAAGGAGTGTCCAGTTCGGCGCTCGCTGGGAATCTCTTCTCCCACAATTCCAGGGCCGTTGCAAACATGGAGTGAGGAGCAACTTCCGTCACATCAATTGTCATCTTCACCCTCACCTTCCTGCGGGGCGTTCCAGACAACGGTGTAGTCATCTGGGTGATGGACTTCAACTTGAAAAGTAAGGTGCACACGGTGTGTTTCCTGAACCTGACTGTGTCTGACCTGATCTATTGCTTGGCTCTCCCCTTCCGCATGATAAACATCTCTCTGAGCAGCTCTGGGCACAAAGCTTACTTTTCTAGGAAGATGTTTGAAACCTTGACATTCCACGGCGCATCCGCCAGCATATATCTGTTATGTCTGATCAACATCTACCATTGCCTGGCTATTATTCCGCCCACGTGGTTCCAGCAACATCTGAGCCTCACATGGGAGCGTGCGAACTGCTTCGGAGTCTGGAATCTAGCCTTCGTCCTGCGCCTGTCCGTCCTCCTGCTCCAGGATTTGGAGAAGGGATTCGTCGTGTTTGCGCCATTTGGAGTTCTTTTCATCTTCGGCCACACCTTTGTAATTGTGATCAAGTGCTAATCACTGGTTGGCTGGAGGCTGCAAGGGGACATGTTCGACAAATCTAGGAAACCTATCTGCCTCATCATCACCGTTGTCGTCACATTTATGATCTGTTGGATCCCCAGCACGGTCTGCGACCTCCTCTCAACCTCCACACCGATTCCCCCGGACTGTCGTTATTCACTGCAGTTCTGGCCTCCTTTAACTCTGCACTCAACCCCCTTCTCTATAACTTCGCTTGCAGCAAATTACGCCAGATCATCACGCATTCCCTCCTTCCCTCGCTCCGGCTGACCTTTGCCGAGCAGGGGGTTGAATTCAAGACCCAGACCCGCAAGCACATCTCAAATATGAATCCGTGACAGACTTTGTCGTGGACACACAAACAACCGATATCCCCTGGCTCCAGACACGATGGACAGTTGGCTGCATTGTGATCAGGAGTAGAGGCTTTCTTACCCCCTTATTCTAATCACTTAAAGCAATACAGCACAGCAATGTGCCGGATCATCAAAATCAGTAAATACACGGACAATTAAACTAATCAATTTTGCCTACACAACGTCGATAGCCTCCCATTATGCTCATTCCACCTATCTAAGCATCTCCTAAAGGTCTCCAACCTAGCTACTCTGACTACCATTCCAGGCAGCGCACATCGTGCTCTGCATAAATAATTGACACCTCACATCTCCTTTGGTCGTGCAGTTTTATTAGAAAATCGGCTCGTAGCTCCTTCCGAGCATCTTGGAGAACTTGCTGCAGTTCTTATCCAGCTTTTGGCTATCTCGCTTGTATCGGTTATGCCATTAATCCCAGACAGCCTCGACGATGTTTCGATTCGAATTCTCTAAAGGCCATGCTATCTAAAACCGCATACAAAACAATCTAGCTAGCCGAAGATATTTGCACAGTCATATATTTTGCTGATTCCTTTGATATCACTTCATACATACAGGATGCTTCTTTCTTTATTCACCCTTGAAACATCCATATCCGTGACTCTTAGTTTTAGCAGTATTAATAAAAGTTTGGTTGACATATATTGAATAAAAATATGATTTTTAAATTCATTCACGTTTTTATACTCCTGTGGACTGTATAGAAATGTAGTACAATAAAAACAGGAGTGCCAGAATGATAGGCGCGTGCTTGTCTAACACAACGGCAAATTCTTTGGAGATCAATCAATTTCAATGCCACATTCCAGTCAACTGCAAGTAAATTAAGAAAGTTACACCCGTGTGTGACGTCACAGCAGTGTTCAAGAATAGCATTCGGATCCACAGGTCAAGGTAAAATGATACACACAAGTTTTATAAATCCGATATGATTCCCTATACTGTACCATCCAGGACAAAGTAGAGCGTGCTAGTTTATAGCGACGGCTTTCCGTCCAAGCTGGAGTCCAGCTTACGGTCAAGATCAGTAGTCACAAGTGCCAAGAAAATTCGGCTGCAGGGTCTATGATGATTTTCAGGTCACCATCAATCCAATACCGATAATAGATCAATACCCTCTGAGCAAGATAGAGGATGTCTTTGCAAACCATTCTGCATGAAAACAGCTGATCTTAGCTCAAGCCTACATGCAATAGAAATGGAAGTTGAGTCCAATGTGATTCTCGCTACAAAGGCCCTGATCGCTTACTAGGCTTGCTTTTAGAGTTGCATTTGCTGCCGGGGAACTTATATTACATCATTGCTGGCGGTAAGGATGACAAGGAATATCTCCACAGTCTCATGCCAGCGTTAAAAAAATACATGAAAAGATCGGGGGCTCTGAGAACGACACCAGTCTGAATTATTTAAACCGAGCATCCTTCAAAGGTGGCTGCGGTTGTTTGCAGAATCAGTCCACACCATCATGGGCAGAAATACGACTGCCACCAAGAATATCTTCAAGAGTACTGCATGCATCAATAAAAACCCTTACCACCCGGGGTCACGCCCTTTTCTCGTTACAACCACGGGAGAGGCGGTACAGGCGACTGAAGATCCGCACTCAGTGATTCAGAAAAACTTCTTCCTCTCCATCATCTGAGCAGCCAATGAACATGACCTCATTAGTTCCTTTTATTTGACAAACTAATTATGTATTTTGTAATTTGCAGTAATTTGCAGGGTAATGCTACCAAAAATGCCAAATATATTGCGGTAATAATAAGCCAGACTAATCGATACGGTCGACTTTTATTGTGTCAACACCCTCCATTAAAATTCCCCATGTCAGCAAGTCACGTTACAATTTCACGCAGGGGCATACTCTGCCGTCCGTTGTAGGGGAGCACAGGGAAGGACGTTGGTCCACGAACATCTGAAACCACGACCCACCCGACTTTGCTTTTTAAAGTAATTTCTTCTTCCATCAGTCTGTCCCTTCGCTCCTCCGTGGCAAGTCCAAAGAGCACCCCCCAGCTAAACGGTATCTGCCGCCACCGGTCCCACCCATACTCGCCGCCCCTTCACTAAAAGTTCGCGCCCGCGATTCCAATCCAAATATGACGGCTGCGTTTCTATCCATTAGTTGATGCACCTCGACCGCCTGCCTCGGGGCGGGGGAGGACATAAAATAGCTGACGCACAGGGTGGGACAAAGGCAGATCCGCACGCCGGGAAAACAGACGGCAGACACAAACACGGCGGGAGCAGTGGCGTCAATCTTCGTGTAGTACGCATGCGCACTGTCGTGGAGGCGCCTGGGGAATGCAGTCAAATTGTCTATATCCTCAAATATTTTTAGATCAGTTTTTTTTTTAATTGAACTTTTTGTCCGCCCTGCACTGCTATGAATAGCAGCATGATGGGGTAACAGGAAGATCGGGTAACAGGAAAACGTGTTGTACCGAGGCACTGACGTTACGCCATTGGGATTTAGGGCAGCATTGAAAGCCTTCTGCCTCTGGCAGTGTCCATCATAGTCTCAGTAGATTCCTCTCGGTTTTCCCTACTGTTAGTCATTAAGGGTGGGGAATCAGGAATACCATCACGCTCAGATGTAGAAGGATTCTTCATTGCTGTTTCCACAACTGTTTTGTTTTACTAGCCAGGGTTAGCCCTGTGCTGAATTCCCGAGTTGGGAGGACCAGTGGATCACTCTTAGTCTGAGATCTAACCTGAGATTTCTTTGACATGGGTGACTCTATCAAGACCCAAATTATAAAGTCCTTACTCCAGCCAACATAGTTCTTTGGGCCATTGAGGCACACAGGACTCTAAACCCGACGACGTGGTTCTGGTCCTTTTGAAGGGATGCAGAGAATAAAAGAATATCCGGCGGGCGGTGGGGTAAATCCTTCTCCACTGGGCTTAGGCACAGCCTTTTCCGGTGAGGGGGATAGCAGGACGTCAGACCTGTTACTTCCACCAGCAACCAGCTTCCTGACACAAACTACGGCGCAGACTCTCTATACAACTGTCTCGCAAACTCTAACAGGGATGAAGGTAGAGCAGCAATGGCTGACATTTCTGGAATCTATCAGAAGGCAAATGATCCATTTCGCACATTACGGATGTGTTCTGAAGGCAAAGTGACAAAACCATGGCTAAAAAGGGAAGTCAGGGCCAACATAAAAACCAAAGCGCGAGCTTATCATAGAGCGAATTAAAGGAATGTTAGAGGATTTCGAAGCTGATCCAAACCAACAGAAAGTAGCTCCAAAAGTCATTCATGTAAGGATCTGGAGAAAGGTAAGCTAGACAAGGGTATTAAATAGTATACCAAAAGTTTCCTCAGATATATAAAGTGTAAACCAGAGGCAAGCATCGATATTAGGCCACTGGTAAATGATGCTGGAGAGGTTGTAGTGTGGGGCAAAGAAATGTCCGACGAACTGAATAAGTGTTTTGTATCAGTCCTTACGGTGGAAGACACTGGCGGTATAACCATATAAACATATAACAATCACAGCACGGAAACAGGCCATTCCGGCCCGCCTAGTCCGTGCCGAACTCTTAATCTCACCTAGTCCCACCTACCCGCACTCAGCCCATAACTCCTTTCCTGTCCATATACCTATCCAATTTTACCTTAAATGACACAACTGAACTGGCCTCTACTACTTCTACAGGAAGCTCATTCCACAATGAGCTATGGCGGTATGGTGGAAGTTCAGGATGTCAGAGGTCATGACGTCTGTGAGATCACCATTATTGAGAGAAGATTCTTCGGAAGCTGTCACGTCTAAGGTGGCTAAGTCATCTGGACCCATGGTGTACACACCAGGGTTCTGAAAGAGATGGCTGAAGAGAATTTGCAGGCATTATGTGACGAAATAGCAAGAAGAATAGACAAGGAAGAACCAGTTGATGTTGCGTGCATAGATTTTCAGCAGGCTTTTGTGAAGGTGCCACACCTAAAGCTGCTTAACAGGCTACAACCCGATGGATTTATAGGAATGATTCGAACATCGATAAAGCAGTGACTGATTAGCAGGGGACAGAGAGCGGGAGCTTTCTCTGGCTGGCTGCCGGCGACACTTTGGTTTCCTCAGTGGTCTCTGATGGGTCCGATTTTCCTCACATGATATGACCGTAATTTGAATGACGGAATTGATGGCTAAGTTTCCAGACGGTACAGATGGATTGGAAGTTAGTTTTCATGAAGTACAGAGGCAACAAAACATCAGACAGATAAGGAGCATGGGCAATGAAGTAACAGATGGAATACAGTGTCGGGAAATATATGGTCATGCACTTTGGTAGAAGAGCTGAATGTATGGGCTATTTTCAGAATGGAAATAAAGCTTTTAAAACATGAGGTGTAAGAGGGCTTGGGGTTTACACGAAAACCTTTCCAGGTTTGAAAGACTTGACAAATGGAAAGCGTTTGAAGGCTCTGGACCTGTATTCATTAGAATGAGCGTGGGCTAATTGAAACCTATCGAACAGCCTTTATCGGGTTGCTGTGGAGAGGAGGTTTCCTTTAGTTGAAGAGTCTGACACCAGGGAACACAGCATCAGTAGATGAGAGGCCTTTTAGAACGGTGTTGAGCAAGTATGTCTTTGGCCTGAATGCAGTGAATCTGTGGAATTCGTTGACACGGGTAGCTGTGGAAGCGAAGTGTCTTGGTATGTTTTTAAGGCAGACGTTAATAAATTATTGAGTGGTAAGAACATAAAAGAATAGGAATATGGGTGAATTAGGACAATGAGCCAGAGAGAAAATTTGGATCAGTCATGATGAGATGGCGGAGCAGACTTAATTGTGTAAATGGCCTAACTCGGCTCCTATATGGACTAGAAAGGAAAGGGAAGGATGCAGGAGGGGAGTGGGGGAGTGAAGGGAAGGAAGAGATGCCGACCGTTTCCTAGATCTGATGGATGGTGGGCAATGCAGTCACACTAAACTCTTAGGGCCAGGCATACCCTACCGTCCTATTACACATTTTCCAGGGTAAGAACTACCTAGACAACCTCCCCATCAAACATTCTCAGGATCAGTCCCACTATGAAGCTCATCCTACACCGTCACATAACAAACTCCCGGGGTCCGATGCAGATTGAGGCTCCCCTACGCCATCCCATCACACTCTGCGGGGTCAGGCACAGTGAAGTCCCAGTAGGGGTGGAGAAGGTATTCAAATAGAACAAGGGAGCAAAGGGACTGTGAACTCCGAGTACAGATGACACCGATTGATGTGGGAGTTGGTGGGGTGTGGGGGGCGGCGTGTCAACTGCATGGTGAGCAGCCAGTCACACAATATCACTTCCTTCGTGAAGAATTCTGCGCTGAAAGTCGCTTTTTCTGGTTACTGTACGTCTTGTTCACATACTGATTCAGATTTCTGCAACATTCATAGACTCAGGACCTTGGTCCATTTGTTTTGCCTGACGGTACTTACTGATATCGTATATGTGCATGCCATCATATATCCCTTGTGGTGTGTGTGCGTGTCCTATTGTATTTTGTACGTTGGTGCCAGAGTAACGCTGTTCCGTTTGGCTATTTTCATGGGTATTCATGTATGGCTGTGCATCAATTACACTCGAACTGTGAGATGTGGATGCCGAGGCTCATGGCGCCGTAGTGAAACGTCGGGGAACGTAATTCCAAAGCATGTTCACGCTGGAGAGAACATCTCAGAGATTCTCCTCGCCGGCCCTAGGCTGAGCGACATCGCTGGTGATAGATATGGGACAAGGGATGCACCACTTGAGCTTTTTCAACGGTATTGCCGTTCACAGGACGTTTTTTTGTTTCTCACAGCATACTATGTAAACTCTACAGTCTGTTGTTTGTGTATCTCCCAGGAAATCAGCAGTTTCTGTGAAACACAAATCACCCCAAATTTCACCAACAATCGTTTCACAGTCAAAGTAACGAAGCCCATTCTGATATTTTCAAGTTTCAAACATTCTGATGTTTCATGTTTTCAATTCAGAGTGATTAAAGTCACTTTCTCACATTCCGCAGGCTTTTCTGCATTCAAATGCTGCCACATGTTGGGTTATTAAATGTTTCTGTTACCGGACTGGTGTACAGTTGTACCTAATGCAGAGACCACAGAGGTGGTTTTCGTGCGATTTGTCGAGATGCAGATCAGTTGCTAGTATGGACAGAAAAATGGCATACTGGAGTTCATGCAGTCGAGTATGAGGTGCCCCACTTTGGAAGTTTAAATGTCAGAGGGACGTATGCAGTAAATGGGAGGACTATAGGAGCATGTTATGTCGAAGGATCTCAGGTATTTAACTTCATATCTACCTGAAAGTGGCAACAGAAGAGGAGAAGATGCTTGTTGTGCATAAAGGTAGTGAGACCAAATTCTATGTTGCATCAGTCTATATTATTGGTTCACTTGCTTTTGGAGTACAGACACCCAGTGGCCATTTTAACACTTTTAGAGAACAAAGATGAGAACGGGGGAAGAAATGGGATCTAAGTGACGTTTACCAGGGAATGAATATTGGTGCCAGTCTGGGTGGTTTGAGTAACTCAGAGACTGCTGATCTCCTGGGATATCACGCACAACAGAGTCGACACTTCCCAGGGGGTGGTGCGACAAAAAAAAAAAAAAAAACAGAAGTCCAGTGAACGGCAGTTCGGTAAACCAAAATGACTTTATGATGAGATGTGTCAGGAGAGAATTCGCCAATCTAGTTCAAGCTGTCATGAAGGTGACAGTAACTCAAATAAAACAATCGTTGCAAAACGGTGTGTAGAGAAGTATCTCTGAACACAAAGCATGAAGTCGATGGATTGCAATGGCGAAAGACGACGAACATAGACTTCATAGCAACTTTATTTGATACAGGAGATACCTCATAAAACAGCCACTGAGTGCATGTCAATAATACTGATGGCCCACTCGATCATTTTGAACATATGTCAGATATTTGACCCAACACACACACACACACACACACAGACAGAGTGGAAAACCAGACACTGAACTGGATGAACTCCATTAACCATTTTCCTGCCAATATTTTCAATTCATATATATCCCGGTGAATCCCGTGACAATATTGACTATATTCGGAACAATAAATGACTAATTTAATTGGTTCGGTTCAAAATTGAGGAGTATTCCTGTGCTGGATTCTTCTGTGTTCTTGCAGGTCATCGCAGACTTCCTGGGCCAATTTCGGTAGTGAGGGTGACTTCCACCTTTTCCACTGCACTGGATTTATCAACATAGTCCGAAAAGCGTCGGGCGGAAGCAAAGGATGCTGGGAATGGAGAAGGTGAAGCGCCACTGGAGGGATGTGGGACAGGTACCAGAGAAGGAGAGCAAGGGTCGGTGTTGGGAGCAGTTGCTGACGAGGATGCAAACACGCACCGACCTGAGACACCTGGGAAGGTCATTTGATTCCAAACAATTAGTTTATTCATTATTGCAGAATGATCCTCTGGCGCTTCCCGCTTCCTCCCAACTCCATTCCCCTTTTCCCAAACATGATTCCCTTCTCTCAGCCCCTTTACCTGTCCCAGTGCACAGCAAAGACCCATATCAGAATCAGGTGTATCGTCAGTCGTATATATCATTAGAATAAATTTATCTTTTGGCGACAGTGCCAGACATCAAATTACTAAATTACTAAAGTACCCAACGATCCGTACTGCCCATCAACGCACCTAGTTAACCCGAGCCTAATAGCAGAAAAGTGTACACAGGTCAATTAACCAAAGAGCCAGAGCGTTTTTGGAATGTGGGAGGTCCCGCAGGAATCCCGCACGTTCACGGGAGCTAGAATTAGTGCTGGTAGTATATTGATCGTTCGAGTCCAGTAGAATGTTCTTCTGAGGGATTGTCATCCGTGGGTCCTCGGCTGGCTGAAGAGGCCGATCCAGGACCCAGATAACGGCAGTGTTAGGGTGCATTCTCTGAATGAAGAATGGCCGCGCGTGACTTGTCTAACATGGGGAAGCTAATGCACGGGCATACAACACATGGTCGTTGACAGATCGGGGACACGCCGGTCAGGGTCCAGTGGCTTGGAATGCTAAACGACTCTGGTCTGTCAGCAGACTTCCGCCGCCTTCACTGCTGTTGCGGTGTGTCAGGTTTCTGTACCGTGTTACACCTGATCTCTACTCCACTTCCTCTCCTACCCCCTTCGCTCTCGGCTTGCTTCCTGAAATCGCCGCCTCTCCATTCTGGATCATTCTCACTTCCACAATATCTTCCCCACCAGATCTCACAATGTTCTTATCCGAAGAAGTGTGCAATTTGACGCTCGCTGGGAATTTCACGGTCGTTGGAAACATGGAGTGGGGAGCAGCTTCCGTCACGTCAATGGTCATCTTCACCCTCACCTTCCTACTGGGGGTCCCAGGTAACGGCACAGTCATCTGGGTGATTGTCTTCAAGATGAAGAGTAATGTCCACACGGAGTGTTTCCTGACTCTGGCTCTGACTGACCTGATCTATTGCCTGACCCTTCCCTTCCGCATGGCCAACATCTCCCTGACCCACTCCGGGTACAACGCCTACTTTTCCTGCAAGTTTATTGGAATCTTGATGTTCCTCGACGCATCCGCCAGTACGTATCTGTTATTTCTGATCAGCATCTGCCGCTGCCTGGATATTACTCGGCCCCCTTGGTTCCAGCAATATCTGAGCCTCACGTGGAGCCTGGATCCTAGCCTTCGTCGTGTGCCTGCCTGTCCTCCTGCTTCGGGATTTGAAGGAGGAATCGATGGTCTTGGAGCCATTTTAGTTAGTTTTTACCTTCGGCCTCCCCTTTTTAATTATGATCACCTGCTACTTCCTGGTAGGTTGGCGGCTGCAAGGGAACAGGTTCGCAAAGTATCAGAAGCCTGTCCGCCTCATCATCACCGTGGTCGTGGCTTTTATGATCTGTTGGATCCCCAACGCTGCGTGCGACCTCCTATCGGCCTTCACCACACCGATTTCCCAGGACTGGTCATCATTCACTGTCGCCTTGGCCTCCTGCAACAGCGCTATCAACCCCCTTCTCTATGTCTTCGCTGGCCGTGAATTCCACCAGGTCTTCAGGCGCTCCATCCTCGCCTCGCTCCGTCTGGCCTTTGCCGAGCAGAGCCCAGAAATGGAGACCCAGTCTCGAACCCCCAACTTCACCATATATATGAATGTCTGAGGGAGTTCCTCGCGGCCAGACATCCGACCGATATCCCCTGACTACAGGCACAGTGGAAAGTCAGATGCAGTTATGGTCGGCAGTGGAGGCTTTACTACACTTTTATTTTAATCTCTCAGAACATAGAACATAGACCATTTGCTCAACAATGTACCGTACCAATTCAATCAGTCAATAAATGAACAATTATCCAAATACCCTCCGCCTACACAATGGAGATATCCTTCCTTTATGTTGATTCTACCTGTCTAATCATCTTTTAAAAGTCTCTAACCTATCTACACTTACTACCATTCCAGGCAGCGTATACCAAACACACACCACTGTCTGTGCAGTAACTTTCCCATCGCATCTCCATTGGAATGACGCCCTCTCACGTTAAATGCACGTCCTCTCGTGTCAGACATTTCAACCCTGGGAATCATACTGAACGTCCATGCCTTTCTTGATCTTGTAAACCTCATCCCGCCACCCCAGTGAAAATAATCCAAGTGTGTTCAACCTCTCGTAGTAGACGATGCTCTCTAATACAGGCAGCATTCTGGTATATCTCCACTGCACCCTCTGCAAAGCCTCGACATCTTTCCTGCAATGGATGACCAGAACTGTATACACCTCGTTCACCAAGTAGTCTCCATGTTCCTCTGACCTTTCTGCTTACAAGTCATTTTCACCCACAGAACAGGATGATTTTTATCCCACCGTTCTGTGTAAACTCTACAGACTTTCGTGCGTAAAAAAAAACATTTAATCATCAGTTTCTGAAATACTGTAAACAATCCGTCTGGCGTGAACTGTCATCTGCAGTCCAAGCCATTTAGATCACGTTTGTTCCCCATTTCTGATGTTTGCTCTGAACAACAACTGAATTGCTTGACCATGTCTGTCTCTTTTTATGCATTGCGTTGCGACCATATGATTGGCTGATCAGATGTTTACAATAACGGGCTGGTATACAGGCTTTCCTTATAAAGTGGCCTAATGGCACGTAAAGGTTCTAAATACCAAAATAATACTATAAACAGCTGTAAATAGCACATGTCGGTAAGGCTAGTTTTTTTATTATTTTTGGGCGGGATGGTCTATTTTTCCATTTTTTGTAACATACTATGAGTTTGGGAGGTTATTATATTTGAATTAGTAACTGTTTTTATTTGTATTCTAGCCTATCTATTATGTACTCTCAAGCTCTCTGCACTCGATGTTTTTTCTTCTTATGTTTGTTTGAAAACTAATAAAAATATTTAAAAATAAATATTGACAACTTGAGTATCGAGTTCATGAAAGTGAGTCTGCAGGTTGTGAGATTTGTTCAGTGTTATGGTGAGAAATGTTATCTTCTGTGCTTCAGCAGCCTGGGATGGTTGACGGCTCATAACTCTTCCAGAACCTGGTGGTGCGCTACTGAAGGCTCTGATGCCTCCTGTCCGATTGCTGCAGAGAGAAGCAGGCCTAGACGGCAAGGGACCTTGACGATTAATGCTGCCCCCTGAATTAAGGAGACAACATGAGGAAGTACTGAATAGATTTTAGGGAGCACAGTAGAAAGCTGAGAATTAAGACCACCAGGGTAGTAATCCCTAGATTGCTGGCTCTGGCATGCGCCAGTGATGGTGAGGATAGAAGGAATTGCCAGGTAAATGTGTGGCTGATGAGTTGTTGCAGAGAGCAGGCAAGGATTCAGATTTAAAGATCATCGGGATCTCCGCTGGAGAACGTATGGCCTGTACATAAAGGGCGGATTACACCTGACTATCCATGTGCGCGGCTTCGCTGAAGCTGTTCGGGAATGTTCTTGGCAGGGCAGTGGGAACAAGAGAGATAGTGCTGAATATGAGGCAGTTAGTTTACAAACAGAATCAATGTATATTGAGGCACCTAGCAAGAAAAGGCTAATGACAGGAAATATATCAGTCAACACGATGAGTCGCAAAGTAAAAGGCGGACAACATCGAAAATGTTGAGTAGAAGACTGAAGGTGTTATATTTGAATTCACACAGCACAGGGAATCAGGTAGATGAACCTGTATTGTAGCACAGTTACAGATTGGCATGTATGATGGTGTTGACATTACTGAATCGTGGATGAATGAAGATTGTAGCTGTGAGCTAAATGTCCAAGAAATCTGAATATGTTGAAAGAAGCGGGAAAGCAGACAGGAGGCGTTACTCTGTTTGTAAAAAACAATTGAAATGAAATCATTGCGGATAGAACTATGGAACTGCAAGTGCAATAAGTACCGGTTGAAGTAATTGTCGAATTGACTGGAAAGCATATGGTAAAAGACTCCAAACCGGAAGTAATCATAATATAAAATACTATACTCGGAGAAGATGCTAAACGCAGTTGTATCAGTATTACAGCAGTTAAAAAGGACTTAGAGTCATGAGAAAAGAGTTGGCCAGTATTGTTTGGAAAACAACACTGGAAGGGACGATGGCACAACAGCAATGGCTGGAATATCTGGAAGCATTTCTGAAGGCACAGCATATATAGATCACAAACAAGAAGAACTATTCAAAAGGCAAATTGGCCAATAAGAGAGGTTAGAGCCAACATAAACCCAAACATGGACTGTATAGTGCAACAAGAATTGCTGGATTTTACGGGATTAGCAAGCATTTAAAAACTAATTGGAAAAACTAAAAAGTCATTAAAATCCTCAAAATTGAATAAGGAGGCAAGCTAGCCGATAATATAAAAAGGGATACTAATTGTTTCTGGAGAGACATAAAGTGCTAAGTCGAAGCGAGAGAGGGAGTATTGGACCGCTGTAAAAAGGTACTGCAGAGATCCTAATGGGGGATATAGAAACGACGGAACACCTGAACAAATTATTTACATTAGTGTTCTTTGTGCAAGTCAATAGCATGAAGTGCGTGGATTCCCTATTCCTAAGGAAAAAGTTTTGGAGAACGTCAAGGGTCTGAACGTAGATAAGTCCCATGGACCGAAAGGGATTATCTTCAGAAATTAACCACGTGGCCTCCTTATCTACTTTGCTTCCCAAAAATAAAAGGAAATGTTTGTTTCTTCACATCTCTCTGAGTAAAGTATTAGTTCCTGATGCCAACAGCTCAACTTACTCTAATTCAGCTTCTTCAAACTTCAAACCCAGAGGGTCTCTACGCTATCAAGCTATAGGGTCTTGACCCTATCAAGAACTAAAGCGTTGGGGCCTAACACAAGCCAACATTGTTCTTTGGGCCATTGAGGTACACAACCATCCAAACCCCTCGACGTGATTCTGGTCCTTTTGAAAGGTGCACATGTCAGATATTTGACCCAACAGACACACTCCCACAGTGGAAAACAAGACACTGAACTGTATGAACCCCATGAACCATTTTTCTGCCAATATTTTCAATTCATTTATATCCTGGTGAATCCCGTGACAATATTGACTATATTCGGAACAATCCAGTGATACCGAATCTTTATTTATTTTGTAAATGTCCTCACAAATTTACCCATGAACCAAACTCAATTTTAATCCAAATCCGTTTTATCTGTCACTAGCAATAGGACTCTGAACACCAGTGTTTGCCCAGCTTGCCCCAGAAGTACACCCCTACACACGGACAGTCCGTCATCAGTGGGAAAATCAGTTCTGAGTAAAACCTACCAAGTTCAAATTTCAAAGTAAATTTATTATCAAAGTATACATCACCGAAACAACCCTGAGTGCTTTCTGAGCATTCACAGTAAATACAAAGAAACAACATACAATTCAAAGGAAAACTGTTTACCAATACAGACGGACAAACAACCAATGTGTAAAAGACAACAAATTGTGTAAATACAAAAAAGGAAAACAAAATAACAACAAAGAAATAAAAATAAATATTGCCAACTTGAGCATCGTGTTTTTGAATGTGAGACTGTAGCTTGTGAGATCTGTTCAGTGTTGTGGTGAGAGAAGTTATCTTCTGTGGTACAGCAACCTGGGATCGTCGACGGGTCATAACTGTTCCTGAACTGGTGGTGCACTACCGAAGGCTCTCATGCCTCCTGCCCGATGGTTGCAGAAAGAAGAGAGCATGGTCTGGATGGCAAGGGTCCTTGAAGATGAATGCTGCCCCTGGACTAAGGAGATAATGTTGAACAGAGGACTGAAAGTATTATATTTTAATTCACACATCATAGGGAATCAGGTAGATGAACTTGGATTGTAGCACAGTTACAGATTAGCATGTATGATGGTGTGGATATTACTGAATCCTGGCTAAATGAAGTTTGTAGCTGGGAGTTTAATGTCCAAGGATACACAATGTGGCGAACGGTGAGGCAGGAAATAAGAGAGGGGGCGTTACTCTGTTGGTAAAAAACAAATGAAATGAAATCATTGCGGAAAGAACTATGCAACTACAAGTGCATGAACCCCTGGTAGAAGTAATTGTGGAATTGACTGGAAAGCTTAAGGTAAAAGACTCCAAAGCGGAAGTAATCATAATATAAAATAATTTACTCTGAGAAGCTGATGCTAAACGCAGATATATCAGTATTACAGCAGAGATAAAGGAATTATTGTCATGAGAGAGGAGTTGGCGAGAATTGATTGGAAAAGAACACTGGAAGGGACGATGGCAAAGCAGCAATAGCTGGAATTTCTAGAAGCAAGTCTGAAGGGATAGCATATATAGATCGCAAACAGGAAGAACTATTTTAAAGGCAAATTTGCCAAGAACAGAAGTTAGAGCCAACATAAATCCAAACATGGACTATATATTACAACAAAAATTGCTAGAGTTTAGGGGGTAAACGAGCTTTTAAAAACTAATTGGAAAAACTAAAAGTAATTAAAAACCGTAAAATGGAATAGGAAGGTAAGCTAGCCAATACTATTACAGATTATACTAAATGTTTCTTTAGAAATATTTTGTGCTAAAGAGAAGCAAGAGAGGTAATATTGGCCCGCTGTAGGAAGGTGCCGGAGAGACACTAATGGGGGATATGGAAACGGCAGAGCACCTGAACAAGTATTTTGTACCAGTATTAATTGTGGAAGACACGAGCATTAGGTGTGTGTATTCACTATTCCTAGGGAGAAGTTTTTGCGGAACTTCAAGGTTTTTCAGTCACATGGACCAGCTGGGATTAACTTCAGAAGTTAATCACGTGGCCTACTTATCTACTTTACTTCTCAAAAATAAAAGGAAATGGTGGTTTCTTCACAGCTCTCTGAGCAAAGTCTTAACTCCTGATGCCAACAGCTCAACTTCCTCATATTGAGCTTCTTGGAACTACAAACCCAGAGACTCTCTACCGTGGTGGAATAACTCATCTCTTCGGCTCATTCGGAATTAAGACTCCCACCATTGCGAAAACAGCATCCAAATTCCCCACAAGACACAACTCCCTGATGTACCTGGAGCACCCAAGGAACCCCAACGTCGAATTTAACACCTGAGTGCAAGTATTCAAAACTACTGAAGATCAGTGACGGAGCCAGAGATTCTAGGGAAAGGTGAGATGACTTTCCATGGGAATTATATTAATTTGGAAATGTGGCGTCTGATCAGGGATAATCAACGTTGCTGTGTTGCGGAAGAAACCTGGCCTTCCTACTTTCGGGTATTTTTTTCAGGAGATAACTCAGTTAGCCAGTGAAGGCAGGGCAGTGGGATTGTCAATACGCAGTTCAATGAGGAGAACTTCCCAGATTACAATGGCTGTGCTTGTTTTCAATGTGGTCGAAGGACGCTGACCGATGACCTGACAAAATAAATTGAGATAACAGATACTGATATAGTGTATACAGAATCGCTTTCCCATGGTAGGAGCAACATTAACAGGAAGGCAAATATTTATCTTGAGGAAAGGAGGTTTATATCGAATATAAGGGATAGTTTTTTACAGTTTGTTCTAATTGTCAATTCGATTTCGAGATATACCACGGTAACAAGCCTCTCCGGCTCTTCAGAACGCCCCGCCCAATTACGCCCATGTGATCAATTAACCCTGTACGGTCGCAGGCCTTCTGAGTTTGAAAGGATTATCCCATGAGGATCGTTTTATGGTCCTGGGCTTCTACTCACTGTAATTCAGAAGAATTAGAGGTGACTTCGTTGAAACCTGCGGACTGTTGATAGGCCTCGATGCAGTGATTTGGAGTAGATGTTTCGTATGTTGTGGGAGGCTAAGAGCAAACGGCACAGCCTCAGAAGACAGGGCCGTCCTTTTAGAAAGGTATTACTGGTTAATTTCTGTAGTCAGAGAGTGGCAAATCTGTAAAATACATTTCTGTATATTTTTTAAGACGAAAGAGATAGATTCTTTATTGGGCAGGGTATACTCGAAAACAAGGGGAAGGGAAGAGACTGGGGCTGAAAAGGAATACGGCGGAGCAGATTCAATGAGCCAAATGGATTAATTCTGCTCCTATATCTTATGGAATTATAATCTTATGTATGAGGATACTGGAGCACCCAGAAGAAACCCACGCAATAGCGGGACAAATTCTAAACTGCCTATAGACAGCAGCGGGAGGTGAACCCGGTTTGATGGCCCTGCAGCAGAGTCATGTTAATCACAGCGTAAATCCGTGGTGAATTGACGTGGCTGCCAGTGGAGGTGACAAACATCATATGCAATGAGGAAGTTTAAGAGGTATTTACGCATGCTCGTGAATAGATGAGACATACGCAGTCGCGGTTCCAAAGGGTTGCAAGGCAGATTGTTCTGAATGAGGAAATGGGAGGGCATGTCCTGTTAGACTAAGGATCTTTTTCTGTACTGAACTTACAGCAATAGCAATAGTGGTAATATTAGTATTGATGGTGATGATAGTAATGGTGGTAGTGGTAGAAGTCGTTTATAAGGTGATGAGAGGCAGAGATGGAGTATACAGTGTTAAGTACCCCGTAACTGGGTGTCTAACCAGCAAAGATAGCAGAATCCGTTGGAGTCTGGTGGTACTATTTTCAAACAGTGTTTATTGGTAAAATACACAAATCAATATCAATAATGCAAACATATGGATAATACACGTTAGTAATAATAAATCTGAAATTGTGGGTACAATAATAATCGATGATAAACAAGCTCTATCAATGTCTAGGGGATAATGAATTGTCATATGTGAAAATAAAGTTCAGCTCAGTTCATACGTGCTGAGGTAGATGTTGGTTGATGTGTTGTAATCGTTGGAGAGAGAGAGCGAACGAGCTTTAACAGCTGCAGGCAGGCAAACCTTCCTTTACGTTCTTGATCCGTCGTTCTGTTGTGGCCATCCAGGTATGACCCCTCTGTCCTTCAGCTGGACCGTTCTTCTGTGGTGGACTCGTCACTCTAGCATGAGCGGACACGCACACAAGCCCCCACCGGCCGTGCTATAACACTGTGAGTTAAACTGACTGATCCTTTGTTCGGTCCCCGATGCCCCACACCTTCTCGTGGGTTCCAACGCTCAAGCAGTGCTCAATAGTTTGTCTCCTGGAGTGTCTGAGGGGTGTCTCCCCAGGCGTCACTTTTCTCCCTACTCACCGGGTCTCAGTTGTCAATCAGTTTTGAATGGCTTTGTCCATTAACCTAGCCCACTCCGGCTGTCCACTGAGGAATTTTAATGAACAGAATGGTATAGGTTAAACAACCCTCTCAGAAGCCATAAGTCTTTCAGAAGTCATAATATGGTGAATCAACAAGTCTCTCTCTCTCTCCTCTCTGATCAGTAGCAGATGTTCTGGCAAGTTTTTGTTCCATCTCTCTCTCTCATTAGCAGCATAGCAACAGTAACGGTTTGTGATTCTCCCGGGGGGGGGGGAGGCATGGGCAACTCTGCACCCTTCTGCCAATCAGAGCTGTTCATCCTTCATAACATCCCCATCCTTCTGGGAATTTTCACTAAGGTGAAAATTAACTAATACAGCGTCTTACAGGATTACAGAGTTTATCAAAAATACAGAAGTGTTCTTAACTACAATTGTAATACAATTATACATTCAACTTAGCATCTGGACAAACAGTCAGCGATTACATTGTCACTCCCTTTAATATGTTGTATCTTAATATCAAATTCTTGTAGCATCAAATTCATGTTAGCCAAGAATACCAAAGGGTTGTGATCAGTATAAACAATTAAGGGTCTTTGTGCTGAATAGATGTAGACTTCGAAATGCCGTATCGCCAAGACAAATGCTAACAATTCTTTTTCTACAGTAGAGTAGTTCCTCTGGTGCACATTGAACTTCCCAGAGAAATACGCTACTGTGTGTTCCACTCCCTCCCCTGCTTTCTGCAATAGGACTGCCCCTGCAGCCTCATCACTTGCATCAGTCGCCAGGGAGAAGGGTTCTAACAAGTCAGGTGCTTTTAACACAGGGTGATGGCACAGTATGGTTTTTAACTTTTCAAAAGCTTCCTGACAAGAATTGCTCCACGCAAACTTTTCATCCTTCCATAGGAGTTTTGTAAGCGGGAGAGCGATATCAGCAAAGTTCTTACAAAATTTTCGATAGCACCCCAACATGCCCGAAAACCTTCTCAAGGCTCATTTATTTGTGAGTACAGGAACCTCAGAAATAGCCTGTACTTTTGCCTGCACAGCAGCCAACTGCCCCTGTCCTACCACATACCCCAAGTATGTGATTGTGGCATGACCAAATTCACTCTTTGCAAGGTTCACTGTAAGATGGGCTGCAGACATTCTTTTAAACAGGTTTTCTACAGCCTCAATGCGTTAATTCCAGGTGTCACTCCTAACTACCACATCGTCAATATAAGCCTTGGTGTTTGATCACCATGTCAATCATCCTCTGAAATGTCCCTGGTGCATTTTTCATCCCGAACGGCAAGACATTGTATTCGTAAAACCCGGGTGGGGTGACAAAGGCTGAAATTTCTCGAAACCTGTCCGTTAAAGGAACGCACCAGTATCCCTTTAACAGGTCAATCTTAGTGATGTACCTCGCTTTCCCCATTTTATCAATGCAATCGTCCATCTTAGGGATAGGGTAAGCATCTGTCTGCGTGACAGCATTCACCTTTCTGTAATCGGTACAGAATCTTGTGGTACCGTCCGGTTTCGGTACTACCACGTAGGGAGAAGCCCACGCAGAAGAGGACTCACGAATTATACCAGCAGCTAGCATATGCTCAATTTCTTTTTCTACTAGCTTGCTCTTTTCCAAATTCATCCGATCAGGGGATTGTTTAATAGGTTGGGCCGAGCTAACAATCACAACATGCTCTGTTCCTTTACACCTCCTTGGAACATCTGGACATAAATCTGAATGCCGTTTAATGAGCTGTGTTAACTGCTCTCTTTTTTCAGGCTCGAAGTGATTGACTTTATCAGTAAGGTTGGCCAGAATAACAGAGTTCTCTAGTCTGGTGGGTACTATGCTTATCTTTTCAAAACTCTCCGGTCCCTCCTCAAAACTGCTTTCTGTCTCATTGGTTTTGGTGACTGCACCGACCACCGCGGGGGTCGATTCATTATAACTTTTCATCATGTTTACGTGAACCAACTGGCTCGGCTTCCGTCTATCAGGTGTTTCGATCACATAATTCAGCGGGTCTATTTTCTTAATCACTTTATACGGTCCTTGAAACCTTGCCTGTAGGGGGTTGATGACTACAGGGAACAGGACCAAAACTTTATCGCCCACGTGAAATTCTTGCTCTTAGGCTCGTTTATCATACCACTGTTTCATTTTAGCCTGTGAGTTTTAAGATTTTGCATTGCCAGATTGCATACTTTATAGAGTCTTTCTCGGAATTTCAAAACGTAGTCAATCACATTACCCTGTACGTACTGCCGCCCACTCGCATTTCTAGGCAAAGGACCCACAAAACCCACAATGATTCGGGAGAAAGGCTCCTCAAAAGCGGATATCCTTAGGGATAACCTGGTTTGGCTTTCCTACCACCTGACACGTATGGCACCTTTTACAATAGTCATCTATATACTTCCTCATATTTAGCCAATAAAAATCTTTCATAACCCTATCCACTGTCTTCCTTACTCCCAAATGTCCACCTAGAGGTCCATTGTAAGCTGAGTTCAAAATTTCATCCCGATACACATTCGGTACTACCACCTGATGTACCACCGCCCAGCCCCCATCCACTGGCACCGTGTTTGGCCTCCACTTCCTCTTCAACACTCCGTCCTTCAGGTAGTAACCCTCTGGTTCTTATCCAGTTCTGTCTCAGAAAGAACTGACTCTCTCAATGCCACAAGCTCCTCGTCACGTCCCTGCTCCTTTATAAATTCTCTCCGTGCTAAGGGTAGGTCTACCTCCTCTCCTTTACTCTCTTTCACCTCCCTATTCTCGGCTTTACAATCCCTTAACCCCTCTTGGTACATGGTCGGTAAAAACGTCTCAGCCAAATCAACACTGGACTCATTTAAACTGTCCTCTTTCACAGCCGCCTTTCTCGACATGCTGCGAGTGATCGCGCATGCGGGGTAGATCTTAGAATCTAGGGGTGTGTCCTCAGCACTCACAGGCTTGCTTGTCAGCTTCACTGCTGAACACACATTACCACCTGCTAAATCATTACCAAAAAGGACGTCCACGCCGTCTCTCGATAATTCTGACCGCACCCCTACTTCGACTGGTCCAGATACCAGGTCATATTTCAAAATGATCCTGTACAAAGGTACAGCTTCTGTTCCTTTTCCTATGCCTCTTAATACCACTTCTCTAGTTTAAAATAATGAAATAATGTCCAATTAAACTAACCCTTTATGCCTACGCAATCTCAATATAATTCCATTAAGCTTATTTTACCGATATAAACATCTTTTATAAGTCTCTACATTTTCTGTTTTTACCACCATCCCAGGCAGCGCATACCAAACCCCCACCACTCTCTGTGTAAACTATTTGCCCCGTGCATCTTCCTTGGAATTACGCCCTCTCCTCTTAAATACATGTCCTTTGATGGTAGACAATTCAAACTTGGGTAAAATATACGGTCTATGCTCATCATAATCTTCCAAAACTTTATTAGATCTTCCCTCGCTTTTAGACATTCCGATATAGTAATCCATGGCCTCCTCCACTGTCGAGCTAAAGCCACACTCAGGTTGGAGGAACAACAACTTAGATTCCATCGGGGCAGCCTCCAACTTGATGCCATGAACATAGATTTCTCAAACTTCCGTTTACGCCCTCCTTCCTACACCATTCCCCATCCCATTTTTCCTCTCTCACTTTCCCTGCCCATCGCCTCCCTCTGTTGCTTCTCCTACTTTATCTTTCTTTCATGGCCTTCTGTCGTCAACCATTTTCGATCCCCTATCTCTTTCACCAATCAAGTCCCCAGCTCTTTACTTCATCCCTCGCCCTACCGGTTTCACGTATTACTTTGTGTTTTCCTCTCTTTCCTCTCCCCACTTTTCCAATCTACTCTTCATCTTTAATTTCTCCGGTGCTGCCGAAGGGTCTCAACCCGAAACGTCGACTGTGCATTTTTCCATAGATGCTGCCTGGCCTCTTGAGTTCTTCCAGAAATCTGTGTGTGTTTCTCGGATTTCTAGCATCTGCAGATTTTCCGTTTGTGACGGGAGACATCCTTTCCACATCAACTCTGACTCAGCTTTTCAATCTTCGAAATGATTTAATGACATTCCATTCATCCTGCAGAATTCCAGAGAGTACAGATCCGGAGCTACCAAACATTCCTCGTATGATAACCTTTTCATTTCCAGAATCATCCTTGTGAACCTCCTCTGAATCTAGTCCAATGCCAGCACTTCTTTTCAGGTAGATCTTGTCTCCCGAGATCCTTCCACATATCACTGTTCCACTAGTCCACCCATTTATTGCAAAATTAACTCTGAAATTAAACCTCTCATAGCGGAACAGCACATACTCTAATATGCTATTTTTCTGCAAATGACCTGTATCCCGACGAACGCTATGACAATACACTCAGTACTCACTTGATTAGGTAGAGTACACCTGTACACCAGTCCTTTAATAGAAATATTTTATCACCCAATCATTTGGCAGCAACTTCAATGCATAAAAGATAAGTGACTATGGAATGTGATTTTAAAATATGCTGAAGTTAAATCATCTGACATTAATTGTACAAGTTAAAGCACCAGACATTAAATATACCTTTGGAAGTTTGAAATCTTTGATCAAACATCAGAATGTCACTTAAGTTACTTCGACCGTGGAATGTTTGTCGATAGTTTGGGTATCTCAGAAAATGCTGAATTGCTGGGATTTCCACCGACAACAGACTCTAGAGTTTTCAGGGAATGGTGTTAAGAACAAACTCGAAAACCAGTGAGCGGTTGTTCTGTAGACAAAAACGCTTGTTGATGTGAGACGTCAGAGGTGAATAACCAATGTCGTTTAAGCTGTCAGGAAGGGCATATTAACTCAAATAAATTGCCGTTACAAAGTGGTGTGCAGCAAAGTATCTCTGAACGCAAAAGCACATCGAACCGTGACGTGGATGGGGTGCTGCGACAAAAGACGACAAACATACACTGAGTGGCGAATTTATTAGATACAAGAGGTGACTAATGAAATAGCCGCTGAGCGCATGTCAATAATCCTAATGGACCACGTGTTTACCTTGTGCATGTCTCTGATATTTGACTGACCCCAACAACCTCATCAACCCCCTCCCCCACAAATTAACACGATGGAAAGCCACACATTGGACTGAATGACCCAATTTCGCATGTTTCCTGTCCATATTTTCCATTCAAAAACATCCCGGTGCTTCCTGTGACAATCTTCCCAACAATTCAACGTAACCGATTACTTTTTATTTTGTAAATGTCAACTTAAATTTTCCCATGAGCCTAACTCAATTTTAGTCCAAATTCGTTTATTTTGAGTAGTTTTGTTTGAATAGGTTAGGTCTTTATTCGCTGGAGCGTTGGAGAATGAGGGGGAGATTTGATAGAAGTATATAAAATTATGATGGGTGTAGATAGAGTGAATGCAAGCAGGCTTATTCCACTGAGGCTAGGGAAGAAAAATAAATCAGAGGACATAGGTTAAGAGTGAAAGGGGAAAAGTTTAAACGGAATATTGGGTGGAGAAAGCTCCGTCACGCAGGGAGTGGTGGGAGTGTGGAATGAGCTGCCAAATCAAGTAGAAAATGCGGGCCCACTTTTAACATCTGAGAAAAACTTCGACACGTACATGGATGAGAGGGGTATGGAGGGTCATATTCCAGGTGCAGGGCAGTGGGACTAGGCAGGAAAATGCTTAGTTACAGCCAAGAAGGACCGAAGGGCCAGTTTCTGTGCTGTAATGTTCTATGGTTCTATATTTCTATATCACAAGCACCCGGACTCCGAAGACCACATTTGTGCAGCTTCCGCCAGAAAAATAACTCTACACCGTGACCCTCTGTCATCTGTGGGAAAGTCAGTTCTGAGTCCAAGTAAACAAGTTGAAAGCTCAATGTTCATTTATTATAGTATAGAATAAAAAAAGTAAAAGTTCAAAGTATATGTCACCATCTACAACAAGAAGAACCGCTTTTTTTTCTCAGATCCTGCCGTTTGCAGCTTCTGAGTGAAGTCGTGAG
This sequence comes from Hemitrygon akajei, assembly GCF_048418815.1. Lineage (NCBI taxonomy): Eukaryota > Metazoa > Chordata > Chondrichthyes > Myliobatiformes > Dasyatidae > Hemitrygon > Hemitrygon akajei. Next base: position 49,293,649 of record NC_133147.1, on the reverse strand, counting down.
CTTGCTGTCTTAGTCCTTCCAGCTGAGCGGGTCCGGCCGTTGGCCGCTCCTCTAAGTTGTGTATTCCGTCTCCTCGTTGTCCAAGTCCTCCATGTCCAGATTCGCGGTCCGTGTAAAAGTCCAGGATCCAAGTCGTGTTCCTGCTCCAAGCTTCAAATGCCGAGTCTGAGTGAAGTCCGAGTCCAAGTCCGTGTTCAGGTTTTAATGATTTGTTATCCAACGTTTACGTCCATGTTGACATATTTGTCCTCGCTCCCTGGTCTTCCTAGTAACTATCAACAAACAATGTTCTGTTGATACGACCCCTGTGTCTGTGTCCTCCACTTGGTCCCGCTCTCAACGCCCCCTTGTAGCAGAAAGAGGTGACATGTGGTCGGAAGCTGTTGAATCGTTGTGGATTCAGCTAAGTAACTGCAAATGCAAGAAGACTCTATTTGAAATTATTGAGGAGTTGCGTAGAAACCTTAAGGTAAAAGAATCCCAGGTTGAAAGTGATGTGAAAGAATTTCCCTGAGAAAGACAAGCTAAACGAAAATGAATTAGTATTAAAGCAGAGTAAAGGGAATTAGAGTCATCTGAGAGGAGCTGGCCTGATTGATTGGAAAAGAACATTGGAAACGACGACAGCAGAGTAGCAATGGCTGAAATTTCTGGGAGCAATTCGGAAGGCACAGCACATATAGATTCCAAAGGCAAATGGACAGAATCATGGACAAGAAGAGACGTAAAAGCCAATTTAAAGACAATGATGGGTGAAAATAAATAGCAGGAATGACTAGAAATTTAGTAAATAAGGAAGCTATTGGACACCAACTGAAAAAGTTCGCTACAGAAGTCAAAATTAAATTCAAAGCTTGGCAACAATATGAAAAAGGATACGACATGATTCCTCAGAAACATAAATTATAAAAGAGATGCGAGAGAAGTAATATTGGAACACTTTAAAAACATGCTGGAGAGGTACTAATGGGGGACCCAGAAACGACGGAGCACCTGAATAAGTATTTTGCATCAGTGTTTACTGTGGAAGACAATAGCATGAAGTTTCTGAATGCACTATTCCTAGAGAGAAAGTTCTGTGGAAGCCTCAAAGCTCTGATGGTAACTAAGTCAACTGGACAAGTTGGGGTTAATTTCAGAAGGAAACTCAATCTGCACTGTCCCATTTCACAATGTCAGGCAGAAATTAAAAACGTGTCATTTTTAGGCAACTTACTTCCCCAAAATAAAAGGAACTGTTTTCTTCCTCACCGCTTTCTGAGAAAACTGTTATCTGATAATGCCAACACCTCAACTTCCTCCTATTCAGCTGCTTGGAACTTGAAACCCAGAGAGTCTCTACCGAAGTGGACTAACTCATCTCATCTGCTCAGGCGGAACCAAGACCCCACGAACCAGCATCCAATTTCCGCACAAGACACAACTCCTCCCTATACCTCGAACCCCCGAGGAATACCACCGTCCGTTGCTGTGCAGGTCCTGCTCGAGATTAGTTCCATGCGCTCAAGAGGTTAACGTTTGAGTGCAAGTATCCAAAACTGCTGAGGACCGGGTACAGTGCTGGAGATTTAAGGGAAAGGTGAGATGAATTTCCACGGGATTTACATTAATTTGGAAATGTGGCGTCTGATCAGGAATCATAGGCGTGGTTGTGTTGCAGAAGAAACCCTGCCTTCCGATTTTCGGGAGGCTTTTCAGGAGATAACTCAGTAAGCCAGTGGAGGCAAAACAGTGGAATTGTTAGCATGCAGTTCAGTAAGGAGAACTTCCGAGATTAGAGAGAATGGGGTTGATTTCCATGCGGTCGAAGGACGCTGACGGATGACCAAACATGTGAAAATGAGATAACAGATACAGTAAACACTCAGAATCGCTTTCCCATGGGAAGAGCAACATTGAGGATAAGGGTTATATTTAACTTGAGGGAAGGAAATATAACCGAGCATAAGGGATAGGTATTTTTTTAAATTATTTTAATTTTTAATTTGATTTCTAGAGACAACACAGTAACCAACCTCCAGTCCTATGAGACCCCCCCCAATTACCCCCATATGGTCAAGTAGCTACTGGCGTCTCAGGACTTCTGATGTTGAAAAGCTTATCATATGAGGAATGTTTTATGGTCCAGAGCTTCTACTCACAGGAATTCAGAGAATGAGGGGTGTCTTCACAGAAAACTGTCGAATGTTGTAAGGCTCGGTAGAGTGGATGCGGTTTAGATGTTTCCCGTGTTGCGGCACGCTAAAGCTTCAGAATAGTGCGCCGTCCTTTTAGAAGGGGATGACGATGACTTTCAGAAGCCAGAATTTACTGATTCTGGTGAGTTCATTCCAACAGCCTGCTGTATCTTTATGTACTTATAAAGCAAATGTTAACAGCTTCTTAGTTGGTCAGGGGATGCTGGAATACTGGGTGGGGGAGGTAAGATATTGCGACTGAGAAGGAAAATGGCGGAGCAGTCTCGGCGGGACAAATGGCCTGTTCCGCCCCTATATCTTACCGACTCGTTATCTGAAGTGTGCGGAAACCGGAGCACCCACAAGTGACAGGGGGAAGGGAAGAGTCACGTACTAGAGAGTACCCCTGTGTCTGTACACCTTGAGAATAAGTACTCTTGTTTGGGGGGACAGGCTACCGGGGGGATGCGGAAGTGGCCGTGGCTCTGAAAACAGACTCTGGCCCTGTGGCTCAGAAGGGTAGGGAAGGGAAGAGTAAGGAAGTAGTGAAAGGGGATTCTATAGTTTGGGGAAGGCAGGCGATTCTGTGGACATAGGAAAGGAACTTGGGTTTGCCTACTACGTTTGAAACAGGACCGCAATGGTGCTAATCTCGAGATTACTGCATGTGCCACGCGACAGTGAGAATAGGAATAGGTTGAGATTGAGGATACATGCTTGGCTGAGGGATTGGATCAGGGCGCAAAGATTCAGATTTCTAGATCATTGGAACAATTCTGAAGCAGATGTCATCTGTACAAAAAAGTTCGGGTTGGACTTGAATCCCAGTGGGACCAATATCTTGGCGGCGAGGTTTGCTAGTGCTACAGGAGAGAGTTTAATCTAGAATTGTTGAGAGTAGGAAAAGAACTGAAGAATCTTGGGAGAGGATGTTAGCTCACCAATAGTGGTAGCTTGTAGACAGTGCGAGGGGGAGGATAGGCAGGTGATAGAGAAGGGACGCGCTCAGACCGAAGGCTTGAGATGTGTCTCTTTTAATGCAAGGAGTGTTGTGAACAAAGTGGTTGAGCTTAGAGCTTGGATCAGCAATTAGAGATATAATGTGGTAGCCATTACTGTCGATGCGAGGGAAGAGATTGCTGAGCCTCTGGCGATGATCTTTGCATCATCAATGTGGACGTGTCTAAGTTCCCGAGGATTGGAGGGTTGTGAATGCTGTTCCTTTATTCAAGAAAGGGAGTAGAGTTAGCCCAGGAAATTATAGACTAGTGAGACTAACTTCAGTGGTTGGTAAGTTGATGGAGAAGATCCTGACCGGGAGCACTTATGAACATTTGGAGAGGTATAATATGATTAGGAGTCGTCAGCATGGGTTTGTAAAGGGCAGGATGTGACTAAACTCATTGATGAAGGAACAACAGTAGATATGGTGTATATGGATTTCAGCAAGGCATTTGATAAGATACCCCATGCAAGGCTAATTGAGCTATTAATGAGGCATGGAATCCAAGTGGACATTGCTTTCTGGATCCAGAACTGGCTTGCCTCAGAAGGCAAAGAGTGGTTGTAGACAGGTCATATTCTGCATGGAAGTCTGTCACCAGTGGAGGGCCTCGGGGATCTGTTCTAGAACCCTTGCTCTTCGTGATTTTTATAAATGACCTGGATGAGGAAGTGGAGGGTGTGTTAGTAAGTTTTCTAATGACACAAAGGTTGGATGCGTTGTGGATAGTGTGGAGGTCTGTCGGAGGTTACAGCGGATCATTGACAGGATGCAAAACTGGGCTGAGAAGTGGCAGATGGAGTTCAATACAAATAAGCGTGAAGTGGTTAATTCGGTAGGTCGAATATGATGGTAGAATATAGTATTAATGGTAGGATCAGAGGGATCTTGGGGTCCGAGTGCATAGGACGCTCAAAATAGCTGCGCAGGTTGACTCTGTGGTTGAGAAGACGTATGGTGTATTGGCCTTCATCAATCGTGGAGTTGATTTTGGGAGCTGAGAGGTAATGTTGCAGATACATAGAACCTTGGTCAGATCCCAGTTCTGGTCGCCTCACTACAGGAAGGATGTAGAGCCATAGAAAGGGCAGATTTACAAGGATGTTGCCTGTTTTGGGGAGCATGCCTTATGAGAATAGTAGTAGTAATGCTAATAATGGTAGTAGTGGAGTAGTGGTAGAAGTAGTTTACACGGTTTTGATAGTCAGAGATAGAGATAAAGCCACACTCAGGTTGGAGGAACAACAACTTAGATTCCATCGGGGCAGCCTCCAACTTGATGCCATGAACATAGATTTCTCAAACTTCCGTTTACGCCCTCCTTCCTACACCATTCCCCATCCCATTTTTCCTCTCTCACTTTCCCTGCCCATCGCCTCCCTCTGTTGCTTCTCCTACTTTATCTTTCTTTCATGGCCTTCTGTCCTCAACCATTTTCGATCCCCTATCTCTTTCACCAATCAAGTCCCCAGCTCTTTACTTCATCCCTCGCCCTACCGGTTTCACGTATTACTTTGTGTTTTCCTCTCTCTCCTCTCCCCACTTTTCCAATCTACTCTTCATCTTTAATTTCTCCGGTGCTGCCGAAGGGTCTCAACCCGAAACGTCGACTGTGCATTTTTCCATAGATGCTGCCTGGCCTCTTGAGTTCTTCCAGAAATCTGTGTGTGTTTCTCGGATTTCTAGCATCTGCAGATTTTCCATTTGTGATGGGAGACATCCTTTCCACATCAACTCTGACTCAGCTTTTCAATCTTCGAAATGATTTAATGACATTCCATTCATCCTGCAGAATTCCAGAGAGTACAGATCCGGAGCTACCAAACATTCCTCGTATGATAACCTTTTCATTTCCAGAATCATCCTTGTGAACCTCCTCTGAATCTAGTCCAATGCCAGCACTTCTTTCCAGGTAGATCTTGTCTCCCGAGATCCTTCCACATATCATTGCTCCACTCGTCCACCCATTTATTGCAAAATTACCTCTGAAATTAAACCTCTCATAGCGGAACAGCACATACTCTAATATGCTATTTTTCTGCAAATGACCTGTCTCCCGACGAACCCTATGACAATACACTCAGTACTCACTTGATTAGGTAGAGTACACCTGTACACCAGTCCTTTAATAGAAATATTTTATCACCCAATCATTTGGCAGCAACATCAATGCATAAAAGATAAGTGACTATAGAATGTGATTTTAAAATATGCTGAAGTTAAATCATCTGACATTAATTGTACAATTTAAAGCACCAGATATTAAATATACCTTTGGAAATTTGAAATTTTGATCAAACATCAGAATGTCATTTAAGTTACTTCGACCGTGGAATGTTTGTCGATAGTTTGGGTATCTCAGAAAATGCTGAATTGCTGGGATTTCCACCGACAACAGACTCTAGAGTTTTCAGGAAATGGTGTTAAGAACAAACTCGAAAACCAATGAGCGGTTGTTCTGTAGACAAAAACGTTTGTTGATGTGAGACGTCAGAGGTGAATAACCAATGTCGTTTAAGCTGTCAGGAAGGGCATAGTAACTCAAATAAATTGCCGTTACAAAGTGGTGTGCAGCAAAGTATCTCTGAACACAAAAGCACATCGAACCGTGACGTGGATGGGGTGCTGCGACAAAAGACGACAAACATACACTGAGTGGCGAATTTATTAGATACAAGAGGTACCTAATGAAATAGCCGCTGAGCGCATGTCAATAATCCTAATGGACCACGTGTTTACCTTGTGCATGTCTCTGATATTTGACTGACCCCAACAACCTCATCAACCCCCTCCCCCACAAATTAACACGATGGAAAGCCACACATTGGACTGAATGACCCAATTTCGCATGTTTCCTGTCCATATTTTCCATTCAAAAACATCCCGGTGCTTCCTGTGACAATCTTCCCAACAATTCAACGTAACCGATTACTTTTTATTTTGTAAATGTCAACTTAAATTTTCCCATGAGCCTAACTCAATTTTAATCCAAATTCGTTTATTTTGAGTAGTTTTGTTTGAATAGGTTAGGTCTTTATTCGCTGGAGCGTTGGAGAATGAGGGGGAGATTTGATAGAAGTATATAAAATTATTTTAGGTATAGATAGAGTGAATGCAAGCAGGCTTATTCCACTGAGACTAGGGAAGAAAAATAAATCAGAGGACATAGGTTAAGAGTGAAAGGGGAAAAGTTTAAACGGAATATTGGGTGGAGAAAGCTCCGTCACGCAGGGAGTGGTGGGAGTGTGGAATGAGCTGCCAAATCAAGTAGAAAATGCGGGCCCACTTTTAACATCTGAGAAAAACTTCGACACGTACATGGATGAGAGGGGTATTCCAGGTGCAGGGCAGTGGGACTAGGCATTTTCCTGCCTAGAAGGGCCGAAGGGCCAGTTTCTGTGCTGTAATGTTCTATGGTTCTATGTTTCTATATCACAAGCACCCGGACTCCGAAGACCACATTTGTGCAGCTTCCGCCAGAAAAATAACTCTACACCGTGACCCTCTGTCATCTGTGGGAAAGTCAGTTCTGAGTCCAAGTAACCAATTTGAAAGCTCAATGTTCATTTATTATAGTATAGAATAAAAAAGTAAAAGTTCAAAGTATATGTCACCATCCACAACAAGAAGAACCGCTTTTTTTTCTCAGATCCTGCCGTTTGCAGCTTCTGAGTGAAGTCGTGAGCTTGCTGTCTTAGTCCTTCCAGCTGAGCGGGTCCGGCCGTTGGCCGCTCCTCTAAGTTGTGTATTCCGTCTCCTCGTTGTCCAAGTCCTCCATTTCCAGATTCGCGGTCCGTGTAAAAGTCCAGGATCCAAGTCGTGTTCCTGCTCCAAGCTTCAAATGCCGAGTCTGAGTGAAGTCCGAGTCCAAGTCCGTGTTCACGTTTTAATGATTTGTTATCCAACGTTTACGTCCATGTTGACATATTTGTCCTCGCTCCCTGGTCTACCTAGTAACTATCAACAGACAATGTTCTGTTGATACGACCCCTGTGTCTGTGTCCTCCACTTGGTCCCGCTCTCAACGCCCCCTTGTAACAGAAAGAGGTGACATGTGGTCGGAAGCTGTTGAATCGTTGTGGATTCAGCTAAGTAACTGCAAATGCAAGAAGACTCTAGTTGAAATTATTGAGGAGTTGCGTAGAAACCTTAAGGTAAAAGAATCCCAGGTTGAAAGTGAAGTGAAAGAATTTCCCTGAGAAAGACAAGCTAAACGAAAATGAATTAGTATAAAAGCAGAGTAAAGGGAATTAGAGTCATCTGAGAGGAGCTGGCCTGATTAATTGGAAAAGAACATTGGAAGCGACGACAGCAGAGTAGCAATGGCTGAAATTTCTGGGAGCAATTCGGAAGGCACAGCACATATAGATTCCAACCAGTAATAAGTATTCCAAAGGCAAATGGACACAATCATGGACAAGAAGAGACGTAAAAGCCAATTTAAAGACAATGATGGGTGAAAATAAATAGCAGGAATGACCAGAAATTTAGTAAATTAGGAAGCTATTGGAAACCAACTGAAAAAGTTCGCTACAGAAGTCAAAATTAAATTCAAAGCTTGGCAACAATATGAAAAAGGATACGACATGATTCCTCAGAAACATAAATTATAAAAGAGAGGCGAGAGAAGTAATATTGGAACACTTTAAAAACATGCTGGAGAGGTACTAATGGGGGACCCAGAAACGACGGAGCACCTGAATAAGTATTTTGCATCAGTGTTTACTGTGGAAGACAATAGCATGAAGTATCTGAATGAACTATTCCTAGAGAGAAAGTTCTGTGGAAGCCTCAAAGCTCTGATGGTAAATAAGTCAACTGGACAAGTTGGGGTTAATTTCAGAAGGAAACTCAATCTGCACTGTCCCATTTCACAATGTCAGGCAGAAATTAAAAACGTGTCATTTTTAGGCAACTTACTTCCCCAAAATAAAAGGAACTGTTTTCTTCCTCACCGCTTTCTGAGAAAACTGTTATCTGATAATGCCAACACCTCAACTTCCTCCTATTCAGCTGCTTGGAACTTGAAACCCAGAGAGTCTCTACCGAAGTGGACTAACTCATCTCATCTGCTCAGGCGGAACCAAGACCCCACGAACCAGCATCCAATTTCCGTACAAGACACAACTCCTCCCTATACCTCGAACCCCCGAGGAATACCACCGTCCGTCGCTGTGCAGGTCCTGCTCGAGATTAGTTCCATGCGCTCAAGATGTTAACGTTTGAGTGCAAGTATCCAAAACTGCTGAGGACCGGGTACAGTGCTGGAGATTTAAGGGAAAGGTGAGATGAATTTCCACGGGATTTACATTAATTTGGAAATGTGGCGTCTGATCAGGAATCATAGGCGTGGTTGTGTTGCAGAAGAAACCCTGCCTTCCGATTTTCGGGAGGCTTTTCAGGAGATAACTCAGTAAGCCAGTGGAGGCAAAACAGTGGAATTGTTAGCATGCAGTTCAGTAAGGAGAACTTCCGAGATTAGAGAGAATGGGGTTGATTTCCATGCGGTCGAAGGACGCTGACGGATGACCAAACATGTGAAAACGAGATAACAGATACAGTAAACACTCAGAATCGCTTTCCCATGGGAAGAGCAACATTGAGGATAAGGGTTATATTTAACTTGAGGGAAGGAGATATAACCGAGCATAAGGGATAGGCATTTTTTAAATTATTTTAATTTTTAATTTGATTTCTAGAGACAACACAGTAACCAACCTCCGGTCCTATGAGACCCCCCAATTACCCCCATATGGTCAAGTAGCCTACTGGCGTCTCAGGACTTCTGATGTTGAAAAGCTTATCATATGAGGAATGTTTTATGGTCCAGTGCTTCTACTCACTGGAATTCAGAGAATGAGGGGTGTCTTCACAGAAACCTGTCGAATGTTGTAAGGCTCGATAGAGTGGATGCGGTTTAGATGTTTCCCGTGTTGCGGCACGCTACAGCTTCAGAATAGTGCGCCGTCCTTTTAGAAGGGGATGACGATGACTTTCAGAAGCCAGAATTTACTGATTCTGGTGAGTTCATTCCAACAGCCTGCTGTATCTTTATGTACTTATAAAGCAAATGTTAACAGCTTCTTAGTTGGTCAGGGGATGCTGGAATACTGGGTGGGGGAGGTAAGATATTGCGACTGAGAAGGAAAATGGCGGAGCAGTCTCGGCGGGACAAATGGCCTGTTCCGCCCCTATATCTTACCGACTCATTATCTGAAGTGTGCGGAAACCGGAGCACCCACAAGTGATAGGGGGAAGGGAAGAGTCACGTACTAGAGAGTACCCCTGTGTCTGTACACCTTGAGAATAAGTACTCTTGTTTGAGTACTGTTGGGGGGACAGGCTACCGGGGGGATGCGGAAGTGGCCGTGGCTCTGAAAACAGACTCTGGCCCCGTGGCTCAGAAGGGTAGGGAAGGGAAGAGTAAGGAAGTAGTGAAAGGGGATTCTATAGTTTGGGGATGGCAGGCGATTCTGTGGACATAGGAAAGGAACTTGGGTTTGCCTACTACGTTTGAAACAGGACCGCAATTGTGCTAATCTCGAGATTACTGCATGTGCCACGCGACAGTGAGAATAGCAATAGGTTGAGATTGAGGATAAATGCTTGGCTGAGGGATTGGATCAGGGCGCAAAGATTCAGATTTCTAGATCATTGGAACAATTCTGAAGCAGATGTCATCTGTACAAAAAAGGACGGGTTGGACTTGAATCCCAGTGGGACCAATATCTTGTTGGCGAGGTTTGCTAGTGCTTCAGGAGAGAGTTTAATCTAGAATTGTTGAGAGTAGGAAAAGAACTGAAGAGACTTGGGAGAGGATGTTAGCTCACCAATAGTGGAAGCTTGTAGACAGTGCGAGGGGGAGGATAGGCAGGTGATAGAGAAGGGACGCGCTCAGACCGAAGGCTTGAGATGTGTCTCTTTTAATGCAAGGAGTGTTGTGAACAAAGTGGTTGAGCTTACAGCTTGGATCAGCACTTAGAGATATAATGTGGTAGCCATTACTGTCGATGCGAGGGAAGAGATTGCTGAGCCTCTGGCGATGATCTTTGCATCATCAATGGGGCCGGGTCTAAGTTCCCGAGGATTGGAGGGTTGTGAATGCTGTTCCTTTATTCAAGAAAGGGAGTAGAGTTAGCCCAGGAAATTATAGACTAGTGAGACTAACTTCAGTGGTTGGTAAGTTGATGGAGAAGATCCTGACCGGGAGCACTTATGAACATTTGGAGAGGTATAATATGATTAGGAATCGTCAGCATGGGTTTGTAAAGGGCAGGATGTGACTAAACTCATGGATGAAGGAAGAACAGTAGATATGGTGTATATGGATTTCAGCAAGGCATTTGATAAGATACCCCATGCAAGGCTAATTGAGATAGAAATGAGGCATGGGATCCAAGTGGACATTGTTTTCTGGATCCAGAACTGGCTTGCCATAGAAGGCAAAGAGTGGTTGTAGACAGGTCATATTCTGCATGGAAGTCTGTCACCAGTGGAGGGCCTCGGGGATCTGTTCTAGGACCCTTGCTCTTCGTGATTTTTATAAATGACCTGGATGAGGAAGTGGAGGGTGTGTTAGTAAGTTTTCTAATGACACAAAGGTTGGATGCGTTGTGGATAGTGTGGAGGGCTGTCGGAGGTTACAGCGGATCATTGACAGGATGCAAAACTGGGCTGAGAAGTGGCAGATGGAGTTCAATACAAATAAGCGTGAAGTGGTTAATTTGGTACGTCGAATATGATGGTAGAATATAGTATTAATGGTAGGATCAGAGGGATCTTGGGGTCCGAGTGCATAGGACGCTCAAAATAGCTGCACAGGTTGACTCTGTGGTTGAGAAGACGTATGGTGTATTGGCCTTCATCAATCGTGGAGTTGATTTTGGGAGCTGAGAGGTAATGTTGCAGATACATAGAACCTTGGTCAGATCCCAGTTCTGGTCACCTCACTACAGGAAGGATGTAGAGCCATAGAAAGGGCAGATTTACAAGGATGTTGCCTGTTTTGGGGAGCATGCCTTATGAGAATAGTAGTAGTAATGCTAATAATGGTAGTAGTGGAGTAGTGGTAGAAGTAGTTTACACGGTTTTGAGAGTCAGAGATAGAGTTGACTGAGGGTATCTTTTTCCAGGGATGAAATGCCCAGGACATGTCTTTAAGTTGAGAGGGGTGAGATCAAAGGAATGCGCTGTCTGAGGTGGTAGTGGAGGGTTATACAGTGAGATTTTGAAGAGACGTTTTGATGGGCTCATGAATTGTGTCACCAGACGCGATTCATACTATTGGCCATGTGACTACTAATTTAGTTGTTTCAGCCCAATATTGTGGAATATTTCTGTGCTGTATTTCTCCTCATTCTACAAAGTCTGCAAAATCATAGGAACATTCTGTATTTAGAGACACAAGTGGAACAGACCTTTTCTGCCCAATGAGCCCGCAGCGCCCAGCAGCCAACCTATTTAACCGTAGCCTTATCACAAGATATTTTACAATGACCAAATAACCTCATAGCTAGTATATCTGTGGAACGTAGGGAAACCAGAGTACCCAGAGCAAACCTACGCGGTCACGGGAACTATTATTAGTGGCTCTAGCAACCTGATCACTCGAGTCCAGTCTAAAATTCTCCTGGCTGCAGAGGATGATCCAGGATCCACAGAACCGGATCGTTCGGGTGGATACCCTTCATAGGGAACGCCTCCGTTGGACTTTGTTTCACTTGGGGACGTTAAAACACGGGCAGTCACCACACGGTGTTTGACAGTTCTAGGCGGTTAGGATCCAGAGGCAAGTAATGAAAGAAGATTTTGGTCTCTGCGTTGCAGCAGACTTACCCCGTCTTCACTGCCATATTATGTTTCCTGTTTCTGATCCGTGTGGCCTCCTTCCTTCTTCGTTCTCGGCTTCCCTCCTCAATAGATATTCGCTCAATTCTTCACCCCTCTAACTTCCACAATTTTTCCACCACCAGACCCGACAATGTCGCTCTCTGAAGGGATGTATAATTCGACGCTCACTGGGAATCTGCCCTCCTACAATTCCACGGACAGTCGATACAGCAAGGAGTGGGGAGCACCTTCCGTCATGTCAATGTTCATCCTCATTCTCACCATCCTACTGGGCGTCCCAGGCAACAGCGCAGTAATCTGGATGACGGGCTTCAAAATGAAGACAACTGCCCACACTGTGTGTTACCTGAACCTGGCTGTGGCTGACCTGATGTATTGCCTGTGTCTCCCCTCACTCATGGTCGTCATTTCCAGTCGTCACACTGGGGACATGCACGGTATCCTTTTGGGGATCACTGCGATAATTATGTTCCTAAACGGATCTGCCAGCATAAATCTGTTATGCCTGATCAGCATGTATCGCTGCCTGGCTATTACACGGCCCATCTGGTTCCGGCAACATCTGAGACTCGCATGGGTACGTGCGACCTGCTTCATGGCCTGGGTCATAGCCATCGCCATGTGGCTGCCTGCAATGATGCTTCGGAGCCTTTCCAATACGGCGTGGATTTTGTCTGCCCTCAGCTTCGGTCTCCCCTTTGTGATTATGCTTATTTGTTACGCCGTCATTGGCAAGAGGTTGCACGAGGGAAGGTTCGCTGATTCAAGGAAGCCAATAGGCCTGCTTGTGACCACGGTCGCCGCCTTTGTGATCTGCTGGCTCCCCTTCAGTCTCTGGATCCTCCTAACAACCGTCCTCATTGTTCCTCTGGGCTGGATCATGTTCTTTCAAACCCTGGCGTCACTCAACAGCGCCCTCAACCCTCTTATCTACGTCTTCGCAGGTAGCGACTTCCGTCAGGTCTTCAAGCGCTCCCTGTTTGCTTCGCTCCAGCTGGCCTTCGCCGAACATGAGCAACTGGATGAGACCCAGAACAGAAATCCCACCTCAAATACAAATGTCTGACGAATACCTCGTGGGCCCTCAGCCGATCAATATCTCCTGACGACAGACACAACGGACGGTCGGCAGCAAGTATAATCAGCGCTCAAGGCTTTCCTGCAGCTTATTCTAAGCTCTTAGAACATAGTGTGTAGAATAGTACAACACAGGGAGAGGTCATTTGGCCTACAATTTGCCGGATCATTTAAATCAGTAAATTAATGTCCAATTAAACCGATCCCCTCTGCCTAAGCAATCACAGTATCCTTCCAGTAAGCTCATTTTCCTGATATAAACATCTCTTAAAAGTCTCTAAACTATCTGTCTTTACCAGTAACCCAGTCTGCGCAACGTCAAGTACTCACCACTCTCTACGTAAGCTATTTGGCCCTCGCATATCCCATGAAATAACGCCCTTTCCTCTTAAATGCATGCCCTTTGATGTTAGACATTTCAAACTTGTGTAAAATATACTCTCTATCTGAGCATTGCATAGCTTTCCAAATCTTTGGAAAGTGGATCTCCACTGACTTTGAGCCACCCTAATTTCCATTCCGACATACCAATCCATGGCCTCCTCCATTGTCGAGATGAGGCCACAATCAAGTTGGAGGAACAACAACTTTCTTCGATTTGGGTAGCCTCCAAGTTTATGGCATGAATATTGGTTTCTCAGACTTACGATAATGCACTCCCTGATCTACCATTCACCATTCTCTATCTTCCTCTGTCACCTTGCCTGCCCATCGCCTTTCTTCGGTTGCGTCTTCTACCGTATCTTTCTTTCATAAGCTTCTGTCCTCTTCCCTTCTCGAGTCCTGGATGTCTTTCACCAATCAACTTACCAGCTCTTTACTTCATCTCTCCCCTCCCGGTTTCAAGTATTAACTTGTGTTTCTCTCTCCCCTCTCCCCACCTTTTCAATTTACTCATCTTTTTCCCCCCGGTCCTTCCGAAGGGTCTCAACCCGAAACTTCGACTGTACATTTTTCCAAGATGCTGCCTGGCCTCTTGTATTCCTACAGAAATGTGTATTTTTCTCGGATTTCCAGCATCTGCATATTTGATCCTTTCCACATCAACTCTGTCTAGGCCTTTCAATATTTGAAAAGGTTTTAATGACATCCCATTCATTCTTCTGAATTCCAGGAAGTGCAGACCCGGAGGTATCAAATGTTCCTCGTATGATAACCTTTTCATTACCAGAATCATCCTTCTGAACCTCCTTTGAGCCCTCTCCAATGCCAGCACTTTTTTCTCAGATGAGCAGCCCAAACTGCGCACAAACACAAGTGAGGACTCACCGGTGCATTATAAAGCCTCAGCATCACATTCCTGCTCCTGTATTCCAGACCTCTTGAAATGAATATTAACATGCATGTGCCTTCTGCACCATCGATTCGACCTCCAAATTAACCTTTATTTTCCTTCGCATCTCAGAATTTTTCGCTTGTCTCCCCCATTTAGTAAATCGTCCGTACATTTTTTCTGCTACCAAAGTGCATGACCATATGTTGACCAACATAATATTTCTTTTGCCACTTTCGTGCCCATTCTCCCAATCTGTCTGAGTCCGTCTGCATCCTATCTGTCTCAACACTAACTCCCGCTCCACCAATCTTCGTATCATCTTCAAACTATTCCATCATTTAACTTAATATGCGTTCCCGGCACCAACCCCTGCAGAATACCTCTACTCACCATTTTTTTTTTGTACCTTAAGCTCAATTATCACCTCCGGTTTATTACATAAACCCAATCCAGAATAGCTGATCCCTAAGTAGGCTCAATGACAAACTGTTCTAAAATGCCATCTCCTAGGAGTTCAACAAACTCACTCTCTTGAGATTCATTTCCAACCTGATTTTTCCAAACGACCTGCATGTTGAAATCTCGCATGACTATCATGGCATTGTCCTTTTGACACGCCTTTTCTATTTCCTGGTGTTATCTGTGGTCCACATCCCAGCTACTCTTAGGGCGCTTTAGTATCCCTTCATCAGAGTCATTTTACCCTTGCAGTTGCTTAACTCAGCCGACAAGGATTGAACATCTTCCGATCCTAGGTCACATCTTTCTACTCATTTGATGCCATTCTTTACCAGCAGAGCCGCTCCACACCCTCCGCCTTTCTTCCTATCCCTGTAGTACAAAGTACAGCCCTAGATATTTAGCTCCCAACTGCGACCTTCCTTCATCCAACGCTCAGCGATGAACACAATTCTGACTGATAATTTGTAATAATGCAACAGGATCATCTACCTTATTTCATATACTCCGTGCATTGAGATATAACATATTGCGGACTGTATTTGCTACAATTTATAATTCTGCATCTCTAATGCACTGATGTTCACCCTGCTGACTGCAATTGTGTCTAATCATCTGCCTGCCTTTCCTGACTGCACGCTATTTTTGTTTGTTTTTTCTTTCTTGCCATCGTTCTATCATGAGTTTTTAATGTCACCATCACTCCACTACTTAAGGTATGTCAATGCCATTTGCCCAGGATAGGGGTTAACTTTGCGAACCTTTCTGGGGGAAAGTACTTCAGCAATGTTAATTTTGCTGAGGTCTACCTGCAAATCGAGATTGAAGAAGAGTCCAAAGTATTTCTTACCATATATATTCGCCAACAGCCTTATCACTGTACTAGGCTTGCTTTAGAGCAGCATCTGCACCAGCTCTCTGGCAGAGAGCTATAGACCAGGTACTGCAGGTCTCCCAGGCAGTTAGATGTCATCATTGCAACCAGTAGAGATAACAATGAACATCTCCAAAGTCCCTGACACCGTTGAAGAGATTAAGAGGTTTGGGGCACTGAGCACGACACATATACTGTACACCTTTGCCCGCTATTTGTCATTTGGATTATTGATTTAGAATTCAAGAGGATTTGATGTCACCAATGACTCTAGCAGTCCCGACAGAAGGAATCGTAGGCCTCGAAACAAAAGCATTCGGACCAGGGTCGACGGTCACTCCCTACAGAAGGACTGTATTTGTGCCGATACTCTCTTCTTACACAGATGAAAAGTCGTTTCCCCTCTTCTCAGATTAATGTAATTATTGGACTGTATTTTGTATGAGTTTCCTTCAGTTTTTCGGTGTTTCTTTCGTGTGGCCGATTGGCGGGGGGCGGGGGTTGACCTGTTAATTGGTGTGTGTGAGAGGCTCCGTTGGGATATTCGGTTGTTATTTTGTTTGCTTTTTTTAACTGCGGGCGAGGGGGGTATAATGGGTCTGCGAGTTTTGTTTCTTTTATTTTTGGTGCCGGGAGGGCTGGGGGAATCGATGTGTTTTCTTTCATCAACACTAATGGTCTTTCTGTATTTAATGGCTATCTGGAGTAAACAGATATTAGAGTTTAACCACACATGCAGCGATAATGAGGTGATAATAAGACAGACCACAATGATTCGTCTATCTTATACTGAGTCAATAACCACCACTATGTCAACAAGTCACAATTTCACGCCGGAGTGGCCCCTACTGTGTGCCCTGGGGTTGAGCACTGGGGAAGAGGGCGGCCCACGAACATATGAAGCTCCATCCAGCCGACGCCGATTTTTAAAGTACTTGGCTTCTTTCTCCTCAGTGGCAGGTCCCAACAGCACCACTCCGCTCAATGGTATCTCCCGTTACAGAGCTCTTTCACCCCTACCGTTCCTACTCAGAGGTCACTTCCGCGCCTTCCACTCAAACATGGCGACGAGATAGGTGGCCGTTGCTAATATCAACAACCGGCTTTACTTGTACCCTTTGGTGGATACACCTCGACCAGGTGCTTCCGCACAACGAAGGAGTTGAGGGGTCAGGCGGAGTAAATGCCGATTCACTCGTTAGGAAAACAGACGGCAGACACGAACATTGCGGGAGCCGCGGCCACTTTTCTGAAGTGGAAATACGAGGCTTCTGTGGAATGCAGTCTAAAATGCAGTTGCTAGAGGGCATGTACTGCGTTGCGGAGGATTTTGGGGAATATAGTTAATTCGGAATACTCAACCGCGCATGCCCTATAGTTATTGAGCTCTTTGGGAGTGCTGTAGCCTCCTGTGAGTTCTAGTTTCACAATTTTACAAGGTCTGATTGGCTTCTGCAATTTAAACTAGAAATGCCCAGTATAACTTCAAAAGTTACTTTCAGAAGACTCTTGGCAGTGTGAAGGATCAGAGGGATCTTGGGGCATACGGTGTATTGGCCTTCATCAATTGTGGAAATTAATTTAAGAGCCGAGAGGTAATGCTGCAGCTATATCGGACCCTAGTTAGAACCCACCTTGAGTACAGTGCTCAATTCTGGTCGACTTACTGCAGGAAGGATGTGGAAGCCATAGAAAGGGTGCAGAGGAGATTTACAAAGATTTTACCTGGATTGGGGAGCATGCCTTATGAAAACAGTTTCAGTCAACTTGGCCTTTTCTCCTTGGAGCGACAGAGGACGAGAGATGCCCTAATAGAAGTGTATAAGATGTTGAGAGGCGTTGATCCTGTGGATAGTCAAGGCTTTTTCTCAAGGCTGAAATGGTTGCCACAACAGGACACAGGATTAAGATGCTGGGGAGTAAGTACAGAGGAGATGTCAGGGGTAAAAAAAAAATTATGCGGAGAGCGGTGAGTACCTGGAATAGACTGCCGGCCACGGTGGTGAAGGCGGATACGTTAGGGTCTTTTAAGAGACTTTTGGTTAGGTACATGGAACTAGGAACAATATAGAGCTATGGGTCAGCCTAGTGATTTCTAAGGTAAGGATATGTACGACACAACTTTGTGGGCCGAATGGCATGTATTGTGCTGTAGGATTTCTATGTTTCTGTTTCTCTATGAGATCCAACAAGGCCGTTATATATTCCCCATTCCCAACAGCCCTCCAAAAAGATGGGGGTGAACTGCACCCTTGAATAGCAACAGTCTGTTGAAAGCGGTGGCTGCGGCCGAGGCTGAGGGTTCAGAGCTGTAAGATTCAAAATTAAGATGTGCGTTTCTGAAAGAGGTCTGATTTAAAGTCAAAGGACAAATGTGGGTTAAAGTCAAAGGACAAATGTGATTTAATTATGTCTAGGGACAAATGTGATTTAATTATGTCTGATAAGCAGGAATGCAGAAGCCCTGATGAGATTACTTGCTTGTGGAATCATTGAAGTCCTGAGATATGGACTATTGTTTTACAGAAATGTGTAAAAAAACAACTCCAAATATGGAATGGGATAAGACTATGTACCTCCTGAGTCAGGGAGGAGGGGTGGTAAGGAAGAAGGATAGAACCTGCTGCCCTGTAAGGTTCAGTGTTCCCTTCTCTAAAGGGGCCCAGCTCTGCAGAACTGTTAATAAACTTTGTTTCCTTGAATTTGTCTTGAAGCCATTATTCGGGAGCGTGGCTCGTTTCTGACAACTTGGGGCACTCGTCCGGGATCCACACTCCAGCCGTGAGGGGGGCAAGGAAGGACATCGGAGAAGGTGCACCCTGCCGAGTTCGGCAGTCCCTGATTCCTTGCTCGTCGCCCCGCGCGGCTTGAGCGAGTGATATCCGGCGGACTCAAGGAAACAAAGAGGGGTTGTCGAGGCAGTTGAGACAGTGAGCGATCGAGTAATTTCTGTGCACAGGACGCAGGTAAGAAATTGAATTCCTGTAGAGACGTAGTACACAAGAATCGTGGAACTGTGGGGTTCCTGCAGGTGATTTCTCCTGTAGAGACGTAGTACACGAAAATTGTGGAACTGCGGGGTTCCTGCAGGTGATTCTTCCTGTAGAGACGTAGTACACGAGAATTGTGGAACTGCGGGGTGACTGCAGGTGAATTCCTGGGCGATCGCGGTAATACAGGTTCCGGAATTGGACAAGAGTGACCGAGCTAGGTGGGTCACATTCAAATTAAATTCCTGCAGAGACGTAGTGCACGAGAATTGTGGAATTACGGGGTGCCTGCGGGTGGATTGGAACCGGGCAAGTCCTCGAGATGGGGAATAAGGGGTCTAAGAGAGAAAAGGGTAAAGGAAATCCAGGTGCCAATGATGAAAAATACCCCGGGGTACCCCCTGATAGTCCGTTGGGACGGATGTTAGAAAATTGGGATTATGGGAGGCGAAAAGGGAAGTCAAAGAAAAAATGATACAGTACTGTGAATTCTGGTCCCGCCAGCCGATCCAAGGGTCGGCTGTGTGATGGCCTAAGTTCGGGTCTAGCGAGGATTGGGTACAACAAGCCCTTAATCTGTACGTGAATTCAAAACCTAACGTTAAACCCGAAGAAAGTGATTATGCCCTATGCTGGTTACCAACGACAAATAGTTATAAATTGAAAACCATAAATGAAGGGGGACAGAAAAAGAATACATGGGAGGTGCTCGACCACCTGCCGCCCCATATGTGCCCCCTACCGCTCCGCAAATCGAAGACCCTGAGACGGAGGTTGGCCAACAGCTGATTCGTGTTGAATTTGTATCGAAAGCATGGCCAAAAAAAAATAAACTGGAAAAACTAGAAGATTGGAATACTAAACCCTTAAGTGAACGACTTAGGGAGGCACAGAAAGTGTTTGTAAGAAGGGATGAAGAGAAGCAGAAGACGGCAAGGATAATGGTCCAGACAGTGCGACAAGTAACCGCAGATAGTAGAGAGAGAGACGGGGACCATGGTTGGATCGAGGTAGTAGCCAGGAGCAAGGAGGAGGGCTAAGGAAGGCTTTAAGATGTTTTCACTGCAACGAAGAAGGACACTTCAGGCGCGAGTGCCCCAGATACCGACGGGAAGTGCGCTCGTACGCTATGATGGAAGATGAAGAGTAGGGAGGTCGGGGGTTCCACCCCTTGGGGATGAATTATCGGCAGGAACCCCTGGTAAATTTAAAAGTAGGTCCCCAAGTGTCAGATACAACCTTTATGGTAGATTCGGGTGCCGAAAGATCTAGCGTAATCCAGATACCTCCCGGCGCCCGAACCGGAACAAAGGTAATGGGAGTATCCGGTATTGGAGGCAAAATAATACAAATACCTGTTATAGAAAACGTGAAAATTGAACATGAGGATAGGGTAACGGGACAGGACCTACTTTTGTTACCCTCTGCGAGATTCAACCTGCTCAGGCGGGATCTGCAAGTCAGGCTAGGCATCGGGACTGTGCCCAGGAACGGGAAGATAATGGTACAGCTGTTTGCCCTCAGGGAAGAAGACGATAGGAAAATCAGCCCGGAGGTATGGTACCAGGAAGGGAACCGGGGGGGTTTGAACGTTCCCCCTTGCAAATCTCACTATTACCTAACAGTTCGCCAGTACGGAGAAAACAGTACCCTATTTCAATGGAAGGAAGAAAAGGGCTGCAGCCGGTGATTGAAGGACTGATCGCTGATGGACTACTGGAGGAATGTATGTCACCGTATAATACCCCAATACCCCCGGTGCGAAAGCCAGATGGGACTTATCTGATGGTACAATATCTGCGGGGCCTAAATGCAGTAGTCCAAACCCGATACCCGGTAGTGCCCAACCCTTACACACTGATGAGTAAGATCTCCCCTGACCATGAATGGTTCAGTGTAATAGATCTAAAAGATGCCTTCTGGAGTTGCCCGCTAGAAGAGAGCAGTCGTGACATGTTTGCGTTCGAATGGGAAAATCCTACGACGGGGCGGAAAAGACAACTCTGGTGGACGGTCCTGCCACAGGGGTTCACCGAATCACCTAACCTATTTGGGCAGGTCTTGGAGCAAGTACTAGCAGAATTCCAATGTGCTCCAGAGAGCCAACTGCTACAGTATGTGGACGATCTATTACTATCCGGGCCAACACAGGAAGGGGTGCAGGAAGACACCATCAGACTACTGAACTTCCTGGGGACGCAGGGGCTACGGGTCTCAAAGAAAAAGTTACAATTTGTAGAAAAGGAAGTAAGGTATCTGGGACACCGGGTCAGTAAAGGACAGCGATGCATTACCCCAGAAAGGATAGCTGGAATAACGGGAATGTCACTACCACGTACCAAGAAGGAGATACGCACCAGTTAATTTGCGATGCACTTGATATCGAATGGAAGTACCATACCCCGTGGCATCCCCAGAGTTCGGGAAGAGTAGAACGAATGAACAGCACCCTAAAGGCACAACTGACCAAGTTGATGTTAGAAACCAAACTACCATGGACTAAGTGTCTCCCTATTGCCCTTTTAAGAATACGAACAGTGCCCCGCAAGGACATAGGAATATCCCCATATGAGATGTTGTTCGGACTCCCGTATTGGAATAAGGTGGAAGGGTACCCCACGCTACAAGGGGGTGATATCTTTGTAAGGGACTATTTACTGGCACTGTCCCGTTCCTTTGCAGAACTGCGGAAAAAGGGTATCTTGGCCCAGACTCCGCTGCTCGATTTTGCTTTACATCAGATCGTGCCTGGAGATTGGGTTCTGGTAAGGACCTGGAAGCCGGAGAAGTTACAGCCACAGTGGGAAGGCCCTTTCCAGGTCCTGCTAACAACAGAGGCGGCTGTACGGACAAAAGAAAAAGGGTGGACACACGCATCCAGGGTAAAAGGACCGGTGAAGCCCGAAAGCCGCACTGAGTGGACCTGTGTTCCCGGTGAAGAACCGATGGTGGTGAGGCTAAAAAGGCAGCAAAAATGAACTCTATGTGGACTGTAACATTATTGACTGTAATATATTTGATTCTATATGTCGGGGAAATTGAAGGGAAATGTGACAAGTGCAGAACCGTGGTACGAGTGGGGCAGAGGGTGTTCCCAGGATCATTTGTATCCCACTCGCATGTGAATGATCGATGCTATGATCTAAGCAAGAGAGAAACATGTTGGGAGAATAGTAAACCTTATTACCAAGTCTATAATAAAGGATACATGGGACAGGGGGGGACCATGAGAAGTCTCAGCTGTCCCAGGAAAGACCGGAGTTCTTCCTCCTGCATCAGGAGGGTGACCAGAAGCTGGGAATTAAGCTGTTTGATTCATTAAGGAGAGAAACACGGGAGATAAAGGTGGGCGAGTGGGGTGATGAGTGGCCACCAGCTCGCATCATTGAATACTATGGGCCAGCGACCTGGGCCCAGGATGGGTCGTGGGGGTATCGCACTCCTGTCTACATGTTAAACCGAATTATTAGACTGCAGGCGGTGGTGGAAGTGATAACCAATCAAACGGCACTGGCATTGGAGCTGTTGGCAAAACAGCAGAGTCAGATGCGAACAGCAATATACCAGAACAGGCTGGCCATGGATTACCTATTGGCCTCTGAAGGCGGGGTATGTGGGAAGTTCAATCTTACAAACTGTTGCCTTAAGATAGACGACAGTGGAAAGGCCGTGTTAAAAACATCCAACAAAATTCGGAAACTGGCCCACGTGCCAGTACAAACCTGGAGATCCCTGGGGAACATGAGTTGGCTAGACGGGCTACTGGGAGGTAGTTGGTGGCGCACCGCTCTCCTAGTAGCAGGCGGGGGTCTAATGATTCTCTTACTTTTGCCGTCTTTGATTCCTTGTATACGAACACTGATCAGGCGCAGTATATTCCAGCTCCAGGCAGTAGCGATGCCCCATCATGGGACAAACGAGCTAAAACTTATGCTATTAAAGAAGAAAGTGGGCCCCCTGGGAGTGAGAGAAATGCTAGCTGAAACGCACATCTTAAAAAGAAAAAGGGTGGTATTGTAAGATTCAAAATTAAGATGTGCGTTTCTGAAAGAGGTCTGATTTAAAGTCAAAGGACAAATGTGGGTTAAAGTCAAAGGACAAATGTGATTTAATTATGTCTAGGGACAAATGTGATTTAATTATGTCTGATAAGCAGGAATGCAGAAGCCCTGACAAGATTACTTGCTTGTGGAATCATTGAAGTCCTGAGATATGGACTATTGTTTTACAGAAATGTGTAAAAAAACAACTCCAAATATGGAATGGGATAAGACTATGTACCTCCCGAGTCAGGGAGGAGGGGTGGTAAGGAAGAAGGATAAAACCTGCTGCCCTGTAAGGTTCAGGGTTCCCTTCTCTGAAGGGGCCCAGCTCTGCAGAACTGTTAATAAACTTTGTTTCCTTGAATTTGTCTTGAAGCCATTATTCGGGAGCGTGGCTCGTTTCTGACAAGAGCTGTTGACGGTGATCGATATGATTTAAATTGGCCATGATCGAATGGCAGAACAGACTTGATCGGACGACTGGCCTAACTTATACTGAGTCAACACCCACCACTATGTCAAGAAGTCACAATTCCACACGCAGAGGGCGACAACCTGCTGTTAACCCTGGGGTTGAGCACTGGGGAAGAGGGCGGGGCCACGAACATCTGAAGCTGAATCCAGCCGACGCCGATTTTTAAAGTACTTGGCTTCTCTCTCCTCAGTGGCAGGTCCCAACAGCACCACTCCGCTCAATGGTATCTCCCGTTACCGCGCTCTTCCACCCCTACCGCCCTTACTCAGTGGTCACTTCCGCGCCTTCCACCCAGACATGCTGACGAGATAGGTGGCCGTTGCCAATATCAACAACCGGCTTTACATTTATACTTTGGTGGATACACATCGACCAGGTGCTTCGGCACAACGAAGTAGTTGAGGGGTCGGGCGGAGTAAGTGCCGATTAACCAGTTAGGAAAACAGACGGTAGACAAGAACACTGCGGGAGCCGCGGCCACTTTCCTGAAGTGGAAATACGCGGTGGTTGAAGGCTTCTGGAGAATGTAGTCTAAAATGCTGTTGCTAGAGGCCATTCGCTCCGTTGCGGAGGATCTTGAGGAATATAGTTAATTCGGAATACTCAACCGCGCATGCTTTATAGTTAATGAGCGCTTTGGCAGTGCTGTAGCCTCCTATGAATTCTAGTTTCACGATATTACAAGTTCGCATTGGTTTCTGCACGTTAAACTAGAAATGCCCAGTTACTTTCAGAAGACTCTTGGCAGTGTGAAGGATCAGAGGGATCTTGGGGTCCGAGTCCATAGGACGTTCGAAGGAGCTGCAAAGGTTGACTGGTTAAGAAGGCATACGGTGTATTGGTCTTCATCAATTGTGGAATTGAATTTAAGATCCAAGAGGTAATGCTGCAGCTGTATAGGACCCTGGTCGGACCCCACCTTGAGTACAGTGCTCAATTCTGGTTGCTCACTGCAGGAAGGATGTGGAAGCCATATCACGGGTGCAGAGGAGATTTACAAAGAAGTTACCTGGATTGGGGAGCATGCCTTATGAGAACAGCTTTTTAATTTTTTTTTATTGAGTTTCCAAATGATTACAGAAAGAAAAAAAAATCTACCCTTCCGCCCTCCGCTTAACCCGTCCCCCTAACATCCCTATAGAAGAAAAGAAAAAAGAAAAAGAAGAAAAAAGAAAGAATGAATGCCTGGATATCGGAAGATCCCCACATGCTCCACGGAGTTCATAGTATATATTTTTATTTATTTCCCCAAATAACCAATTATTCTATCTTCGGAGCACCTATATATTTAATCCTGTCTTTTGTAAATAAGGGCGCCAAATTTTCAAAAACATTTCATATTTATCTCTTAAATTATAAGTAATTTTTTCAAGTGGAATACAGCTGGAGAATTCATTCTTCCAACGATCTATTCTTAAGTATGAATCCGATTTCCAAGTAACTGCAATAGCCTTTTTGGCTACTGCTAGTGCAATTTTTATGAATTCTTTCTGATATTTATTCAATTTGGGTTTTGGTTTTATTCCTACAATATCGCCTAATAAAAATAATATTGGGTTATGTGGAAGTTGTGTTCCAATAATTTGTTCCGTAAAACTCTTAAATTTGTCCAAAAAGGTTGAATTTTAGAACAAGACCAAGTAGAATGTTAAATGGTACCAATTTCTTGGTTACATCGGAAACACTGCTCAGATAAATTTGGGTTTAATTAATTTAGTTTTTGTGGTGTAATATATAATTGATGTAAAAATTATATTGCACTAATCTTAACCGGACGTTTATTGTATTTATCATACCATCAAGACATAGTCTTGACCAATTTGTTTCTTCAATTTTAATATTCAAGTCAATTTCCCATTTTTGTCTTGACTTATGGATTCCTTGTTTAATTGCCTGTTTTTGAATCAAACTATACATACAAGAAATAATTTTTTAGTGTTTCCTTTTTGAATTAAAGTTTTAATTTCATTAGATGTCGGCAATAACATTGTTTGACCCAACTTTTCTCTTAAATAAGCCATTAATTGGAGGTAACAAAAAAGAGTGTTGTTTGATGTTTTATATTTATTCTTTAATTGATCAAATGACATTAATATACCTCTTTCAAATTAATCTCCTATATATCTAATCCCTTTCTGAAACCAATTATATAAAAGTTGATTATCCATTGTAAAAGGAATAAGTCTAATTTGAATTAAAGATCTCTTTGCTATTTTTTTTTTTAATCTCATCATCAGCATGTATCTTATTCCATAAATCAATCAAATGTTTTAAAATAGGAGATTCTTTCTTTTCCCGTATCCATTTAGATTCCCATTTATATATAAAATCTTCTGGTGTATTTTCTCCTATTTTATCTAATTATATTCTAATCCATGCTGTTTATCTTTATCAAAAAAAAGATGCAATAAATCGAAGTTGTTTTGCTTTATAATAATTCTTAAAATTTGGAAATTGTAACCCTCCCAGATCAAATTTCCATGTCAATATTTCCAACGATATTCTTGACATCTTACCTTTCCAAAGGAACTTCCTCACATATTTATTTAACTCTTGAAAAAACTTCTGGGGTAGTTGTATTGGTAGTGATTGGAATTAGTATTGTAATCTAGGGAATACATTCATTTTTACGGTATTTACTCTATCTACTAATGTTATTGGTAATATCATCCATTTATCAAGATCTTCTTGAATTTTTTCAATAATGGTAAATAATTTAAATTATATGTTCTTTATATCATTATCAACTCCTATACCTAAATATTTTATACCGTTTATCGGCCATCTAAATTGAGTTATTAATCGACTATAATCTCCTCTAGTAAGAGATAAAATTTCACTTATCCCAATTTATTTTGTAGCCTGATATTTTCCCATATTTTTCTAATCTAGAGGATAATTTACACAACGAGTACAATGGGTTTGTTAAATAAAGCAGAACATCGTCAGCAAATAAGTTAATCTTGTATTCCTCCTGGTTAACTCTGAAACCCTTAATATCTGGGTCCATTCTAATTGATTCAGCTAATGGTTCTATCGCCAACACAAATAAGGCAGGTGAGAATGGACAATCTTGCCTAGTTGACCTTGTTAAGTGAAATGGTGTTGAAATTTGACCATTTGTCACTACTTTAGCTTTGGGATTAGTATTTAAGGTTTTAATCCATTTTATAAAGGATACTCCTAATCCATATTTTTCCAATAACTTAAATAAAAATTCCCATTCCAGTCTATCGCAACTGCCACACTCATTTCCTCCCTCTTTTGAGCCAAATGAATTATGCTAAATAACTGAGTTACATTATCTGCCGATTGTCTATTTTTAATAAATCTTGTTTGCTCCATGTGTATTAATTTTGGTAAGTATTTTGATAATCAGTTAGATAAGATTTTTGCTATTATTTTATAGTCAGTGTTTAATAACGAAATAGGTCTATATGATGTTGGCTTTAAAAGATCTCTATCTTTTTTTGGCAATACTATTCAAATAGCTGTCGAAAAAGATTCTGGAAGTTGATGCGTTCTTTCTGCTTGGTGTATTAACTCCATAAAAGGAGGAATTAATAAATCTTTAAAGTTTTTATAAAATTCAGGCCGAAAACCTTCTTCTCCTGGGGATTTATTACTTTGAAATGATCCTAGAGATTCTTCGACCTCTTTTAATGTAAAAGGCATATCTAATCCCTTCTGTTCTTCTGAATTCAATTTTGGAAGAGTTATTTGTGATAAAAACCTTTCTATCTTGACATTATCATTTTGTGATTCTGATTTATACAGTTCAGAATAAAAATTCTTAAAAGATTCATTAATTTCTAAAGGTTTATAAGTAATTTTATTTACTCTTGTTCGAATTGCATTTATCGTTTTAGAAGTCTAGTCTGTTTTTAACTGCCAAGCAAGAACCTTATGTGATCTTTCACCTAGTTCATAATATCACTGTTCAGTTCTCATAATTGCTTTTTCTGTTCGATATGTCTGAAGTGTATTATATTGTAACTTCTTGTTAATAAGTTGTCTTCGTTTTTTCTTCTGTCATATATCTTTGAGATTCTTTTTCTAATTTGGTAATCTCTTTTTCCAATTGATCTATTTCTATCATATATACCTTCTTAATTTTAGAAGTACAACTTATTATCTGACCTCTCAAATATGCCTTCATTGCTTCCCACAATATAAATTTATCATCAACAGAATGTGAATTTGTATCTAAAAAAAACTGAATCTGCTTTTTCATAAAATCACAAAAATCTTGACTTTTAGTAATATTGAATTAAATCTCCATCTATAAATTGATTCCTCTTTATCTATCATTATCATTGTCATTATCAACGGAGAATGATCTGACAATATTCTTGCTTTATATTCCATATTTATCACTCTGTCTTGAATGTTCGTTGTTAATAGGAAAAAATCTATCCTTGAATAAGTGTTATGTCTATTTGAATAAAATGAATAATCTCTTACTTTTGGGTTAATTCTTCTCCATATATCAATCAAATTTAAATATTTCATCAATGATAAATTTAATTTTGCTACTTTTGATTTTGTGACAAACTTTATTGATCTATCTAAAACTGGATCTAGACAAAAGTTAAAATCTCCACCTATTAATATTTTGTCATGTGCGTTAGCCAAAGTCAAAAAGACCTCTTGTATCAATTTACATCATTTTCATTTGGTGCATAAATATTCATAAGAGTCCATAGTTCTGAAAAAAGTTGACAATGTATAATTACATAGCTCCCTGCCGAATCAATTAATACGTTTTGTATTTTAATTGGTAAATTTTTATAAACCAAAATTGCAACTCCTCTCGCCTTTGAGTTGAATGAAGCTGCAATAACATTTCCAACCCAATCTCTTTTTAATTTCTGATGTTCTTTCTCTATTAAGTGTGTTTCTGGCAAAAAAAAAACATATCTATTTTCATTTTTTTTTCAAGTGTGTTAAGATTCTTTGTCTTTTCACCGGTCCATTAAGCCCATTAACATTAAAACAAAAAAAATAGTAAATTAGTCATTATTTTTAATTAGGTTACTCCAATCTATAATAATACCTAATCTTTCAACTTTCGTGGTACCTTGGGGAATCTTTTAAAAATCTCCATGTTGCTATGTGTGTCCACTCCGATCATCCAGGCCAAAAAAGAAAGATAGAAGAAAAATATATTATTACGGAAAAAACAAAATACCCCCCTACTAATGTTGTGGATAAAAAAAGAACACAACATTACCCCCCTCTGCTGTACGGGTCATGGCAATCGCCATGATTACACACGTGAATCCCGTAGCAATCGATCCAAAGCTCCCCCCGCACCCCCGCGACATAAAAAAGTATATATATGAGAAGAAGAAAAAAGAAAAATACTACTCGCAATTAATATTGGAGTATCATCTCCCCCGTATCATCCTTAAATGTCCATCAATTCCTTTCACTGTCTCTGTCTTCATCTTTAATCCATTACGCTTGGAAATCTTTATGTGTAGTTAGCGAATAATTGGGAGTTTTTGTGCGAACTCCTCTGCTTCTCGATAATCGGTAAAAAATCTTTTTCCATCCTCCAAAAAAATTATGTGTTGCTGGGTGACGCATTATGAATTTATAACCCTTTTCTCATAAAGCTTTTTTCACTGGGTTAAATTCCTTCTTTCTCTTCAAAAGGTTATAATTTATATCAGGATAGAAAAGAACTGCTTTCCCTTCTATCATCAATGGCCCTTTTCTCTTTCTGGCACATTGGGCAGCCGCCTGCAGGTTCTTTTCTTTATCTTGGTATCTTAAGCATTTTATCAAAATTGATCGCGGATTTTGATCAGCTTGAGGTCTTGATCTTAAAGCTTTATGAGCCCTTTCAATTTCATTTAGAGTTTCCTTTTCCATTTCCAAGTTTTCAGGGATCCAGTTTTGAAAAAAAATATTGGATCTTCTCCTTCTATATCTTCTTTAAGTCCAACAATCTTAATATTGTTTCGTCTGCTAAAATTTTCAAGCTTATCCACTTTTTCCAACAATTGTTTTCTTTCTGATGTCCAGGCAGAGATATTATCTTCCATTTTATTCATTCTTTCAACCAAGTCTTCTGCTGTGGCTTCCAAGTCTATAATTCTCTTTTCCATTTTTTCCTGTCTTTTTATCATTTTCTCAAACATAATCTCCATATTTATCATTGGTTTAATTTCTTTTAATGCGCTTAATTTTTCTAATTTACTCATTATTTTACCTCCATCTTCGTCTAATTTATCCAAAGAATCTGAATCTACCTCAGATTCACTTTCTCCTCCGGTTTCAGTCGTAACTGGGATTTGTAGTTCAGGTTGCTCGCGTTTGCGCATGCTCCTTCCTTCACGTTTGCGCAGTTCCTGATGGTCTTTGTCTTTAGAAATGGTCGATGCTGCCGCAGTTTCTTGTTCTGTATCACCAGAGGTAATATGTACCTGAACCCGCGGTTCTCTGGCAGCAGTGGACCTTGATTCTGTTCCATCTTGCGTTGTCTTCACGGTAATAGTTTTCTTCATCTTCTGTTTATGAGACATAGTTTGAAACAATCCGAGTAGTTTATAAGTAACTTTTAGAAAGGATTTACTAACTTTTCTTCACTTAAACATTAATTTACTGTTTTTGTACGGGAGAGCTGGGTTCCCGCGTCTCGATCCTACGTCATCACTTGACGTCCCCCGCTTATGAGAACAGTTTGAGTCAGCTTGGCCTTTTCTCCTTGGAGCGACAGAGCATGAGAGGTGCTCTGATAGAGGTGTATAAGATGTTGAGAGGCTTTAATCGTGTGGATAGTCAGAGACTTTTTCCCAGGGCTGAAATGGCTGCCACAACAGGACTCAGTTTTAAGGTTCTGGCGAGTAGGTACAGAGGAGATGTCTGTGGTAAGATTTTTACGCAGAGTGGTGAGTACGTAGAATGGGCTGCCGGCCACGGTGGTTAAGACGGATACGATAGGGTATTTTAAGAAACTTTTGGATAGGTACATGGAGCTTAGAACAACATGGGGAAGTCTAGTTATTTCTAAGGTAAAGACATGTACGGCACAACTTTGTGGGCCGAAGGGCATGTATTGTGCTGTAGGATTTTTATATTTCTGTTTTTTCTATGAGATCCAACAAGGCCGGTATATATTCCCCATTCCCAACAGCCCTTCAGAAATATGGTGGTGAACTCTGCCCTTGAATCGCCACAGTCTGTTGAAAGTGGTCGCTGGGGCCGAGGCTGAGGGTTCAGAGCCGT
The DNA here is from genome assembly GCF_048418815.1 of Hemitrygon akajei. Lineage (NCBI taxonomy): Eukaryota > Metazoa > Chordata > Chondrichthyes > Myliobatiformes > Dasyatidae > Hemitrygon > Hemitrygon akajei. Next base: position 49,263,189 of record NC_133147.1, on the reverse strand, counting down.
TGACGGTGATCGATTTGATTTAACTTGGTCATGATCGAATGGCAGAACAGACTTGATAGGACGACTAGCCTAATTCTCGTGCCTTAAGGTCTTATGAAGTTGGGATAGCGGATGGATCGGAGGTGGAGGACCCAGCTGGTGGTAGTGTTCGATGCTCCCCCTCGCGGTGTTGTCCGGGAGGGAAAGCTAAGTGGATTGTGTGAGCATACACTGCCTGCTAGTGCTGAGGAGTGGTGTCCAACGGAATGGATGGGATGCCGAACGAGTGACAGGTGAGGATTTATCGGTCAAGGTTGTTAGCCCTGAGCTGTCCCAAACCTAGAGAACTGGTCGATCACTCTCAGTCTGGGGTCTATCCTTTGTCTTGTTTGGCATGTGTGTCCCTAACGAGAGCCAAAGCAAAAACCTCTGACTCCAGCCGACATAGCTCGAGGGGCCATTGAGGCAAGCAAGCCCGCAAACCGAATGACGGTCTTCTTGTGGTCCTCTTGGAGGGAGGTGTGAAAGAGCAAAGGCTTGGGGAGGGGGCAAGGGCATATTCATTGGCTCAGCGAATGTGAGAATGTGAGAAGTCGGCTATGTAACTAAAAGGCACGAGAGATTCGACCCAGTGATGGGCACTGCAACAGCGACTCCTAAGATCAGACACAGAGTGAAGCTCGCTCTGCATTCTCCCATCCCATTTTCCCGTGATCAGACACATAATGAAGGGTCCTCCGAATCGTTCCTTCACACATTGCCCGAGGCAGACGCACAGTGCATCTCCCTCCACACTGTCCCATCAAACATTCCCGGCAGCAGGCACAGCGTGATTTTCACTACATACCGCCCCATCACACACTCCATTGGTCAGACACAAAGTGAAGCTTCACTTACGCACCACCCCCCGCCCCCATTATCCACGATCAGAGTCAGACACAGTGCGTTCCAGTGTGGAAGAAAGCACTGATAGTCACCATGCAGTGGCTATGAAACTCTTGTTCACATACTGATTCGGAATTCTGCAACATTCATGGACTCACTAAATATAGTCTTAGACACTATCTTTCTGTCTGACTGTATTTTCAGATACCTTATATGCACTTGCTAACCTATATAACCTTTTGTCATGTGTTGATGTTGGTATTGTATTTTGTACTTTGACCCCAACGTAACGCGTTCCGTTTGACTGTATTCACGTATGCTTGATTAACAATTAAATTAAACAATCAACTGTGGATGCAAAGGCTCATAACCTCGTATTAAACGTTGGGCAACGTAATTCCAAAGCGCCGTCACCCGAGAGACATCATCTCAGGGATTCTCCTTCGCGGGCCCTCGGCCTAGCAATATTGGTGGGGACGGATATGGAGCTTTTTCAACGAAAGTGTACTCCCCCTTTGCCTCAGGGTCCTGGAGCGGAGACTATTGCACAATGCGTTCACAGCACTGACTGTTGAACAATGAAACACAAGAACAGGTCCTAGAGCACACCATTTCCTAAACCCTTCTCGAACCTACATTAATCTTTTTTAAACCTGTTGCATATCCCTTCATTCCAATCCATTTTAAACACCATAGGACCATCAGAGATAGAAGCAGAATGAGGCCATTCAACCAATGGAGATTTCTCCACCAATCCATCATTTCTGATATATCATCCCCCCTCAACAACATTGCCTGGTTTTCTATCCAAAATCCTATGACACGTTCTCTTAATCGAGAGCTCAGCATCCTCCTGGGTTGCGCAGTGGAGATACCTATCGACCCATTCAGCTGCAGGTCACCCTTTGGTACGGTGTAGCACCTGCTTAGATTTGAAACTTTATCACATCAAAATGTCATAGAAGTTACTTTGACCGTGGGATGATTGTTGTTGCTTTCTGTATCTTCATACTGCTGATCTGCTGGGATTTTCACCCACTGCAGTCTCGGAACTTTCCAGGGAATGGTGTGAAGAACAAAAAATTTTAAAAGCCTTGATAATGTGGGACGTCACAGTAAAATAGCAAATCTCGTTCAAACTCTCAGAAAAGGGGTAGTCGCTGACTGTACGTCAATAATCCTAAAGGTCCACTCGTTGACTTTGTGCATCTCTCTGATATATGACTGACACCCACACCTTCACTACCAGCCCCCTCAAATACAAGCAGTGGAAAACCATACACTGGACTGAAGCGAGGAAACGATATGATTTGATGATATGAAACTATATGAGTCAGCAGCACATTTACTCATTCCCTGTCACGGACTGTTGAACCTGAAATAACCGACCAAATCATATCAAATAATACATAAAACCTAAATAACACTACCAGATAGTAAAAACAGGAATGATATGATATGATAAATATACAGCCTATATAAAGTACAAATAATGTATGTACAGTGTACTTTCACTTAACAAATCGGGAAGAGTAAGGCAAAACATGATTTGCAGAGAAAAAAATCGGCACGTTTACGCATGCGCACGTAATGTATGCTCGTGCCACGCATGCGCAAGCATGTGTCCGCGCAAGGCATCATGGTCATGGTAGACTTTTTTTCAGGGTGAACACAAGTGTCCCGTATTTGACTGCTAATTTTGTCCCTTATTTGGGAGTGAGAAAGTTGGCAACCCTACTTGAATTCTCGCCCCCCCCCCCACCGTCGGCCGGTCCGCAAGAATATTGTTAATATTAAACCGCTCCGCGGTGCAAAAAAAATTTGAGGACCGACCCCTGTCTTTCACCAATCAAGTTCTCAGCTCTTTGCTTCTTCCCTCCCCGTCCATGTTTTACATATCGCCTTGTGTTTCTCTCCCCACTGTCGCCACCTTTTCAATCTATTCCTCATCTCTTCTTTTCATTCGGTCCTGTCATAAGGTCTCAACCCAAAACGTCGACTGTACATTATTGCATAGATGCTGCCTGGCCGCCTGAGTTCCTCGAGAATTTTGTGCCTGTTGCTTATATTTCCAGCATCTGCAGATTTTCTCCTGTTTGTAATGAGAGACACCCTTTCTACATCAACTCAGTCTAGGCCTTTCAATATGCGAAAGGTTTTAATGAGATTCCATTCATCCTTCGGTATTCCACGGATTAGAGATCGAGAGCTATCAAACGTTCCTCGAATGACCACTTTCGAAATCATCCTTGTGAACCTCCTCTGAGCCCTTTCTAACGCCAAGCCTTCTTTTCTTTACTTTTCTTCTTTCAGATTTTCACATTTTCTCCCCATTTAAAAATAGTCTGCACATTTTTTTCTACTACCAAAGTGCATGACCTTGCATTCTCCAGCATTACATGTCATTTGCCACTTTCTTGCCCATCCTCCTAATCTAAGTCCTTCTACAGCTTACCTGTTTCCAGAACACTAAGACCATCAATCTTCGTATCATCTGCAAACTTGGCAACAATGCCATCTATTCCTTCATCTAAATTATTGATGGATAACACAAAAAAAAAGCGTTCCAAAAGCCGACCCCTGCAGAACACCACCAGACACCGGCGGCCAAACAGAAAAGTGTCATTTTATTCCCACTAACAGCCTCCTACCAATCCGACAATGCACTGACCATGTCAGTAACTTTCTTGTAATACCATGGGCACTTATTTCGGAGGCAGCGTCATATGTGGCATCTTATCAAAGACCTTCAGGAAATCCAAATATACAGCATCCACTGCATCCACTTTATAAATCCGTCGTATAATCTCCTGTATCGACAACTAACTTCTTTACTCCACTGAAATACTGCTACATCAGACTCTACTTTCTCCCTATCAAATTTCAAGTTGAGCTCAACTCCTAAAGCTTCTTTTATCTTAAGTTCCATTATTACCCCCAGAATAGCTCATCTCTAGCAGGTTCAACGGGAAGCTGTTCGAAAAAGCTATAACGTGGTCATTCTACAAACTCACTCCCTTGAGATCCATTTCCAACCTGATTTTCACAATCCACCTGCATGTTGAAATCTCCATTGACGATTATAACATTGCCCCGTTGACATGCATTTCCATTTCCAGCACTAACCTCCCAGCTGCTGCTGGAAGTCCTATGTATTACTGTCTTTAACCCTTGCAGTTGCATAAGTCAACCCACAAGGATTCAACATCTTCCAAATCTATGTGAGATTTTTCTACTGATTGTATGCCATTCTTTGACAGCAAGGCTGCGCCGCCACCTCCGCCTACCTTCCTATCCCTTCAATACAATGAGTAGCCTTGGACAATTATCTCCCAACTACACATTTTCTTCAGCCACCGCTCAGTGATGAACACAATATCGTACCTGATAATTTGTAATAGAGCAGCAGAGTCATCTAGCTTATTTCATATACTCCGTGCATTGATATATTGTATTTGAGGACTGTATTTCCTACCATTTTTGATTCTGCACTGCTAACGCAGTGACACTCACCCTGCTGGCTGCCAATAGATCTTGCTGCCCTTCCTTACTGCACGCTATTTTGTTTGCTTTTTTTGCCATCGTCCTATCCTGAGTCACTATCAACCCACAACTTGAGGGATATCAATGCTATTAGCCCAGGATGGAGAATATCTTGGCGAACTCTTCAGGAGAGAAGCACTTCAGCAAAGTGGTCTTAGCTGAGGCCTACTTGTAGATAGAGGTGGAAGAAAAGTCCAAAATGTTTCTTACCATAAACATTTACAAAGGACCATATCGCTTAATAGGCTAAGGATGACAAGGAACTTATTCAATGTTTCATGATAGCGTAAAAAAATATTAAAAGTTTTGGGACTCTGAGCACGAAACAAGTGTGAATTCTTTAAACTAACCATTATTTATTGTAAGCCTCTGCCCACTGTGGATCATTAATTTGGAATTCAAGGGGATATCATGTTACCAATCACTCTAGCAGTCGTATGTCTGCTGGCAATGTTGGACACAAGTGTGGAGGAGATAGAGACTCCCAATGCAGAGATGGTGACCAGAGTTATTCATTAAAATTACAACAGAACATCAGTCGCTTGGCCGACTGTCTCTGTGAGATGTAAAAATCCCAAAATCGGGACCCCGCTATTAGCTCTAATTCGGAGTCCACTAACATAATACAAGTAACATGGAATCCCAGAGCCTATCAAAATAAACTGATCAAGTCTAAACAGAAAGCGCCGGATACAGTATCACAAAGAGCGAGTCAGTCGAGAAAAAAAACCATGAAGTACTGTCATTCTTTAACAACTCTTGTTAAACAACAGATATCAAATTCAGGTGTTCCAACACTCTCAGACCTCAACACCCTCTGTGACGCTGCGCAGTCTCGAATAGCTGGTGGCACAGGCAAAGTTTGATAGATGTACTATGGAGATCATTTTGACTGGTTGCATCACCATCTGTTGTGGAGGGCCAGTACAGCGGATCGCAGCGAAACCGGAGGTGGTCAGCGACAACTCAAACAGAAACAGTCAGCAACCGTCGGCGCCGAATCAGCAGCATTAGGCCCGTGGTCGGTGGCAACTCCCTACAGAAGAACTGTATTTGTGCTGATACTCTCCTCTTACGCAGATGAAAAGACGTTTTCCATCTTCTGAGATTAATCTGATTATTGGAATGAATTTTATATTGTTTTTATTCGGTTTTCGGTGTTTCTTTCTTGTAGCTGATTGTCGGGGGTCTGACCTGTTAATTTTTCTGTATAAGAGGAGGAGTTGGGGGATTTGATGCCACTGTCCTGGTTCCTACAACTGAGGGATCAGAAACATTATGTGTATGGGACTTTGATTGTTGCAGTTTTTTTTACAGCGGGCTAGTGTTGGTGTCTGCGAGTTTTGTTTCTTTTCTTTTTCGTGCCGGTTGGGGTGGGGGGAGTTGATGTGTTTTCTTTCATCAACACACATGGTCTTTCAGTATTTAATGGCTGTATGTAATACACAGATATTGGAGTTTAATAATATATGCAGTGATAATGAGGAGATAATAAGACAAACAACAATGATAGGTTTAAATAATACTGTGTCAACACTCACCATTGAAATTCCCCATGTCAAAAACTCACGTTACAACTTCATACAGTAGGCGAATCCTGCTGTTCGCCCTGGGGTTGAGCACTAGGGAAGTGGGCGGGGCCACGAACTTCTGAAGCCGCCACCCAGCCGACTCCGCTTTTTAAAGTACTTGGTTACTTCCTGCTGTGTTTCCCTTCTGTCCTCAGTGGCAGGGCCCAACAGTACCACTCAGCTCATTTGTAACTCCTGCCATTGCGCCTCTGCTAACCCCACCGCTACCACTCAGTGGTCGCGCTAGCGCCTCCAGCCCAAGCATGGCGACGGGAGAGGAGCCGTTGCCAATAGCGACAACCGGCTGCACTTGTATCTTTTGGTTGATACACCTCGACTGGATGCCTCTGCACCACAGCGGAGCTGAGGGGTTGGGTGGAGTAAATACCAATCCGCCCGCTGCGAAATGGGAGGGCAGACACGAGCACGCGACGACTTTCCTGAAGTGAAAATGCGCTTTTGGTGGAGGATCCTGCTGAATGCAGTCTAAAATGTTGTTGCTTACAGGGCATGCGCTCCGTTGTGAAGGATCTTGGGAAATGTAGTAATAGAGTCCTGCTTCAGCCGTTCCTGCTCTATAGCAGATGGGGTTAATTTTAGAAATTAACCACGTGGCCTCTTTATATACTTCTCAAAACTAAAAGGAAATGTGTTGGTTTTCACTGCTTTCTCAGTAAATTATTATCTCATGATGTCAACACCTCAACTTCCTCATATTGAGCTTCTTGGAACTTCAAACCCAGAGTGTCTCTACCAAGGTGAACTAACACATCTCGTCGGCTCATCCAGAACAAAGAACCCACATTTGCAAAACTCAGCCTCCAATTTCCGCACAAAAAAAAAACCCAACTCCTCAATATACCTCGAGCACCCGAGGAATTCCACCGTCCGTCGCTGCGCAGGTCCAAGATTAGTTCCGTGCGCTCAAGAGAATTTAACCTTTGAGTGCAAGTATCCAAAACTGCTAAGTACCGGGACATAGCCGGAGATTCCAGAGAAAGCTGAGATGAATTTCCACGGGATTTACATTAACTTGGAAATGCGACTTATGATCTTACTACTTTCGGGAGGTACCTTAGTTAGCCCGTGAAGGCAGGACAGTGGGATTGTCAACATGCAGTTCAGTGCGGAGAACAGAGATTACAGAGGCTGTGTTTGTTTTCCATGAGGTCGAAGAAGTTGACAGATGACCTGACAAAGGAAATTCAGATAACAGATACAGAGATAGTGCGGACAGTCAGAAACGCTTTCCAATGGTGGGAACAAACATTGAGAGGAAGGCTTTAATTTATCTTCAGGAAAGAAGATTTGTCGAATATAATAGATAGTTCAGTTTAATTTTTAATTCGATTTAGAGACACAGCCCAGTAACAAGCCCTTCCGCCCCGCCCAATTATACTCAAGTGATCACTTAACGTATTTGAGCCTCAAGTCTTCTGCGGTTGAAAGGCTTGTCAGATGAGGAAAGGTGGATGGTCCTGGGCTTCTCACTGAAATGCAGAAGAATGAAGGGAGATGTCATTGAACCCTGTCGAATGTTGGAAGCCCTCCATAGGGTTGATCCGGAGTAATATTGTTTCATATGTTGCGGCAGACGACACAGACGCAGAGTGAAGAACAGTCCTTTTAGAGGGGAGATACTGAGGGATTTCAAGCCCGGGAGTGGTGAAAATGTGGAATTCAGTGCCGCGGGCAGCTCTATTTATTACCTACTTTAAAGGCGGTAGAAACTTGATTGGTCAGGGCATGCTGGGATATGGAGTTTGGGCAGAAAATGAATATGGCGGAGCAGACTCGATGGGCCAAATGGCCTAATTCTGCTGCTATATCTTATGGACGTATATTGGTAAAAATGGGAAAATGGTAGGCATGGCATGTTCGGCCAAGGGCCTTTTTCTGCAGCGTATCTGTACAAATACTGGTAGTAATAGTAGTAGTAGTGATGGTAAAGATAGTAATGATGGTAGTGGTAGAAGTAGCTTCTAAGGTGATGAGAGCTAGAGATGTATCTTTTTCCCCAGTGTTGAGATGGCCAGTACCACATGGCGTGCATTTAAGGTGACAGGAGCTAAGATCAAAGGTGATCTGACGAGTAAGATACTTTTTTCAGAGGGCGGTGGGTGGCTGGAATGCGTTGAAAGAGGTGGTCGTGGAGACAGACATATTTGGCACTCTTAAGGGACGTTTGGATGGGAACATGAATGTGAAGGAAATGGATAATGTGTCAGCAGTCGCGATTAGTTACGTTAGCCATCCAATGACTAATTTAATTGGATCGGTACAATATGGTGGACCATTTCTGTGCTGGATTCTTCTGTATTCATGTAGGACTCTGCAAAACGTCCTGGGTACGTTTCCGAAGTGAGGAAGGCTTCGACTTTTCCACAGTACTGTACTTATCAATGTAGTCCGGAGTGTGCCTTTCAATATCTGGTGGGCGGAAGCAAAGGATAATGGGAATGGCGAGGATGAAGCGCCACGGGAGGGATGTGCGAAAGGCGCCAGAGAAGGAGTGCCAGGGTCGGTGTTGGGGCTGGTTGCTGGCGCGGGTACAGATGCGCGTAGCCCTAAGAGAGGAGGCAATTAATTTGATTCGAAATAATTTGTTTATTGATCATTACAGAATTACTCTCCCGTTTCCTCCCCTCTACCTTCCCCTTCTCCAAGCTCTCTTCCCAGTCTCTGTCCACAATAAGAACTTAAATCAGAATCAGGTTTATCACCACTCAGATGTGACATAAAATATGTTTCTCTTTTGGTGACAGTGCAATGCATCAAATTACTAAAGTACTGTACAGTGATAGGCCCTTCCGGCCGAACGAGCCGCACTGCCCAGCAACCCACCTGGTTAACCCTAGCCTAACCACAGGAAAGTTTACAAAGGTCAATAGACCTAAGAACCAGCACGGTTTTGGAATGTGGGAGTTAAGCGAAGTACCCAGAGGAATTCCGCACGGTCACGGGAGCTAATATTACTGGTAGGAATAGCTTGCTCACTCGACTCCAGTCTGATGTCCTCCTGAGTTATTGTCTAGCGGTGGGTCCTCGGCTGGCTGTACAGATTGATCTAGGATCCACATAACCAGGATCTGAGGGTGGATTCCTCAAAGGAGAACACCTGCGTGCAAATTTGTTTAACGTGGGGAAGCTAATGGAAGGGAAGACCCCACATGCCCCTGGACAGATCGGAGGCCTGGGGTGGGGCGGTCAGGGTCCAATAGGTTGGAATACAAGACGACTGTGTTCTCTGACTGCAGACTTCCGCCTCCCTCACTGAGATTCTGGCGTGTCAGATTTCGACGTGTCCAGTCCGATGCTCGCTGGAAATCCCTCCTTCCACAATTTCATGGCCGATGGAAACAGGATGAAGTGGGGAGCACCTTCCGTCACGTCATTAGGTATCTTCATCCTCACCGTCCAGTCCAGTCCATGCCCAGGCTTCCTGTTCCAGTCCAGTCCTCGTCCAGGCTCCTAGTTCCAAGTTCCTCGTAAAGGTCCCGTGCTCCAAGTCCAAGTCCTAGCCCAGACCCTGTGTCCCTGTCTAGTCCAGGGCCTGTGTCCGTGTCTAGCTTCGTTTTTTTCCCGCTTCTGCTTTGCTCTCGCCTGGATTTCCCTCTGAGCAATCCTTTCTTCCAGATTTCCCTTGCATTGTTGATCATTTTTTCGAACTCCTGGTACTTGAATGTCTGTGTCTTGCATTTGGGTCCGCCCCCCTGCAACAGTTCTACTGCAATCTGCCTGAGGTTCCCCATTCTGTTATAGTGTACTGACTTAAAACCACTAAGTTAATTAATGTCCTCGGAACAAAAAAATGTTGCAAAGTATAAATTGGTTTAATCTCTCTCTCTCTCTCTCTCTCTCTCTCTCTCTCTCTCTCTCTCTCTCTCTCTCTCTCTCTCTCTCTCTCTCTCTCTCTCTCTCTCTCTCTCTCTCTCTCTCTCTCTCATAATAGATAGTATCGTTATTCTACACTTGATAACAATTAATTATCTGATTGTTGACGGCGGTGGTTGATTCTTTGCTGCTCTTTGTGCGTGGGGGAGGGTAGGGATGACGTTGAAGTTGGAAGTTTTCCTGTCATTCATTCTTTGTGGATTTTTCTCTCTGTTTTTGGATGTCTGCAATGAGTAAGGATTTCAGGTTGTGCACGTCTCTGACGTTACTGAGAAGCGTGAAACTATTAACCCCTCCGAATGCATTTAAATCTATTTCTCCCTTTGCACATAATCTCCAAAAGGTCAACATCTCACTCTTGTCTACATTAGCTATTTGTAGGTCCCTATCTGTGCCAATATACACTGAATGGCCAGCTCATTTGCTCTACGAGCAGAACCCTGTGTGGTCTTCTGCTGCTGTCGTCCATCCATTTAAAGTATCGACGGTTGTGCGTTCAGAAATGCTCTTCTGCGCACCGCTGTTCTAACGTGTGGTTATGTGAGGTGCTGTCTGCTTCCTGCCAGCTTGAACGCGACTAGACGTTTTCCCACGACCTCTCTCTTTAAAAAAAACTGTTTCAACCACAGAACGGAATATTTTTATCAACCCTTTCTCTGTAAACTCCAGAGACTGTTGTGAGTGAAAACCTCATTCAATCAGCAGTTTCCGAAATACTCAAACTTGTTTTTAAAATCCAGCAAAGTGGAGATGCTTTGAAAGATAATAATGTGTTGAGTTTTTAAACATCAAAATAATGCTATGCAGAGCAGTAAACAGTAAAAATAAACAAAATCAAATTAATATTTGAGGTTACCACCCTTTCCTTTTAAAGCTGTAACGATTCTCTTACTTGCACTGTCGTGCAGTTTTATTAGAAAATCAGCTCGTTGCTCCTTCTGAGCATCTTGGAGAACTTGTTACAGTTCTTATCCAGCTTTTGGCTGTCTCGCTTGCATCGGTTATGCCAGGCATTCCCAGACAGCCTCGAAGATGTTTCGATTCGAGTTCTCTAAAGGCCATGCTATCTAAAACCGCATACAAAACAATCTGGCATGCCGAAGATATTTGCACAGTCATATTTGCTGATTCCTTTGATATCACTTCATGCATACAGGCTGCATCTTTCTTTATTCACCCTTGAAACATCTGTACCCGCGACTCTTAGTTTTAGCAGTTTTAATAAAATACTGGTTGAAATATTTTGAATAAAAATATGATGTTTAAATTCATTCACTTGTTTATACTCCTATGGACTATATAGAAATGTAGTACATGTACCGTGTCCTGTTAAAAGTTCATGACTTATATGCAATAAAAACAGGAGTGCCAGTATGATAGGCGCGTGATTGTCTAACACAACAGCAAATTCTTTGGAGATCAATCAATTTCCATTCCACATTCCAGTCAACTGCAAGTAAATTAAGTAAGTTACAACTGTGTGTGACGTCACAGCAGTTTTCAAGAATAGCATTGGGATCCGCAGGTCAAGATAAAATGATACACACAAGTTTTATAAATCGGATCTGATTCCTTATACTGTACCATCCAGGACAAACTAGAGCGTGCTAGTTTATAGGGACGGCTTTCCGTCCAAGCTGGTGTCCAGCCTACGGGCAAGACCAGTAGTCCCAAATGCCAAGAAAATTCGGCTGCAGGGTCTATGGTGATGATCAGGTCACCATCAATCCAATACTGAAAATAGATCAATACCGTTTGATCAGGATGGAGGATGACTTTGCAAACCATTCTGGACGAAAACAGCCGATCTTAGCCCAGGCATACATACAGATGGAAATGGAAGAAGAGTCCAATGTGTTTCTCGCTACAAAGGCCCTGATCGCTTAATAGGCTTGCTTTTAGAGTTGCATTTGCACCTGCAGACTGTCAGAAAGCCAAGGACAAGATGCTGGAAAGCTGCCGGGGAACTTAAATTACATCGTTGTTGGCGGTAAGGATGACAAGGAGCATCTCCAAAGTCTCATGCCAGCGTAAAAAAAACATGAAAAGATCGGGGGCTCTGAGCACGACACCAGTCTGAATTCTTTCAACCGAGCATCATTCAAAGGTGGCTGCGGTTGTTTGTAGAATGAGCCCGCACCAACATGGGCAGAAATGCGGCCGCCACCAAGAATATCTTCAAGAGTACTGCCTGCATTATTAAAAACCCTTACCACCCGAGGTCAAGCCCTTTTCTCGTTACAACCACGGGAGAGGCGGCATAGGAGCCTGAAGATCCGCACTCAATGATTCAGAAAACACTTCTTCCTCTGAGCAGCCAATAAACATAACTTTACTAGTTCCTTTTATTTGACACACTAATTATGTATTTTGTAAGTCGTAGTAATTTGCAGAGTAATGCTACCACAAACAAACAAATGGCAACTATATTGCGCTAATAATAAGCCAAACAAGTCGATACGTTCGACTTTTATTGCGTCAACACCCACCATTAAAATTCCCCATGTCAGCAAGTCACGTTACAATTTCCCGCAGGGGCAAACTCTGCCGTCCGTTGTAGGGGAGCACAGGGAAGGACGTGGCTCCACGAACATCTGAAACCACGACCCACCCGACTTTGCTTTTTAAAGTAATTTCTTCTTCCATCAGTCGTCCCTTCGCTCCTCCGTGGCAAGTCCAAAGAACACCCCTCAGCTAAACGGTATCTGCCGCCACCGGTCCCACCCATACCCGCCGCCCCTTCACTAAAAGGTCGCGCCCGCGATTCCAATCCAAATATGACGGCGGGTAAAGAGGCTCTGGCCGACGGAAACAACCGGCTGCATTTCTATCCATTGGTTTATGCATCTCGACCGCCTGCCTCGGGGCGGGGGAAGACATAAAATAGCTGACGCACAGGTTGGGACAAAGGCAGATCCGCACGCAGGGATAACAGACGGCAGACACAAACACGGCGGGAGCAGTGGCGTCGAACTTCGTGAAAGTACGCATGCGTACTGTCGTGGAGGCACCTGGAGAATGTAGTCAAAATGTCTATATCCTCAAGTATTTTTAAATCAGTTCTTTTTTTTATTGAACTTTTTGTCCGCCCTGTACTGCTATGAATAGCACACATGCTCGGGTAACAGGAAAGCGCATTGTACAGACACTGGCGTTACGCCATTGGCATTTAGGGCAGCATTGAAGGCCCTCCCTCTCTGGCACTGTTCATCATCGTCTCAGTAGATTCCGCTCGGTTTTCACTACTGTTAGTCATCCAGGGTGGGTAATCAGGTAATCGGGTAACCCATCACGCTCAGATGTAGAAGGATTCTTCATTGCTGTTTCCATAACTGTTGTGTTTTACTAGTCAGGTTTAGCCCTGTGCTGAATTCCGGAGTTGGGAGGACCAGTGGATCACTCTTAGTCTGAGATCTATCTCGAGATTTCTTTGACATGGGTGACCCTATAAGGACCCAAAGCATTAAGGCCTAACTCCAGCCAACATAGTTCTTTGCGCCATTGAGGCACACAAGCCTCTAAACCCCACGACGAGTTTCTGGTTCTTTTGAAGGGATGGGAAGATTAAAAGAAAAGGCGGCGGTCGGTGGGGTAAATCCTTCTCCACTGGGCTTAGATGAAATCTTAAGAGTCAGCCGAGGTGTTTAAAAGCTCGAGAGAGACGGGAACTCCGCCAGTGACGGCAGAACAATAGCGACTCACAAAACACGAGAAAGGCGGCGTCGGCAGCTCCAGTATCCGGATGCTTTGGGCCTCGCATCTCCCATACACCCACACGTTCCAGTCAGCTCCAGTAGTACTTTCATTCTCACACACACACGGTGTGGAGGGTGAGAATAGAGCCCAGTACCGCCCCTGAATGACAGCGTTCTCGGGTAACAGGAGAGTGTAGCGTACAAGAACACCGGCCTGGGAGAATGTTCCGAAGGAGAGAGGGATGCAGCAAGGGAGAAGTCAGAGATCCGTACACTATTCCACCCTCCACAGCAACCTCGCCCAAAGAACACAAAAACTAAAGGCGGCCGATATACAAAGTAGACGGGGTAGAGAGCACCACATGGCCGGTGGGAAGACACCAGCCTTTACCGGTGAGGGAGAGAGCCGGACTTCAGACTTGTTACTTCCACCAGCAACTAGCTACCTGACACAAACTGCGGCGCAGACTCTCTATACAACTGTCTCGCAAACTCTAACAGAGATGAAGGTACAGCAGGGATGGCTGACATTTCTGGAATCTATCAGAAGGCAAATGATGTATGTAGCAAAATACGGATGTGTTCTAAAGGCAAGGTGACAAAACCATGGCTAAAAAGGGAAGTCAAGGCCAACATAAAAAACAAAGCGAGAACTTATCATAGAGCAAATTAGAGTAATGTTAAAGGATTTCCAACCTGTTCCAAACCAACAGAAAGCAGTTCCAAAAGTCATTAATGTAAAGATCTGGAGATCTGTCAGAGGTACGTATGCAGTAAATGGGTGACCATAGGAGTATGATATGTGGAAGTAGCTCAGGTATTTAAGTTCATATCTACCTGAAAGAAGCAACAGAAGAGGAGAAGATGTTTGTTGTGCATACAGGTAGGGAGGCCATATTCCATATTGCATCAGTCTATAAAATTGGTTCACTTGCTTTTGGAGTACAGACATCCAGTGGCCATTTTAACACTTTTAGAGAAGAAAGATGAGAACAAGGGAAGAAATGGGATCTAAGTGACTTTCACCGGGAAATGATTGTTGTTGCCAGGCGGAGTGTGTTTGAGTAACTCAGAGACTGCTGATCTCCCTGGAATATCACGCACAACAGACTCGACACTTCCCAGGGGATGGTGCGAAAATGAAAAACAGATGTCCAGTGAACGGCAGTTCGCTGAACCAAAACGGCTTTTTGATGAGATGTGTCATGGGAGATCTCGCCAATCTCGTTCAAGTTGTCAGGATGGTGACAGTAACTCAAATAAAACAATTGTCGCAAAACGGTGTGTAGACAAACATCTCTGAACGCAAGGCACGTCGTACCTTGAAGTGGATGGGTTGCAATGACAAAAGACGACGAACATAGACTTCATAGCAACTTTATTTGATACAGGAGCTACCTCATAAAACAGCCGCTGAGTGCATGTCAATAATACTGATGGTCCGCTCGATCACTTTGTACATATGTCCGATATTTGACCCAGCAGACACACTCACACAGTGGAAAACCAGACACTGAACTGGATGAACCCCATTAACCATTTTCATGCCAATATTTTCAATTCATTTATATCTTGGTGAATTCCGTGGCAATATTGACTATATTCGGAACAATCCAGTGATACCGATTCTTTATTTATTTTGTAAATGTCATCTCGAATTTACCCAGGAGTCAAACTCAATTTTTGCCCAAATCCGTTTAAGCTGTCAATAGACAATGGACAGTAGGTGCAGGATTAGGCCGTTCGGCCCTTCTAGCCAGCATCGCCATTCACTGTGATCATGGCTGATCATACACAAACAGTATCCCGATCCTGCCCTCTCCCCATATCCCCATATCCCATGACCCCGCTATCTAACTCTCTCTTGAATGCATCCCGAGACTTGGCATCCACTGCCTTCTGGGGCAGAGCACTCCACATACCCACCACTTTCTGGGTGAAAATTTTTTTCTGCATCTCTGTTCTAAATGGCCTACCCCTTATTCTTAAATTGTGGCCTCTAGTTCTGCAATCACCCATCAGCGGGAGGATGCTTCCTGCCTCCAGTGTGTCCAATCCCTTAATAATCTTATATGTTTCAAACAGATCCACTCTCAGCCTTCTAAATTCCAGTGTATATAAGCCCAGTCGCTCCAATCTTTCAACATTTGACAGTCCTGCCATTCCGGGAATTAACCTTGTGAACCTATGCTGCACACCCTCAATAGCAAAGATGTCCTTCCTCAAATTTGGAGACCAAAGCTGCACACAATACTCCAGGTGGGGTCTCACTAGAACCCTGTACAGCTGCAGGAGGACCTCTTTACTCCTATACACAATTCTTCTTGTTATAAAGGCTGGCATGTCATTAGCTTTACTGCCTGCTGTACCTGCATGCTTGCTTTCATTGACTAATGTACAAGAACACCTAGATCTCGTTGTCCTTCCCCCTTTCCTAACTTGACTCCATTTAGATAGTAATCTGCCTTCCTGTTCTTCCCACCAATGTGGATAACCTCACATTTATCCTCATTAAATTGCATCTGCCGTACATTTGCCCACTCATCCAACCTGTCCAAGTCACCCTGCATTCCCATAAAATCCTCCTGATATTTCACATTGGCAAGTTTGCTAATGTTACTTTTAATCCCTTCATCTAAATCATTAATATATATTGTAAACAGCTGTGGTCCCAGCACCGAACCTTGTGGTACCCCACTGGTCACAGCCTGCCATTCTGACAGGGACCCGTTAATCGCCACTCTTTGTTTCCTGTCAGCCAGCCAATTCACAATCCATGTCAGTACTCTGCCCCCAATACCATGTGCTCTAATTTTGCCCACTAATCTCCTATGTGGGACTTTATCAAAACCTTTCTGGAAGTACAGGTACACTATATCCACTGGCTCTCCCTTGTTCATTTTCACAGTTACATCCTCAAAAAACTCCAGAAGATTAGTCAAGAAGATTTTCCCTTCATAAATCAATGCTGACTCGGACTGATCCTTCTACTGCTATCGTGAAATGTGTCGTAATTTATTCTTTTATAATTGACTCCAGCATCTTTCCCACCACTGACTTCAGGCTAACCGGTCTATAATGCCCTGTTTTCTCCCTCCCTCCTTTCTTGAAAAGTGGGATAACGTTATCACCTTCCAATCAGCAGGAGCTGTTCCTGAATCTATGGAACATTGGAAAATGATTGCCAATGCGTCCACGATTTCTCGAGCCACCTCTTTAAGTACCCTGGGATGCAGACCATCAGGTCCCGAGGAATTATCAGCCTTCAGACTCAACATTCCCAGTGTTTGCGCAGCTCCCCCCCCAGAAGGACACCCCTACACACGGACAGTCCGTCGGCTGTGGCAAAATCATTTCTGAGTAAAACCTACCCAGTTCAAATTTCAAAGTAAATTTATTCTCAAAGTGCACTTCACCGAAACAACCCTGAGAGATTTTTTTTCAGACCATTCACAGTAAATACAAAGAAACAACATACAATCAATGGAAAACTGTTCACCAATACAATCGGACAAGCAACCAATGTGTAAAAGGCAACAAATTGTGTAAATACAAAAAAAGGAAAACAAAGTAACAACACAGAAATAAAAATAAATATTGACAACTTGAGTATCGAGTTCTTGAAAGTGAGATTGTAGGTTGCCAGATCTGTTCAGTGTTGTGGTGTGAAAAGTTATCTTCATCTTCTCTGGGATTGTCGACGGGTCATAACCTCTCCTGAACCCAGTGGTGCGCTATCGAAGGCTCTAATGCCTCCTGTCCAATGGCTGCAGAGAGAAGGGAGCATGGCCTGGACGGCAAACGTCCTTGATGATGAATGCTGCCCCCTGCACTAAGCAGACAACGAGAGGAAGTCCTGAACAGATTTTAGGAAGCTCCATAGATAGCTGAGAATCAAGACCACCAGGGTACTTATCGCTGGATTGCTGTTTCTGTCATGTGCCAGTGATGGTGAGTATGGGAGGAATTCCCACGTAAATATTTAGCTGATGAGCTGGTGCAGGGAGCAGGCGGGGATTCAGATTTAGAGATCATCGGGATTTCCTCTGTGGAGGGTATGGGCTGTACAAAAGGGGCAGATTACACCTGAATATCTATGTGGGCCGGTTCGCTGAAGCTGTTCGGGAAAGTTTTTGGCAGGGCAGTGGGGAAAAGAGAGATAGTGCTGAATATGAGGCAGTTAGTTTACAAACAGAGCTAATGTATATTGAGGCTCCTAGCAAGGAAAGGCTAATGATAGGAAATATTTCAGTCAACAGTGAGTCGCAAAGTAAAAGGAGGACAGAATCGAAAAAGTTGAATAGAGGACTGAAGGTATTATATTTTAATTCTCACAGCATAGGGAATCGGGTAGATGAACTTGTATTGTAGCACAGTTACAGATTGGCATATATGATGGTGTGGACATTCCCGAATCGTGGCTGAACGAAAATTGTAGCTGGGAGCTTAATGTCCAAGGATACACAATGTGTCGAAATGTCAGGCAGGAAGGCAGGAGGGGGTGCGTTACTATGTTGGTAAAAAAAAAACAAATGAAGTGAAATCATTGCGGATAGAGCTATGGAACTTCAACAAACCCTGGTAGAAGTAATTGTGGAATTGACAGGAAAGCTGAAGGCAAAATCCCCAAAGCAGAAGTAATGATAATATAAAATAATTTACACAGAGAAGACAATGCTAAACGCAGATGTATCTGTATTACAGCGGAGATAAAGGACTTAGAGACATGAGGGAGGAGTCAGCGAGAATTTATTGGAAAATAACACTGGAAGGGACGATGGCCGAATAGCAATGGCTGAAATTTCTGGAAGCAATTCAAGCGCAGCATGTATAGATAGCAAACAGGAAGAAGTATTCTGAAGGCAAATTGCGCAAGAACAGAGTTAGAGCCAACATAAACCCAAACATGGACTATATATTACAACAAGAATTGCTATATTTTAAGGGATTAGCGAGTTTTTAAAAAACTAATTGGAAAAACTAAAAAGTCCATAAAAACCTGAAAAAGGAAATGGAAGTTAAGCTAGCCAATAATATTAAAGAGGACACTAAATGTTTCTTTAGAGACATGAAGTGTTAAAGAGAAGCGAGAGAGGTAATATTGGACCACTGTATAACGGTGCTGGAGAGGTACTAATGAGGGATCTGGAAACGGCGGAGCACCTGAACAAGTATTTTGTATCAGTATTCATTGTGGAAGACACCAGCGTGAAGTGTGTTGATTCACTATTCCAAGAGAGAAAGTTTTGGGGAACTTCAAAGATCTGAACGTAGAGAAATCACATGGACCAGATGGGGTTAACGTCACAAGTTAACCACGTGGCCTCCGTATCTACTTTACATCTCAAAAATAAAAGGAAATTGCTGTTTCTTCACAGCCCTCTGAGCAAAGTATTATCCCCTGACGCCAACACCACAACTTCCTCATATTGAGCTTCCTGGAACTTCAAACCCATACAGTCTCTACCGAGGTGGACTAACTACATCTCTTCGGCTCATTCGGAATTAAGATCCCCACCATTGCTAAATCAGCATCCAAATTCCCCACAAGAAACAACTCCCTGATGTACCTGGAGCACCCAAGGAACCCCAACGTCGAATTTAACGCCTGAGTGCAAGTATCCTATACTGCTAAGGACCGGTGACGAAGCCAGAGATTCCAGGGAAAGGTGAGATGAATTTCCATGGGATTTATATTAACTTGGAAATGTGGCGTCTGATCAGGGATCACCGGCGTGGCTGTGTTGCGGAAGAAACCTGGTCTTCCTACTTTCGGGTGTTTTTTTCAGGAGATAACTCAGTTATCCAGTGAAGGCAGGACAGTGGGATTGTCAATATATAGTTCAATGAGGAGAACTTCAGAGATTACAGAGGCTGTGCTTGCTTTCCATGGGTTCGAAGGACGCTGACCGATGACCTGACAAAATAAGTTAAGATAACAGATACAGAGATAGTGTATACAGAATCGCGTTCCCATGGTAGGAGCAACATTAACAGGAAGGCATATATTTAAAATATATATATATATATATAAAGAAAGGAGATTTAAGTCGAATATGAGGGATAGTTTTTTTTTACCAGTTTGTTCTAATTGTCAATTCGATTTCGAGATAAACCACAGTAACAAACCCCTCCGGCTCTTCGAGAGCTCCCCGCCCAATTACACCCATTTGATCAACTAACCGTCTAGAGTAGCAGGCCTTCTGTGTTTGAAAGGCTTATCACATGAGGAACTTTTCATGGTCCTGCGCTTCTGCTCACTGAAATTCAGAAGAATGAGAGGTGACTTTGTTGAAACCTGTGGACTGTGGAAAGGCCTCGATGCAGTCGTTATGGAGTAGATGTTTCCTATGTTATGGGAGGCTAAGAGCAAACGACACAGCCTCAGGAGGGAGGACCGTCCTTTTAGAAAGGAAATTCTGATTAATTTCTGTAGCCAGAGAGTGGTGAATCTGTAAAATTCATTTCTGTATATTTAAGACGGAGTTGATAGAATCTTGATTGTTCAGGGTATATACGAAAACAAGGGGAAGGGGAGAGACTGGGGCTGAAAAGGAATACGGGGGAGCAGATTCAATGAGCCAAATGGATTAATTCTGCTCCTATATCTTATGGAATTATAATCTTATGCGTGAGGAATCTGGAACACGCAGAAGAAACGCACGCGATAGCGGGACAAATTCTAAACTCCCTACAGACAGCGGCTGGAGATGAACCCGGTTTTTTGGCGCTGCAGCACAGTCTGTAATTATCACTGCGCTACCATGCCGTCCACTATGAACTGACACTTTGAACGTGGCTGCCAGTGGAGGTGACAAACATCATATGCAACGAGTATGTTTAAGAGGTATTTACGCTTGCACGTGAATAGATGAGACAGACGTAGTCACGTTTCCAAAGGGATGCAAGACAGATTGGTCTGAATAGGACAACGGTAGACATGGCCTGTTAGGCTAAGAATCTGATTCTGTACTGAACTTACAGAAATAGTAATACTGGTAATATTGATAGTGCTGGTAATGGTAGTAATGGTGGTAGTGTTAGAAGTCGTTTATAAGGTTATGAGAGGCAGAGATGGAGTAGACCGGCAGTATCTATTTCCCCAATGTTGAAACGAGGGCGTGCATTTAAGGTGAGAGGGGTACGATCAAAGGCGACGTGAAGGGTAAGTTATTTTTTCACAGAGAGCGGTGTGTGCCTGGAATGCGCTGAAGGAGTGGTGGTGGAGGCAGATACATTGAGATTGTTGAGAGCCTGTTGGATGCGAACATGAATGTCAGTGATATGGACATTGTGTCAGCAGACGCCATTAGTTAGGTACACCATGTGATGACTAATTTAATTGGTTCGGTACAATGTTGTGAAGTATTCCGGTGCTGGATTCTTCTGTGTTCTTGCAGGACTTTTGCAAACGTCCTGGGCCCATTTCGGTAGTGAGGGTGGCTTCGACCTTTCCACTGTACTGGATTTATCAGCATAGTCCGGAAAGCGTCGGGCGGAAGCAAAGGATGCTGGGAAGGGCGAAGGTGAAGCGCCGCGGGAGGGATGTGGGACAGGTACCAGAGAAGGAGTGCCAGGGTCGGTGTTGTGAGCGGTTGCTGGCGCGGATGCAAACATGCGCGGACCTGAGACACCAGGGAAGGTCATTTGATTCCAAACAATTAGTTTATTCATTATTGCAGAATGATCCTCTGGCTCTTCCCGCTTCCTCCCATCTCCATTCCCCTTTTCTCAAACATGATTCCCTTCTCTCAGCAATTTTACCAGTCTCAGTGCACAACACAGACCAATATCAGAATCAGGTCTATCGTCACTCGTATATATAATGAAATAAGCTTATCGTTTTGCAACAGTGCCTTACATCAAATTACTAAAGTACTAAAGAATCCAACGAGGCGTACTGCCCATCAAACCACCTGGTTAACCCGAGCCTAACAGCAGAAAAGTTTACACAGGTCAATTAACTTAAGAGCCAGAGCTTTTTTGTAATGTGGGAGGAAAGCGAAGTACCTGCAGGAATCCCGCACGTTCACGGCAGCTAGAATTAGTGCTGGTAGCGGCTTGATCGTTCCAGTCCAGTAGAATGTTCTTCTAAGGCATTGTCAGCCGTGGATCCTCGGCTGGCTGAAGAGGCCGATCCAGGACCCATATAACGGCAGTGTTAGAGTACATTCCATTAATGGAGATCGGACGCGCGTGACTACTCTAAAATGGGGTAGCTAATGCACGGGCATACATCACATGGTCGTTGACAGATCGGGGACTTGCCGGTCAGGGTCCATTTGCTTGGATTGCGAGACGACTCTGGTCTCTCAGCAGACCTCCGCCGCCTTCACTGCCTTTGCAATGTAACACGTTTTTGTACCGTGTTACACCCGATCTCTACTCCACTTCCTCTCGTACCCTCTTCGCTCTCGGCTTGCCTCCTGAATTCTCCGCCTCTCCATTCTGTATCATTCTCACTTCCACAATATCTTCCCCACCAGATCTCACAATGTTCTTATCCGAAGAAGTGTGCAATTTGACGCTCGCTGGGAATTTCACGGTCGTTGGAAACATGGAGTGGGGAGCAGCTTCCGTCACGTCAATGGTCATCTTCACCCTCACCTTCCTACTGGGGGTCCCGGGTAACGGCGCAGTCATCTGGGTGATTGGCTTCAAGATGAAGACTAATGTCCACACGGAGTGTTTCCTGGCTTTGGCTCTGACTGACGTGATCGATTGCCTGACCCTTCCTTTCCTCATGGCCAACATCTCCCTGACCTACTCCGGGTACAACGCCTACTTTTCCTGTAAGGTTATTGGAATCTTGATGTTCCTCGACGCATCTGCCAGCACGTATCTGTTATGTCTGATCAGCATCTGCCGCTGCGTGGCTATTACTCGGCCCACGTGGTTCCAGCAACATCTGAGCCTCACGTGGATTCGTGCGTCCTGCTTCGGAGTCTGGGTCCTAGCCTTCGTCATGTGCCTGCCTGTACTCCTGCTTGCAGATTTGAAGAAGGATTCGACCGTCTTGGAGCCATTTTGGTTTGTTTTTACCTTCGGCCTCCCCTTTTTGATTATGATCACCTGCTACTTCCTGATAGGTTGGAAGCTGCAAGGGAACAGGTTCGCAAAATCTAAGAAGCCTGTCCGCCTCATCATCACCGTGGTCCTGGCCTTTATGATCAGTTGGATCCCCAACGCTGTGTGCGACCTCCTATCGGCCTTCACCACACCGATTTCCCAGGACTGGTCATTATTCACTGTCGCCTTGGCCTCCTTCAACAGCGCCCTCAACCCCCTTCTCTATGTCTTCGCTGGCCGTGAATTCCACCAGGTCTTCAAGCACTCCATCCTCGCCTCGCTCCGTCTGGCCTTTGCCGAGCAAAGGCCAGAATTGGAGACCCAGTCTCAGACTCCCAACCTCACCTTAAATACGAATGTCTGAGGGAGTTCCTCACGGCCAGACATTCGACCGATATCCCTTGACTACAGACGCAGTGGACAGTCGGATGCAGTTACGGTCGGCAGTGGAGGCTTTCCTGTACTCTTATTTTAATCTCTATGAACAGTCAATAAATGGCCAATTAACCAAATACCCTCTGCCTACACAATGGAGATATCCTTCCTTTATGCTGATTTTGCCTGTCTAATCATCTCTTAAAGGTCTCTAACCTATCTACACTTACCACCATTCCAGGCGGCGTATACCAAGCACACTCCACTCTCTATGCAGTACCTTTCCCATTGGAATAACGCCCTCCCACGTTAAATGCACGTCCTCTGGTGTCAGACATTTCAACCCTGGGAATCATACTGTACATCCATGATCTTCTAAACCTCATCACGCCACCCCAGTGAAAATAACCCAAGTGTGTTCAACCTCTCGTAGTAGACGATGCTCTCTAATACAGGCAGCATTCTGGTATATCTCCACTGCACCCTCTGCAAAGCCTCGACATATTTCCTGCAATGGGCAACCAGAACTGTATACACCTCTTTCACCAAGTGGTCTCCATGTTCCTACGCCCTCTGTCCTTACAAGTCATTTTCACCCACAGAACATAATGTTTTCTTTTCGCACCCTTCTCAGTGAACTCAACAGACTGTCGTGTGTGAAAATCCCATTATATCAGAAGTTTCTGAAAAACCCTAAACAATCTGTCGACGTGGCCTATCAGAGTCACTTAGATCACGTTTCTTTCCCATTCTGATGTTTGGTCTGAAAAACAACTGAATCGCTTGACCATGTCTGCATGTTTTTATGCATTGAGTTGCTGCCATATGATTGACTGATTAGATGTTTGCATTAACGAGCAGGTATACAGCCTAATGAATTGTAAAGTTTCTAAATATCAAAATACTACTATAACGAGCAGTAAAAAGTTTTTTAAGAAGTCACATCAATATTTAGTGTTACCACCCTCTGCCTGTAAAGCTCCATCACTTCTCTTACTTCCACTGTCGTGGAGATTTATATTTTTAAATCGTATTGTAGTTTGTCCCAAACATCTTAGAGAACATACCACATTTCCTGGCTGTCTCGCTTGCTTCTGTTTCTCCAGACAATCTCAGGCAGCCTCGCAGATGTTGCGAACAAATCCCTCTGGAGACCATGCCATCTAAAATCACACATAAAAAATCTGTCCTGCCGAGGACCTAGGCACAGAATTTGCTGGATCCTTTGATAGACATCTTCATGGTGCACAGCACAACCAAACCGATGTGTCGTTTACAAACATGATAACCCACCTATTTGCATATCAATCCATGTTATTGATATATATCACAAACAACTGAAATTCATGGCACTGCTCTGTGCTGAAAACAACAGGTCGTGAAAAATACCCACCCACCCCATCCACATTCTGTGGGCATACCAACGTTGAATCCAGGGAATAAAATCACTGTGAATTCCGTCCATAATGTATATTCAATGCTATCACCTCAGTGTTTCGGCCCCGTTGTGTTTGGAAGATTGGCGCCCTGTAGAGTCGCAGCACACTCGTGTGAATAAATACCTCTTCCTGCGAGCAGGGTGCTTTTTCTTTTCTTTCTGATATGAAACACACAAGAGTTAAGTTCTCAGATCATTCTTTATTTGCCTTTGAAACAGCAATATTTGTGAATCTTAAGCTTTTAACAGTCTTAATAAAAGGTTCGTGTGCATATTTTGAAGAAAATTCGTGTTTATGCTCCTCTAGACAATATTCATATAGAGTACATGCACCATGTACTGTAAAAGCTACTTAAAAACATAGAAACCCTACAGCAAAATACGGGTACTTTGGCCCACAAAGTTGTTCCGAGCATGTCCTTACCCATAGTCCTCAATTTCCCTATGCTCCATGTACCTTTCCAAAAGTCTCTTAAAAAGACCCTATTGTCTCCGCCCCCACCACCGTTGACGGCAGCCCATTCCACGCATTCACCACTCTCTGCGTAAAAAGCCTTTCCCTTGACATCTCCTCTGTAAGTACTCCCAAGCATCTTAAACCTGTGCCTTCTTGTGGCAGCCATATCAGCACTGGTAAAAAGCCTCTGACTATGCACAAACTCAATGCCTCTCATCATCTTATACAACTCTCTCAGCTCACCTCTCACCATCCTTCACTCCAAGGAGAAAAGGCCGAGTTCACTCAAACTCTTTTCATAAAGCGTGCTCCCCAATCCAGGCAACATCCTTATAACTCTCCTCTGCACCCTTCCTATAGTTTCCACATCCTTCCTAAAGTGAGGCGAACAGAAGTGAGCACAGTACTCCAAGTGGGATCTGACCAAGGTCCTATATAGCTTTGGAATTATAAATCCTTTGGAATTACGCCCTCTTCTCTTAAATGCAGGCCCTTTGGTGTTAGACATTTTAGCCTTGGGTAAAATATACTGTCTGTCGGCGCCCAAGTCATACTGTAAAGCACATATTGAACGAATACACAACCTCGTCTTCTAAACCACACAATGACCTCACCACCCCCCACCCAAATAAACACGATAGAAAACCACACACACTGGACTGAATGACCCCATTTCCCATTTTTCCTACACATATTTTCAATTCAAAAACATCCCGGTGACTCGTGTCACCTACTTACAGGAAGGATATTAATAAGGTTGAAAGTGTGCAGAAAAGGTTTTCAAGGATGTTGCCGGGACTTGAGAAACTGAGTTACAGAGAAAGGTTGAATAGGTTAGGTCTTTATTCGGTAGAGCTTAGAAGAATGAGGGGTGATTTGATAGAGGTGTAGAAGATTATGATGGGTATAGATAGAGTGAATGCAAGCAGGCTTTTTCCACTGAGGCTAGGGGAGAAACACAACAGAGGACATAGGTTAATGGGGAAAAGTTTAAAGGGGACATAGCGGAGGGGCTGCTCCACACAGAGAATGGTGGGAGCAAGTCGGAAGGCACAGCTAATATACATGCTAACCAGTAATAAGTATTCCAAAGGCAAGTGGACACACTCATGACCAAGAAAAGAAATGAAAGCCAACTGAAAGCCAAACATGGGCGAAATTAAACAACGAGAATGACTAGAAATTTAGTACATTAGAAAACTTTCAGAAAGCAACAGAAAGCACTAAAAAACCACTACAAAGGTCAAAATGGAGTACGAAGCTAGTTTAGGCAACAATATTGAAAGGGATACGACATGTTTCCTTAGATACATAAAGCGTAAAGGTGAGGCGAGAGAAGTAATATTGGACCACTGTAAAACCATGCTGGAGAGGTACTAATGGAGGACCCGGAAACGACGGAGCACCTGAATAAGTATTTTGCATCAATGTTCACTGTGGAAGACAATAGCATGAAGTATGTGAATGCACTATTCCTAGAGAGAAAGTTCTGGGGAAGCCTCAAAGCTCTGAAGGTAAATAAGTCATCTGGACAAGATGGGGTTAATTTCAGAAGGAGGCTCCCATTGCACAAGGTCAGGCAGAAATTAACAACATGGCATATTTATATAAGTTACTTCCCAAACATAAAGGGAAATGTTTCATTACTCAGACAGCAGTGAGCAACATTTCGTGTCGAGACTCCTTCGTCAGGACACAGGACGCTGAGGGAGAGGGGTCTGGACGAAGGTTCTCGGCTCGAAACGTTGGCAGTGCTTCTCCCTATACATGCTGCCTGGCCTGCTGTGTTCCACCAGCATTTTGTGTGTGTTGCTTGAATTTCCAGCATCTGCAGATTTCCTCGTGTTTGCAATCTCTATCGAAGTGGATTAACTCATAGTGGGGAACGAAGACTCCACGAACCAGCATCCATTTTCCCCACAAGACACAACTCCTCGCTGTACCTCGAGCAGCCGAGGAATACCAACGTCCGTCGCTGTGCAGGTCCTGCTCAAGATTAGTTCCGTGAGCTCAAGAGAAGTTAACGTTTGAGTGCAAGTATCCAAAACTGCTGAAGACCGGGGACAGAGCCGGAGATTGCAGGGAAAGGTGAGATGAATTTCCTTGGGATTTACATTAATTTGGAAATGTGACTTCTGATCAGGGATCATAGACGGGGCTGTGTTGCGGAAGAAACCCTGCCTTCCGACTTTCGGGAGGTTTTTCAGGGATAACTCAGTTAGCCAGTGAAGACAGGACAGTGGGATTGTTGACAAGCAGTTCAGTAAGGAAAATTTCAGAGATTAGAGAAAATATGGTTGATTTCTATGCGGTCGAAGGACGCTGACGGATGACCAGAAAGAAGAAAATAAGATATCAGATACAGTAAACAGTCAGAATCGCTTTCCCATGGGAAGAGCAACATTGAGGATAAGCCTTGTATTTTTCTTGAGGGAAGGAGATATAACCGAGTATAAGGGACAGGCTTTTTATTTTTATTTTTAAATTTTTTATTTGATTTAGAGATACAACTCGGTAACCAAAACTTCCGGCCACAGTGTAATGGCGCCCCCCAATTACACCCATGTGATCAATTAGCCTACTGTCGTCTCTGGACTTCTGATGTTGAAAAACCTGTCATATGAGGAATGTTTCATGGTTCCGGGCTTCTACTCACTGAATTTCAGAAGAATGAGGGATGTCTTCATAGAAACCTGTCGGATGTCGAAAAGCCTCGACAGAGTGGATGTGGTGCAGATGTTTCCTATGGTGCGTTTGGCTACAGCTTCAGAATAGTGGGCTGTCCTTTTAGAAGGGGGTAAAAGAGGACTTTCTAAAGCCACAATGTGGTGATTTGTGGAATTCATTCCAACAATCTGCTGTATATTTGTGTATTTATAGAGCAAATGTTAATAGCTTCTTAGTTGGTCAGGGCATGCTGGAATACGGGGTGGGGGCGGCAAGAGATTGGGACTGAGAAGGAAAATATCGGAGCAGTCTCGGCGGGACAAATGGCCTGTTTTACCCCTATATCTTACCGATTCTTAATCTGACGTGTGCGGAAACCGGAGCACCCAGAAGTGATAGAGAGGAGTTATAGGCAGGTGGTTACACCGGGGCCTCGGGAGACGGACAAGTGGGTCAAAATCAGAAGGGGGAAGGGGCTGTACCCCTTGACAATAAGTACTTCTGTTTGAGTACTGTTGGGGGGTGGGTGGGTGGATAGCCTACCTGGGGGAAGTGACAGTGGCCGTGACTCTGGCACAGAGTCTGGACCTGTGGCTTAGAAGGTTAGGGAAGTGTCGAGGAAGGAAGTAATGATAGGGATTCTATAGCTCCGGGGTCAGACAGGCTATTCTGTGGACGCAGGAAAGAAACTCGAATGGTAGTTTGCCTTCTAAATTTAGAAGCAGGACTAAGTTTAGAAGCAAAGGTACTAATCTGAGGATTACTACTTGTGCCACGGGACGGTGAGAATAGGAATAGGATGAGGTGGAGGATAAAAGCGTGGCTGAGGGATTGGAGCAGGGGGCAGGGATTCAGATTTCTAGATCATTGGGATATCATTTTTGGCTGGTGTGTCCTGTGCAAAAAGGACGGGTTGCACTTGAATCCCAAAGAGACCTCTATCCTGGCGGGGACCTTTACTAAGGTTGCTGGGGAGAGTTTAAACTGCAGTTGTTGGGAGTGGGAACTAAATGGAAGTGACTGGGGAAGAGGAGGAGTTTAGTTCACAAATAGAGAAAGCTTGTGGATAGTGCCAGAGGGAGTTAAGGCAGTTGACAGAGAACGCGCTCAGACCGAAGTTTTGAGATGCGTTAATTTTAACGCAAGGAGTGTTGTAAACAAAGCGGATGAGCTTAGAGCGTGAATCAGTACATGGAGATATGATGTGCTGTCCATTTGACTACATTATTAATCCACAAAATTTAACCCTCACCAGAACAAATATACCAACACAAGTTAAGCTGCTGTTGGAATGTGGGACGAAATTGGAGCGGCAGGGAAAAAAAGTCACGCTCACGATGAAGTACGTTTATAATCCTTATACACGGCGTCGGAATTGAATGCCACGAATTGTAACACCACGCTTCAGCGACACCCAGTACTGATTCCATTCTATCTGAACTGTTTGAACAAGATACTAACCAATGCATATGTAAAGTTAATGCTATACAGTCACATAGACGTGACGAGGTTGAACACAGCAAACGCAATGTTTCGCGAGATAGGATATTCAGACCTTTTCTTTAATGGAAGATACACAGCAGGGAATTTGAAGGGAATTTTATTTTTTATTACAGAATTTTTAAATAGCCGTAACAGGGGATTCCGTTACAATGAGCATGTGCCGATCAGTTACACACATCTGATCATTTAACCTATTATCCCATACGCATTTGGAATGTGGGAGGAAACCTGAGTAACGAGAGGAAACCCACGCAGTCTCGGTTAGAAAGTACAAATTCACAGACGGCGGTGGGGTCTGAACCCGGGTCGTTGGCGCTTCAAAGAGCTGAACCTATGCGCTGGTAGTTTCAGGTAGGTGGGAGGCGCGGGTTTGTCAGCTCCTCACCCCGCTGAGTGTGTCTCACAATGCGGGTGAACGGAGATTTCAGCACCTCCTTCATCTGCTCCCTGAACTTCCTCTGGGTCACGGCGTAAAGAGCCGTGTTTGTGCAGCGCTCAGGAGCTGCAGCATGTAGCCCAGCTCCCTGATGGTTGAATATGGAAATACAACCACAAATTTCGAAAACGCCAGATATGCTATAGCGAAAACCCACAATCGCGTCCACACAGTGTGCACCATAAAAAGTGTCCACAACACGATGAAATTCCCCGACACGACCAACAGTAAAATGAGCGACTTCTTACGGCTCTGCATCTCCGGGTCTTTGGAATTATCCCCATTGCTCTGACCCCGGAGTCTCCGCCGGGCTCTGCTCGCCACTAACACGTATCCGATGGTTAAAGCATTGAGAAGCGGAATGACCACAAACAGGATCACAGGCGTCAGGAGGTAGCTGCCGAACTCGACTACTGTCCAGGCCACTGAGATCAGCACACCGTATCTTCCTTGGCTAAACCAAGGGACGTTATTAAGCTGGTATTTTCCTGAGAGCAAAAAATACCAGAAAATGTTCTTTAAACAGTTCAACGAGGCCACAGCCCCCAGAACAACAGCCGCCGTTCTCTCGGTGCAGTATTCAGTTTTCAGCGTCTGGCAGCGAATAGCCACAAATCGGTCAAAGGTGATCATGACGGTGAACCAGACGGAACAGTCGTTGGCTGCGTAAAGTAGGGCGGCGTGAACATTACACGCGGGGATGCTTCTCAGGAAATTAAACGCTTCCCAATAAACAATCGGAATCTGCCTCAGTACCAGATCGAAGATAACAACCAAGAGATCTGCCATTGCTATGGCCATCAGGTAACAAGAGACACCTTTAGAAAGACCGCACTTTCCCCGGGGCAGGACAGTAATCGTCAGCACGTTCACTATCGGGATGGAAAGAGACACATGAGTGTCAGTGGGCAAGGAGCAAAATCAGATTCACAGACTGGGGACATGGCAGTATTAAAGAGTTCTGAATTGCGGGATCAACAGATCACGAAACAGTGAGGGTGGAGGATGTTACTGCAACCACAATGCAGATAGCAGTGATTTATGGAAGAAATGAACAAAGTTGGGGACGGGCCAGTGACATAAAATAACATCGATAAATAAAGAATAATTCAATCCCTTTAATAATCGAGCCGCTATTTTAACGATTGCTTACTGACTAAAATTCTGCCTTCATTGCTGTAATTCCTGCTCCACCGGTTGCCTCTGCGGGTCTTTTAAATTTAATCAATCTCCCTCAAACGTTAATTTGCCAATCAACTTTTCTGAACTGTGCTCCGATACAATGGGACTGACTATCAAAAACCGTAAGGGATGTCGAATTCGTTGACACGTTTATACGCCAGCTCAAAATCTATTTACCTTGCTTTGAACGAACATCAGTTTGTCTTTTATTGTTATGCATAGTTTTTTCTTGGTTTTTAATTTTAGTTTCATGTTTGCAGTTTATCTCATGAACTACATTGTCTGTGTTAAAATTCTCTATAAACATTAAGATTACTTTAATTAAAACGAAAATAAACAACATTTAAAACGCACACGGTTCCACTCAATATATCACAGCTTCCTCATCCGAAGCTCAGTCAGTGAGAACCATCGATTGTGTGTTAGCCGGAAATCCCCACTAATCATACCTCTTTACCAGATTCCGTGACCACTGTTTCTCTTTCATTCGTTGCTCGAGTCGCAGGACAGCAACGTACCTGGAATTGCAAACAGAGCGAGCACGGGATAGTAGATGGGCTGAATGGTTAGAAGTAAAAACCGGATCCGTCTGTCTGCTGTGATCCAAGAATCATCCGACACAATACAGTGAGCCACGCTGAAGTCTCCCTTCCCATTCGGGGGGAACATTCCACTCTCCTGTTTTGCGGATGCTCACCCATTCCCTTCCACTGTTCCCAGATTCCAATCGGTGACTGGCGCGACACACCCAGATCCAATCGTTCAGGTAAAATTCCACTTTATCGTTCGCAGCTCCCCTGTTATTTTTTCGGCTGGGTTAGCTCCTGCGCGCTATGACGGAGGGACTGCTCCAGCTCACACTGTGAGATTTCATAGAAAGGAGCAATGTTTAATGGAGCTACGAATCCCCCAGTGGCACGACGAGGGATTAATATCCTGATATTAATTACACCCACTGAACAAACATCTACTGTTAACCCCTTTGAATCCGGACAGCTGGGACAACACATGAAATGAACCAGTCAACAGGGTGATGATGGCCAAGATGAAGATCTACCCAGCACGGAATTTTTTTTTTCTTTATAATCTCGCAGGAGAAACAAAAGCCTGAAAGCAAGTACAACTAGTCTCACCGAAAGCTTCAATCACGCCGTTATACAAATATTAATCCTTTTCCCGGGACGATCACGGACTTCTGACCTTCCAATCTGACTCGCTCTGACTTTGCAATTCGTAGTTTGGCTACGCCACACTGTCTCTGTCACTGCAGCTCTTTGTTTTCCCATATTTTCATTGTATTGCCTGGAAACTCTATTCAATGTTGTATTTTTTTCTTTGTATTAACCGTTTGTAACACAAGTTTTTTTTTACGTATCCGTTGGTAAATGTGATAACCTCCCATGTACTACCAATGTACCAGCAGTGCAGAGGCTACATAGCGTTCAGGCCAGGACAATCAGACTCGAAAGCAGTAAGTTTCCCCAAGCAGGAAGGCTTATCAACGCCTTTACTAACCCACCCCTCAAAACTGCCCACTATCACTACTTTATCAATTGCTATCAGACAGGAACAGCGCCATCACTTTACAGATATATAAAATCAAGCTATGTACATCAGTTTATATTGTATTTATATTTACTGTGTTTATCTTATTGCGTTTGTCCGAAGTAACAATTATTTTGTTCTCCTTTACATTTTGTGATAGAAATGAAATAAGATTAAACGATTTTGAGTCTTGAATAATAAACCCATATCAAACCAACAGAAGGCAACAGTGCTCCAGTGCTCGTCGGACAGCACCCGGCACACCTTTAAGAAAAAAAGTCGAAATAAACAAGCTAATTAATTACTTGTCGCCCGGCACGTAAATGTCGGCTCAGACCAGAGGCGATTCCCGATTTCACTTGCTCTATGTGATATTCACTCCTCTTTCCAGGGTGCTGGGGGCTTTAGATGTTCCATTGTTTGGTCAGTCTAAACGACAGCCAAGACAGACTGAAAAGACAGGGCTGTCAGGATCGAGGTGACATGTTGAATATACACGAACTTCTAATGAAGTATAGGTGCAGCCGTGCTTTCTTTGTAATGATAGTTACGTGCTGGTCCCAGGACAGATCATCTGACCCTTTTCAGAGAGAGAATCATCGATCTTTAATCCTGAAGAACTTAAAATTACTGACTCTCTCAACCTCAGTTCCTCGAATGAAGAATGGCTTATGGGCGGCAACTAATTAATTTGCTTGTTTATTTCAGCGTTTTTCTTAAAGACTAAGAAGGTAAAGAAGCCATTAAGAAGGTAAAGATGGAATACGAAACCTGACCAAGAATATTAAAGAGGATACCAAACGTTTCTTCAGATACATGAAGAATAAAAGAGAGGCGACAGTGGCTATCGGACTGCTGGAAAACGATGCTAGAGAGGTAGTAATGGTGGACATCGAAATGGCAAACGAACTGAATGAATATTTTGCATAAGTGGAAGACAGTAGCAGAAGTTCCAGGTGTTAGGGGGCATGAAGTTGTTAGAAGGTACCATAAATAGAGAGAAGGATCTGAGGAAACAGGAAAGTCTAACGGTAGATAAGTCACTTGGACCAGACGGTGTACACCCCAGCGTTCTGAAATAGGTCGCAGAAGAGATTGTGGAGGCATTAGTAACGATCTTTCAAGAATCACTAGATCCTGGAATAATTCCAGAAGAATGGAAAATTGCATATTCCACTCTACTCTTCAAGAAGGTAGAGAGGCAGAAGATAGGAAATTATAGACCAGTTAGTCTGCCGCAGTTGTTGGGAAGATTCTGGCGTCAATTGTTAAGGATGAGGTCTCAGGGTACTTGGAGGAACATAATAAAATAAGCCATAGTCAGCATAGTTTCCCCAAGGGAAAATCTTGTCTGACAAATCTGTTGCAGTTCTTTGAAGAAATAATCAGCACGATAGACATTGGAGAATTAGTTGAGGTGCACTTGGATTTTCAGAAGGCCTTTGACGAGGAGCCACACATGAGGCTGCTTAACAATCAGCGAATACATGGAATTACAGGAAAGATTGTAGCATTGATAAAGCAGTGGTCGATTGGCAGGTGCCAAAACGTGGGAATAAAGGGAGCCTTTTCTGATTGGCTGTCGTTGACTCGTGGTGTTCCGTAGGGGTCGGTGTTAGGACTGATTCTTTTTATATTATATGTCAATGATTTGCATGATAGAATTGATGGCTTTGTTGAAACTTTTGCGGACGATGTGAAGGTAGGTTCGTGAAGGGGAAGTAGTTTTGAGGAAATAGAGAGCCTACAGAAGACTTAGACAGATTAGGAGAATGGGCATAGAAATGGCAGATGGAATACAGTGTTGGGAAGCCAGGCATTTGGTAGAAGAAACGAAAAGTTTGACAATTTTCTAAATGGAGAGAAAATACGAAGGAAGGCGCAAAGAGACTCGGGAATACTTTTGCCGGATTTCCTAAAGGTTAATTTGCAGGGCGAGTCTGTGATTACGAAGCCAAATGCACTGTTAGCACACATTTCGACTACAATATGAAAGGATATATCTAATTTTGAAATTTCATAAGACATTAGTGCAGCCTCATTTGTAGTATTGTGAGCAGGTTTAGGTCTCTCATCTGAGACAGGATGTGCTGAGACTGGAAAGGGTTAAAAGGAGATTTATGAAAATGATTCCAGGATTGAATGGCTTGTCATATGAAGAGTGTTCGACAGCTCTGGGCCTGTATTCACTAGAATTTAGAAGACTGAGGGGTGACCTCATTGAAACCTATCGAATGGTGAAAGGTCTTGATAGAGTGGATGTGGAAAGGATGTTTCCGATGGTGGAAAGGATGTTTCCGATGGTGGAAGAGTCTAAGTCCAAATGACACAGAAGAGATTGGTGTCCTTTTAGAACAGAGATGAGGAAGGAATTTCTTCGGCCAGAGAGTTGTAAGTCATTGGAATTCTTTGCTGTGGAGGTCAGCTCTTTATGTATATTTAAGGTAAAGTTAGATAGAATCTTGCTTGGTCGTGACATGAAGGGATTTGGGAAGAAGTCATAAGGTTGGGGCTGCGAGGAAAATTGGATCAGCCATGATGAATTGGGGGAGCAGACTCGATGAACCAAATGGCCCAATTCTGGTCCTATATTATATGGTCTTACAACCTTATCAATCTTGAATAACATGACAATAATTAATATAATTATGGCAATATAATTAACTCATATAATCCAGTTACCAACTTACCACTATCCAGTGGGATGTGTCAATGGGATCAGATGCCTGCAATTCTACATTTCTGGAATTCCACGAACTGTGAGCAATCTCCTCAAAATGAAAGATCCATATGAGGATGGGAGGAGGGAGATAGAAAGTCGATAATCTTATACCGCTTAATCCAATGTCACTGCCTCGTGATGGTTGGAGTGGTGAATTCAGAGTCCAGCGAGGAACGCATCGGCAACTGTTCCGGGTCAATTTCTTATATTTATGAAAGGAATGTTGGAAAAATTCTGGATACAATTCTCACATTACACACCCTTTTTAAATCGCCCGTAACCTTAAAATCTCCTTAAGACCATTACAACGCGCACGATATATTGGAGGTGCTGGGAGGATCAGGCAGGTTCTATGGGAATGAATAAGCAGTCGAAATTTCGAGTCGAGGTCCTTCGTCAGGACTGCAGTGGGTGGAAGAAGAAACCAGAGCAAGAAGGTGGGCGGAGAAGATAAGGAATTCAAGCTGGTAGGTGATGGGAGACCAAGTGTGCGAGAAGGTGGCTGGCTGGGGGCGGGGAAATAAGTAAATAGCTGGGAGAGGATAGGTGGACAATTTATGGAGCTGAAGAAGAAGGAATCTGATAAAAGAGAGTTTACCATGGGAGAAAGGAACAAAGGAGGGGCACTATAGAGTGATGATAAGGAAGCGAGGAGAAGAGGGACAATTTAAGAAGAGAAGATGGGGAGTGGAAAAAAATAACAAAGGTGACAGTTTGCTTTTGATGCTTCAACCGTGAGTTAAAAAAAAACAAACAAACATTTCCGCAATTAACCCCGTCTGTGCATCTCATAAACTGATATATATTTCGTTCAGGTCATTTCACAGGGACAATAAGAGCAGCCTAACAAATCGTTCATCATAACCTCCAATCTAAGCAACAGACACACGATTCTCCTGCATTCGGAACGCAGCGTATTTGCACCCACCTGTACTCCGGTAATCAAAATTACACACGATACCCGAAAGGCCGGGAAGGCAATGTTATGTACTGACGCAGCATGAAATTTCCGCTCATTTATCCCATGTTACCACAATGTCCTATCATTCATCTCCATTATTTTTTTTTTAGAGATTCAAAGACCAGGGTTCCATTTCTGTCTTATAACCAGTATTCATTCAGTGACCTAACATATATGTGCACTGTGCTTGTTGGAATATAATTCCATATCCCAATGTCCTGTCCAACTGTCTAAATGGTCTATAGCCTGCGAGAGCATCACAGAACCCTCTCGTCATTAACAAAGCCGCCACAGTACCGTAGAGGTTAACGGGACAATATGACAGCTCGGAGCGTCGGAGTTGGGAAGTAAGGAGTTTGTACTATCTGTCCAAACTGCGTGGATTTCCTCCCACATTTCTAAGGCGTTCCGGTGAGTTGGACAATTGGTCATTGCAAAACTGTCCTTTGATAGGGCTAGGGTTAAATAGATTGGTAGTTGGGCTACGACGGCTCGTTGGTCTGGAAATTAAATAACAAATAGATAAAATCATAATTAAAATTATAATTTTAATCAGCTGAAATGTTGGATGAGGAGAATTGGACTCTCTCTTTCAGGCAAATATGAACACCAATTATTCAAGGTTTCAATTGTGTAAATTATTCCCTCCATAGATTACTGCAAACCTATCGTAGACAATAACATGTGTGCATAGTGTGTGTCCTTTAAGCATGCGGGGATCGAGTGAAAATAGAAACCAGGTTACAATTTGGAAGAGAGTTCAGGAAACAGCCTGAGAAGAAAAGGACTTCGCTTCAATAGTGAAGTGGAGAGGCAATTCTTCAACCGGAGATTGGGTGATCAGTGGAATTCGTCGCTACAGCGGGACGTGTATGCTAAGTCATTGCTTCATTTGCACTGATATTATTGGCCTTAGGTTACCTGCTGGCAAATAAAGATGGCACTTGCATTGTTATTGGTTATGAATGTTGCACCTGCATTCCAGTTGAGTCGGGGAACATCATTCACAGTGATGACAACATTCGAGAGTTCGTGTACAAAATTAAGTGGGGAACCAACTCATTGGCTATTACAATCCGAGGGAATGGTGGTGGCCTTTTGGGGGACAGGAGAGTGAGTGGGGCACTGTCGAACACTTGGGTTGGCTATTGGGTTTACGGTACTGATATTGTAGTTGTGTTTCCTGTGTGGCTTATTGGGAGTTCGTGAGAATCATACCTCTCTGAAGGTGGCGACATTCCCGGGAGAGGGAATGTATTGAGGTGTCCTGTGGAGGCGTGGCATACTTTTGCTGATCGAAATCAGCGTCCGTCGTGTCGATCGTGTTTGGCCTATTTAAAAACTGCCGCTGTTCTTCCCATTGGTTCGCTTGCGTGCCACGGACCCGTGTGTCCTATTTCAAAAGCATCAGGGCTATAAAGAATAACCCGAGTGACAGAATCACCATCTTTATCTTTGTTGCCATACATACTGCACACAATCCCTGGGAAGGCATGCTCCGTGAGCACTATTAACTAAATATCTGTCCGTTAAATAATTACTTCTGTAGTTAGTGTAGCTTGTGGGACCTTAAATAATAGGTCGAATATTTTACTGTTTGTAAATAAATGTTTTATATATTTATCTGGAGCCAGTCATTTTGGTCTCAGTTACCTAACCTGAAGCTCATTCAACGTAACCGCACTGTATTTCAAAACAAATTAAGGGAGGTTATCAAAATTGTTCATGGACATGGTACCAATACTTCCGTTTTATGTTTCAGTGGATCTCTATCACCGTCTGAACCTGGAGTTACAAGGCATCTGATAGAAAATCCCCACAAAGGATTGCGAGGACAGCTGAGTGGATCACTGGGGAATCATTCTCTCCCATTGGAAATACTTGTCAAGAGCGCTCGGTACACAGGGCTATTGGCGTTGTCAAGTATCCGTCGTGCCGGTCCCACAATCTCTTTGACACCCACCCCCACTATCAGGCAGTAGGTACAGTAGCATTAGGGCAAGGACTGTAATGATGGGAAGTAACTTATTCCCACATTTCGTGAATCTACTGAACTGTCTATCACCCTCTTCACGTATGAAGCGTCCGCCGGGTTAGAATGTGTACTTTTATAATTTGTTCGTAAATGCAGCTTTAGTTAAATTTCAAACTTCTGATATATATTTCACTATCAGATAAACTATTGCTGGTAAAAGAAAACACGTAGTTGTCGTTATCAACGTTTTCTGTAACTGCAGCACAAGGCCCTTACAGATTCAAGCCAGTGTACCAAAGTTTTGTTTACTGCTCTCTCCACAGGTAAATTCATATGCATGGAACGTTCTCTCTCTGATCAACACTCTCCAGGGCCTTGCTGCGTTTTGTCAAATTCTTATCTTGGGGTGAATTTTCAAAATGCAAAATTCTGCGCTTGTCTGAGTTAAAATCTATCTGCGATCCTGGTGCCCAAGAACAGAATGGAGCTATTGATAAACTTTTTTAGTGTTTATGATAGTTTAGTGTAGTCTGCAAACCTCCTTACCACGTCTTGTATAACTCATCCCACTAGTTAATATCGATGACAGGCCCCGCACCGTCCAGAGGCGCACACCACTAATCACGGACTTCCAGTCAGAGAAACAATATTCCACGAGGACCTTCTGCTTTATATTATTACACCAAATATGTACTTCATTATCTACACACGCAAAATGCTGCAGGAACTCAGACGATTAGGCAGCAATTGAGGAAATGACGTTTCGGGCTGAGAACTTTCCTGAGCACTGGCAAGGAAGGGAGATGACGTTAAAATAAATAAAAAGATGGGAACAGGGGGAGGAATACTATCAAGGCAGTGATAGTCAGGTGAAGTCAGGCGTGTAAGGTGAAAGTCTGGAGAAGATTGAATCCGATCGGAGTGGACCATGGGCGAAAAGGAAGAAGGAGGGGTACAATGGGGAGGTGACAGGGAAGTGCAAGAAAGAGTTAAGAGGCTGGAGTGAGGAGAACCGGTTCACAATACTGCTCAAAAATTGGTGGCCATAGAGAAGCTTCACAAACTAGCAACTCCATTCCTTCAACTGCCTGGCAAGAAGGAAGACAATTGCTTTGTAATATAAAGACAACGGGAATACTTAAACTTACCGACAATCGTCTCTTCTAATTTATAAGAACGACATTCTACCCAGGTTTTGCCAGGTCATGTGCCTTAGAATTTCCTCCGGTATATGATGTCGGACTGCTTGGTCTGAAGGTCTGTAAAGTGCCCTTGCGACCTTGCCTAGAGAACGGAATATCCAGTCGTCGTGAATTACACCAGCGGGCAAAGATGACGGAAATAACTTAGTGAGGGCCTCTGGGATATCTTCTCTTGACTTCTATGGATTGCAAAGATAAGATGTTCTCGATTATGTAGTGGTGATACATCCACTTTAATGTGTATGATGATTCTAAATAATTTCCGTCCTGGTAATGGAAAGGTTTTCTAAACCAATGCACTTATTTCCATTATTTTTTAAGCAACTATGACTTCAAGCTTTGCAATCCCAACTATCTCCCAAGCTTGGAGACCTAGGCTGTTCTGCTGAACTCTGAGAGTCTTACTCTTTCCCCTAACATAATGATCCGCCGAGTGTCGCCATAGAACCTGTTAATGGTACTGCCAGATCCATCGCTTAGCTTTTGGTTTCCCTGTTGAGAGAATTATTCATCATTATGTAGTCACGAGTTGAAAAGAAAAGGTAAAAAGCTAAAGTAGGGAAGCCACTTCACAAAAATGGAGGCCGTAGAGCAGCTACAGAGTCAGGCAGCTCC
The DNA here is from genome assembly GCF_048418815.1 of Hemitrygon akajei. Classification (NCBI taxonomy): domain Eukaryota; kingdom Metazoa; phylum Chordata; class Chondrichthyes; order Myliobatiformes; family Dasyatidae; genus Hemitrygon; species Hemitrygon akajei. The sequence continues at coordinate 49,223,475 of NC_133147.1, read as the reverse complement.
ATTCATTCAATCTCATGGCAAGAACAAATACAGTTCGCTTGTCTACTTCTACTGTCCTTGACTCAGTGGAATTCACTGATTTGTCTTCCTGTACAAAATTTCCTTCCTCTTGATTCAAAAATATTTATCTTAAGATAATTATCCTCCTCTTATTGTGTTGACTATGCATGGAACTGCCATGGACGCCCAGCAAACGTGCTATATTCACGTTATATAAAGTAGAGGTAACTTTTATGTGGCTCCTCAATTCACACAATTAATATCGGAAACCGTCTTCTCTGTTTCAGAAAAAAATCCTCGTAATCAGAGAGAGTTTTCCATCCAGGGCTTGTCCTTCAGAATTTCCTTTAGTATATTAGGTCAGACTGATTGGCCTGTGGCTGGCTAACGTGCCGTGGCTACACTTCAAACGACTCTTAACCACCCACACCACACTCCCACCCCACCCCTAACAATTAATACTTTGCTTCATTCCATTCAGACACATTCATCAAACCCTTGATGGATGCTGCCCAATTTCACCATAATAAGTCCTCTCGAGCTTAACTATGTACCGGTCCTATTTCTTTTCAGAGCTATCATATAACACATAGAATTATGGTCATTAGTGCCAAGCTATAGACCCCAGCCTTGCCTCACTGCCTTGTGGGCAGCTTTAGGAGAGGCGAACATACGGGAGTAAACCCAAACAGGATATCCGAAGTGGAGCTGCAAAGGCGGCTGGACGTCACTGAACATCCTTCCGGAAGCACCTGCAGCCCAGCTAGTGTCAAACATTGTTTCGATTTGTTTTGCTCCACGGAGGCCGAGAGGGGTGTCTTGACGACTGGGCACCGCAGGATCACAAGACCCCCAGTCCAGGTTGGTACCTTGGAGAAGCTATTCCAGTGCAAAATATCTCTATTATACTTCGAGACAGACGGCTGCCATCACAGTGCCAACATGCTGCCAGTGTGCCAATTCCGTTATTTGCTTCATAATAAGCAAACGAGGAGGGAAGGTCATTGGGCCGGCAACGCCAGAGCTGCAGAAATATCATTAGAATTTCCAAAGATCTCGGTTTCTGCTCCCTGAACTTCCTCTGTGTCAGGCGTAAAAAGCCGTGTTTATGCAGCAGTTCAGTTGCTGCAGCATGTAGCCCAGCTCCTGCATGGTTCTAAGTGGGAAAGAAGTGATGCAGTAAAAGTTACAAATCGCATCCACACAGTGTGCACAACAAAAAGCATCCAAAACATGATGAAATTCGCCGAAACGAGCAACAGTAAAATGATCGACTTCGGTTCTCCATTTCTGGTTCTTTGGAACTATCCCGGCTATTGCGACTCTGGAGACTCCTCTGGGTTCTGCTCGCAACTAACACGTGTCTGATGGTCAGAGCATTGGGCAGCAGGATTACCACAAAGGGGATCACAGGCGTGAGGAGGTAGCTGCCGAACTCAGCTACGGTCCAGGACAGTGACATAATTACAGCTATATTTGCGTTGCAAAACCAAGGTATGTTAAGGAGCTGATATTTTCCTGAGAGCAAGACATACCAGGAAACGTTCTTTAAACAGCTCAGGGCGGCTACAGTCCCCAGAAACACAGCCGCCATTCTCTCGGTGCAGTATTTAGCTTCCAGATTCTGGCAGCGAACAGCCACAAATCGGTCAAAGGTGAACATGATGGCGAACCAGACGGAACAGTCGGTGGCTGGGTAAAGTAGGGCGGCGTGGACATTACATATGGGGATGTTTCTCAGGAAATTAAACTCTTCCCAATAAACAATCTTAATCTGCCTCAGTACCAGGTGTAAGAAAACAATCAGGAGATCGACTGCTGCCATGGGCATCAGGTAACGAGTGATTCCTTTAGAAAGATCGCACTTTCTCCGGGATAGGACCACAATCGTCAGCACGTTTGCTGTCGGGATGGAAAGAAACACAAGCATGTCATCGGGCAAGGAGCAAAGCCAGGAAAGTCACAGACAGGAAACATGGAAGCATGTTTTTGAACCCCGACTTATAGACTGAAGTTTCGCAGCATCAGCGATGTCTGCTAGGTTCGAGGATTATAGGTCAGGATTATGAAGTCGACAAAGAACTGGAAAATAAAGTCATCAGATGAACAAACGAAAATCCGGATTTCGGTGACGGTGGATTTGGAATGCGTCTCGAAATTGTTCATTGAATTGGAAATGTTTTTCCATTACCAACGTGGTATAACAAAGTACAGGAATGCACACAGATCAACTAGTTACTCAGTGCTTCGAGGCGGTGCCGTAATTTCATCTCGAGCTCTCAGACTTCTTTTGCAGGTGTCTTAAATTTGCACAATCTCCCTCAAAAGATAATTGAGAATTTGTCTAATTTAAACTACACTCAAACCTGGTGAATTCAATATCTGAAACTTTAAGAGATTCAGACTCAGTCGAAACTTTTAAACACCAGCCCAGAACCCACTTATGTAACCTTGCTTTCAACTAAAATAATTTTTCTGTTCTTTTAATGTTATTTCAGTTTGTATTTAGAAAACACTTTGAACCTTCATCGTCTATATGTACAGTGTTCTTTAAATATTACAATTATTTACAGAAAACACGGAGATAAACGTCTTTGACCGGATTCGTTCAATATATTAGTGGTTAATCATCCGAAGCTCAGTCAGTGAAGACGATCGACGGTCTGCATCGGAACATGTAATTAATTCTCCACCAGTCAGACCTCTTTAGAACAAGTTTAACCCGTGACCATTACTTCCCATTCTCTCGTTCCTTGAGTCGGTGAACAGGAACTTACCTGGACATGAAAAAAACAGCGAGAACGGGATAGTATAGGTGCTGAATTGTCAGGAGTAAATACCAGATTCGTCTCTCTACAGTCATCCCAGGCTGATTCGAAAAAATATCAGTAGCCAGACTGAAAATACCCTTTTCCGCCGCTGAAACATTCCATGGTCCTATTTCTCTATCCTGAGCCATTTTCCGTCACTGTTCAAAGATTCCAATCGGTGACTGGCGCTTCGCACGCTGCAGATCCAAATATTCCGGTAAAATCCCAGTTTGATGTTCGTAACTCCCCAATTATTGTCTTTCGCTGTGGAGACTCTGCGGTCCGTGTGTGACGGAGGAGTTGTTCTCGCTACACTATGAAACTTCATCAAAAGGAGATATTTTAAATAGAGCTGCGAATCCCCCAGTGACCCAACCGGGTTCCGGGCTGGCTGACGTTAATTACTGAACATACATCTATGGTTTACTCCTTTGATTCTAGAACGTTGGGGCAACACGTAAACCGAATTATTTAACAGGGTGATGACGTTCGGGATGTATGTCCACCGATACCGGAGATACGTTCTGCATCATCTCGCAGGAGACACAAAATCCTGAAAGCACGTACCGTCAGGCTCAGGATCAGCTTCAATCACGACCGTTATAAATATATTCTGCACTTCACCTTGATGATTAAATTGATTCTTGAGGTCACAATCTGCCTCGCTCTGACTTTACAATTTGCTATTCGTCTGCGCCGCGCTCGCTCTGTAACTACAGCACTCTGTCATTGTATTACCTGGAAATTGAAGGCACTGTGGAAATGATCTTTTTTTTCTCTGTGTTTATTTTTGTGTTTTTGCGCTGCATTGAACCCGGAGTAACAACTGTTTCGTTCTCCTTTTCACTTGCGAATTATAATGATATCAAACAATTTCGAATCTTGAATAATAAACCCATTTACAACTTGGCCACTATGCAATAGAGCAGCGGGATCAGGGAACTGCCTGCAAGGCTGATGGAGTCGTGGCGTGTAATCGGGAATTTTACTAGCTTTGAGCAGGGTCCTCATAGTGAAAGACTCAGATAAAATCCTTTCCATGGATGGAAGGAGGGTAATATAAACACGGGAACTTCGCCGCATCTAATCTGACGTTACTGCGAGGGCGTTGGAGGAGTGGATCATACTGTATCGTAGGAAGGATACTTCGGTAATTATGCGGGGACAAATTGCTTTCGGAGAGGGATTTGACAAAATCAGTATTAAAGTCCTACATTTTAGGTTCCGTCAACTCACCTGAAACTGTCATAACCCTCACAGAATGCTGGAGAGATTCGGCAGGGAGTGCAGATTTTTATATAATATAATTAACCATACTATTGTACTTCATCAATGGAAAACAGCACCACTCGGAGAGCCAAAACGCCAGCGCGCAAAGGCAGCAAATTGTGCAAACACATGCAACCCTCTCATCGAGCTCGTATGCAAACGTGGCTCGACAGCTGGCTCGGCTAACAGCTACAAGACTCAACGGTGATAAAGCTTCATAAGCATGATTCGGGGTGCAACCAAAAAGGAAGGATAGAAGAATTCCGAATAAGAGAACGTCGTTTTCAGCGAATGCTGTGTAAATACTGCCCAAACACAATTACAGGTCGGCAAGAAATAATGGATCGCAGACTGCATAAAATTACAAATAAAGCATATTCGCTGATTTCAGCTTCATGAATCAGTTATTAAGAGAGATAATATCAAATAGTAAAGAGCCCGTTGCAATTGCGTCTCCCGATCGGATCAAATCCCAAGGATGTCTCTCCCGATCTTCGGTTCTTCGCATCTCCTGGGGGTTGCCAGGACTGTGATGGGGTTTACACGTTTCTACATTGGGAAGAATTCTGCTATGCACACTCACTTAATTCAGCGATATTTGTACGACATAGAGATTCGGTTTGAGAAGCGACTGATCGAACTCTAGCCTGAAAAGTGTGAATCAGAAACATAGAGAAACATCGAAAACCTTTATTAAGTTGTTTTTTTATTTGAATAAGGTATTCGCAAGCATTACACAAACTTTTTTACTTATAAAACCTTTTTCCATTTTTATATTTGTATAAATCTATATATATTAATGCATTCACAAGTACACAGAGGCGGTATAAAATAATTAGGCACAAATAGATATTTACGTGCAATTATAATTATTAAACTAAATGATAACAATAGTTGTTAAAAACTAGTAATGATAGTGGTCGAATAATAATTTCCATTCATCTCTTCTGGTCCATTTCTTTCTGGTCCAACATATTATATGTAACTCTATGTAACTTCTATTGTATGTGTTTGTATCTTAACACGTTCATATTTGCTCCGACCCTCAAACATACTTATCCCCTCACTGTGTACTTATTTACTTCATTTTATCATATTGTTCCCCAATTTGCTTCTTTACGTTTCCAGAAATTGGACAGTGAACATTCGAACCAAGGGAACTTACGTTAACACTATTACTATGTTGATGAGGAAATTCACCATTAGGAGAGTAATCTAAAGTCTGCTCGCTTTGTGGTTATAAATTCAATCCATTTATTCAAAATTTGATAAAATCTTTCTTATTGAATTCTCAGAGAGTAAGTCATCTTTTCCATTTTAAATATATCCAAAATAATTTCATGCCAATCTTCTAAAGTAGTTGATGTTTGATTCAGCCAGTTTATGGTGATTGATTTCTTACTTGCCGCTAAAAGGGCCTTCAGCAGCTTTATATCTTTCTTCTGTTCCAAAAATAGTACATGCCCCAAATATAGAGCCTCAAAGTTCGGAGGTATCTGAGTCTTAAATACCTTAATTAATGTTCTGTAAATACCTTTCCAATATAAACTTAATGTATGGCAATTCCAAAAAGTATGGAATGATTTGCCTCCTTGGCGCCACACCTTTACCAACACGCCACGTTTCTGTCTTTATATTTTTCCTGGTATGGGGTCTTGAAGTATCTTATAATATTTTACATCAATGTTCTCTCCAAACCAACATGTTAGTTGAAGACCACTGAAAGTTGTATATTTTACCCCAAGCCTCCTCTGAAAGTTCCAACCCCGCTTCTTTTTCCCAATCTCTTTAATATGCAAAGTGTTTTCGTGAGAGAGGGCATTGTATAATCGAGAAATTGATTTTCTTGGTATTGAGCTGTAAGCCGAATTCAGAATCTCGAAAAATTTTAATTCTGCCGTTGGAAAGTCTGTTATTTCTACAATTCTGGTTAAAGTAGTGTCATACTTGAAGGTCCCTAAAAAAGTCATTGTGTTCTAGGCCATGTTTGTCCTGCAGGGATTGAAAACTTTGCAATGCACTTTTACGTGTGAATGAGAGGTAGGTGGCAAGACCTTTCTTTAGCCATAGGTCAAATCTTTTTATCCACTCTGCTGGGAAGGAATTTGGCATCATAAGCACACCATCTGAAAAGTTTTAACGTGTTGTAGATTCCACATGAATTAGCCACCTTCTACCATACTTATAGTGTGAGATTTATTCAGCTGCTTTAATCTTTTCCAACTGGGCCATCAATGCTTCGTCTGCAATTGAGGCCTGTAGAGGAAAACTGTCAATCAAACCAAATTCTATTTACTTCCATCTACGCTTGTATTCGCGAATACACTAATATAACGGAACGGTTATCTGTGAAGCATAAAAATAATTTATCAAGGAAGGAGGTGCCATGCCTCCTCTTTAACTTCCTAACTGTAAAGTATTAAATCGGATTTATATTTCTTTCCTTGCCAAATAAAGCGGGGAATACATTTGTCCCATTCCCTGAATTGATTATCGTCCACCTCCACAGGTAAGGTCAGGAAACGATAAATTAGTCGAGGGAGAATATCCATTTTATGGTATTTATCCTTGAATTTAAACTTAAAAGTGGATAAGATTCCATTTATGTATATCTGCTGTTATCTCTGAAATTAATGGTTCATAATCTATCTGTGAGAACGTTGAAAGGTCTTTTGGCATGGTTATTCCTAAATATTTTAACGATTTAGCTTTCCACTTAAGATCATATGCATCCTGATCTTTTTGGATGCTGTTTCATCGAACTCCTGTTTCCACGAACTCATTCAATAGTGTGAACAATCCTATGAATGATTTTTCTGGTTCACTCAAATGGACTAAGACGTCATCTTCGAATATTGCCACCTTCTGTTCAATCCCTGCCACCTTAATACCTTTTACTATTTCATTCTGTCTTATTAGCTGGGTAAGAGGTTTAGTGCAAAGGGAAGAGGGGAAATTGAGCATCCCTGTCTTCGAGATCCCCATTTATCTTAATTCGAGCCGTAGGGCTGTTTTATAAAGTTTGGATTACATTATTAAACTTTGCCTGAAAGCCGAATCTTCCTAACACTTTCTATAGGAATAAATATCGAAGTGAATCAAAAGCTTTCACAGCATCTAATCCCACTACCATTGTCTCTGTCCCATTCTTAGTAACCAGTTCTAGCGTGTAAAGTTCTCCTTATGCTGTCATGAGTTTGACTTTGCTCGATGTATCCAGTCTGGTCTAAGTGGATGAGGCCAGGAAGATGTTTTTCCAGTCTACGAGCTAAGTTAGATGTGTTGCAAGGACGTAGCGGTGGAACGAACCCAAGCGCTGAACACGGACACGGAGGCCGAGTCGGGAGGTGTTAGGTCGTAACGAACGTGGATTTGGTGCCAAGGGAGTCTTTACCCGAAGTCTTGGTCTTATTAGAGAATTCAGCAACGACGCTAGACTTAGAACTGACAGCCCAAAGAATCATGGAACGAATTTACGCCTATACGAGTCGACCAACGAACTGGCAGCTTCTAGTTGAGCTCACAGTGTCTTTCTACTGAATTTGCTGATGGAAGGTAAGTGTTTGTAGTTAGTGGGACCTGGGAATGATTGGAACTAAACGAGATGATTGAGGCCCGATTCCTGAGGTAAATAGCCAGGTGGGCGCTTACCAGAAGGGACCATGACAAGATGTAAATAATTTGTAATCTAAATTAAGGCCACTGACTGGCCGGTAATTGCCACATTCTAGTTTATCCTTACCCTCTTTAGGAATAACTGAGATAATCGCTTCCCTCCAGGAAGCTGGAATTTTGCCTCTCTGTGAAATCCAACTAAAGGTGTTAAGTAATAATGCAGCTAACTGTGACTTCGGCGATTTGTATCACTCTGAGGGAAACGCAACAGGGCCTGGAGACTTTCCGGCCTTCAATCTAGAGATGGCAACTTTCAGATCTTTGGCAGTTACTGTTTCTAATGGGCATTCATTTTGCAAATCTGTGAGCTTGGGTAATTCTAAAGAATTCAGGAAGGTGTCTATATGGGACTCATTGGAGGCCCGGGATTGAGAATACAGCTCTCGATAATAAGTTTCAAAACTCTCTCGAATTTTCCTTGTTGGAAATTTGTAATTTCCTTGTTGGAAATTTCCTTGTTCCAATGTGTAAATTTCATTTTCCCTTTGCAATTTCTTAATTTCCTGTTATAAATTAGAATTAATTTTTGCTGCTATCCACAACTTGAATTTGTTTTAATTTTCCTTGAAGGTCTGCTAATTTTTGTGCTTTGAATTATTTCATGCGTGTAGTAATGGAAATATTTTTTCCTCTCAGTACAGCTTTCAATGTATCCCACAAGAACACTGGTGATGTTTCTCCTGTGTAATTAAGGTCTAGGTATTCATTGATTTCTCCCCTTAATCTCGCAATTACTTTTGGGTGATTGAGTATATGTGAATTTAACCTCCATAGCGTTTTCCTGATTTTGCTTTCCAGAATTAGAGACATAGAGACTGGGCTAACGTCCTAGAGATCAGATGCTGTAATGTTGCACTCTTTCATCCTGAATCTGTCAATGTTAAATATTTAAAAAGTAGTCTATTCTTGAATAGACTGAATGGAAAAAAGAGTAATGTGTATAGTCTTTACTATTGGGGTGCAATTCCCTCCACACATCTTGTCAGTTCCAAATCCTCCGTCAATGATTTCACTGTCCTAGTCAGAATAACTGTTCCTGAAGCCACTAATACAGAGTTTGACCTAATATTAAAATCCCCTCTGTAGATTACTACTCCTTGAGAGGAAACATAGTAAAACTGCAGCGCAATACAGGCCCTTCGGCCCACAAAGCTGTGCCGAATATGTCCATACCTTAGACATTACCTAGGATTACCCATAGCCCTGTATTTTTCTAAGCTCCATAATACTATCCTGGAGTCTCTTAAAAGGCCCTATCGTTTCAAACTCCACCACCGCTGCTGGCAGCCCATTCCATGCACTCACCACTCTCTGTGTAAACAACTTACCCCTGACATCTCCTCTGTACCTACTGCCAAGCACCTTCAATCTATGCTCTCTCGTGCTAGCCATTTCAGTTCTGAGAAAAAGCCTTTAACTATCCACCCGATCAATTCCTCACATTGTCTTGTACACCTCCATCAGGTCACCCTTCATCCTCCGTCGCTGCAAGGAGAAAAGGCCGAGTTCATTCAAACTATTCTCATAAGGCATGCTCTCCAATCCAGGCAACATCCTTGTAAATCTCCTCTGCACACTTTCTGTGGTCTGCATGTCCCTTTTTGTAGTGAGGCGAGCAGAACTGAACACAGTACTCCAAGTAGGGTCTGGCCAGGGTCCTAGATAACTGCATCAATACGTGTCGTCTCCTAAACGCAAACCCACGATTGATGAAGACAATATACACTATCCTTTCTTTACCATAGAGTCAGCCTGCGCAGCAGCTTTGAATGCCCTATGGACTTGAACACCAAGATCCCTCTGATACCCCTCACTGCCAAGAGTCTTACCATTAATTCTATTTTCTGCCATCATATTTGACATACCAAAATGAACCACTTCAATCCTACCTGTGTTGAATTCCATGTTCCTATTCTCAACCCAATTTTGCATCCTATCAATGTCATGCTGTAATCACTGAAAGCCCTCCACACTATCCATAAAACCTCTAACCTTTTTGTAATCAGCAAACTGACTACCCGATCTCTCCACTTCCTTTCCAGGTAATTTATAAAAATCATGAAGAATAGATGTGGCAGAGCAGACCCCTGAGGCATACCACTGGTCACCGACCTGCACGCAGAATATGACCCACCTACAGCCACATTTGACATTCTGTGGACAAGCCAGTTCTGGATCCACGATGCAATGGATCCCATACCTCCTTAGTTTCTCGATAAAACTTGATTGGGGTACCTTATCAAATGCTATTCTGAAATCCGTATACACTATATCTACGGCTCCAACTTCATCAATGTGTTTAGTCACATCCTTAAAAAATTCCATCAGGCTCGTATGGCATGGTCTGCCTTTGAGAAAGCCATGCTGACTATTTCTTATCATATTATGCCTCTCCAAATGTTCATAAATCCTGATTTTCAGGATCTTCTCCATCAACTCATCAACCACTGAATTAATACTCAGTGGTCTATAATTTCCTAGGCTTTCTCTACACACTTTCTTGAATAAGGGAACAGCATCCGCAACCCACCACTCCTCCAGAGCCTCTCCCATCTTCATTGATGATGCAAAGATCATTGCCAGAGGGTCAGAAATTTCCTCCCTCTCTTCCCATAGTAGCCTGGGGTATACCCCGTTCGGTCCCGGTGACTTATCCAACTTGATGCTGTCCAAATGCTTCAGCATATTCTCTTCCTTAATGTCCAAATGTTAAGGCTTTTCAATCCTCTGTAAGTCAGCCCTACAAACGCCAAGATCCCATTCTGCAGAGAATACTGAAGCAAGGTATTCATAAGTACCTCTGCTATCACCTTCGGTTCTATACACACATTTCCACTATCACACTTGATTGATCCTATTCGCATGGCCCCTTCTGTCTCTCCTAATTTCATTCTAATTTCCTTCCTGCTAGCCTTATAATCTTCTAGAACTCTATCATTAACTAGTTTTTTGATCCATTCGTAGACTTGTCTTTTCTGTTTGACTAGATTTACAACAGCCTTTGTACACCACGGCTCCTGCACCCTACCATCCTTTCCCTGACTCATTGGAACGTACCTAAGCAAAACCCCACGTAAATATCTCCTGAACATTTGCCACTTTTATCCCGTACGTTTTCCTGAGAAAATTTGTTTCCAATTGATGCTTCCAGTTCCTACCTGATAGCTTCATATTTCCCCTTACTCCAGTTAAACGTTTCCCTAACGTGTCTGTTCTTATCCCTCCCCAATAGTAGAGGAAATAGAATTTTGATCACTATTTTAAAAATGCTCTCCCACTAAGAGGTCTGACACCTGGCCAGCATCATTTCCCAATCCCAGATGAAATGCAGCCTCTCTTCTTGTTGGCTTATCTACAAATTGTGTGAAGAAACCTTCCTGAACACACTTACCAAATTCTACCCCATTTAAACCCCAATTAAAATCTCCCACCACAATAATCCTGTTATTATTACATCTTTGCAGAATCTGAATCTCCCTGTCTGCTCTTCGATGTCCCTGTTACTATTCGTTGGTCTATGAAAAAACCTCCTCCTTTTCTGCAGCGGTAACACTATCGATGATCAAAAGTGCCACGGCCCCAGCCCTTTTCCCTCCCTCCCTCCCTGTCCTTTCTGAAACATCGAAAGCCTGGCACTTGAAGTAGCCATTCCTGTCCCTGCACCATCCAAATCTCTGTAATGACCACAGCATCATAGCTGCAAGTGCTGATCCACGATATTTGGGAAAGGTGTATAAGATGATAAGAGACAAAACTGGCATGGACAGCTAAAGTTTTTTTTTTGTTTTTTTTTTTAACGCCGGGTGAGAATGACTAATGTGAGAGAGCGTAACTTTAGAGGAAATTATAGGCGGAAGTCAGAGGGAATAGCATCTGTACGGAGACTGTGAAGTGTTTGAAATACGCTGTCAGAGTTGTTATTAGGTTGATTTAAGAGACTCTCATACGATAGAAAAATTGACGGCTCTTTAGGTGGGAAGGGTGAGATGGACCTTGGGGTAGATTAAACTGTCAGCGCAGCGTTGTGGGACAAAATGCCTGCAATTTGCTGTTCTCCGTTTTATGACTTTGTTGTGCACTTGATTGGAGGAAAATGGTTGTGGGAATGGCGATGGGTGGGGAGGTGTTGTGTTGTTGGGTTGTTCCATGTAGCTTTTGCGTGGCAAGTAGCTGTGGGCCTGTTGCATGGGTGTCGTGCTATGGATTGAATGGAAACGTGTTTAGTTGTGCTTTGCTCATGTTGCACGAATGCTTGCCGCGCTCCGAATGAATGGAGTTGTGGTGGTGTTGTATAGAGTTCAGCTGTACACCACAGAACAGAACCCTTGTATTTGTTGACGCTTTTCCGTCTACACTAATTCTATTGCCCAACATTACCACCATATCCTACTATACCCTCCCATTTACTCCTCTCTCCAAATGTCTTGAAAATAGTGATTGTGTTTCAACTTTTGTATTCAGATCCTCTATACAACTCCTTCTTTTGTCCTGAAGCCTACGTTTTCATTGTGTATGGATCGGCTGGGATCTTGTTATTTTTTAAATGTTGAGTGGGATCTTGCCGTGTACACAAGGTGAGATCATGCCACACATGAATAAAGTGGGACCTGTTGGTGCTTTATGGTACCTGTTGTGGACCCTTTGAGAAATGTCGAAAGTGATTTATTTATGGATGAAAGATCATCTAAAATTGGACACCTGACATAGAGAGCGGGGGAGCTTTTCTCAACATATAACACCGAATATTTATCCCTTTTGTCATCCAAAATACATGAGCATGTTTTCAATTTCTTGCCTGTTCACCATAACTTATGGCTCCCAATAACCAAAAATCGAAATTGATCTTAAATATATTCAATATTTTGGGTCCTCAGATGAATGGGCTCACATAATTTTAAACAAAAAATTCTAAATGAGCAATATTTTATTCTACAGAGGCGTTCCATGTTAATACCACACTTGTGTTGCTTATGTGATTCTATGAAATAGCTGAGAATATTGGATTCTGTACAGTCTGTGAGAGCAGATGCAATCCCAGCTGTGGTTCTTTACACCAGAACGAACCATGCCTCTGAGCAACAGTTGGGAAAACAGACAATTTCTGGGTTCACGTCTACAGATCTCTCGAAGTTTGATAGGACCTTTAATCAGAAATAGATCACGTTTAATATCACTGGTATATGTCGTGAAATTTGTTGTTTTGTCGAAGTAGTGCATTGTAAGACATCGTAATAAAAACTGTAAATGACAATGTGGTATATATAAAATAAATTACAGAAGTAACGCAAAAAACGATGGGAATACATGAAGAAAGTTTTTATAGATTCATTGCCCGTTCAAATGTCGGATGGCGGAGTGAAGAGAGTTGTTGCTGAAACGTCGGGTGTATCTTCAGGCACCTGCAACTCCTCCTTGAAGGTAGCAATGAGGAGAGGGGATGTCCTGGGTGATGTGGGTCCTTTAGAATGGATGCTATCTTTTTGAGGACTCGCCTTTTGAAGGTGTCTTGGATATTGGGGAGGTAACTGTCCGTGATGAACCTGATTGATCTTACAACATAGTACAGTGGGCCCAGCATACCAGATGGCGATGCAGGCAGTTAGAGTACTTTCCACAATACATGTGTGGAAACTTGCTCTTGCCTCTGGTGACTCCTCATACTACGAATGAAATATAGCGGCTGATGTGACTTCCTTGTAGTTGCGTCAGTATGTTGGGTCCAAGATAAATCCTCAGAAATGTTAACAGCCCGGAACTTGAAACTGATCACCTCTTCCACCGTTATGCTTTAAAAAGGTCTATGGTGTATTCGCCTTCCATTAGTGCAGAGATTTAATTCAAGAGCGAGAAGGTAATGTTGCAGCGTTATAAAACTCTGGTTAGACCATAGCTGGACTATTGTGCTCAGTTCTGGTCACCCCAGACGAAAGACGGGGAAGCTATAGAGAGAGTTCAGAGGACATTTATCAGAAATATGCCTGGATGAGCGAGCATGTCTTTTATGAAAAGGATGAGCGAACTCGGGCTTTTCTGTTTGGAGCAAAGTAGCGCGAGTGATGAGTTATACAGCTCTCGTTACATGCACGTGCAGTTTAACTCTTTGCGTGATTATGCAAAAAGCTTGAAGTAAATAACTCAGCTGCTCCTACCTTGGGCCACAAACCTATCAATCACCCCTGCTGTGGACCACTTCTGGAAGTCCAAGAAGCCGACTTCTACAAAGAAGGGATTCGTCTGCTCCACGACCGCTGGACTAAGTGTGTAAATTTTGGAGGGGACTATGTTGAAAAATAAATGTGCTAGGTTTTCTAAAATTGACTCCTTCTACCTTAGGCCACGAACCTGTCAATCACCCCTCGTAATTCCTTTGAGGAGGCGGCACAGAGGATGAGTTCGTGAACAGTGCTTTTAGCACATTGACCTCCGTATAATCAAAGTACTGAGCACAGGAGATTGGGATATTGGCCAGAAAGAACTACGGTCGGCAAATCGGAGAATTCGAATGAATCAGGGACAGTGGAATTCGAGAAACCAGTTTTCTTTCTTCTTTCCATGTGCTTGAAGGAGATGGAGACGGCTACTTTGTGAAACCGTCCGTACAGCTCCGCATTTTGTGAATTCTTTGAACTGATTCTTGCTCTGGAATAATCCAATCAAAGCGATTGAATGTGGACACAAGAAGATCCAGCTAGTGACCTTCTAAACTTGAAACCATTCTCAGACGAGTAGCTATTTGATACGTAATGTTGCAGGTTTGCTCGATAGATTCAGTGCCTGGGTCACGTAGGTTGACATTCTTGAACCAGTCAGAGTTGAGAAGAACAAAGGCACGGGGCAGACACCATAGGACAATGCTGCTTGTAGCTCTGGACCGGAGCCAATAAGTAAGCGACCAAGTTCGGTCAGGTGACGTTCAGCCAATGGAATGCTGGTGATGAGGAACGCTATAATAGCCAGCAGTCTCAAATACGTGAGTGTTAACTCTCCAGAGACCAACGATCGTGGAGGTGGAGCATCCCACGGATAGTTGTGATTGAAGTAAGAAGGCAAGATACGCGTTGCCACCTGGGTAATACTCTCAGGGAGTCATCGTATCCTAGCGGGTGTGCACCCAGGTAGTAGGTTTGCGAACCCACTTGATTATAGTTGAGACAATAAAGGTAGGTTCTTTTGAAGACAATGACCTGGAATTACACGTAGGTTTCGGTTCTTTTCGGGTTTGGACCCGTTCTCGGGGTTCCACGACTGGCCGTGATTCGACATGTCAAGGTTTTGCTCTGAGAGTCTCGATCGTGTTCGGAAGCTGAAGATCTCGGAACTCTGGAGACAGGTTGGTGTCACGACAGGAGACTTCTGTGGCGTCAGGGAGGTCGGGTCCGAAGACACGAGGTATTTCCGATCTTCGGACATAGACCTAGAAAAACAGCAAAGAAACGCACCTCTAACATCATAAACCAACGGGTAGTTGTTATATCTCCCGCTCACTGTGAAAATGGGGGCAGCTCTCTCTCCCTTGGTCTGCGTCTTTGCTATTGCCTAGGACACGCTTGGGCTCGGTGATGGTACCGATGTGCTTTTTTTTGCTGGTGAGGAGAGGGGATCGTTGCTCGTTGCCGCTTACCTGCGGGATGGGAGAGCTGGGGGGTAATCTGGGGTTCTCACGTTTAACTGTCGTTCATTCTTTGGGTTATTTCTCTGTTTTCGTGGATGTATGCGAAGAAGAAAAAATTCAGGAAGTATATTGTATACATTTCCCTGACATTATATTTGTCCTTAGAAAGCTTTGAACCATTGAAAAACGAAAGTACAGGCATATTCTGTTCAGCTCAGTGTTCGTTATTTGCGTGCCGCATCGATTCAAAATCTTCCAAAGTAGCAGCAAAAAAGGGCCGACGAGAAAACAGAAACATACTGCAATGTGAACTGCACAGTTCAATCCAGAAATCGCGGTAACTAATCCTTGCTCCAGACCCGTGACTCCGGTTGAACTGCCGTGGATACTACAAAGCCTTTTTTCCCTTATGGGAGTGGACAATAAACCCATAGGCTAGGTGGATGGAATCCTTCATGAAGTTAGTGTTTGTTTTTGTATCATATTCTACTACCTGCAATTTTATTTGGATTTTATTGATATTGATTACAGTATGTAATGGATACTGTATCCATGCAGTATGTATGCAGTGGAGTTTAGCAGTATTACAACACTAGCGAAACGGATTTCATTCCCACCCTGCGAGTCATTAGGTAGGTTCATTGGTCACATGGGTGTAACTGGGTGGCGCGGGCTCGTTGGAGTTGCCGGGCCTGTTTCCATGCAGCAAAGCTAAATAAATTAAGGGAGGTTATCAATATTGTTTGATTCGCTTTGCGCTGATACCTTGCTTTTCCTGTTTCAGTGGAAATGGAGCAAGCTGCATCACAGTCTGATTGGGGAAAGTAGCTGAGCACAGGACCCTGCAAGACCCTACCAAAGGATAAAAGGCAGGGGCCTTTCGCAGAGGTGTTACAGAGTTTCGCCCAGCGGCCAATCGGCGTTTGGGATTGATTAGTAAGAACAAATTAATGGAAGGCAGAGGGAAGGGCAGCGACAGTCGTCTGCGTGGACATTGTCAGAGTGGCGAACTTAAGCCTTTAGATCTTCGACACTTCAATGAAGAGAGGTTTCACTCTGAGAAAGCGAAGGAAAGAAAAGCTCAAGTTTTTAAAAAAAATTATGTTCCTTATATCTGCTCAGTTAGGACAGTAGAGATGTCAGGCAGGACAGTGCAATGCTCGTCGTGGGATGTGGGGAGGTAGGGAAACCTCCAGTATCCCTGACCACTGCAACTGCGAGAAGTGCATCTAGCTCCAGCCGCATTAAGGAATTGGAACCGGAACTTGATGAACTCCTGATCATTCGGGAGGCCGAGAGCTGATAGATAAGACATATAGAGAGTTAGTTACACCCAAATACACGCAATGTGCAGGACACAGAAAACTAGCTGACCGTCGGAAGGGGAAAAGAGTTAAGGAGCCAATACAGAGTACCTCTGTGCCACTTTCCGGTAAACAACAGGTTGGCTATTTTGGAGATGAGGATGACCTAACGCAGAAAGTTCATTGTGTTCGGGGCTCTGCCACTGCGTCTGCCTTTGTACGTCAGAAAAGTAGGGGGAAAAGAAGCAAGCTGTGGGAAAGTGGAATGGTTATTTCGGGGAACGGACGGAAGGTTCTGTGTGGCGAGAACTTGATTCC
Source organism: Hemitrygon akajei (assembly GCF_048418815.1). Lineage (NCBI taxonomy): Eukaryota > Metazoa > Chordata > Chondrichthyes > Myliobatiformes > Dasyatidae > Hemitrygon > Hemitrygon akajei. The sequence continues at coordinate 49,206,487 of NC_133147.1, read as the reverse complement.
CGTATGGTAGGTTTCTCCGGGGGGCCAGGGTCAGGGAAATCTCAGATCGAGTCCTCAGCATTCTTAAGTGGAAAGATGAAAAATCAGAAGTCGTCATGCATGTATGTACCAATGGCATGGATAAAACCATTGACGAGGATCTGCACAGGGGGTTCAGGGAGTGAGGTCCTATGTCAAAGGGCAGGATCTCTAGAGTTGCGAGCTCAGGACTGACACCCGTGCCACGTGCTAGTGAGACTGGAACTAGGAAGGCAGAGGATATATAATCCAAAGAGGAAGAAGGAATCTAAAGGAAAGTTGACACAATCCTGCCTGAGAAGTCAAAGCCAACATGACAGCTGAAGAGGGGGCAATATAATAGAGCAAAAACAGTGAGAGGTGGCATACGAACGAAAGCTGGCCAATAGTATTAAAGACGATACCAAACGTTTCTTCGGATACATACAGTGTAAAAGAGAGGCAAGAGTGGATATCGAACTGCTGAAAAACGATGCAGGAGAACTAGTAACGGCGAACCATGAAATGGCGGACGAGCTAAGTAAGAACTCTGCAGCACTGTCAAAGACACCAGCAGCAGAAATTTCCACGTGTCAGAGGGCATGGAGTTTGTTAAGTTCCCAAAATAGGTAGAAGGTCTTTGGGAAACTTAAAGGTCTGAAGGTAGATTCGTCACCTTGACCAGATGTTTTCAATCCAGGGTTCTGAAAGAGGTGGTTGAAGAAAATGTGGAGACATTAATTCAGATATTTCAAGAAATCACTACATTTTGGAATAGGTCGAGAAGACTATCTACCTCCTCAAATCAGACTCAAATATAATTCTACTTTTCAAGAATCGGTCCGAAAACAGGACCCCGTGGAACATCGCTAGTCACCGACAGCCAGCCAGTAAAGGTTCCCTTCATTCCCATTTTTGTCTCCTACCAATCATTCACTGCTTTATCCATGCTAGAATATTTCCTGTCACACCATGGATTCGCAACTTGTTCAGCAGCCAAGCAAGGAGAGACGCAGAATAAACTGTATTCAGTTACTCTGACCTCAGTGGTTGGAAAGATATCGGAGTCAGTTATTTCGGATTAGGTCTCAGGACGCTAAGAAGCACTTGATAAACTAGGCCGTAGTCCGCATGGTTTCCTCAAGGGAAAATCTTGACTGACAATTCGGCTTGAATACTTTGAAAAAATAACATGCAAGATAGAAAAAGAAGAAACGCTTGATGTCGTCTACTTGGATTTCCAGAAGGCCTTTGCCAAGTTGCTATACACGAGGCTGCTGAACAAGCTGCGAACCCATTATCCTTCCACATTAATGCCAGAAACTCCAGACATCGCTGCTCTGCTGTCCTGCCTCCTAGGAATTCAACAGCTCGCATGACTCCATTCTACGTCTCCCACTTAATACTCTTCTGTGAACTCTTCAACCTCTAATTATTTGGAATGTCGGTTTCGCAGCAATGCTGAGTAACAAAGATGAAGAGACACTGCGTGATATTTTCGAGTCAAGGAACAAAAACTTGTTTGTTTTCAGCCGTTCTCTTTATTGCGGACTCTTGTTATTACAGGGCACGTTATCATAAAGTACCACATCATTCAGAGATGCTAAAATGATTTCACGATTTATACTCTGCTGGAAAATATGTATCTGCTGTATCTACGATTTAACTAATTCAGGAAATGTATTCAAAGGATATTGTATTCCGTCCTTTAGCTTCTCTCGGAATCTTCTCTGCTTTAAGATATGAATGCACGTGTTTGTGCAGGAACTGAGAATTTGTCGCATAAATGCAGTTCTTACAATAAAATTTGGGTCAGAGACAAAGAAATAATTTACGTCGTCTCTCCACCTGTAAATGTTGAACACAACCTTCGACAGCCACTATAACTGCCGGTTCTACTGAAAGGTAAAACGATAGATTTTCTGCGGTTTTCCATTTCTGGGTCTTTGTCAATCTCTCTATTCCTACGGCCGCGGAATTCCCTGCGGACAGATATTCTAAAGGGACGATTAAACACTTACAAGGGAAGACAAATACAATATGAAAGTAAAAGGGAGGGCATACAATAAAGCACAAACACAGCCCCACTCCAACCATGTGTGGCAAGATCTCCACCTGGGTAGATGGCAGGATCCCACTCAACATGTACACAACAAGATCCAAACAATCCATACACAATGAAAACGTAGGTGTCTGGTTAAAGAGAGGAGTTGTAAAGGGGATCTGAATGCAGAAGTATTGCCTTACACAAAGAATGGTTGATATCCAGAGCGTGCTCTCGGAGGAGGGCTCTGTTCTGTGTTGTACAGCTCAACTCTAATCAACAGTGCAACAACCCCCTACTTCCGCTCGTGACAGACATTCACGCAACGTAAGCGAAACAAAATTAAACAAGTTTCCATTCAATCCATAGCACGGCTTCCACCCAGCAGGGCCACAACAAGCTCCTACCCAACAAGCGCGTGGGAGAATCCCGTCACGCAGCTTGTCGGTATGCCCACAACCACTTTCCACCAATCAACTGCAAAGCAAACTTATAAAACATTGAACAGCACACTGCAGGCCTTTCGCCCCACGATGTGCTGACCCTTAAATCTATTCCAAGGTCAATTTACCCCTTCCCTCCTAATGCATATGCCTGTCGAAGAGTCTCTTAAATCTACCTAATGACCATACTGACAGTGCCTTCGACATCCTTACCTGTCTCTGTATAAATTAAACTAGGTTTTAATCTCCTCTAGCCACCTTAAATTTGTGCTCCCACACACAAAGATGCTGGCTGTCCACTCGAAATTTGCCTCTAATCACCTTGTACATCTCTACCAAGCAGCATCTCATCCTTCTTCTCTCCAAAGAGTAAAACCCAAACTCGCTTTACCGATCATCATAAGACATGCTTTCTAATCCAGGTAGTTCCTTTTCGAAGATCTGTGACAATTAGTATGATACCAGCTGCGGTGTCTGAACATTCAGAGATGTGTTCCACTGCATGTATGTAATTCAAATTCTTCACAATGAGAAAAAGATATTGACGCAAACAACGCCGTTGCAACGATTGTAATTGCATTGAATCATCTACTGATATACCTGATCTCAACGGCCTAAAATAGTAAGCTCTTTTGTGAAGCTCTGCTTATGGGATATAAAGGAAAGACTGCTTGCTGCGATGAACACCATCAGCTTCAGTGTGTCTTCGGTGACTCAGGAATGGAAAGGAAGTGGACAGAGCCTTGATTGCTAGTGAGTAGTGGGGCCTGGACGAATTCCAGTAATTGGTACCTAAGCCAATTACGAATTCCAGTAATTGGTACCTAAGCTCTGTAGTCGAAAAAAGAGGCAAGTGCGAAGTAAGCGTTGAAAGCGCTCAAGATGGGCACAGCTTAGAGGTACAGGAGCATCATTACCAGGACTGCCAGCAGAGGCAACGGCCTCATTCCTCAGGCTGTGAAACTGCTGAAGACCCTGCCACAGCCAGGGACTCGTCACCAGGACAAGAACTATTAACAGATTACTGTTGACTGTTTACCTCGCTGAGTAGTATACGGCCATAGCACTATATTTTTTATAACCTTACTCGTAAAAATAGTTTGTTTCACGTGCTATGTGTCATGTATGTCTGTGTGTGCTCCATGGTCCCGAGGAACGATGTTTCGTTTGATGTATCAGTAGATGATAATAACCGTGAACTTGAGAAGGAGAAATGTGAAATGACGCTTAGAAGTTAAATATATCATGCACTGCGTGGATGCTGACTGGAATGCGTTGCCAAACAGAGTCAGAGATGGTGATAGAAAAGGAATATCCGAAGATATATGGACAGAGAGGCAAGCGGAGGATAGGGTGCCACGTGCATTCATCTGCAGTTAACCTATGACAGGATTGTATAGAAACAGAGCCAGACCATTTTCCTGTGTGGTAATCCTAAACAACAGAGAATATGGAAATAATGTGAGAAGCAGGCTATTGCAAATGAGTCTTACAGTGCAATTGCTTTCACATTGAGTGATAGATGCCAGGAACGCGATGTCAGTAGTGTCGGTGTAGTTCGTTTGCAACTGCAATGATTATGCGATGCTTAGGCAGGTAGACATGTGAATTGCGTAATATCCATTACATGCCGGCACATAAGGTTAGTCTCAACTGGCGGTATTGTGCATGTTGAGGATTCTGCACGATGTATGCCAACTGGGAAGCAACTGGAGGTTAATCCGGAATCAGTGGCCTGCTGCACACTGTGTGTGGATGAGGTTAAATGCATTCATAAAATATTTATTGAATGAACTGGATACTTAGAAGCTTTGAAGCACAGTAATCACTTTTGCTAGACTTCCGAATCTTTCTGAAAGTAACAATGCAAGTAGAGATGTTGGTAAGGAAGGAGTACTCATTATTCCGTCAGTTGATCGTGGTTTTAGTGATCAGTTCAGGAAGTCACCCAAAAGCCACAAGAATAATTGAACGTCGATATCTCGAACTTCCAGTACATTTTCCACCTCTACCCTCTCCTCTTCTTTAATTATCCACTCTTCCCTCACTTACTTCCTCTCTCGCCTCCAATGTGCATTTCCTCCGCTTATTGCCCCTTTCCTGTCTCCTGTGAGCCACTCACTTTTCAGAACTGATTCCTTCTTCTTCTATTTGACTTCCGATTATCACTTTCGAACTAGTTACTTCACACCCCTCTCCTATTTACATGACTTTACCTGCCACGTTCTAGCTTGTACACTTCCCCCTCCGCCCACTTTCTTCCTCTGGTTTCTTTCACTTTCCTTTCCAGTTTTGATGAAGAGTTCCGGAAAACTCGACTGTTTATTCATTTATATAGATCCTGTATGAGCTAATGAGTCTCTCCAAGATTTTATATGTGTAGCCGCTGAGGCGTAGCATCTGCAGAATCTCTTGCATGCTTAAATAATTGGTCTAACCACGTTTCATTTGTACGTCTGAGCATCACTTAGATGGAGTATTGGTCAAGCAAAGATTGACCACGGAGACGTAGATGAGCAGTTTAAATTAGCGTTATTGTTGTCTTCTCAATCATGGTCTGAATGGCCGATTTCCGTGCCGCATTGATCTGTGCTCATCATTTTCACCCACTTATTTTAAAACTAATTTCAATGCCGATTTTTTTGATCCGATTAACCCGGGTCTGACAGCCTCGTTTCCATAGTTCTGGAGAGACAGACCTAATGGCAGAGGCGACACACAACTGATGTTAAAATGTTCCGCGCCATAGAAGCTTGCCTTATATAATGGAGAGGGAAATTGAGGGAGGGAGTTGCATTGTAACTGTATTTTATTTTTCTCATTTATCGTTTCAACAGGGTAGAAGAGATTTCCACCAGAACCTTCACGTCTTTGGAATACGTTTTTAACTAACACATATAGAGGAAACCAACGCCGCGACCAATAGAACGAACAAGATTCACAGAGACGACTGTGGAGACTGAAACCGCGTCAGGTGCTGTGAAATGATGTGCGAGCCGCTACGCCAATTGGTTCAACTAGGTGGGCTGTGCCGATTTATTCCCTGTTCTTTCCGAACAGTTTCTCCCTGAATGCGGGTGAATGGAGATTTCACCACCTCCCGCATCTGCTGCCTGAACTTCCTCTGGGTCAAGGCGTAAAGAGCCGTGTTTGTGCAGCAGCTCAGTAGCTGCAGCATGTAGCCCAGCTCCCACATGCTTGAAGGTGGGGTGGTAGCCACGCGTGTGGTAGACACCATAAATGGTCCAGAAAAGTAAAACAATCGCGTCCACGCAATGTGTACTACAAAAGGCATCCACAACACGATGAAATTCGCCGACATGACCAAGAGTAAAATGAGCGACTTCCTAAGATTCTCCATTTCTGGGTCTTTGGAACTATCTCCACTATTGCCACTTCGGAGTCTCCTCCGGGCTCTGCTCGCCACTAACACGTGTCTGATGGTCAAAGCATTGAGCTGCAGAATGACCACAAACGGGATCACAGGCGTCAGGAGGAAGCTGCCGAACTCAACTACAGTCCAGGACACCAAAGCCACGACAGAATATTTTACTTTGCAAAACCAAGGGATTTTAGACAACCCATATATTCCTGAGAACAAAAAATACCAGAAAATGTTCTTTAAACAGCTCAGTGCGGCCACAGTCCCCAGAACCACAGCGGCATTTCTCTCTGTGCAATATTTAGCTTTCAGATTTTGGCAGTGAATAGCCACAAATCGGTCAATGGTAAACATGACGGTGAACTAGACGGAACAGTCATTAGCTGCGTAAAGTAGGGCGGCGTGTATATTACACACGTGGACTTTACTGAGGAAATCAAACACTTCCCGATAAACAATCGGAATCTGCCTCAGTACCAGGTCAAAGTTAACAACCAGGAGATCGGCTGCTGCCATGGCTATCAGGTAACGAGTGACTCCTTTAGAAAGCCCGCACTTTCCGCGGGACAGGACGACAATCGTCAGCACGTTCACTATTGGGATTGAAAGAAACACAAGCATGTCAGTGGGCAAGGAACAAAGTCAGCAGAGTCACAGACAGAAAATATGGAATCATGTTTTTGAACCCAGTACTGTCATTTCAGCTCGAGCTCTCAGGCTTCTTCTGCCGGTCTCTTAAATTTATACCATCTCCCTCAAAAGGTATTTGGGAAGTCATAGATTTTAAAATACACTCCAATCTGGTGAATTAAATTATCTAAAACAGAATGGATGCAGACTCAATGCAAACATTTGAACGCCAGCTCAGAATATAATTATTTAACGTTCAGTTTGTTTGTCTTTTGAAAATACTTTGAAACTTCATCTTCTATATGAGCAGTTCTGTTTAAATATTATTAATATTATTTATCGAAAGCACGGAGATAAATGTCGTTGACCGGATCCGGTCAACATATCAGAGTTTAACCATCCGAAGTACAGTAAGTACAATTAAATTCCCACAAATCAGACCTGTTTCCCCCAAGTTTACCCCGTGACCACTACTTCCCATTCACTCATTCCTCAAGTCGGTGAACAGGAACTTACCGGGAAGTGCAACCAGAGCGAGAACGGGATAGTAGATGGACTGAAATGTCAGGAGTAAATACCGGATCCGTGTGCCTGCTGTCATCCAAGGTTCATTGGAAGAAATATAGGGAGCCAGGTAGAAGACACCCTTCCCCGTCTTCTGGAAATTCCATGGTCCTATTTCGCGATCCTGAACCAATTTCAGTCACTTTTCTAAGATTCCAGTCGGTTACCGATCTTCTCTGCCTCTTCCTCTCTGCCATCCGATTCCTAAATGGACTTTGAATCTTTGGACACTACCTTTTTTTTAATATACAGTATTTCTCTTTTTGCATGTCGATTGATGTATGAAACTCGCCAATGATTGTCTTCCGCTGTGGAGCCGCTGCGGTCCATGTGTGATGGAGGAGTTGCTCTCGCGAACACTGTGAACCTTCATCGAAAGGATCAATTTTCAATAGAGCTGCGAATCCCCCAGTGACACAGCCAGGATCCCAGCGGTCTGACGTTAATTGCTCAACATGCATCTGCAGTTAACTCCTTTGAATCCGGACCGCTGGAGAACCACGCAAACTGTAGTATTTAACAGGGTGCTGATCTCCAGGTTGTAAGTCCACCGATCCCGGAGATTCGTTCAGCATCATCTCGCAGGAGACACAAAATCCTGAAAGCACGTACCATCAGGCTCAGGAACAGCTTCAATCACGCCGTTATAAATATATTCAACCCTTCACCTTGATGATTAAACGGACTCTTGATATCGCAGTCTTCCTCCATCTGACTTTCACCTGCGCCGCACTCTCTGTGTAATTGCCGCACCTTATTCTGCACTCTGTAATTGCATTACCTGGAAACTCAATGCACTGTGGCAATGATTGTTTCTGTGTTTATTTTTGTGTTTTTGCGTTGCATTGAATGCAGAGTAAGAACTATTTCGTTCTCCTTTACACTTGCGAATGGAAATGATGTTAAACAATTTCGAATCTTCAATAATAAACCCATTTACCAATTGACCACTGTGCAGTGGGATGGACCAATGGGATCAGGGAACTGCCTGTTAGGCCGATGGAGTCGTGGCGTGTAATCCGCAAGTCTACAAACTTTGAGGAGTCTCCTCAGAGTTAAAACTCAGATGAGATTCTTTCCATGGATGGGAGGAGGGTGATATAAACCCGAGAACTTGGCCGAATCTAATGTGACGTCACTGCAAGGGCGATGAACGAGTGGCTATTCTGTATCAGATGAGGGACACTTCGGAAATTATCAGGGGACAAATTGCTTTATAACAGTGATTTGGCAAATTCTGTATGAAAGTCTTGCACATTAAATCCCATTTTACAGCCCGTCCGCTCACCTGAAACTGTGATAACCCACACAGAATGCTGGAGGGCTTCGGCACGTCAAACTTCAACTGCTGAGATGAATAAAGAGCCACGTTTCGGGTCGAGACCATTTTAAATAGAGCTCCGGATAGGACTGAAGGGGAAGGAGACACATGCTAGAATAAGAAGGTTCGGGAGGCGATAAGGAGCTCCGACTGCTCCGTGTTACTTGTGGCCAAGTGAACGGTTAGGTGGAGAAGTAAATACTTTGTAGTTAATATCTGGAAAATGTAAGAGATGGAGAAGAGCGAATCTGCTAAGGGGAATTGACTAGGGAGAAATGAAAGGAGGAGGAAGCGATCTGCTCGTGAGGGAATAAAGGAAAAATAGTACCAGAATGGATAATTGAAAAAAAAGGGAAGTGGACCGGAGAAAAGTGTCGGAAAACATTAAAACCATGACGTTTTGTTTCTATGCACCTACCACTGCAAAAATATTTTGGCAATTATACCAGTCTGCATATCGCATTTCCTTCTGGTCACGTCGCAGGAAAAAGTAAGACCAGCTTATGCAATACCTCATCATAACCTGCAACTCAAACAAATTGCCAGAGATTCTCCTCCGTAGCTGATTCGCATCCTCCACTACTACGGTGACCAGAATTACACACAGTACTCTAAAGGCGGGCAACGTAATGTTTTGCACATGGGAGTGGTGGGGAAAAAAGAAACAGGTATGACTGAGTAGTGCAGAGATTCTGTTGGTCAGAATAGCTTCACTATGATGCTCTCATTTGCGTGTTAAGTACCTCAGCCTGGGTCGCTTTCACTTTCTAGTTTTGCTCTTTATACTCACAGGTACGCCCTGTCCTTCGCCTGTTGATATCTCCCGCTTAATAGTCTCTCACTGGATGTTTCTTCTTTCCATTCGACTACCTGTACTGCCAGATCTCGTCGAAATGTCTGGACATTACCCCTTATCCAGTTTATGGCTTAATATCCGTACCCGTCCTTAATTTTCCCATCACGATCTGAAAATTAACAGTCAATCTCACAGGATTAGGGGACAAATGAATAGTCTTGCAAAAACGGGACAGAGGCTGTCTTTATGCCTCATTTAATTTTCTTCCGATGCGGTAGAAGAACAGAGAGTTCAAGGATATGTTGCTATGTGGGCGCTTTACTGTGCCAGAGAGGTCTGCAGTGAGAATCTCTGAAGTGAAGACAAGTTGTCCGAATGGACCGGACTGCGATAGAAAGGGAAGCAGCTTTAGCGAATTCACCGGGAGCGTTTGGTAGTCAGCCTGCAAACACCCCCTTGTTTCAGGCGTATGGTACAGATCAGACATCAGGACACTGCGGGGTTCTGTTCTGCTGTGTGTGTACATACGAGAAACCAGCACATGTGGAGAAGCTCGTAAGCTGTGCGCACGCACTCTGGTGAACAGGTGGACAATTTTGGGGATACACACTAGTACGCCAGGGAGCGTTGTTTCGAACCTTGTGGACAGTTAAACCCCAGTGGAGATGGATGGAGCATAGGTAGGCGTGTGGATACACAAGAGAAAGGAACACTTGTAAACATTCTCCTTCTTATATGCTGATTTGTTATCAGCTTTATCCGGTCAGCGATAATGCTATCGTCGACAAACGATGGCATGGGTGCTATGCTTTGCAGTTATTGAATATGAAGCAAATTAAGCAATGGGCGCAGCACACAGTCTTTTGTGGCACCTGTTCTGATGGAGATTGTGGAGGAGATGTTACCACCCTGAACTGACTGGAGTCTGCATGTGAGGAAATCGAAGATGTATTATGCACAAGGAGGTATTCGGAGCAATTTCCTTAAGCTTATTCATTAGTCTTGAGAGGGCAATGGTATAGAATGCCGAGATGTCGTCAGTAAAAGCCATATTAATATATGCAGATTTGCTCTCTAGATGTTTCAGCTTTAAGTGCATTTCTTATCGTAATCGGAGACTCTATCCGGGCTTGTTTGAAGAAAAACCTGGGTCTTTTCCGAACAGAAGCCGTGGATGAGATCTGAAATATCCTGAGGGGCTGATCAGATGTATTCGAGACTGCATACCAAGAAGGGTACATGAGGTACAGGGTTAATCTTTGGACGTCTGGTAGTTGGGCTGTTAATATCTTCCACTTATTAAGCTCTCAGTTCCCAATCTCTTTTCTAATCCACCTCTGCTAGATGTCGCCTAATTGTCTAAATATTTGCCCGACTTAGCTCACGGGGCCATTTTGTTCTTTTCCACCTGAAAAGATGGAAGCAGTCTTTGAATCTGCCGTCTCTATTTTCTTCCGATGGGAGAGGCGTAGACGAGAGAATATTTGGCGTTCAAGCAGATTTTGTTATACTGGTTGCTTCCCGTGCTAGAGGGGTGTGTAGACAGAGTCTACTGAGTGGCAATCAAGGAGAGATGCCGTAGTTATTAGGAATCCCATCGTGAAAGGAACAGACAAAAGATTCTGTGAGCCGGACAAGGATACAAGAACGGTGTGTTGCCTCCCTGGTGCCAGGGTGCAGGATATCTCAGATCGGGTCCAGAATATTCAGAGAAGAGAGGGCGAGCAAATAGAAGTCTTGGTACATGTTGGGACCAATGACATAGACAGAGAAAGAGAGGAGGTCCTCAAGGAAGATTACTGGGAGATCGGAAGAAAATTGAAATTCCATGCCTCCAGAGTAATAATCTCAGCATTACTGCCTGAACCGCCAATGATGGTAAGAATAGCAGAATTAAACAGATGAATGTGTGGCTAAGTAACGTGCAGGGGGCAGGCTTCAAATTCTTAGATCACTGGGATCTATTTTGGGGGATGCATGACTTATACAGAAACGATGGGTTACACCTGAACTCAAAGGGTACTAATATCCTGGCGGGATTGTTTAATATAGCTGTTAGGGAGGGTTTAAACTAAGATGGCAAGGGGAAGCTAACCAGGGTGTTAGGGTCGAGGAAGAGGAATTGAAAGACTCTTGCCTGGCTAAAAAGAGCATTTGCAAGCTGTGATACTTGCCAGTGGGGGTGTTACTAAGTACTGACTATGCAGGGTGGCGCAACCTTTGGTACGGGCCCTTTTCATTTTTACTATTTTGAAACTATAATAGATGGAAATTTTTTTAAAAAAAAGTAATTTTGCTCAAAATGTTAAAGAAATGTATCATATTTAACTTTATGCCTTTTGGAAATCCGGTCATATTTCACTCGCTTAGCTACACACTAACAAAAATTTTGACCAGGTGTGCGCAAAATTTGCGTGCCAGTGTAGGATGCTCAGGTCACTCGTCATTCCATGCCCAAGCTTTTGATTTCTAACTTTCTCTGAGGACATACCAGCATCTGTCTCCACAATCTCTCTACTAACTGTTGTGGCTTTCGGGTTCTCATTCGCCTGCAACTCTAGTTTAAACCCCACCGTGCACAACTAACAAACCTTCCTCCTAGATATTAACCCCCGCCAGTTCAGGTGCAAACCTTATCGGACATATCACGGACCCTGGTAACCGGGAGGTAAGATATCATCTTGGAGTCTAGTTCTCGGCCATAGAACTTCCTGAACATTCCCGTTTCCACAGTGTCCCTCTTTTTACCACTTCCCTGCTGAGTCACAGAGGCAGATTCAAAGCGCGGAACGCGCCCCTCCGGCTCCATAAACTGCGCTGTTCAGCAAACCACCCATTTAGCACATAATCAGAGGCCAAATTTGCTACGATCAATTAACCTACCAAGTGCTGGTTCTCTGGTTTGTGAGAGCAAATCCATGTACTCACGGGATGGATGTACAGACTCCTGTCACTGGACACCGGAACTTAACTTCGAACTCCGACGCAACGAGCGGTAATAACGCCGTGGTGACTATGACGCTACTATGGCGGCACCGTTAAGTTACTGAGCAAGAACTACTGAGAAAAGAATCAAATATAATGGGAGATGGTCCGGCTTTCCCTGCGCCGGAGAGCCGGTTTTCACAATGAATGCGGGAAACAGGCGTCCCTGCTGCTCGCTGAGCAATAACAGGTTGATAATATATTTTGTATTAGTTTATGAGTCTTGCTAGCAAAAGACCGGATACTAAGTTGTAAATTTGGTAGTGAGCAAGATAGAGTGTTATTTCTTCCATAGACGGTCCTAACCACAGCTGTAAAAGATGCAGAGATGGGCATGGAGCCAGCAAACCAATTCCGTTAAAACCCAGAGTTGCAGAAACGGCAACAGAATCTCCAAAGAACCCACCGCTCAGAAAGAAAAGTTCTGCGCATAGAAGACAATTGAAGAAATCTGGAAATGAGCGGACAGCACAGGGTTGATTTGTCTCCAATCGTTTCAGGGCTGACCTGGCAAGCTGTGGTGATGGCCAATACTACAGAGGGTGTCCTGGGCTTCAGATGAAAGGAAGGCGTAATATTTGGGGACCTTTCTGACAACACTACAGGCCAAGTTCTTAGGGAGTGTGCACATGAGCTGAGTGACGTCGCAAGGACATCTTCAACACTTCTCTAATCCAGGACAGATATATAGCAGTCGGTTGTACAGGAGTAACTAACATGAAAAAGTATCACACCCACCAGACCGTTAGTCCCACTCCACTGATGGAGAACGGTACTTATCCCCACAGCTAGACCACAGATACCAAAATTGTTTTCTTCCCCAAACAGTATATTTGATCCACATGTCCACCCAGTAACGCACTCCTCTACAATTTCGACTATCACTACTTTATCACCTTATCCACCGACAGCCCAATCCCTAGCGTCCTTTAAGGAGATGGGACCCAGAGTAAGAATGTTTTGTTTTTAGGATTGTGTCCTTTAGTTAATAGCTTTTATTTGTGCTGCAACGCGCCCGGAGTAATTAGGTAGGTCGTTCTACTTTACATCTATGTACTAGGAAGGCCGTTAAACAATCTTCAATCTTGAATAAACCTGTGTTTTGTAGTTGTGCTAATTATTATACTGCAAAAAGGGTCAATTTACAACATGCGGTTAGCTGAGAGGTGACAGAAGCTGGTCAGACAGAATGTTGAACTCAGTGAACTCAGTAGGTCAGGCAGAATTTATGGAGGAGGAATAAGCAGCTGATGTTTCAGGCAGAGCTCTTTATCATCACAGCGAAGGACGGGAGCAGAAGCCCGAATACTCAATGAGAAGCAAGTGTTTGTGCAGAGGGTATTCTGGGGAAATAAGAATATACAGATATTAATTCAATCGAGAATACGGCTTACTGCATGTTGTAAATGGCAGGGCATTAAGTTGAAGTAAAAAGCACTGGAAGCCCAGATATGGAGAGATACTATTTGTAAAATAGTGACGATGAGATGCTTTACATCCGGAACAGCCGAACGTAAAGAGAATGAGGTTGTGTTTTTTGGCCTCCGTAGCTCCAAGTAATTATTGGCTTACGTAATTTGACGCATTGTAAACTAGTTCAAGGAAGCTGCCAGATCAGGCTGATATCAGCATAGGATATGGAGTCATGGAAAAAGGCAATCAATGCGGGGATTGGCTGTACTCAGAGAGGTCGACTCGCACAAACACTAATCTCGGCCGGCTGCTTTCTGTTTTCAGAATCTTTCCGAATATCTCTGCCATATAGAAGACTGGATGCAAGTTGTGATGAATATCATCAGCTTCAGTGTGCCTCCGGTGACTCATCAGGAATGGAAAGTAAGGGAGCAGAGCCAGTATTGCAAGTGAATAGTGTGAGCCTGGACGAAAAGTTGTTGGTACCTTGTCAGGACTGTCTGCAGTTGAGAAAGGGGCAAGAACGATATGAGTGTTGGAAGGAACATTATGAACAGGATGGCCAGCATGGCCAACGACCTCATCCCTCTGACTCTGAAACTTCTGAGGACTCTCCACCATCAGTGTCTCTTCTCCAGGACAAGAGCTGTTTACAGCTTACTGTTTACAGTTTACGTCTACTAAGAACAACATCGATATTAAATTATATTTATAAACTTACTCGTAACAATACTTCTCTCATGTGCTGTGTGTCATGTATGATTTGTGTGTGCTTCGTGGTCCCGAGGATCGATGTTCCGTTTGATTGTATATATGTGACGGGTAGAAGTTGAATATGTCATGCGCTGTGAGGTAGCTGACTGGAACGCGTTGCCAAACAGAGCCAGAGATAGTGACAGAGAAGGAGCATCCGAAAATATATGGACAGAGACAAAAGCAAGCGGAGGATAGGGTGCCAGGTGTCTTTACCTCTGACAGGATTTTACAGAAACAGAGCCTGACCACTTTGTGGCAATCCTAAACACCAGACACCATGGAAATAAAGTGAGAAGGAGGGTATTTTAAAGGGGTTTTACACTGCAATTGCTTTCACACCGAGAGTGATGGATGCCAGGAGCGCATTGCCGATATATTTACGGTGCAGATCGTTTGTCACTGCGGCCATTATACGATATTTAGATCGGTAGAAATGTGAATTGTGTAATACCCATTATGTGTCGGCACAGAGGGTTGGTTTAAAATGTTTGGATAATAATTCGGAAACTGACGGTTTTTGCACGTTGAGGAAATAATCAAGTTATTCTGCACGTTGAATGGCAATTAGGGATTTGGGAAGCAACATGGCAGATGGATGTCAATCCGGAACCAGTGCCTGCTGCACATTGTGTGTGGGGTGACGTTAAAAGGAATCATAAACTTTTATTAAATGGACTGAATACTTAGAAGCTTTTATGTACAGTAGGTACTTTGGCTAAATTTCCATGTCTTTCTGAATCTAACAATGTAAGTAGAGATGTTGGGAAAGAAGCCGTACACATAATTTTATTAATTGGTCCTGTTTTTAGTGATGAGTTCAGGAAATCATGCAACAGCTCCGAGAATCAGTGAACGTCAATATTCCCAAATTACAGTTCATTTTCCACCTCCACCCTCCCCTCATCTTCTCATCTTTAATTCACTCTTCCTCCACTTACTTCCTCTCTCGCCTCCACTGCGCATATCCTCAGTGTCCCCCCACCCCCCTTCCTTTTCTCCTGTGATTCACTCACTTTTCCGGTCTGGTGCCTTCTTCTGCTATTTGTCTTACACTTAACACCTCCGAAGTTATTACTTCACACCCCTTTCCAGTTTACCTGACTTTACCTGCCAAGTTCTAGCTTGTACACCTTACCCTCCGCCCACCTTCTTACTCTGGTTTCTTTCAACTTCTTTTCCAGTTTTGATGAAAGGTTCAGGAAATCTCAACTGTTTGATCCTGCCTGAGCTAATGAGTCCCGCCAGGATTTTGTATGAGTTGCTGCTGTGGCGTAGCATCTGCAGAATCTCTTGACTGTTTAAATAATTGGTTTGTCCACATTTGCACAGCTGTTCATTATTACCTAGACAGAGTATTGGTCAAGCAAAGATTGAACATGCGGGCGCACATGAGGAGTTTAAAATAGCGTTATTGTTGGGATCACAATCATGTGCCGAACGGCCTATTCCTGTGCTGCACTGATCTGTGTTTATCAATTTCACTCACTCATTTAGAAAATTGAGTTCAATGCCGATTCTTTGATTCTATTAACCCGGGCCTGTCAACCTCGTTTCCCATAGTCCTGGAGAGATAGACACAATGGCAGACGAGGCACACCACTGATAATAGTATGTTCCGCGAAATGGAAGCTTGCCTTATATAATGGAGCGGGAAATTGAGGGAAGGATTTCAATTTTAACAATATTATATTTTTCTTATTCATTGGTAAGGCAAGATAGCAGGGATTTCCGTCAGAGCCTTAACGTCTTTAGAATAAGTATTCAACTGACGCATATAGAAGAAACGCACGCCGAAACCAATAGAACGTACAAGATTCATAGAGACGACTGTGGGGACTAAAACCACGTCAGGTTCTGTGAAGAGATGTGTGAACGGCTACGCCAATTGGTTCACCTAGATGGGCGGCGCCGACTTATTAGCTGTTATTTCCGAATTATTTCCCTCTCATTGCAGATGAATGGAGATTTCACCACTTCCCACATCTGCTCTCTGAACTTCCTCTGGGTCAAGGCGTAAAGAGCCGTGTTTGTGCAGCAGCTCAGGAGCTGCAGCATGTAGCCCAGCTCCAACATGCTCGAAGGTGGCGTCGAACTCACGCGTGTGGTAGACACCATAAATGGTCCCGCAAAATAAAACAATCGCGTCCACACAATGTGCACTACAAAAAGCATCCACAACACGATGAAATTCGCCGACACGACCAAAAGTAAAATGAGCGACTTCTTACGATTCTCCATTTCTGGGTCTTCTGAACTATCTCCACTATTGCGATTCCGGAGTCTCCTCCGGGCTCTGCTTGCCACTAACACGTGTCTGATGGTCAAAGCATTGAGCAGCAGAATGACCACAAACGGGATCACAGGTGTCAGGAGGAAGCTGCCGAATTCAACGACGGTCCAGGACAGGGAGATCACGACAGAATATTTTACTTTGCAAAACCAAGGGATGTTTGACATGCGATATATTCCTGAGAGCAAAAAATACCAGAAAATGTTCTTTAAACAGCTCAACGCGGCCACGGTCCCCAGAACCACAGCAGCATTTCTCTCGGTACAGTATTTAGGTTTCAGATTCTGGCAACGAATGGCCACAAACCGGTCAAAGGTGAATACAACAGTAAACCAGACCGAACAGTCGTTGGCTGTGTAAAGTAGGGCGGCGTGGACATTACATGCAGGGATGTTCCTCAGGAAATTAAACGCTTCCCAATAAACGATCGGAATCTGCCTCAGTAGCAGGTCTAAGAAAACAACTAGGAGATCGGCTGTTGCCATGGCCACCAGATAACGAGTGATTCCTTTAGAAAGACCGCACTTTCCCCGGGACAGGACCACAATCGTCAGCACATTCACTATCGGGATTGAAAGCAACAGAAACACATCAGTGGGCAAGGAACAATGTTAGCAAAATCACAGACAGGAAATATAGAATCATGTTTTTGAACCCAGATTTGTAGACTGTACTTTTCCAGCAACTGCGATCTCTGCTGGGGCCGAGGATTATAGCTCAGTGAGGTCGACAAAGAACTGGAAGATAACGTCACCACGCCAAACAACGAAGAGCTGGTTAGAAGTGTTCCCTGATTTCGGCGACGATAGATCTGGAATAGCGCTCCTAATTGATTATTGAATTGGAATTGCTTTACTATTACAAAATAGAAACATGGAATCTCACGTCTCTACACCGTGAACACAAATCAATTAATTACTGGATGCTTTGAGGCAGTGACTTGAATTCAGCTCGAGCTTTTAGGCTTCATCTGCCGATCTCTTTAATTTATATAATCTGCCTTAAAAGATATTTGGGAAGTCATCTATTTTAAAATACAATCTAAACTGGGGAAATCAATTGTCTAAAGCAGAAGGGATGCAGACTCCGTTGAAATTTTAAAATAAAGCAAGAACCTATTTATTTAACGTTGTTCTTAATCAAAACTAATTTTGTCTGTTCGCTTGTATTTTTAAAACTCTTAAAATCTTCGTCATCTATACGAACATTCCTCTTGAAATATTAGTATAATTTCTGGAAAACGCAGAGATACACATCGTTGACCGGCTCCGGTCAATATATTAGAGGAATATCTTATTCAATCCCTACCTATCAGACTTCTTTACCACAGTTTATCCCGTGTCCACTACTTCCCATTCTTTGGTTACTCGAGTTGCTGGACATTAACATACCGGGAAATGCAACGAGAGCGAGAACCGGATAATAGATGGGCTGAATTGTCTGGAGTAAATACCAGATCCGTCTATCTGCTGTCATCCAATGGTCATTCGAAAAAATATAGGGAGCAAAGCTGAAGACACCATTTCCCGTGGCTGGAACATTCCATGGTCCTACTTCTCGATCCTGAACCATTTTCCGTCACTGTTTTTTGGGTACAACCGTTTATGTACAATCACACTTTGATTTTCGCAACTTCCCAATTATTGTCTTCCTCTGTCCGCTGCGGTCCGAGTGTGACGGGGTGGTTGCTATTGTCAACACTGTGAACCTTCATCGAAAGGATCAATTTACAATACAGCTGCGAATCCCCCAGTGACACAACCAGGTTCCCAGCGGTCTGACGTTAATTGCTCAACATGCATCTGCAGTTAACTCCTTTGAATCCGGACCGCTGGAGAAACACGCAAACTGTAGTATTTAACAGTGTGCTGATCTCCAGGTTGTACGTCCACCGATCCCGGAGATTCGTTCAGCATCATCTCGCAGGAGACACAAAATCCTGAAAGCACGTACCATCAGGCTCAGGAACAGTTTCAATCACGCCGTTATAAATATATTCAACCCTTCACCTTGATGATTAGACGGACTCTTGATATCGCAGTCTTCCTCCATCTGACTTTCACCTGCGCCGCACTCTCTGTGTAATTGCCGCACCTTATTCTGCACTCTGTAACTGCATTACCTGGAAACTCAATGCACTGTGGCAATGATTGTTTCTGTGTTTATTTTTGTGTTTTTGCGTTGCATTGAATGCAGAGGAAGAACTATTTCGTTCTCCTTTACACTTGCGAATGGAAATGATGTTAAGCAATTTCGAATCTTCAATAATAAACCCATTTACCAATTGACCACAGTGCAGTGGGATGGACCGATGGGATCAGGGAACTGCCTGTTAGGCCGATGGAGTCGTGGCGTGTAATCCGCAAGTCTACTAACTTTGAGGAGTCTCCTCAGAGTTTAAACTCAGATGAGATACTTTCCATGGATGGGAAGAGGGTGATATAAACCCGAGAACTTGGCCGAATTTAATGTGACGTCACTGCAAGGGCGATGAACGAGTGGCTATTCTGTATCAGATGAGGGACACTTCGGAAATTATCAGGGGACAAATTGCTTTATAACAGTGATTTGGCAAATTCTGTATGAAAGTCTTGCACATTAAATCCCATTTTACAGCCCGTCCGCTTACCTGAAACTGTGATAACCCACACAGAATGCTGGAGGGCTTCGGCACGTCAAACTTCATCTGTTGAGATGAATATAGAGCATCGTTTCGGGTCGAGACCATTTTAAATAGAGTTCCGGATAGGACTGAAGGGGAAGGAGACACATGCTAGAATAAGAAGGTTCGGGAGGCGATAAGGAGCTCCGACTGCTCCGTGATACTTGTGGCCAAGTGAGCGGTTAGGTGGGCGAGTAGGGAAGAGGGAATAAGTAAATACTTTGTAGTTAATATCTGGAAAATGTAAGAGATGGAGAAGAGCGAATCTGCTAAGGGGAATAGACCATGGAGAAATGGAAGGAGGAGGAAGCGATCTGCTCGTGAGGGAATAAAGGAAGAGTAGTACCAGAATGGATAATTGAAAAAAAGGGAAGTGGACCGGAGAAAAGTGTCGGAAAACATTAAAACCATGACATTTTGTTTCTATGCACCTACCACTGCAAAAATATTTTGGCAATTATACCAGTCTGCATATCTCATTTCCTTCTGGTCACGTCGCAGGAAAAAGTAAGACCAGCTTATGCAATACCTCATCATAACCTGCAACTCAAACAAATTGTCAGAGATTCTCCTCCGTAGCTGATTCGCATCCTCCACTACTACGGTGACCAGAATTACACACAGAACTCTAAAGGCGGGCAATGTAATGTTTTGCACATGGGAGTGGTGGGGAAAAAAGAAACAGGCATGACTGAATAGTGCAGAGATCCTGTTGGTCAGAATAGCTTCACTATGATGCTCTCATTTGCGTGTTAAGTACCTCAGCCTGGGTCGCTTTCACTTTCTAGTTTTGCTCTTTATACTAGTTACTAGTTACGCCCTGTCCTTCGCCTGTTGATATCTCCCGCTTAATAGTCTCTCACTTGATATTTCTTCTTTCCATTCGACTACCTGTACTGCTAGATCTCGTCGAAATGTCTGGACATTACCCCTTATCCAGTTTATGGCTTAATATCCGTATCCGTCCTTAATTTTCCCAGCACGATCTGAAAATTAACAGTCAATCTCACAGGATTAGGGGACAACTGAATAGTCTTGCAACAACGGGATAGAGGCTGTCTTTAAGCCTCATTTAATTTTCTTCCGATGCGGTAGAAAAACAGAGAGTTCAAGGATATGTTGCTATGTAGGCGCTTTACTGTGCCAGAGAGGTTTGCAGTGAGAATCTCTGAAGTGAAGACAAGTTGTCCTAATGGACCGGTCTGCGATAGAAAGGGAAGCAGCGTCAGCGAATTCACCGGGAGCGTTTGGTAGTCAGCCTGCAAACACCCCCTGTTTCAGGCTTGTCGTACAGATCAGACATCAGGACATTGCGGGGCTCTGTTGTGCTGTTTGTGTACATACGAGAAACCAGCACATGTAGAGAAGCTCGTAAGCTGTGCGCACGTACTCTGGTGAACAGGTGGACGATTTTGGAAATACACACTAGTACGCCAGGGAGCGTTGTTTCGATCCTTGTACAGTTAAACCCCAGTGGTGATGGATGGAGCATAGGTAGGCGTTGGATACACAAGAGAAAGGAACACTTGTAAGCATGTTTGGATTCTCCTTCCTATATGCTGATTTGTTATCAGCTTTATCCGGTCAGCGATAATGTTATCGTCGACAAACGATGGCATGGGTGCTATGCTTTGCAGTTATTGAATATGAAGCAAATTAAGCAATGGGCGCAGCACACAGTCTTTTGTGGCACCTGCTCTGATGGAGATTGTGGAGGAGATGTTACCACCCTGAACTGACTGGAGTCCGCATGTGAGGAAATCGAAGATGTATTTGCACAAGGAGGTATTCGGAGCAATTTCCTTAAGCTTATTCATTAGTCTTGAGAGGGCAATGGTATAGAATGCCGAGATGTCGTCAGTAAAGGCCATATTAATATATGCAGATTTGCTCTCTAGATGTTTCAGCTTTGAGTGCATTTCTGATCGTAGTCGTAGACTCCATCCAGGCTTGTTTGAAGAAAAACCTGGGTCTTCTCCGAACAGAAGCCGTGGATGAGATCCGAAATATCCTGAGGGGCTGATCAGATGTATTCGAGACTGCATACCAAGAAGGGTACATGAGGTACAGGGTTAATCTTTGGACGTCTGGTAGTTGGGCTGTTAATATCTTCCACTTATTAAGCTCTCAGTTCCCAATCTCTTTTCTAATCCACCTCTGCTAGATGTCGCCTAATTGTCTAAATATTTGCCCGACTTAGCTCAAGGGGCCATTTTGTCCTTTTCCATCTGAAAAGATGGAAGCTGTCTTTGAATCTGCCGTCCCTATTTTCTTCCGATGGGAGAGGCGTAGACGAGAGAATATTTGGCGTTCAAGCAGATTTTGTTATACTGATTGCTTCCCGTGCTAGAGGGGTGTGTAGACAGAGTCTACTGAGTGGAAATCAAGGAGAGATGCCGTAGTTATTGGGAATCCCATCGTGAAAGGAACAGACAAAAGATTCTGTGAGCCGGACAAGGATACAAAATGGGGTGTTGCCTCCCTGGTGCCAGGGTGCAGGATATCTCAGATCGGGTCCAGAATATTCAGAGAAGAGAGGGCGATCAACTAGAAGTCTTGGTACATGTTGGGACCAATGACATAGACAGAGAAAGAGAGGAGGTCCTCAAGGAAGATTACTGGGAGATCGGAAGAAAATTGAAATTCCATGCCTCCAGAGTAATAATCTCAGCATTACTGCCTGAACCGCCTGCCAATGATGATAAGAAGAGCAGAATTAAACAGATGAATGTGTGGCTAAGTAACGTGCAGGGGGCAGGGCTTCAAATTCTTAGATCACTGGGATCTATTTTGGGGGATGCATGACTTATACAGAAACGATGGGTTACACCTGAACTCAAAGGGTACTAATATCCTGGCGGGATTGTTTAATATAGCTGTTAGGGAGGGTTTAAACTAAGATGGCAAGGGGAAGGAAACCAGGGTGTTAGGGTCGAGGAAGAGGAATTGAAAGACTCTTGCCTGGCTAAAAAGAGCATTTACAAGCTGTGATACTTGCCAGTGGGGGTGTTACTAAGTACTGACTATGCAGGGTGGCGCAACCTTTGGTACGGGCCCTTTTCATTTTTACTATTTTGAAACTATAATAGATGGAAATTTAAAAACAAGTAATTTTGCTCAAAATTTTAAAGAAATGTGTCATATTTAACTTTATGCCTTTTGGAAATCCGGTCATATTTCACTCGCTTAGCTACACACTAACAGAAATTTTGACCAGGGGTGCGCAAACTTTTGCGTGCCAGTGTAGGATGCTCAGGTCACTCGTCATTCCATGCCGAGTGAATTCCATTCCATTGCTTTCTAACTTTCTCTGAGGACATACCAGCATCTGTCTCCACAATCTCTCTACTAACTGTTGTGGCTTTCTGGCTCTCACTCGCCTGCAACTCTAGTTTAAACCCTACCGTGCACAACTAACAAACCTTCCTCATAGATATTAGTCCCCCGCCAGTTCAGGTGCAAACCTTCTCTTCTGTACAAATGCAATCTTCTCTGGAAGATCCAAAGCTCTTATATCATCCCTCCTACACCAACTGTCTAGCCACGTATTGAACTGTAAATTTTTCCAGATTCTTCCCTCACTGGCACGTGGCATGCATAGCACTCCAGAGGCCACGGTCTTGGAAGTCCTGCCCTTTAATGTAGCACCGAACGCCAGGAAATCCATATGCAAAACCTTTTCGCTCTTCCAGCCGAGGTCCTTCTAGCTACATGGACCACGAGCTCTAGCTGTTCACCTTCCCAATTCAGAAAGATGGGGACTTGATCGGACATATCACGGACCCTGGTGACCGGGAGGTAAGATATTATCTTGGAGTCTAGTTCTCGGCCATAGAACTTCCTGAACATTCCCGTTTCCACAGTGTCCCTCTTTTTACCACTTCCCTGCTGAGTCACAGAGGCAGATTCAAAGCGCGGAACGCGCCCCTCCGGCTCCATAAACCGCGCTGTTCAGCAAACCACCCATTTAGCACATAATCAGAGGCCAAATTTGCTACGATCATTTAACCTACCAAGTGCTGGTTCTCTGGTTTGTGAGAGCAAATCCATGTACACACGGGATGGATGTACAGACTCCTGTCACTGGACACCGGAACTGAACTTCGAACTCCGACGCAACGAGCGGTAATAACGCCGTGCTGACTCTGAAGCTACTATGGCGGCACCGTTAAGTTACTGAGCAAGAACCACTGAGAAAAGAATCAAATATAATGGGAGATGGTCCGGCTTTCCCTGCGCCGGAGAGCAAAGATTTTCACAATGAATGCGGGAAACAGGCGTCCCTGCTGCTCGCTGAGCAATAACAGGTTGATAATATATTTTGTATTAGTTTATGAGTCATGCTAGTAAAATACCGGATACTAAGTTGTAAATTTGTTAGTGAGCAAGATAGAGTGTTATTTCTTCCATAGACGGTGCTAACCACAGCTGTAAAAGATGCAGAGATGGGCATGAAGCCAGCAAACCAATTCCGTTAAAACCCAGAGTTGCAGAAACGGCAACAGAATCTCCAAAGAACCCACCGCTCGGAAAGAAAAAATCTGCGTATAGAAGACAATTGAAGAAATCTGGAAATGAGCGGACAGCACAGGGTTGATTTGTCTCCAATCGGTTCAGGGCTGACCTGGAAAGCTATGGTGATGGCCGATACCACAGAGTATGTGGTGGGCTTCAGATGAAAGGAAGGCGTAATATTTGGGGACCTTTCTGACAACATTACAGGCCAAGTTCTTAGGGAGTGTGCACATGAGCTGAGTGACGTCGCAAGGACATCTTCAACACTTCTCTAATCCAGGACAGATATATAGCAGTCGGTTGTACAGGAGTAACTAACATGAAAAAGTATCACACCCACCAGACCGCTAGTCCCACTCCACTGATGGAGAACGGTATCTATCCCCACAGCTGGATCACAGATACCAAAATTGTTTTCTTCCCCAAACAGTATATTTGATCAACATGTCCACCCAGTAACGCACTCCTCTACAATCTCGACTATCACTAATTTATCACCTTATCCACCGACAGCCCAATCCCTAGCGTCCTTTAAGGAGATGGGACGCAGAGTAAGAATGTTTTGTTTTTAGGATTGTGTCCTTTAGTTAATAGCTTTTATTTGTGCTGCAACGCGCCCGGAGTAATTAGGTAGGTCGTTCTACTTTACATCTATGTACTAGGAAGGCCGTTAAACAATCTTCAATCTTGAATAAACCTGTGTTTTGTAGTTCTGCTAATTATTATACTGCAAAAAGGGTCAATTTCAACAAGCTGTTAGCTGAGAGGTGACAAAAGCGGGTCAGACAGAATGTTGAACTCAGTGAATTCAGTAGGTCAGGCAGAATTTATGGAGGAAGGAATAAGCAGCTGATGTTTCAGGCAGAGCTGTTTATCATCACAGCGAAGGACGGGAGCAGAAGCCAGAATACCCAATGAGAAGCAAGTGTTTGTGCAGAGGGTATTCTGGGGAAATGTGAATATACAGATATTAATTCAATCGAGAATACGGCTTACTTCATGTTGTAAATGGCAGGGCATTAAATTGAAGTAAAAAGCACTGGAAGCCCAGATATGGAGAGATACTATTTGTAAAATAGTGACGATGAGATGCTTTACATCCGGAACAGCCGAACGTAAAGAGAATGAGGTTGTGTTATTTGGCCTCCGTCGCTCCAAGTAATTATTGTCTTACGTAATTTGACGCATTGTAAACAAGTTCAAGGAAGCTGCCAGATCAGGCTGATATCAGCATAGGATATGAAGTCATGGGAAAAGGCAATCAATGCGGGGATTGGCTGTACTCAGAGAGGTCGACTCGCACAAACACTAATCTCGGCCGGCTGCTTTCTGTTTTCAGAATCTTTTCGAATATCTCTGTCATATAGAAGACTGGATGCAAGTTGTGATGAATATCATCAGCTTCAGTGTGCCTCCGGTGACTCATCAGGAATGGAAAGTAAGGGAGCAGAGCCAGTATTGCAAGTGAATAGTGTGAGCCTGGACAAAAAGTTGTTGGTACCTTGTCAGGACTGTCTGCAGTTGAGAAAGGGGCAAGAACGATATGAGTGTTGGAAGGAACATTATGAACAGAACTACCAGCATGGCCAACGACCTCATCCCTCTGACTCTGAAACTTCTGAGGACTCTCCACCATCAGTGTCTCTTCTCCAGGACAAGAGCTGTTTACAGCTTACTGTTTACAGTTTACGTCTACTACGAAAAACATCGATATTAAATTATATTTATAAACTTACTCGTAACAATACTTCTCTCATGTGCTGTGTGTCATGTATGATTTGTGTGTGCTTCGTGGTCCCGAGGATCGATGTTCCGTTTGATTGTATATATGTGACGGGTAGAAGTTGAATATGTCATGCACTGTGAGGTAGCTGACTGGAACGCGTTGCCAAACAGAGCCAGAGATAGTGACAGAGAAGGAGCATCCGAAAATATATGGACGGAGACAAAAGCAAGCGGAGGATAGGGTGCCAGGTGTCTTTACCTCTGACAGGATTTTACAGAAACAGAGCCTGACCACTTTGTGGCAATCCTAAACACCAGACACCATGGAAATAAAGTGAGAAGGAGGGTATTTTAAAGGGGTTTTACACTGCAATTGCTTTCACACCGAGAGTGATGGATGCCAGGAATGCATTGCCGATATATTTACGGTGCAGATCGTTTGTCACTGCGGCCATTATACGATATTTAGATCGGTAGAAATGTGAATTGTGTAATACCCATTATGTGTCGGCACAGAGGGTTGGTTTAAAATGTTTGGATAATAATTCGGAAACTGACGGTTTTTGCACGTTGAGGAAATAATCAAGTTATTCTGCACGTTGAATGGCAATTAGGGATTTGGGAAGCAACATGGCAGATGGATGTCAATCCGGAACCAGTGCCTGCTGCACATTGTGTGTGGGGTGACGTTAAAAGCAATCATAAACTTTTATTAAATGGACTGAATACTTAGAAGCTTTTATGTACAGTAGGAACTTTGGCTAAATTTCCATGTCTTTCTGAATCTAACAATGCAAGTAGAGATGTTGGGAAAGAAGCCGTACACATAATTTTATTAATTGGTCCTGTTTTTAGTGATGAGTTCAGGAAATCATGCAACAGCTCCGAGAATCAGTGAACGTCAATATCCCCAAATTACAGTTCATTTCCCACCTCCACCCTCCCCTCATCTTTAATTCACTCTTCCTCCACTTACTTCCTCTCTCGCCTCCACTGCCCATATCCTCAGTGTTTCCCCCCCCCCTTCCTTTTCTCCTGTGATTCACTCACTTTTCCGGTCTGGTGCCTTCTTCTGCTATTTGTCTTACACTTAACACCTCCGAAGTTATTACTTCACACCCCTTTCCAGTTTACCTGACTTTACCTGCCACGTTCTAGCTTGTACACCTTACCCTCCGCCCACCTTCTTACTCTGGTTTCTTTCAACTTCTTTTCCAGTTTTGATGAAAGGTTCAGGAAATCTCAACTGTTTGATCCTGCCGGAGCTAATGAGTCCCGCCAGGATTTTGTATGAGTTGCTGCTGTGGCGTAGCATCTGCAGAATCTCTTGACTGTTTAAATAATTGGTTTGTCCACATTTGCACAGCTGTTCATTATTACCTAGACAGAGTATTGGTCAAGCAAATATTGAACACGCGGGCGCACATGAGGAGTTTAAAATAGCGTTATTGTTGGGATCACAATCATGTGCCGAACGGCCTATTCCTGTGCTGCACTGATCTGTGTTTATCAATTTCACTCACTCATTTAGAAAATTGAGTTCAATGCCGATTCTTTGATTCTATTAACCCGGGCCTGTCAACCTCGTTTCCCATAGCCCTGGAGAGATAGACAGAATGGCAGACGAGGCACACCACTGATAATAGTATGTTCCGCGAAATGGAAGCTTGCCTTATATAATGGAGCGGGAAATTGAGGGAAGGATTTCAATTTTAACAATATTATATTTTTCTTATTCATTGGTAAGGCAAGATAGCAGGGATTTCCGTCAGAACCTTAACGTCTTTGGAATAAGTATTCAGCTGACGCATATAGAAGGAACGCACGCCGCCACAAATAGAACGTACAAGATTCATAGAGACGACTGTGGGGACTAAAACCACGTCAGGTTCTGTGAAGAGATGTGTGATTGGTTCACCTAGATGGGCGGCGCCGACGTATTAGCTGTTATTTCCGAATTATTTCCCTCTCATTGCAGATGAATGGAGATTTCACCACTTCCCACATCTGCTCTCTGAACTTCCTCTGGGTCAAGGCGTAAAGAGCCGTGTTTGTGCAGCAGCTCAGGAGCTGCAGCATGTAGCCCAGTTCCCACATGCTCGAAGGTGGCGTCGTACTCACGCGTGTGGTAGACACCATAAATGGTCCCGCAAAATAAAACAATCGCGTCCACACAATGTGCACTACAAAAAGCAGCCACAACACGATGAAATTCGCTGACACGACCAACAGTAAAATGACCGACTTCTTACGATTCTCCATTTCTGGGTCTCTTGAACTATCTCCACTATTGCGAGTCCGGAGTCTCCTTCGGGCTCTGCTCGCCACTAACACGTGTCTGATGGTCAAAGCATTGAGCAGCAGAATGACCACAAACGGGATCACAGGTGTCAGGAGGAAGCTGCCGAATTCAACGACGGTCCAGGACAGGGAGATCACGACAGAATATTTTACTTTGCAAAACCAAGGGATGTTTGACATGCGATATATTCCTGAGAGCAAAAAATACCAGAAAATGTTCTTTAAGCAGCTCAACGCGGCCACGGTCCCCAGAACCACAGCAGCATTTCTCTCGGTGCAGATTTTAGCTTTCAGATTCTGGCAGCAAATAGCCACATACCGGTCAAGGGTGAACACAACGGTGAACCAGACGGAACAGTCGTTGGCTGTGTAAAGTAGGGCGGCGTGGACATTACACACGGGGAGGTTCCTCAGGAAATTAAACGCTTCCCAATAAACGATCGGAATCTGCCTCAGTAGCAGGTCTAAGAAAACAACTAGGAGATCGGCTGTTGCCATGGCCACCAGATAACGAGTGATTCCTTTAGAAAGACCGCACTTTCCCCGGGACAGGACCACAATCGTCAGCACGTTCACTATCGGGATTGAAAGCAACAGAAAAACATCAGTGGGCAAGGAACAATGTTAGCAAAATCACAGACAGGAAATATGGAATCATGTTTTTGAACCCAGACTTATAGACTGTACTTTTCCAGCAACTGCGATCTCCGCTGGGGCCGAGGATTATAGCTCAGTGAAGTCGACAAAGAACTGGAAAATAACGTCACCACGCCAAACAACGAAGAGCTGGTTAGAAGTGCTCCCTGATTTCGGTGACGATGGATCTGGAATAGCGCTTCTAATTGATTATTGAATTGGAATTGCTTTACTATTACCAAGTAAAAACAGGGAATCTCACGTCTGTACACTGTGAACACAGATCAATTAATTACTGGATGCTTTGAGGCAGTGACTTGAATTCAGCTCGAGCTTTTAGGCTTCATCTGCCGATATCTTTAATTTATATAATCTGCCTTAAAAGATATTTGGGAAGTCATCTATTTTAAAATACAATCCAAACTGGTGAAATCAATTGTCTAAAGCAGAAGGGATGCAGACTCCGTTGAAATTTTAAAGGAAAGCAAGTGCCTATTTATTTAACGTTGTTCTTAATCAAAACTCATTTTGTCTGTTCGCTTGTATTTTTAAAACTCTTAAAAACTTCGTCGTCTATACGAACATTCCTCTTGAAATATTAGTATAATTTCTGTAAAACGCGGAGATACACATCGTTGACCGGATCCGGTCAATATATTAGAGGAATATCTTATTCAATCTGTACCTATCAGACCTCTTTACCACAGGTTTATCCCGTGTCCACTACTTCCCATTCTCTGGTTACTCCATTTGCTGCACATTAACATACCGGGAAATGCAACGAGAGCGAGAACCGGATAGTAGATGGGCTGAATTGTCTGGAGTAAATACCAGATCCGTCTATCTGCTGTCATCCAATGGTCATTCGAAAAAATATAGGGAGCAAAGCTGAAGACACCCTTTCCCGTGGCTGGAACATTCCATGGTCCTACTTCTCGATCCTGAACCATTTTCCGTCACTGTTTTATAGGTACAACCGTTTATGTACAATCACACTTTGATTTTCGCAGCTTCCCAATTATTGTCTTCCTCTGTCCGGTGCGGTCCGTGTGTGACGGGGTGGTTGCTCTTGTTAACAGTGTGAACCTTCAACGAAAGGAGCAATTTTAAATAGAGCTGCGAATCCCCCAGAGACACAACCAGGCTCCGTGGGACCTGACGTCAATTGCTCAACATATATCTGCAGTTAACCCCTTTGAATCTGGACCGCTGGACAAACACGCAAACCGAATTATTTAACAGGTGGGATGTCCATGATGTTTGTCCACCGAATCCAGACATTCGTTCTGCATCATCTGGCACGAGACACACAAATCCGAAAGCACGTACCATCAGGCTCAGGATCAGCTTCAGTCACACCACTATAAAAATATTCAACACTTCAAGCTGACGATTATATGGACTCTTGATATCGGAATCTGTCTCGCTGTGACTTTGCAATTTGTTTTTCGCCTGTGCCGCATTTGCTCTGGAACTGCAGCATTTTATTCTGCATTCTATCATTGCACAGAGGGGTGCAAAAGTTTGGGCACGCCGGTCGAATTTTCTATTACTGTGAATAGCTACGCGTGTAAGAGATGGCCTGATTTCCAAAAGGCATAACGTTAACGATTACACATTTTAACCTTTTATTTCCATATTTTACACTTTCAAAATAACAAAAATGGAAAGGGCTGGAAGCAAAATGTTGGGCACCCTGCACGGTCAGTACTTAGTAGCACCCCTATCACAGCTTGTAAACGCTTTCTGTATCCAGCTAAGTCTTTCATTTCTTTTTTAGAGGATTTGCACCCATTCTTCCTTGAAAAAGGCTTCTAGTTATGGGGGATTCTTGGGCCGGCTTGGGTGCTTTGCTCTTTTGGGGTCTATCCGCAGATTTTTGATGATGTTTAGGTCGGGGTACCGTGAGGACAATGGCAAATCCTTCAGCATGCACTTCTTGATATAGTGCATTGCGGATTTTGAGGTGAGTTTATAATCATTATCCTGTTCTAGAAAACATCTTCTTTTCATCTTCAGCTTTTTTACTGTGTGATGTTTAATTCCAGAACTTGTTGGTATTTAATTGAATTCATTCTTCCCTCTACCAGTGAAATATTCTCCGTAACAATGGCTGCAACACAAGCCCAAAGCATGATACATCTATCCCCGTGCTTAACAGTTGGAGAGGTATTCGTAGCATGAAATTCTGCACCCTTTTTTCTCCAAAAATACCTTTGCTCATTAGACCAAAAAGTTCTATTTTAAATGTATAAGTCCACAAGACTTGCTTCCACATTGCATCAGGCTTATTCAGCTGTTCCTTTGCAAACTTCTGACGCTGAGGTTTGTGGACAGGACGCAGGAATGGTTTCTTCTGATGACTCCTCCATGAAGGTCATATTTGTGTAGGTGTCGCTGTAGAGTAGATCAGTGCAACACTACTCCAGAGTCTGCTAAATCTTCCTGAAGGTCTTTTACAGTAAACAGGGGTTTTGATTTGCTTTTATAGCAATCCTACGAGCAGTTCTCTAGGAAAATTTTCTTGGTCTTCCAGACCTCAACTGGACCTCCACGGTTCCTGTTAGCTGCCGTTTTTAATTACATTGCGAACTGAGGATGTAGCTACCTGAAATCGCTTTGCGTTCTTCTTATAGCCTTCTCCTGCTTTGTGGGCATCATTTATTTTAATTTTCAGAATGCTAGGCAGCTGCTTAGGGAAGCGCGTGGCTGTTGTTTGCTGGGACAAGGTTAGAGGAGTCAGGGTATTTATAAAGCTTTGAAATTTGCATCACCTGGCCTTTCCTAACGATGACTCTCAGCAAGCTATAGCCCTAACAAGCTAATTAAGGACTGAGAACTTGGTAAAGTTATCTGAGAGCTCAAATCTCTTAGGGTGCCCAAACGTCTGTATGGTGCTCCTTTCTTTTTTTTTACTTTAAAATTGTACAAAACAAAAATAATACACTAACCTTGCTTAAAATGTTGAAAAGAGTGTTTCATCTTTAACTTTATGACTTTTGCAGATCAGTTCATCTACTACTTCCTTAACTATTCACAGTAACAGAAATTTTGACCAGGGGTTCCCAAACTTTTGCAGGCCAGTGTAGTACCTGGAAACTTAATGCACTGTGGTCATGATTTTTTCTGTGATGATTTTTTTGTGTTTTTGCGTTGCATTGAATGAGGAGTAAGAACTATTCCGTTCACCTTTACACTTGCGAATTGAAATGATATCAAACAATTTCGAACATTGAATAATAAACCCATTTACTCATTGACCACTATGCAGTGGGATGGACCAACGGGATCAGGGAACTGCCTGCAAGGCTGATAAAGCCGTGGAGTATGATTCCGAATTCTGCTAACATAGAGCAGGCTCCTCAGCGTGAAAGACTCACATGAGATCCTTTCCATGCTTGGTGTAGGGTGAGATAAACCCGGCAACTTCGCCGCATCTCACGTGATGTCAGTGCGTGGGCGATGAAGGAGTGGATCATTCTGTATTGGATGAGGGACACTTCGGAAATTATGCGGTGATAACTTTCTTTAGGAAAGGTATTTGGACCAAATCTGTATTAATTCCTGCATTTACATCCCGTTTTACAGCCCGTCCACTCACCTGATACTGTGATAACCCACACAGAATACTGGAGGGGTTTTGCAGTTCAGACAGAATCTATGGAAGTGAATGAAGAGTCCACGTTGCTGGTCGAGACCATTTTAAATAGTGCTGCGAATAAGACTGGAGAGGAAGGGGGCAAATGCCGGAATGAGAAGGTGGGTGAGGCGATAAGGAGCTCAGACTGGTCCGTGATATTTGTGGCCAAGTGAACGGTTAGGTGGTTGGATGGGCATGAGAGATGAAGTAAAGACGTTGTCGGCGACAGTTGGAAACAATAAGAGCTGGTGAAGAAATAATCAGTTAAGAGAGGAGAATAGACCATGGGAGCATTGAAAGGAGATGGTCAGAAGTGGGAGGTGATCTGTTCGTGAGGGGATGAAGGAAGAGCAGTGTCAGAATGGATCACTGAATAAAAGGGAAGCAGAGCGGAGAAAATTATCGGGAAACGTTAAAACCATAACGTTTAAATGCACCTACAAAGGCAAAAATATTTTTGCAATTAATCTTGTCTTTACCTCTCATAAATTGATATATTTCGTTCGTGGCACCTCGCAGGAAAAAGTGTGATCAGCCTATCTAATATTTCATCAGAATCTGCAACATAAACAAATTGCCAGAGACTCCCCTTCGCAGCTGATTTGCAGCCTCCTGTACTTCGGTGACTAGAATTGCACACAATACTCTAAACGCGTGCATAGCAATGATATGC
Source organism: Hemitrygon akajei (assembly GCF_048418815.1). Taxonomy (NCBI): domain Eukaryota; kingdom Metazoa; phylum Chordata; class Chondrichthyes; order Myliobatiformes; family Dasyatidae; genus Hemitrygon; species Hemitrygon akajei. The sequence goes on along the minus strand of NC_133147.1, from coordinate 49,173,714 downwards.
GCGTGAGAGGGGTGTTGAAAAAAGATACCACTTTTGACAAAAGTGTCTGAATAGTGGAAACGTACTTTTGGACTGAATCCCGTCGCCCTACCTATCCCTCGATGCTGAGGATGATAGTCTTCGTTCCGTTGATTTTGTCATGGGCTTTGAAGTGGTTTATCAGAGCGAAGACGCCTCTGCGTGTGTTTCTTTAACCAGTACTTGATGTTGCACTTCAAGAAGCACAGGATACTTCACAAATCGACCAAATGATTCCAATGGCATGGGAACCACGACAATTGGAGCTGATGGATTTATAGAAGCCGTCGTCCTTACAGACGCGGCGTGGAATGAACCCGCATCGTCGACGGTGTAAAGCACTGCGTTAACAGCTACACCTCTTGGTTCAGGTGGGTGGGAGGCGAGGTTTGGTCAGCTCCTGTCCCTGCTGAGTCTCTCATATTGCGAGTGGATGGAGATTCCACCACCTTCTTCATCTGCTCCCGGAACCTCCTCTGGATCACACCATAAAGAGCCATGCTTATGCAGCAGCTTTGGAGCTACAGTATGTAGCCCAGCTCCCCTATGGTCCAAGGAGGGAACGCAGTCAAAGAGCTGGAGTACGTCAGCATTGGAAAAGAAAAAAACCCACACTCGGATCCACACAGTGTTCAACATATACGGAGTTCACAACACGATAAATTTCACGGACACGACCAACAGTAAAACGAGCGTCTTCTTACGGCTCTCCATTTCCGGGTCCTTGGAACTAGCCCCACTATTGCACCTCCGGAGTCCCTTCCGGGCTCTGCTCGCCACGAACACGCCATTGAACAGCAGAATGACCATAAACGGGATCACAGGCGTCGGGAGGGAGTTGCTGAACTCAACTAATGTCCAGGCCACTGACGTCAGCACACCGTATCTTTCATAGCAAAACCAAGGAATATTATTAAGCTGGTACTTCCCTGAGAGCAAAAAATACCAGAAAATGTTCTTTAAAAAGCTCAGCGCGGCCACAGTCCCCAGAACCACAGCCACCGTTCTATCGGTGCAGTACTTGGCTTTCCGATTCTGGCAGCGAATAGCCATAAATCGGTCAAAGGTGAACATGACGGTGAACCAGACGGAACAGTCGTAGGCTGCGTAAAGTAGGACCGCGTGGACATTACACACGGGCATGTTCCTCAGGAAATTAAACGCTTCCCAATAGACAATCAGAATCTGCCTCAGTAGCAGGTCGAAGATAACGACCAGGAGATCTGCTGTTGCCATGGCCATCAAGTAGGGAGAGACACCTTTAGAGAGACCGCACTTTCCCCGGGACAGAATCACAATCGTCAGTACGCTGACTGTTGGGATTGAAAGAAACACAGGCATGTCAGTGGGCAAGGGACAAGGCAGATTCACTTACAGGGGAATGTAGAAACATACTCGTGGACTCTGGTTTTCCAGCATCGGTGATATCTGCTGTTGTCGTAGATTTTAGCTCAGCGACCTCATACGTAACTGGAAAATAACAACATCACCTGATCCAACAAACAGCTGCGACGATGTGGTCCGGAACTTCGCTGAAGATGGATTTTGAATTGGGTTTGAAATCGGTCAGTGACTTAGAATTGGTTTATTATTTCCAAATAGGTATACCAAGATACAGTGAAAAGTCTGTCTTCCATGCTGTCACACAGATCAATTCATTACTCGGTACATTAAGGCAGAGCAAGGTAACACAATAGCAGATGCCTGCATGAAAATAAAAGTAACGGCTGCATTGAAAGTGCGGTTCTTTAAACAATAAAGTACAAAAATAATAAAGCAGACTGATGGAATCAATCTCAACGAAAGAGGCAACACTTCAATTGCCTTAAATCTGCAGAGCAGAAACTTCCTTTGAGTCTGGGAGCAGTAGGTTGAGATTTTGCAACTCCTGCCTGATGAAAGAGGGAAGAGACAAGATTATTTGGTCTGCTGACTGCTGTACGGCGTCAGCGATCGCTGTGGACAGACAGGATAGAGGCAAGCGTGTGGTGATCAGTTTCGGGGTACAAAGCTCCTTACAAAGTGTAAATTGAGCCTTTAAGCACAGTAGTCGAGTCTATAAGTTAGACTATTGCTTATTTACTATAATTCTGCCTTCAGCACTTTAATTCCTGCTCACGATCTCGGCTATTCTTCTTCGGTCGCATACATTTAAACAATCTCCCTCAAAAGTCAACTTTACTGAACTAGACTCCTAATCTGAGAAATTCAACACCTAAAACTACAAGATATAAAGACTCAGTCGACATGTTCAAATCTCACCTAAAAGCCTGTTCCATACGTTTGCTTTTAACCAGCAATAATTTATCCTATTGTCTTATATCGTCCGCATGTAAAGAGCCCTATAATCAAATTAATACTACTTTTTAAATTTAATAACAGTGATTAACTCCATTTAAAACACTGAACCCCATGTATGGATTAAACCATCCTCTGTTAGTGAGGACGATCGAATGTATTAGGCGGATCATGTAATGTAAAACCCAGCCATCAGAACTCTTTACTGGAAGCCGTGGCAACTGGTTCTCATCTGCTCGTTGCTCGAGACGCTGGAGAGGAACGTACCTGGAACTGCAACTAGAGCGAGAACGGGACAGTAAAGAGGCTGAATTGTCAGGAGCAAAGATGTAATCCGTCTGTCTGCTGTGATCCAAGAATCGTCCTCAAAAATACAGTAAGCCACGTTGAAGAGTCCCTTCTCCGTCGCTGTAACATTCCCTGCTCCTGTTTCCACATCCGGACTCATTCCCTTCCACTGTTCCCAGATTCCATTCGGTAACTAGCGATTTAGTCGGTAACTAGCGGTAACACGCGCTGCAGATCTAACTGGTCATGTAAAATCTCACTTTATTGTTCGTAGATCCCAATATTGTCTTCTGCTCTGGAGATGCTTCGCTCTGTCTATACTTCGCTCCCGCTGATACTGTGTGACTTCGTCGAAAGAAGCAATTTTTAACGGAGCTGCGAATCCTTCAATGACATAAGCAGGCTACGTGCGGGCTGACACGAATTACACTCACTCAACAAATATTCACGGTTAAACCCTTTGAAACCGGACAGCTGAAGCACACGTAAAATGAGCCAGATAATATGGTGATAATATCCACCCAACCCAAATATTCTTTCTACAAAATATCGCAGGCGACACAAAAACATAAAAACACTACCCCAGCCCCTGTAACAGCTTCAATTCTGTCCTTATAATAAACTATGAAACCTTTCACTGGGATGACAAGATGGACTCTGCCTCGCTCTGACTTTGAAATGTTTGCCTGCTCTGCATTTTCTTTGTGTCTGCAACACTTTATTCTTCTCTTTTTTCTAGATCCTTAATGTTCTGCATGTAATAAAGGTTTTCTTTCTGACCGTCGGTACAAGTGACAATGTCCAGTCAACCGTCAATGTTCCATCAGTGACAAGACGTCGCGCCAGGACCATCAGACTCGTGAACAGTTACTTGCCGCAAGCAGACTATCTATGGAGACAATCTTATCTATTTATACTTATTTTAGTGTTCTTTATCGTATTGTGGGGTTTTTTTTGTGCTGCATTGGAATTGGAATAACAATTATTTCGTTCTTTTTTACACTTCTTTCCTGGAAATCACATTGTACATTCTTGAAACTGTTGGAGAATATTTTTCAGGTTAGGAAATATGAACATTTAGAAACCCATGGTGTAAGTCGCGAGAACCAACATGTCTTTGTGCATGGCAAGTCGTGTCTTACCAACTTGATTGCGTTTATGGACAAGGTGGCGAAAGAGATTTTTGAAGGCAGAGCAGTGCACGTTTTTTTACGTAGATTTTAGTAAAGCTTTCGACAAAGTTCCTCATGCGATCCTAATCCAGAGGATTAAGGTAGGTGCTGTCTGCGACGAAATGTCTGTTTGGATTCAGGACAGACTCGCGCATGGAAGACAGAGGTAGTGGCGAAGGGACGTATGCGGGCTGGAGTTCTGTAATTAGTAATATTCTGCAGGGATCTGTGCCCGAGTGGAGTATTAAAGAAGACGGAAGTTGGAAGGGGAAACCTGCTTGCGTGGCTTTCTTCGGATTGATCCGGGTTCCTCCCACAGTCCAATGGTGTACAAGTGACTAGACTGCGTAGGTTTAATGAACAGCGCAGGCTCGTTGAGCCGTAGCTCTAAATAAATAGATAGGTAGATCAATAAACAAAACGTGGCATTATTTTAATCAGCTGAAATGGCTGACGATGGGATGCGAGATCAGCACCATGTATTTGCTGCTTCTATGCGTGCCACGGATTATCTACCATAGAAACATAGAACCATAGAATATTACAGCACAGAAACAGGCCTTTTGGCCCTTCTTGGCTGTGCCGAACCATTTTTCTGCCCAGTCCAACTGACCTGCACCTGGGTCATATCCCTCCAAATCCCTGTCATCCAGATACCTGTCCTAGGTTTTCTTAAATGTTAAAAGTGAGCCCGCATTCACCATTTCATCTGGCAGCTGATTCCACACTTCCATCACTCTCTGCGTGAAGAAGCTCCCCCAATGTTTCCTTTAACCTTTCCCCCCTTTACCCCTAACACATGATCTCTGTTTTTTTTTTTCTCCCCTGGCCTCAGTGGAAAAAGCCTGCTTGCATTCACTCTATCTATACCCATCATCATTTTTTGCACCTCTATCAAATCACCCCTCATTCTCCTGCGCTCCAGGGAATAAAGTCCTAACCTATTCTACCTTTCTCTGTAACTCAGTTTCTCAAGTCCCGGCAACATCCTTATAAACCTTCTCTCCACTCTTTCAAACTTATTAATATCCTTCCTGTAATTAGGTGACCGAAACTGCACACAATATTCCAAACAACACACACAAAATGCTGGTGGAACACAGCAGGCCAGGCAGCATCTATAGGGAGAAGCACTGTCGACGGTTCGGGCCGAGACCCATTAGGGAATTATATATCTGTACTCCCAGATCCCTCTGTTGTACTGCAATCCTCAGTGTCCTACCACTTACATTGTATGTTCTACCTTGGTTTGACCTTCCGAAGTGCAACACCTCACACTTGTCCGCATTAAACTCCATCTGCCATTTTTCAGCCCATTTTTCCAACTGGACCAAATCCCTCTGCAAGCTTTGAAAACCTTCCTCACTGTCCACTACACCTCCAATCTTTATATCATCAGCAGATTTGCTGATCCAATTTGCCACATTATCATCCAGATCATTGATATACATGAGAAATAACAATGGGCCCAGCACTGATCCTGTGGCACACCACTAGTCACAGGCCTGCACTCAGAGTAGCAATCCTCTACTACCACTCTCTGTCTTCTTCCACCGTGCCAATGTCTAATCCAATTTACAGGACAGACAAAAAAAATCAACGTGAAAAGATGAACTGTGAAGCTACAAAGGAGAAATTAAAAAAACACAATAAATATCGATAATATGAGAAGCAGCGCCCTTGAAAGTGAGTCCAAAGTTTGCGAGAAGTTCTCAGTGATGGGGCCTGTGCGCAATGGTTCAGGTGTCTTCACTGTTTCTGAAGCTCGAGTACATTCTTTCTGATGGCAGAAAGCAGAGCGCATCGTCTCGGTGGATGCGGTCCTTGATGACGGAGGCTGCTTTCCTGCAGCAGCGTAACGTGAAGATTTGCCCAATGATGGGAGGTATTTTTCTTTGTTGAACTAGGGCTTAGCCACTACATTCTATAGGATCTTCCCTCAAGGGCATTGGTGCTTCCATACCATGCCGTGTTGCAAGCAGTTAATATACACTCCACCAAGCATAGATACATGTTGTCAAGGTCTGAAATACAATTCTGAATATTTACAAACGTCGAAGGAAGTAGAGCCGCTGCCGTGATATCTTCGTAATTTTCCTTAAGTGCTGAGCCTAAGCTGATCACACAGAGGAATTTAAAGTAGCTGCCACTCTCCACCTCTGATTTCTCTGTGATGATTTGTTAACCTGACCTGACCTCCTGCATCCTCCTTCTAAAGTCAATAATCAACTCCATCGTCTTGCTGACATTGAGTGAGAGATCATTTTTGTTGCGAACACAGTCATAAGTATAAAGGGAGCAGTGCAGGATTTTATGCACACAGCCTTGTTTAGCACCAGTGCTGATATTGTGGTGCAGATGTCGATGCCAATCCGAAATTACTAGCTTCTTCTGCGTGAGCAACATCCATATAGGCGATAACAAAACAATGATCTAATTTGACGCTAACTATCTGTTCACTTTCGTCATTCTCCCCCGAGTCAAAGAAACTCTAATATAACTAATTCTCAATGAAGAACCAAACGATGAGAGACTAAAGAAAAATAGCATATCTGGGTTCTTTCTTCAGCGTTTTGATCGGGTCACGAATGCGCAAGCGCGTGGACGTCAGCGATTGAGATCAGCGAAAAGAGTATAAAAGGAGACTGTTAATTCTTCAGCGGTTTGATCGCAGGAAGGCTTTGGCTCAACGGGGCTTAGGCGATAGCAAGTCGATGCCAGGTAGGTTGCCGTGTTGAATACAGATATGAAGAGGCCGGTGTTCTGAGCTCGGTGTCAGATATGGGAAGCCCTGGATGCTTCCAGCCTCCCGGACGGCCACATCTACGATAGGTGCGTGGAGCTGCAGCTCCTTAGGGACCGCGTTAGTGAAATGGAAATGCAGCTCGATGAACTTCGTCTAGCCAGGGAGAGTCCGGAGGTGGCAGAGAGAAGCTATAGGCAAATAGTCACACCGGGACCTCGGAAGTCAGGTAAGTGGGCAACAGTCAGGAGAGGGAAAGGCAAGAGTCAGATACTAGAGAGCACCCCCAGTGTCTGTTCGCCTTAACAATCAGAACTCCTGTTTGAGCACCGTTGCGGGGGATGACCAACCTGGCGGAAGCAACAGTAGCCGCGCGTCTGGCACAGAATCTGGCCCTGTCGTATAGAAAGGGTAGAGAAAGGAAGTGGATGGTAGGAGTGGTAGAGAACTCTATAGTTAGGGGGTCAGACAGGCGATTCTGTGTACGCAGGAAAGACACGGATGGTAGTTTGCCTCCCAGGTGCCAGGGTCTGGAATGTTTTTGATCGCGTCCACGATATCCTTCATTGGGAAGAACAGCCAATGGTACATATTGGAGGAGGTCCTGAAAACAGTCTGCAGTGAGTGAGGAAGGTAGTTGGGAAGCTGGACCAGAAAGGTAGTAATCTCGGGATTACTGACCGTACCACGTAACAGTGAGTATAGGAAAAGAGTCAGATGGAGGATGAATGCGTGACTGAGGGATTGGAGCAGGGATCAGGGATTCAGATTTTTCGATCATTGCCGCCTCTTTTGGGGCAGGTGTGACATTTACAAAGAGGACGGTTTGCACTTGCATCCAGCGGGACCAACATGCTAGAGGGAAGGTTTACAAAGGCTATTGGGGTGGTTTTAAACTGGAATTGCCGGGGGGCTGGGTGAGAATTGAACTGAAGTGACGTAGGAAGAGGCGGTTGGCTTACAAATAGAGACATCTAAAAGATAGTGCGAGTGGGAGGACAGGCAGGAGATAGAAAAGGGCCACGCTCAGATCGATGATCTGTGATGTGTCTATTTTACTCTATGGAGTATTTGTAACAAACCTTAGAGCGTCTATCAGTACTTGGAACGATGATATTGTGGCCATTACAGAGAATTGTACAGGGTCAAGACTGGTTACTTCGAGTGCCAGGCTTTAGATGTTACAAAAAGGACAGGGAAGGAGGTGAAAGGGGTAGGGAAAGGCATTGTTGATCAGAGATAGTGTCACGGCTTCAGAAAAGGAGTAAGTCATGGAGATTTGTCTGCGGAATCTCTGTGAGTGGATGTTCGGGACTTGAAGGGATCAATAACTGTACTAGGAGTTTTTTTTATAGACGATTCAAAATTAACAGGGGCATCGAGGAGCGAATAGGAAGACAGATTTTGTAATGGTTTAATAATATCAGGGTTGTTAATTTCCCAAATATCGATTGGCATCTCCCTAGAGCGAGGGTGTTGGATGCGCTGGAGTTTGTTAGGTGTGTTCAGAAAGGTTTCTTGACACAATATGTAGACAAACCTACAGGAGGAGAGGTGGTACTTGAACTAGTTTTGGGAAATGAACATGTCAGGTGTCAGATCAATCAGTGGGAGAAAATTTCCGAGACAGTGATCACAATCCTATCCTCTTTACCATGGCATTGGAGAGGGATAGGAACAGACAAGTTAGGAAACCGTTTAATTGGAGTAAGTGGACATACGAGGCTATCAGGCAGGAACTTGAGAGCGTAAATTGGAAACATATGTTCTCAAGGAAACAGACGGTAGAAATGTGGCAAATGTTGGGAGTGTATTTGCGTGGGGTTCTGCATAGGTACGTTCCAATCAGACAGGAAAAGGATGGTAAGGTACAGGAAACGTGGTGTAGAAAGGCTGCTGTAAATCTAGTCAAGAAGAAAGGAAGAACTTACAAAAGGTTCAGAAAGCTACTTGGCAATAGAGGTCAGAACATTATAAGGCTAGTAGGAAGGAGCTTAGGAATGAAATTAGGGGAGCCAGAAGGGTCCATGAGAAGGCATTAGCGAAAAGGATTAAGAAACCCGAAGTCATTCTACAAGAATGTGAAGAGCAAGAGGATAAGACGTGCGTGAAAAGGATCAATCATGCGTGACAGTGGAAAAGTGTGTATGGAACCGGAGGAGATAGCCGAGGTTTTTCATGAATACTTTGCTTCACTATTCGCTACGGAAAAAGGATCTTGGCGACTGCTGGGATGACTTACAGCGGCCTGAAAAGCTGGAGCATGTAGATATTGACCACTAAGATGTGCTAGAGCTTTTGGAAGGCATCAAGTTCGATAAGTCACGGGGTCCGGATGAGATGCACCCCAGGCTATTGTAGGAGGAGAGGTCGGAGATTTCTGAGCCTCTGGCTATGATCTTTGTGTCATCAATTGGGGCAGTAGAGGTTCCGGAGGATTGGAGGGTTGCTGATGTTGTTCATTTATTCAAGAAAATGGCGTAGATATAGCCCAGGAAATTGTAGGCCAGGGAGTCTCACTTCAGTGGTTAAGTTAATGGAGAAGATCCTGAGAGGCAGAATTTGTGAACATTTGGAGAGGCACAATATGATTAGAAATATTCAGCATTGCTTTGTCAAAGGCAAGACGTGCTTTAGGAGACTGATTGAATATTTTGAGGATGTGACTAAATAAATCGATGATAGTAGATATAGTGTGCATGGATTTGAGCAAGACATTTGATAAGGTACTCCATGCAATAAGCCCGTTCTGGGACCCCTACTCTTCGAGTTTTTTTTCCATAAATGACCTGGAAGAGAACGTAGAGGGATGGGTTAGTAAATTTGCTGTTAACCCAAATTTTTCGGGTGTTGTGGATGGATGTCAAAGTTTAGAGTGGGACATTGATATGCTGCAAAACTGGACTGAGAAGTAGCAGATGGAATTCAACCCCGATAAGTGTGAAGTGGTTCATTTTGGTAGGTTAAATATGATGGCAGCAAATAGTATTAATGGGAAGACTCTTGGCAGTGTGGAGGATCAGAGGGTCTGAGTCCACAGGACACTCAAAGCTGCTGTGCAGTTTGTCTCTGTGGTTAACAAGGCATACGGTACACAGGCCTTCATCAATCGTGGGATTAAGTTTAAAAGCCGTGAGGTAATTTGCAGCTATATAGGACACTGGTCAGATCCCACTTGGAGTACTGTGCTCAATTCTGGTCGCCGCACTGCAGGAAGGATGTGGGAACCATAGAAAGGCCGCAGAGAAGATTTAGAAGTACTTTGCCTGGATTGGGGAACACGTCTTATGAGAGGTGACCTGATAGAGGAGCATAAGGCGATGAGAGGCATTGATCGTGTGGATAGTCAGAAGCTTTTTCCCAGGACAGAAATCGCTAGCACGAGAGGGCAGATCTTTAAGGTGCTTGGAAGTAGGTGAGGAGATATTAGGGGTACGTTCTTATACGCAGAGAGTGGTGAGTGCGTGGAATGGGCTACCGGCGACGACGATGGAGGCGGATACGATAGGATCTTTTCAGAGGCACCTGGACAGGTATATGTACCTCAGAAAAATAGAGGGCTGTGTGTAACCCTAGGTAAGTTGTGAAGTAAGGATATGTTTGTGCCAGCATGTGGGCCGAAGGCCCTGTATTGTCCTGCAGGTTTCTATCCTGGCAAGCTGTGTTTGCAGCCTATTCCACAGTAGCGGTGACAGGTCTCAGATGAAAAGGAAGTCGTAATTTTTGGGCACTTGATCCTGACAACATCCCAGGAAAAGTACTTAGGGAGTGTGCACATGAACTGACTGACATCGCAAGTACATCTTCAACACTTCGCGTATTTGTCAACAAGGTTAAGAAGCTGGTAGAACCCGGTGACATCTGCACAGGACAACAAACAAGGTCAGGGAAGGAAGTGAGGTTATAACAGGCACGAGAGGGCAGGGCTCTCTCCAACTCCTTGTTCACTCTCTCAGTCTGGCCATTAGACTGGGGGTGGAAGTCTGACGAGAGGCTGGCCGTGGCTCTTACGAGAGAGCAGAAAGCACTCCAAAAGCAAGAAATGAACTTTGGTTCACGATCAGACCCTGTGTCTTGAGGAAAGCCATGGAGCCTGAACACATATTGAACCATGAGTGCTGTAGTCCCACGAGCCGATGAGAACTTGGGAAGGGCAATACAGTGGACAGCCTTAGACAATCGGTCCGCAAGGACCGAAATAGTGGTGTTTCCAGTAGACGGGCGCAGACCAGTGATGAAATCTACTGAAGCTCGGAAAATGCTTGGTCAGCATCGGCCACCCAATAGAATCCTGCCGGGGTCTTCCATTAATTGGAGCTGCATAGAGACGAAATTCCGGGTGAAACGGCGAAAGAAGTTCCCAAACCCTATGAAGCGTCGTACCTGTTTGACTGTAGACGGTTTGGGCTACTCTACAACTGCCTGAACTTTAGTAGGGTCCATTTGAACACTGGATGGGTAAGTATATAGCCGAGAAACAACGCCTGGTCTTTATGGAAATCACATTTCTCATCTTGGCGTACAGCACATTTTCAAGAAGGCGTCTGAGTACTCACCGGACATGCTGAACGTGCTCCTGATGTGAGCGGGAATAGTTAAGGATATCATCTAAATACACAAACACAACCGGGTTCAACATCTCCCTGAGCACATCGTTAACTAAGGCGTGAAATACAGCGTGGGCGTTGGCCAGACCAAAAAGCATCATCAGATATTCATAGTGACCATTAGAGGTGCTGATAGCCATTTTCCACTCACCCCATTCTCATATGCGAATCAGATTGTAAGCATTGCGCAGATCAGTTTTGAAAAAAAAACATTGTTGCTCCCTGGAGGTGTTCAAACACAGACGCCAGCAAGGGAAGAGGGTAGCGGTTCTTCACAGTGATGTCGTCCAGGGGCGGATAACCGCCGCAGGGACGGAGCTTGCCATCTTTTTTTGCTCCGAAAAAGAAGAGGACCGCTCCTGCCGGCAAGATTGAGGGACGAATAAACCCCATGCTCAATTCCTCCTTAAAGTATTCCTCCATGGTCATCATTTCAGGAGGAAAGAGGGAAAAGAGGCGGCCACAGGGAGGACCAGTGTCAGTCACGAACCCTATAGCCGGGGTGAGGCAGGGTGGTCGCCTTCCTTTTACTGAAAATATCACGGAGATCCGCATATTCAGCCGGGATCCCAGAAATGTCCACATCCTTATCTGACACAGGAGGGGGTTTATGGGATTGAACGTGAGTTGGACCCAAACAGGTAGACAGGCAATCCGGTCACCACTGTGGGAGTACCTTCAGAGACCAATCGATGCGTGGGTTATATCGGCATAAGCAGGGTAGACCAAGTAGCAGTGGCGGTACAGGTGAATTAACCAGACTGAAAGAAATTTCCTCATGGTTGTTGCCTTCGAGCACCAGTTAGAGGGGTTGGGTGGTAAACTGGATCGCGCCCGTTCCCAGAGCTCAACCGTCCACTGCCTTGACGCTGATCTTTTCTCTTATTTCCTGAGTTGGAACTCCCTATTTTTGACCGAGAGAGTTGCCCATAAGATTCCTGGCTAATAGTTGTCCGCTACTAGCTGAACGCTAATAGTTGTCCGCTGAAGTTCGTGGACAGCTGGGTAAGTGCGGAAATCACAGACACCTGAGTCCGATTGACTTTGGTGAGTTGTTGAACAGCTGCGGCTAGGGACGATGGCCGTTCTTCCAAGTGAGCCTGGACTTGTCGGCACAAGGTTACCTGCCTCATTGCCTCCGTAACTTCAATGAGAAGAGATTCCATTCCCTGTAGCCTATCGCTTAGCTGATCAATGAATCTCACGGCGAAGTTCAGTGTCTCTCTCTCTGGGACCATTTTTTTTTGTTCCAGATTTGTTGTCACAACGATTCGGATATCGCCCAAGTGCTGAGTGAGAGACACTGAAGCAGGACGATAGTTCGCAGACTTTAATTCGATAAAGGGAAAATTAAACAATAAACGTTAGGCCAAACAGGGCCGTTAAAGAAAACTCTCAAAAGGGAAACGAAGGGAAAAGAATATTTAAAAATTAAACCGATGTCGCTAGTCTCCAGAGTTCGTTGATTTTGAAAGTCCAATGGTTCAGGTAAGGCCGAATGCTTTGCTATGCTCTGCCCAAGTCTCCACAAGCACGGTGACAAGAATGTAGTTATATACTATCACGTTTAAATAATAATCAGATGACACGTGCGACTTCACAAGGCTTCGTATCTACTGAGCTGCCGAATCCGAGTTTGTGACACTACCGAGGCTTCTTCACCAGGACAAGAGCTCTTTACAGTTAACTGTTTACTGTTGATCGCTGCTAAGCACTACACCGATATTGAATTTCATATATAAACTTACCTGTGACAATATTTTGTTTCCTGCACTGTGTGTCATGTATGTTTTGTGTGTGCCCCGTGGTCACGAGGAAGGATGCTTTGTTTGTGAGCATACATGTATCGCCGGATGATAATAAATGTGAAATTGAGAAGGGGATGGGTTAAAGACGCATAGACGTTAAATATATCATGCACTGCGTGGTCACTGACTGACAAGCGTTGGCAAACAGAGTCAGATAGATGGTGATAGAAGAAGAACATTTGGAAATGAAATGGAAATTTGTACAGACGCGAACGGAGGTTGGGATGATAAGTGTATAGAAACAGGTTGAGCTGCATCCGTGGGAGTGAGAGGTTGGGGAAGGAAGGGACTTGAATGAGAGGGGGCAGGTAGAGTCGGCGAAAGGGAGGTGGAAGGAGGAAGAGCCAGGAGTGGAGAGAGGGAGAAATAGCAAGAGTGGGGGAATAGACGGGTAATTGGAGATCGAAGAGAGAGAGAGAGAGAGAGAGAGAGAGAGAGAGAGAGAGAGAGAGAGAGAGAGAGAGAGAGAGAGAGAGAGAGAGAGAGAGAGACGGGGAGAGGGAGGGGGTAGATCAGGGGAAGTGGGGAGAGGTGGGAGGGTGGAGAAAGAATAGGGGAAGAGGGAAGATGGGGGAGAGAGACAGCGATACGGGGAGAAAGAGCAGGGAAAACAGAGTTGTGAGAGGCAGGGAGCCAGGGAGCCCGGCGAGATAGGGGAGGGCGGGCAGAGGAATTTTCGAGCACGGAGAGGGAGAGAGAAGGAAAGAGCAGGAAGTAGTGAGAGCGAGCGAGAGAGAGAGAGAGACAGAGAGACAGAGAGAGAGAGAGAGAAGGTAGATACATGGATGAAAGTTGAGAGTTCTGGAAAGGGAATTGGGGAAAAGGTATAACTCTCAAACAGCAGAGAGAATGGAATTAAAGTGAGAAGGAGGATATTTCAAAGGAGTCTTACAGTGCAATTGCTTTCGCACAGAAGGTGATGGATGTGAAACACGTTACCGGGAGAGATGGTGAAGGTAACTTGTAAATGCGGTGATGATGCGATGTTTCGATAGCTATACATATAAATTATGAAATATCTACTATATGCCGACACATAGGGTTAGTTTAAAATGTTGGGAGAATAATTTTAGAATTTGGGGTTGCTGTGCATGTTGCGGAACTTTATCTAAGGATTCTGCACGATGCATGCCAATTGGGGATTTGGTGAGCAACATAGCAGATGGAGGTGAATCCGGAATCAGTGGCCTGCACACTGTGTGTGCGGCGAGGTTCAATGCAATCATAAAATGTTTATTGAATGGACTGGATACTTAGAATCATTGATGTACAGTAGGAACCTTGGCTGGGCTTTCTCCTCCACCATCTCCTCTTATTTAATACCTCACCCTTGCCCCTCTTACTTCGTCCCTCTCCTCAACTGTTTATTATCTCCGCTCACTGTCCCTTCCCTCCCTTGATTCACTAAGCTTTCCGATCAGATTCCTTCTTCTGTTATTTGTCTTCCACTTATTACCTCCTAAGTTATTACCTCACACCCCTATCCTATTTACTTCATTTTACCTGAAACGTACTGGCATATACGCTTGCCACTCCGCCCACCTTCTTCCTCTGTTTTCTGTCCCCTTCCTTTCCAGTTTTGATGAATAGTTCTGGATACCTCCACTGTTTGTTCATTTATATCGATCCTGCCTGAGCCAATGATTCCCTCCAGAATTTTTTATGCGTTGCAGTAGATGCATAGCATATGCAGAATCTCTAGAGTCCCTAAAATTGTTTTAGCCTATTCCTGTGCTGCACTGATTTGCACTCATCATTTCCCCCCGCGTATTTTCAAAATTGAGTTCAGTGCTGATTTTCTGATTCGATTAACCTGCGCTAGGCTGCCTGGTTTCCCATACTTCTTGAGAGACAGAAAGAATAGTAGAAGGCGGCACACGAATGCTAACAATAAGCTGCGCGAAAGAGAAGCTTGTCTTTTTTCATAGAGCGAGAAATTGAGGGAAGGAATTTCATTTTAGCAGTATTTTATTTTTCTTATTTGTCGGTACAGCGGGGTAGCAGGGGTTACCACCAGAACCTTCACGTCTTTGGAATGTGTGTGCAACTGACGCATCTAGAGGAAACCCCAGCTGTCACCGATAGAACCTACAGGATTCATAGAGACAGCGGCAGGGACTGAAACCGCGCCAGGCGCTGTGAAACTACGTGCGAGCCACTACGCGAACTTTTTCCAACTAGGTGGGCCTCGCCGATTCTTTAACTGATCTTACCGAATAGTTTCTCTCACAATGCGGGTGAATGGCGATTTCACCACCTCCCGCATCTGATCTCTGAACTTCCTCTGAGTCAAGGCGTAAAATGCCGTGTTTGTGCAGCAGCTCAGGAGCTGCAGCATGTAGCCCAGCTCCCACATGCTCGAAGGTGGTTTGGTAGTCGTAGGCGTGGAAAACACCACAAATGGTCCAGCGAAATAAAACAAACGCGTCCACACAATGTATACAACAAAAAGCATCCACAACACGATGAAATTCGTCGACAAAACCAACAGTAAAATCGGAGACATCCTTCGATTCTCCATTTCCGGGTCCCTGGAACTATCCCCACTATTGCGACTTCGGAGCCCCCTCCGGGCTCTGCTCGTCACTAACACGCGTCTGATAGTCAAAGCATTGAGTAGTAGAATGACCACAAACGGGATCACAGATGTCAGGATGTAATTACCGAGGCTGAGTTTTAAGGTGCTTGGAAGTAGGTACAGAGGAGGCAGATGTTTGTTTAGGCAGAGAGTGTTGAGTGCGGGGAATGGGGTGCCAGCGACGGGGGTGGAGACGGGTCAGATGAGGTCTTTAAGAGACTCCTGGACAGGTACATGGAGCTCAGAAAAATAGAGGGCGCTGGGTAAACCGAAGTAATTTCTAAGATCAGGACATGTTCGGCACAGCGTTGTGGGCCGAAGAGCCTGTATTGCGCTCCAGGTTTGCTATGTTTCTATGTTTCTAACCAGACCGCTTTACCGAACGCCGTGGCCATAGAACCATAGAACATTACAGCACAGAAACAGGCCATTTGGGCCTTCTTGGCTGTGCCGAACCATTTTTCTGCATAGTCCCACCGACCTGCACCTGGGCCATATCCCTCCAAACCCCTCTCATCCATATACCTGTCTTCAATGTCAAAAGTGAGCGTTCATTCACCACTTCATCTGGGAGCTCATTCCACACTCTCACCACTCTCTGTGTGAAGAAGCCCTGCCTCATGTTCCCTTTAAACTTTTCCCCTTCACTCTTAACCCATGACCTCTTTTCTTTTTCTTTCCCTTAGCCTTAGTGAAAAACCCTGCTTGCATTCACTCTATCTATAACCATCATAATTTTATACACCTCTATTAAATCACCCCTCATTCTCCTACGCACCAGGGAATAAAGTCCTAACCTATTCAACCTTTCTCTGTAACTCAGTTTCTCAAGTCCCGGCAACATTCTTGTCTGTACTCTTTCAACCTTATTAATTTCCTTCCTGTAATTAGATGACCAAATCTGCACAGAATACTCCAAATTCGGTCTCACCAATGTCTTATACAACCTCACCATTACATTCCGACTCTGCTACTTAGTACCTTGATTTATAAAGGCCAATGTACCAAAAGTTCTCTTTACGATCCTATCTACTTGTGACGCCACATT
This sequence comes from Hemitrygon akajei, assembly GCF_048418815.1. Classification (NCBI taxonomy): domain Eukaryota; kingdom Metazoa; phylum Chordata; class Chondrichthyes; order Myliobatiformes; family Dasyatidae; genus Hemitrygon; species Hemitrygon akajei. The sequence goes on along the minus strand of NC_133147.1, from coordinate 49,157,154 downwards.
TAGGGAATTATACAACTGTATTCCCAGATCCCTCTGTTCCACTGCACTCCTCAGTGTCCTACTATTTACCTCGTATGTTCTAACTTGGTTTTACCTTCCGAAGTACAATACTTCACTCTTCTCCGCATTAAACTCCACCTGCCATTTTTCAGCCCATTTTTCCAACTGGCACAAATTCCTCTGCAAGCTTTGAAAACCTTCCTCAATGTCCACCACACCTCCAATCCTTGTATCATCAGCAAATTTGCTGATCCAATCTACCACATTATTATCCAGATCATTGATAGAGTTGACAAATAACAATGGACCCAGCACTGATCACTGTGGCACACCACTAGTCACAGGCCTCCACTCAGAGTAGCAAGCCTCCACTACCACTCTCTGGCTTCTTCCATTGAGCCAATGTCTAATCAAATTTATTACCTATCCATGTATACCTAGCGACTGAATCATCCTAACTAACCCCCCGTGCGAGACCTTGTCTTCATGTATACAACATCCACCGCCTTCCCTTCATCCACTTTCCTGATAACTTCCTCGAAAAACTCTAATAGATTGGTTAAACATGACCGACCACGCACAAAGCCAAGCTGACTTTTTCTAATAAGTCCCTCTCTATCTAGATACTTGTAGGTCCTATCTCTTAGTATTCCTTCCAAAACCTACTACCGATGTCAAACTTACCGGCCTATAATTTCCCGGGTCACTTACGTAGCGCGCCAAGGTTTAAAAGGAGGAGAAAAACTTTCAACGGTCTTTTCAATCTGAGCAAGCGGCTGTGAGTGGCAGACAGAAGCATCGCGGAGGGAAGCATCGTTTTTCTTTATCAGCTCGGGGAAAAGAGGCTAGACAGGATGTTGGAATGCTCCTCTTGCAGGATGTGGGAAGTTAGGGAGACCTCCGGTGTCCCTGACAACGATACCTGCAAGAAGTTACCTGACAGACCGAGTTAGGGAACTGGAAATGGAGCTGGATGACCTCCGGATTATTCGGGAGACTGAACAGTTTATAGATAGTAGCTTCCAGGAGGTAGTTACACCTAAGAAACAGGACACAGGTTACAGTCAGGCGAGGGAAGGGGAAAGGGCAGGTAGTGCAGGGTTCTACTGTGGCCATTCGCCTCCAGAACATGTATAACGATTTGGATATTGTTGGGGGGGGGGGGGTTGGCTTGGGACAAACTGCGGCAGTCGGATCTCTGGCACTGAGTCTGGTTCTACAGTGCAGAAGGGTGGGAGGAAGAAGAGGAGAGCGGTAATGATAGGGGACTTGATAGTCCGGGGTACAGACAGGAGATTCTGTGCTCGCGACAGAGACTCCCGGATGGTTTGTTGCCTTTCGGGTGTCAGGGTCAGGGATGTCTCTGATCACGTGAACAGCATTCTGAAATGGGAGGGTGATCAGCCAGATGTCGTGGTACACAACGGTACCAATGACATAGGTAGAAAGAGTCAAGAGGTCCTGAACAGTGACTGCAGAGAGCTTGGTAGGAAGTGAAAAACAGGACCCCGAGGGTAGTAATCTCCGGATTGCTGCCTGTACTACGTGCAAGTGAGGGTAAGAGTAGGATTCGCTGGTAGATGAACACATGGCTGAAAACTGGTGTAGTGGGCAGGGTTTCAGATTTCTCGATCATTGGGACCTCTTCTGGGGCAAGGTGGGACCTGTACAAGAGAGACGGTTTACACCTGAACTACAAGGGGACCAATATACTGACAGTGAGGTTTGCTAGTGTGATTGGGGAGGGTTTAAACTCGATTTGCAGGGGGTTGGGAACCAGAGTGCCAGAGTAGATAGTGGACCGGGGGTAAAAATAAATGATGTTAATAGATCATGCAAAGTCACAAATAGTAAGGTTGTGAGTGGTGGTAATAATCTTCTGAGGTGCGTATATTTCAATGCGAGGAGCATCATGGGAAAGACAGAAGAGCTGAGGGCCTGGATTGAGACGTGGAATTATGACATCATAACCATTACTGAAACTTGGCACAGGAGGGGCAGAACTGGCAGCTCAATGTTCCTGGGTTCCAGTGTTTCAGACGTGATAGAGACAGAGGGATGAAGGGTGTGGGGGGTGGCTTTGCTAGTCAGGAGAAATATTACAGCAGTGCTTTGGCAGGACAGATTAGAGGGCTTGTCTATCCAAACACCTGTAGATCCTATCTCTTAGTATTCCTTCCAATAATTTACCTACTACCGATGTCAATCTTACCGGCCTATTATTTCCCGGCTTATTTTTTGAGCCTTTTTTTAAACAACGGAGCTACATGAGCTATCCTCCAATCCTCCGGCACCTGACCCGTGGATATCGACATTCTAAATATTTCTGCCAGGGCCCCTGCAATTTCAACACTAGTCTCCTTCAATGTCCAAGGGAATACCCTGTCACGGCCTGGGGATTTATCTACTCTGCTTTGCCACAAGACAGTAAGCACCTCCTCCTCTTTAATCTGCATAAGTTCCATGACCTCTCTACCTGTTTGCCTTGTTTCCATGGACTCCATTCCAGTTTGCTCAGTAAACACAGATGCAAAAAACAAAACATTTATTATCTCTCCAATTTCATTTGGTTCCATACATAGCCGACCACTCTGATCTTCAAGAGGACCAATTTTATCCCTTACTATCCTTTTGCTCTTAACATACCTGTAGAAGCTCTTAGGATTATCCTTCAGCCTGGCTGCCAAAGCAACCTCATGTCTTCTTTTAGCCCTCATGATTTCTTTCTTAAGTACTTTCTTACTCTTTTTATACTCCTCAAGCATCTTATTTCCTCCCTGTTGCCTATACATGGGATATATCTCTCTTCTTCTTTATCAGAGTTCCAATATCCCTCGAGAACCAAGGTTCCTTATTCTTATTCATTTTGCTTTTAACCCTGACAGTAACATACAGACTCTGCACTCTCAAAATTTCTCCCTTGAAGATTTCCCACTTACTAATAACATCCTTGCCAGAGAACAATCTGTTCCAATCTACACTTTTTAGATTATTTCTCATTTCTTCAAATTTGGCCTTTTTGCACTTTAGAATTTCAACCCGAGGACCAGATCTACCTTTATCCATGATCAAGTTGTAACTAATGGCGTTATGATCACTGGAACCAAAGTGTTCCCCTACACACACTTCCTTCACCTGCCCTAACTCATTTCCTAATAGGAGATCTAATATTGTATCCTCCCTTGCTGGTACATCTATATACTGTTTTCGAAAACATTTCCTGGAAGCATTTTACAAACTCTCACCCGTCTAGACCTTTAACAGTATGGGAGTCCCAATTAATGTGTGGAAAATTAAAATCCCCTACAATCACAACTTTCTGTCTCCTGCAGATGTCTGTTATCTCTCTGCAGATTTGCTCCTTCAATTCTCGCTGACTATTGGGTGGTCTATTATGCACCCCTACTAATGTGGTCATACCTTTCCTGTTTCTCAGCTCCACCCATATGCCTCAGTAGTCAAGCCCTCCAATTTGGCCTGCCGAATCACTGCTGTAATATTTTCCCTGACCAGCAAAACCAACGATCCCCCCACCCTTCATCCCTCTGCCTCTATCACGTCTGAAACATCAGAACCCTGCAACATTGAGCTGCCCCTCCTGTAGCCAAGATTCTGTAATGGCTATGATGTCATAATTCCATGTGTCAATATAGGCCGACAGCTCGTCTGCCTTTCCACAATTCTCCTCGCATTGAAATATACATACCTCAGAAGATTATTACTATTTGTGATTGGATGAACTACTAACTTCATTTATTTTTACCCTTGTTTCACTGTCTACTCTGGCACTCTGGTTCCCATCCCCCTGCAAATCTAGTTTAAACCCTCCCCAATAACACTAGCAAACTGCCCTGTCAGTATATCTGTCCCCTTGTAGTTCAGGTGTAAACGGTCTGTATTGTATAGGTCCCACCTGCCTCAGAAGAGGTCCCAATTATCTAGGAACCTGAAACACTGCCCCCTATACCAGTTTCTCACACACGAGTTCATCTGCCAGAGCATCCTACTCTTACACCCCCCCCCCCCCCCGGCACATGGCACAGACAGCAATCCGGAGATTACTCGACCCTCGAGGTCCTGTTTTCAACATCCTACCAAGCTCTCTGTACTCACTGTTCAGGACCTCCTGACTCTGTCTAACTATGTCAATGGTAGGGATGTGCACCACGACATCTGGCTGACCACCCTCCCACCTCAGAATGCGGTGCACGCGATCAGAGACGTATCTGACCCTGGCATCCGAGAGGCAACAAACCATCCGGGAGTCTCTATCATGACCACAGAACCTCCTGTCTGTAACCCTCAGTATGGAGTCCCCTACCACTAACGCTCTCCTATTCTTCCTCCCTCCCTTCTGCACTGCAGAACCAGACTCAGTGCCAGAGATCCGGCTGCCGCAGCTTGTCCTATGTAACCCACCCCCACCCCACCCCCACCCCCCCCCGAACAGTATCCAAATCGGGAGACTTATTCTGGAGGGGAATGGCCGCAGGGGAACCTTGTACGACCTGCCCTTTCCCCTTCTCTCGCGGTCTGTTAGGAGCTGCAGCTGGATGCACTTCTTGCAGGTATCGTTGTCACACATATCACACATCCTGCAAGAGGAGCATTCCAACATCCAGCCTGGCACATTCTCTAGTCTGAACAAATAAAAAGAAGAAAAGCAGAAACTTAGCGGAACCTACCCTCGCCTCTGCCTTTTTCTCGCCGAAGCCTGATTGAGCCAAAGCCGTCCCACTCTGACTCAGTCCACTCCAACGATCACCGCTACGACGATGACCGCTGTATATGACGGTGTTTTTTTAAACCTTGCCGCGCTACGTCACGCGCCTGCGCAGTCTAGACTCTTTTCCACGAGCGGCTAAAGAAAAACGACCTTCTTTCCGCGATTGCTTCAGTCTTCCAATCTCATTCCCTTGCTTCGATTGAAACGCATCATTCTCCCGTTACTCGAGTCGCTGGACAGGAACATACCAGGAAGTGCAACGAAAGCGAGATCGGGATAGTAGATGGGCTCAATTGTCAGGAGTAAATACCGGATACGTGTTTTTACTTTCATCCAACAGTCATTCGAATAAATATAAGGACCAATGCTGAAAACACCGTTCCACGTCGCTGGAACATTTCTCTATTTCTCGATCTTGACAGATTCTCTGTCACTGTTCCCGGATTCCAATCGGCGAGTGGCGCTTCACACGCCGCAGTTCCAACCGTGCATGTAGAATCCCACTTTGTTTATTGCAGGTCCCTAATTATTGCCTTCCGCTGTGAAGCTGCTGCGCTCTGTACGTGACGAAGGGGTTGCTGCCGATAACATTGGGAGACTTCATCGAGAGGAGCAAATTCAAAAGCAGTTTATTTTCTAAATGAACAGTATCTGATACTAGAGTTATTAGTTTTTACTGAACGTCGGTAACTGTGACAATTGCCCATGTACAGCTAATGTCCTATGAGGGAGGAGGGTGCTCAGATTCCACGGCGGAAGCAGCACACTCGAAAACAATTAATTTCTCCAAGCAGGAAGGCTGATCAGTACTTTTACACACTAACTCATCCAAGCGCCCCGACCTCCACCACTACTTCATCATTTCCTGTCAGTAACCTTCCGACAGCCCCTTGCGTCAATTTACGAACATACAATCAATTCTGTATATTAAAACCGGTGCGCACCTGGCATCAACAATATACCAGCCACGCCAGTCGGTGCGCACCGGACATCAACAATATACATCAAGTCTAATGGAGTCGTGTCGTTTTTTTCCGGAAATCTACTATCATTATGTGAATGCGTGAGATCAGATCCTTCCGATGGATCTGCCGAATATAATCCTCCTGGACAGAAAACAGAGGAGGTTTGCAGCCATGGCCACATTTTTCAGGGGACAGACCGATGGACGAGGATGGATGAGAGTTTATGGCATACTCAGCCCAAGTTAGATGCACGCAGGGGGGTCCTGGGAGATCAGACACCTCAATACAGTCTCCCGCTCGGTCTGGCAATTGGTACCTGGGCACCAATCCTGAAGGCAGACCTACAGAGGCACCCAGAATATTGCAGAATACCATCCAGAAGTTAGATGTGAATTAAGAGCGCCTGCCTGTCGCGACATCTACAGGTAAACCATGTAATTTAAAAACAGGCAGTTCCAGTAATTTGGCTGTTTCTTTGTCAGAGGGGAGTTTAGGAAACAGACTATTAGGGCGGAGAGGACGTACAGGAGGCGGAAGGTTTCTTGAATAGTTTTTATCTGATCTATTTGATGTTGCACTATCTGATTTCTGAATGGACAGTGATCCCATTTCACACTGAGTTTCTGTTCCAGACACGCCAGTCGGTGCGCACCGGGCATCAACAATATACCAGCCACACCAACAGGTGCGCACCTGGCATCAACAATATACCAGCCACGCCAGTCGGTGCGCACCGGGCATCAACAATATACCAGCCACGCCATTCGGTGCACACCGGGCATCAACAACATACCAGCCACACCAATCCGTGCGCACCTGGCATCAACAACATACCAGCCACACCAATCCGTGCGCACCTGGCATCAACGATATACCAGCCACAACAGTCAGTGCGCATCTGCTTTCAACAATATACCAAGACATGTCAGTCGGTGCACTCCTGGCATCAACAATACTCCAGCCACGCGAGCCAGTGCGCACCTGGCATCAACAATATACCAGGCATGCCAGCCGGTGCGCACCTGCTATCAACGATGCTCCAGCTACTGGAGCCGGTGCGCACCTGTTATCAATGATGCTCCAGCTACTGGAGCCGGTGCGCACCTGTTATCAACGATGCTCCAGCTACTGGAGCCGGTGCGCACCTGTTATCAACGATGCTCCAGCTACTGGAGCCGGTGCGCACCTGCTATGAACGATGAACCAGCTACTGGAGTCGGTGCGCACCTGTTATCAACGATGCTCCAGCTACTGGAGTCGGTGCGCACCTGTTATCAACGATGCTCCTGCTACTGGAGTCGGTGCGCACCTGGTATCAACGATATACCAGCCACGGAACTCCGCCTCCCACTTGTCCGCCTTTTCCGACTTAAACTCCGAAACTTCAACGTTATTCAGTTGGATTCCATAGAGCGACAGTGGCTCTAAAAAAAAAAAATCCCGAAGCAAGTAACGGTCACTCACGTTTGCAGAATCACCATCGTCCTGCTTGCTGCAGCCACGAATATCTCTGTCGGGCTGACGGTCGCTTTCACATTCAATCGATTGGTGGCCATTTGTTTTGAGAAGCTGAAATCGAAATATTGCACCAAGAGAATCGCGGCAGCGGTTATAACAATGGTCAGCGTGCTGAGTTTCCTTGTCACAGCCCCTTGGTACTTTGTTCATAGGCCTAGTAGGTTTATTAATGGTGCAGATTTCGGCTGTAATATTACAAATGGGTTCCAACCCATTTCCTCCCGTCCATTCCGATATTACTGCTCAATGTTCTGATGGTCAGGCGGATTCTAGCAGCCAGTCGTGTCCGCAGGGGCCTCCGCAGCCGTAACGACGGAGATTATGACAAAGAGCCGGAGATGGAAAAACGAAAAAAAAATCTGTCGTTTTGCTCTTCAGTATAACGGGCAGTTTCATTTGATGTGGATGACGATGGTTTTGTTCATCATTTACAGAGGAGTAACGGGAGTGTTTTTTCTCTCTCTCTTATTCAGAGTCAAATTGCATCACATAAGCAATAGGGTTTATACTGCAAATTATCAGTTCCTGCACCAACACATATTTGTATCGTAACCAAAAGGAGAGTCCGAGCGGAGCTGAGGAGCGGGATAAAATATCCATTAAATATATTAACTTTATTTGTTACGACTTAGCTAGAGCACAATACTTATTTTTCAACGGTATGTATCTCCTACAATGACTTTACCTGTGAGAATGAAATAGGAATCAAAGTAAGATGACTATTAACAATATGCACTAAAGAGAACGGCAGAAAAGAAATTGAATGCCGACGGCTAATTATCTTTGTTTCTCAGTGCTGGTGTGGAGCCAGCCTCGTGAATGATTCGTGGTAGAGGATTTCACAGAACAGGGAAGAGATATAAAGGTTGCTATGGAGTGATGGAGTTATATGAACTGCTGGAATTCTGTTCCCGATCCGGCGACACAGGTTTCCCTAATATACCTATGCTATTTATATTGTTTGACTGAGATTATTCTTCCCCGTGTATGTTTCTCTCCAGCTTTTCTTTCATTTCCTAATCTCCATCACTCCAAACCTTTCCCTGTGACACAGGATTATGGCAAGAATAGGTCAGTAGCTTTAGTTCACGTTAATACAGAGGTCTGTGAAAAGCAAAGCGGGGCAGTGAGGTTAGCTTAGGGACTCAGGTCGAGCTGTAGGACCAGTTCTGACTTCACACAGCTAGAAGACTGCAGTGAGGCTGGTCCAGCCCCTGGTCAGATCATCCCTCGATCCTCTGTGGGTTGCCTACCGGAAGCACACTGGAAGCGACAATGCTGTGACCTACCCGCTGAACAGAGTGTGCTCCCTTTTGGGTAAACAGGGCTGAACAGTTAGAGTCACTCTCCTTTGATTTCTCAGCTGACTTCAATACCATACAACCGCCATCTTGGGGGAGGGGAGGAAGTTGCGTTCATGCAAGTTGGCACTTCCATTGTATCCTGAATAATGGACTACACGACCGTTTGTGGGGCTTCAGAGTTGTGTAAGACATCTGTTGTCGGCAGTACAATCTTCTAGGCGGCAGTTTCTGCTGGGGCGAAGTAAGGTAATGCCAACAGGCTGAATAAACAGGTTAGAATGAGTCAAACTGGACACACTGATGGCTGAAGTAGAACGGAGGACCCTATGGAAAATCCTGGCAGTTTTGGACCGTTGAGCAATGTGGAGCAAGAGATGAATCCACATATTTAAATTCCTCATCGTGGCCACCCACTGTGATCGGGTGGTGTAGAAGCAGTATGGTGTGGTCATCGAGTACGAAAGCCGTGAGGTAAGGTTTCAGCCCGAATAAAACATTCATAGACGTGTGTTCAGTTCTGGTGGTCACCTCATCAAAGGGATGTGGAACTGTGCTGAAGAGATTTCAAAAGAGATTAGAGAGCATGAGTTATGAGGACAGGTTGAGGGAGCAAGGACTTTTCACCTTCGAAGAGAATAAGATAATTTGATTGACGTGTAAGTAATAGTAAAAGCACAGGCCCAGGTAACTTTCAGCATGAACCTTTTAGCTAACACGACTGGGCAGAATATCATTCAGAAATGTGGGAGCGTGGACGCTTTCCTGGGGCCTTGGCCTTGGACACTTTAAAACCTATAAAATGCCGGTGAGTTAAATGGATGAGGGTTAAATATAAACGTTTGGTGCATTATCGTTCTCCAAAGGGCCTGTTCCAAGTTCTCTTCTCAATCATTTGAGAAGAGATGTTGGGACGTTTGAAGATTTGCCGTGAAATATATACGGTGCGCGCCTGTCATCAACAATACTGTAGCCACGCCAGCCGGGGCGCACCTGGCATCAGCAATTTCCCAGTTGCACAAGACGGTGCGCAGTGTCTATCAACAATATACAAAGCCACCCACGCCGGTCGGTGCGCAACTGGCAGCAACAACATAACAGGCACGAGTGCCGGTGCTCACCGGGCATTAAGAACATACCAGCCAAGCGTAGAGGAGCGCACCTGGCATCAACATAACACACAACCACACCCGCCTGTGCGCACCTGGCATCAACAATGCTGAAGCCACTGGAGTCGGTGCGCACCCGGCATTAACGATATACCAGCCGCGGTACTCCGACTCAAGCTTGTGGATATTTTCATTCTGTCCTCCTTTACCGACTTAAACTCCGAAATATCAACTTTACTCATTCGCATTCCACAGTTTGGAAAAGACTCAACAACGAATTGTGGAAGTGGAGTTCGCTCCCGTCGGAATAATAATCGAATTGTTTGATTAAAAGAGAAATCTGAATCTGCCGACACGCTGGATTACTTTGCTAAAATGATTCAATCTTTATTTCCGGAGGCTTACCTACAAACCTCGGAGATGGAAATGCCTCATAGAATCGGCTACTTAAAAACCTTGGGTTAAGGTAAAACTCGGCATGTGGTTGTGCGTTTTCTTCGTTTCGGAGACAGAAACCGTATTATTAAGCTTGCTAGAAAACAAACGTTGTTTCAATTTCACAGCTCTAAAATTCGCTTCTTCGAAGATTTTTCACGTGAAATTGTTCAAAATCGTTCGGAATTCGCCCCTGTTATGCGTACGGCTTATGAAAAACAGCTGTACCCATCTCTTTTGTACCCAACTAAATTAAGGCTTTTTGTCAAAAATTCTGGGGTTCGTCTTCTTGCGTCTTATTAATTCTCTCCCTGACGAGTCTGAAGTTTGAATGGTTTTCAACTGTCTGATTGTCTCACGATGTAAGGAGTGATGAAATTGGAAGATTTGATGGCTAGGTAAAGTCATTACCTTAAAATGCTCTTTTAGCTCTGAAAAAGACTGGTTTGGGTAGTTTTAAAAGAAGACTGGAATTACAATCACAATATAAATTATCATTAACTTATCCTATTGAAGCATGTTTGCTTAAATTGAAAAGTCAGTTTTATATTTCTGGGGATAAAAATGTTAACTTCCCAAATAAGGGCAGCTAAAGCTAAAAGACAAATTGTAAAGATTCGTGAAGAGAATGGGGATTTAGACATTGACAATATTTTTCAGGATTTTTATTCTGATCTTTATAAATCTCAACTTCCTGCAGATTCCTTGAAAATAAATGTTTTTTTTTACTAAATATTGAATTTCTAAATTTGTCAGGGATTACAACAGAACTTTAATAGGATGCAAATCTGGGCCGGGAAGTGGCAGATGGTGTTCAACCCAAATAAATGTGAAGTGTTTCATTTTGATAGGTCAAATTTGAACGCAAAATATAATACTAATTGAAAGTCACTTGGCTGTGTGGATGACAGGAGAGATCATGGGGACCGTATCAATAGAACACTCAAGGCGGCTGCACAGATTGACAGTTGTATTGAACGAGTGTATTTTGCTGTTCTTAATCAACAGTGGGATTGGTTTCAAGAGCCGTGAGGTAATGTTACAACTATGTAACTCCTTAGACGCCACTTAGAGTACTGTGTCTCCTCACTACATGAAGAATACTATCGAGAGAGTACAGAGAATTACAAGGACATTGTCTGGACAGGAGAGTGTGTCTTATGTGAATATGTTGAGTGAAATTGTATTTATTTCCTTGGCGGTCGGGGGATGAGACGTGAACTCAGAGAGGTGCACAGGATGATGAGGTGGATTGATCGCTTGGATATCCAGGGTGATTTTTTGTCTCCAGGACTGAACTGGATAACACGAGGGCACATAGTTTTAAGGTGCTTGGAAATAGGCACAAGGGGGATGTCAGAGGTAAGTTTTTTCACACTAAGAGTGGTAGGTTGGTGAAATACACTCTCAGTGACTGTGGTGGAGGCGGATACAATAGTGTGTTTTAAGAGATTCTTAGACAGGTACATGGAGCTTAGAAAACTAGAGGGCTATACAGTAGGGAAATGCTAGGCAGTTTCTAGTGTAGGTTACATGGTCTGCACAACATTGTGGGCCGAAAGGCCTGTAATGAGCTGTAGATTTTTTATGTTCTATGTTCTATACAGTGAAATGATAATATTTTTCTTTCGCCCTAGAACCTACGGACGATTATTATATCAATAAGTTGGCAGCAGAAATGAATATATCAGTTGGAAATATTAACACAAAAATCTTTCTATGACCATGTCACAATGATCTGTCCTGCCAGTGTCGTCTGAAAAGAAATCGGTTAAACCAGATGGCCACGTCCATGAAGTATGACTTCAAAGTTGATACGTTATTTTCACTAAGGTTTGCACTCGGAAATATTGAAGTTGTTGACACGATTGCGGGTTATTCAAAGGCAGCCAATTATCCTGGGAATAGTAATATTTTTAAAAATCCGGTATCCTTGCAAGGCATCAAGTGAGAGGGCCTGCCCATATTATCGCTGAGAGAGCATTAGAAATTTGCCGCTTCTCTCAGTTATGCGAATACCAATAACCTTGCGTATCCAAAGCATTTATTATCCCGTGTGCTATGTGCCAGCAGCAATAGACCACAGACTCATTTATAATGTTAAACAGCTATATTTCATTATCTATGCAGAATATAGACAACTAAACAAATTATTCCCCTAAATAAAAACTTAACTCTGTTTGCATTTGTTGCTCACAAACGGTGTCAGGTTTGGGAACAGTTCTTCTTAAATGTTAGTCAAACACAGTCCCAGAAATGTCAATCCAGATGATTCCAGAAATACACGGAAACAGGTGAGGGAAAGAAACTTGTAAATCCTCACTAAGATGGCACGAGGCGACGATCGCAGAAAATTCCAGAGGATTAACATTGGGAAAACAAGATAGCGGTGACAGTAGATTCCAGGATTTGAGCAGTGTTTCAAAATCCACCTAATGATATCACAAGGCGACAGTAATGGAATATACCGTAACAGAAGTAGTCGCCACCTAAAATATCCAAATCAATGTATGGGTTAATAAAAAGTGGTTGCCACAGGAATACACCAGAAATCCAAGTATGGATCATGTAATGTGACAGTCAGGTATCCAATATGCACTGTGTGTCGCTGATTATCTCAATCCTCTGGACATGGAGTCCGCTGCTATAGCGAACTCTTCAACCATCTCCACCCGGCTCTCTCCTGCTGGTACCACGCAGTCCACTGCTCCTTCTCTGCCGAATGTACCAGAAACCTGTCCGCATTTTATAATGACGTCATCCACCCGCCTCGTCCAGGCGATTAAAATGACGCTCGCAGTAAAAAAAATAATGTTGCAACGTAACAACTCCCACCAAGAAATGAGAGTTTTGCTCTGTAAGAGCAGATTTTAACTCCAAACTACAATAATGTGAAACAGTACATATACAATTACCATATAGCACACTACTGAATGATATAACATATTGCAAGAGCTTATACAAATATTAAATACCCTTCCCATATAAAAAATACATTGCAAGCTTAACACCTAGAAAGACAATCGGCAACTATATCATCCTTGTCTTTAATGTGAGTCATTGTGAGATCATACTCTTGTAAAATCAAGCTCCAATTCAACAACATTCTAATCTTGTTTTTCAACGTACTCAAGAACCCCAATGGATTATGATCTGTATAAATAACAAGTGGCATCTGAGCTCTGCAAACATAAACATCAAATTCTGCAAAGCCAAAATAAGTGACAATAATTTCTTTGATGCTTATTTAATTTCTTCGAAAGCAGGCCACAAGATGTTCAATATCATCATAATCATCCCTTTGTAGTAACACTGCTCCTGCAGCTTCATCACTGACATCCACTGCTGAGGAAAATGGCTTTGCAAAGTCAGGTGACCTGAGCACAGGTTTCCGACATAAGATGGCCTCCTGACCAGGCTCTGTTCATCAATTCTTTCACCCTTCTTCAATATGTTAGTCAATGGGAGGGCAATATCAGCAAAATTCCTACAGAACTTGCCATAATATCCGACCATTCCCAAGAGTCTTCTGTAAACCTTCCACCCGGCTGGAATGAATAACTCAGCGATTACCTGAACTTTTGCCTGATCAGGAACCAACCTGCCCTGATCTACAACGTAACCAAGACAGGTCACAGTGGCACGGCGAAATTCACTCTTAGCTACGTTAACTGTATGGTTGGCCTTAGAGAGCCTTTCAAGCAGCTTTTACACTGCAGAGATATGGACTCCCATATATCATTTCGTGTGACCAAGTCATCAACACAGGCGTCTGCGTGTTCTAATCCCTGAATGACAGTATTAATCATCCTCTGAAATGTTCCCGGAACATTCACATTCCAACTGGAAGAACATGGTATTCATACAACCCGGAAGGCGTTACAAAAGCAGAGATTTCTCTACCCCTATCCGTTAATGGAACACACCAATACCCTTTAAACAGATCGATTTACGTACGAAACTTAGCTTTTCCAACCTTGTCTACGCAATGATCCACTCTGGGGATTGGATAAGCATCTATTTTTGTTATAGCGTTCACCTTTCTGTAATCAGTGCAAAACCTGATACTAACATCTGATCTAGGTATAACGACACAAGGTGATCTCCATTCAGAGTTAGAATGCCTAATCATACCATTTGCTAACTTATGCACAATTTCCTGATCAGCAAGTTTACATTTTCCAACATTCATGAGATATGGATGATGCTTTATAGGTCTGGCATCACCAACATCTACATTACGTGAGGCCATTGCTGTTCTTTTTGGAACATCACGGAACAAATCCAGCAATTTCATGATCAACTGTTTCATTTGTTGCTGCTGCTGTGGTTTAAATGAGCCAGCTTTTCATTGAAGTTTTCTAAAATAGTGGAATTTGGCAATCTAGCCGGAACAATATATGGTTTAAAATGGGCCTCAGAAGGATCATCCATTAAACCTTCAGAGAGCTGAGATTCGCCCCGATTCACAGCAACCGCCACAGCTGCAGTCGGCATTTAACGGTACGGATTTATCAGGTTTAAGTGATAGAGGCATGTTGGTCTCCTTCTATTTGGTATTTTGACTACATAATCCACATCATTGACCTTAGGCACAATTTCATAAGGACCATGGAATCTGCCCTACAGAGTATTTGTCTGCGCAGAGAAAAGAACGAGCACCTTATCTCCTGTCTTAAATGGTCTAACTTTGGCTTTCTTATCACACTAGAGAAAAATATTATTATTTTACTCTGAGCAGATTTTAAGGCTTCGCTTGCTAGGTTGAAAGCCCTTTACCACCTGTCTTTGAACTTTTTGAACATAGTCCAACAGATTTATATGCAAGTCATTGTTGGTCCATTGCTCCATTAACAATGCCAAAGGACATCGAACCTGGTACCCAAACACAAGAAGAAAACAATTAACCATAACATGACCAGGTTTATGGTAATAGTGACAAACAGGTCCAGAACGTTTCTCTTTTAGTTGCTTTCTTTCATCTGTAAATTTGTCACTATTCCCAGATGTGATTTCTGGTTTACCCTGATTATCCATGCTAATTTTCTGGAAGTTCTTACTTGGGACAAACTTAGACATTTGGGTCAGAACAAACTCATCTGCTAGCTTAGCAACCTCCTGCAAAGTTGCAGCATCCTTCTCGTCTAAATATCATAATGAATGCACCCTTTAAACTTTTCAATTAAAACCAACTCTTTCAAATTGTCGTAATCATCATTCACATTTTTAGGTATGCACCAACGTTCAAAACACACAGACATTTCGTAAGCATGTTCCACATGTGTCTGGCTCACAGATTTTCAAAAATTCCTAAACTTTGTCCTATAGGCCTTTGGAACCAGTTTATACGCTTTAAGCAAAGCCTGTTTTACTATCTCATATTCAGCTGCATCTTCAACTGATAGTGCAGAATGAGCCTGCTGAGACTTACCTTTAATTACACTCTGCAACATGCGATGCCAATACTCTCTTGGCTACCGTACGCTCTGAGCAAATTTCTCAAAACGCTGCAAGTATTTAGCAACCTGGGCCTCATCAAATGGAGGAAAGAAATTTAACTCCCGACTGGCAACAAACCTTAATTGCATTGGAAAATGATCTGGAAGTGATGCACCGGCACCTGGATCTTAACCCGTTTCACGTTTCAGCTCGGCATCCTGAGCCCACTCAGCATTCATGAAATATTTTTTTATATATCTGGAGCAGGCTGTTGCGCAGTTAATGCCTGGTGTGGGGTGATAATGCTTGCCAAATACAGATAGCCGCTTTGTTCTTCTGTTGCTGATTTTCTACGGGTAAGCTGCTTGCACAATATATTTTCTCGGTTAAAGCTGATAGGGGTGTAGGACATTTTGCTTTTCGAGAGAAAAGGACCAGGACAAAACCCAGTTATTCCACGGGGAAGACGGACACTTCGTTATGGAAGACGCCGGGATTGAAGTCCGAACTCCGACGCTTTGAGCTGGAATAGCGTCACGCTGACTGTTACACGCGGTTAACTGACTGCTGAAGGTTTATTGTAGATGACGGTGTGGACATGGGTAATGTTCACGTCAATAAATGACTAATTATTTACGCATTTACTAAGGAAGCTCATGGTTAGTTGAGTTGAAGTCTGGCTGTTACTTGCATTTTAACTTCGGTTGCGTATTCTGTTTGCACGGATCTCTGCATCCACCAATTAACCGCTTCAAGAAGATTTATACAAGTAAGTTGATTCATTTAAATATGACAATTCAGCTACACTTATCTGTGGGAATACATTTAGTCAAGGTATGATATCGTCCCGCCACTGAGCTGTTGACGCTATTATTTGGAGCTGAGTGTACCTTCCACAAGCAGAAGCCGTGGATTGAGATCCACAATCTGCGGAGGGCCTGATCTGCGGTATTCACACCCAGCGATTAAGTTAAAGGCAAGAGTTCCAGGCACATTCTGCGGAAAGCCACCTCGCGAACGAAATGCTAAATCAGGACCAAAGTTGAATCTGTCATTAGCCCTTCGGTTTGCCGTACAGCGTTGTGCTGTGAGGGCTTTGAACACCTGAAGTTACTAATCAATATCTTAATTAGAGTTGTTAATCTCCGTGCTTTCGGATTAGTCTTCTCATGTGAGTCGAGGCTGGCACAGGTTTCCCATATTTAAAGGGAGCTCTCGTTTAGTGCCCGATTGAAGTCAGAGAGGGTGAATTAACTCGTGGTGACGCTCAGTGGCCCCTCCAAAGCTCTGATTCGACATTTAACCCCTGGTTTCCGTCTCTTCCTGGGGATCCTGCGGTGCCTCCTCACCTGGATCCAGTCCAAAGTGAGCGCACCAGGACTGAAAAACCACGCTGTCCTATCGACCCAATGAAGAAGCTGAACTTCTTCAGTCTGTGATCAAGACTTTTACCCTGGGTCTTTGGGTTCACAGGGTTCGAAAGGTCTCCTATTTACTGTTTTGTTGCGTGCTATATGCTATATTTCCTAGTGAAATGCAATTTTCCAGAGCTATGTGATCTTCCTATGCTTCCAAATAAAATGCAAAGCTTCTGAGCCAAAAGATCCTGCTCTGCTTCGGAGCGAAATGCAATGTTTCCAATTCACATGCCTTGCTTCCAAGTTACATGACGCAACTATATATTAACTAGAGTTGTTAAACTCATGTGTCTTTGGCATAATCTTTCTAAGCTATCTGTGGCAGGCACATGTTACCCGGAATCCACGATCAATTAAAGAGAACTCCCATTCAGGGCCCGGGTAGGGTCATTGTGTTGCAGAGGATGAATTGCCTCGCTGTGTCGTTCAGTCGTTCCTCCTAGGCTCCAATGTCGACGTTCAACCTCTTGTTTCCGTCTCTTCCTGGGGATCCTGCGATTCCTCCTCAGCTGGGTCCAGTCCTCCTTGGGCATACCATGACGGAGTCACTAAAGAGTGCTCCATACTTTTGCCAGGAGCTGAAGGCTATTATCTCTTGCAAAGTGAAAACAAGGAGCAAAGGTGACAGCAAGGTTTCGCTCAATGCCTTCACTGTTCACTTTTACCGTCAAAACATGTAGGAACCTTTGCTGATCCCAGTCATTTCCGATTGACAAAATTTCCTCCGCAAACTTCATCAGCACAGGCGTATCACAAGTGTGTGCTTAGCTCCCTCCTCTACTCGTTTTATCGTTGTGACGATAAAGGTGAGGGTACCTCCAATGCCATATTTAAGCTTACTAACGACGCCACTGTCGTTGGCCAAATCAAAGCTGGCGACGAATCAGCATACAGGAGTGAGATTGAAAATCTGGCGTAATGGTGATCCGGCAAAAGCCTTTCACTCCATTGCAAGAGGATCATAAAGCTTTATATTGCCTTAAGGGTCAGAGAAATTCAACCTTCTGTCAACTGACGGTTATTTTTTGCCGGGGACTCGAAATACCCTTCCTCTTTCTCTGTTCCTAATCAGCAAGCCCTGATTATTCCCTCATTCTCTCTTTTACAGTTAACTTGGTGACAATTGTGATCCTCTGCCGGGTAAAGTGCAGTCTCTCCAAGAGTGTCACTAGCTATTTGAAGGCCATGGCGGCGTCCGATCTCCTGGTCGTTCTCACCGATCCATGATGAAGGTGGACTGCTCGGAATTCCTTCCCGCTTTCATTTGTGAACGTCACTCACGTTTGCAGAATCACCATCGTCCTGCTTGCTGCGGCCACGAGTATCTCTGTCGGGCTGACGGTCGCTTTCATATTTAATCGATTGGAGGCCATTTGTTTCGAAAAGCTGAAATCGAAATATTGCACGGAAAGAATGGCGGCAGCTGTGATAACGTTTGTCAGCGTGCTGAGTTTCCTTGTCACAGCCCCTTGGTACTTTGTTTATAGGCCTAGTAGGTTTATTAATGGTGCAGATTTGTCGGGAGAATTACAAATAGTTTCCTGTCTTCACCAGCATGAGAAACATTTGACTCAGTTGATCGCATTTTAACCCCTTTCCTCCCGTTCTTTCTGATATTGCTGCTCAATGTTCTGACGGTCAGGCGGATTCTAGCGACCAGTCGTGTCCGCAGGGGCCTCCGCGACCGTAACGATGGAGGGAATGACAAAGACCCGGAGATGGAAAATCGAACAAAAATCTGTCGTTTTGCTCTTCAGTATAACCGGTAGTTTCATCTTGCTGTGGGTGACGAAGTTTTTATTTATCAATTACAGAAGAATAACAGGCGCTTTTAAAAAAAAAAAATCTTATTCTGACGCAAACTGCATCACATAAACAATTGGATTTATACTGAAAATTATCAGTTCCTGCACCAACGGTATGTATCTCCTACTATGACTTTACCTCTGAGAATGAAATAGGAATGAAAGTAAGATGACCATTAACAATATGCACTAAATAGAACGGCAGAAAAGAAACTGAATGCCGACGGTTAGTTTTCTTTGTTTCTCAGTGCTGGTGCGGATCCAACTTCGTGAATGATTCGGAGTACACTGCTTCACAGAACAGGGAAGAGATCTAAAGTTTGTGATGGTGTGATGGGGTTATGTGAACTGCTGGAATTCTTCTCCCGATCCGGCGACACAGGCTTCGCTAGTTTTCTATACCTATGCAATGTATATTGTTTGACTGAGATTATTCTTCCCCGTGTATGTTTCTCTCCAGCCTTTCTTTCATTTCCTAATCTTTCCCTGTGCACTTGCCTTTCGGAGTCTGTATATCTATGCTTGGTTGTCGCCTCCATCGCTACCTCTAGGCCTTTCTATATCCTCAAACCTCCGTTGATTAGTGAGTGACAGGGCTGTTGGCCGACAACTAGGTAGTCGGTATGTTTTAGGGTCGGAAATAGGGGTGTTGGGAGAGCGCAAGGCAATGGGATTATTTCACCGACTGACATGGGACTATAGTGAGAGCGGGGCAGTGTGATTAGTTTGGGGACTAACACAGAGCAATGGAAAGAGGGTGCGGCAGTGTGATTTGCTCGTGTACGGACACGGCTGTGGCGAGAGTACAGGGCGTTGTAGTTCTTTGGGCATAGGCACGGAACAGTGGCGAGTTAGTGCAGCGTTGGGATTAGTTCAGGGTGCAGGGAGAGAGTGGTGCATTTTGGTTAATTTGGAAGGTGCGAATGGGCTGTGAGAAAACTGGATTAATGAGATTAGTTTAGGGACAGACACGAGGCTGTGGGGACAGAGTGCGGCAATGGGATCGTTTGTGGACTGATATAGGATTATGGCAAGAATAGGTCAGTCGCTTTAGTTCACGTCAGGACACAGGTCTGTGAAACGCAAGCGGGGCATTGAGGTTAGTTTAGGGACTCAGGTCGAGCTGTAGGACCAATTCTGATTTCACACAGCTAGAAGACTGCAGTGAGGCTGGTCCTTTCTCACCTCCGGCCCCTGGTCAGATCATCCTTCGATCCGCTGTGGGTTGCCTACCAGGAGCAAACAGGAGGCGACAATGCTGTAATCTACCTGCTGAACAGAGTTTATCCCCTTTTGGATAAACAGGGCTGAACAGTAAGAGTCATGCTCCTTTGATTTCTCCACTGTCTTCAATACCATACAACCACCATCTTGGGGGGGGGGGGGAGGAAGTTGCGTTCATGCAAGTTGGCACTTCCATTATCCTGAATAATGGACGACTTGACCCTTTGTGGGGCTTCAGAGTTGTGTAAGACATCTGTTGTCGGCAGTACAATCTTCTATGCGGCAGTTTGTGCTGGGGCAAAGTAAGGTAATGCCAACAGGCTGCATGAACAGGTTAGAATGAGTCAAACTGGACACTGATGGCTGAAGTAGAACGGAGGACCCTATGGAAAATCCTGGCATTTCTGGAACGTTGAGCAACGTTGAGCAATGTGGAGCAATATCTTGCTCATATTTAAATCCACATATTTAAGTTCCTCATAGTGGCCACCCACTGTGATAGAAGCAGTATGGTGTGGTCATCGAGTACAAAAGCCGTGAGGTAACGTTGCAGCCCGAATAAAACATTCATAGACTACACGTGTGTTCAGTTCTGGTGGTCTCCTCATCAAAGGGATGTGGAACAGTGCAGAAGAGATTTCACAAGAGATTAGAGAGCATGGGTTATGAGGACAGGTTGAGGGAACAAGGACTTTTCACCTTCGAAGGGAATAAGATAATTTGATTGACGTGTAAGTAATAGTAAAAGCATAGGCCCAGGTAACTTTTAGCATGAACCTTTTAGCTAACACGACTGGGCAGAATATCATTCAGAGATGTGGGAGCGTGGACGCTTTCCTGGGGCCTTGGCCTTGGACACTTTAAAACCTATTAAATGCCTGTGAGTTAAATGAATGAGGGGTAAATTTGGTGCATTATCGTTCTCCAAAGGGCCTGTTCCAAGTTCTCTTCTCAATCATTTAAGTAAGAGATGTTGGGACGTTTGAAGATTTGCCGTGAAATATATACAGTGCGCACCTGTCATCAACAATACTGTAGCCACGCCAGTTGGTGCGCACCAGGCATCAACAATATTCTAAACATGCCAGCCGGTGTGCACCTGGCATCAGCAATTTACCAGTTACACAAGCCGGTGCGCAGTGTCTATCAACAATATACATAGCCACCCACGCCGGTCGGTGCGCACCTGGCAGCAACATAACACACAGCCACACCAGCCAGTTCCTGGCATTAACAATATACCAGATATGCAAGCTGGTGCGCACTTGTCATCAACAATGCTGCAGCCACTGGAGTCGGTGCATGAACGATATACCAGCCGCGGAACTCCGACTCACGCTTGTGGACATTTTCATTCTGTCACCCATTTCCGACTTAAACGCCGAAATTTCAAATTTACTCAGTTGCATTCCACAGTTGTCTAACCTCTCGTCAACAATGGATTGTGGATGTGGAGCTCGCTCCCGTCGGAATAATATTCGAATTGTTTGATTAAAAGAGAAATCCGAATCTAACGACACGCTGGATTACTTTGCTAAAATGTTTCGATCTTTATTTCGGGAGGCTTGCCTACAAACCTCGGAGATGGAAATGCCTCATAGAGTCGGCTACCTGAAAACCTTGGATTAAGGTAAAACTCGGCATGTGGTTGTGCGTTTTCTTCGTTTCGGAGACAAAAACCGTATTATTAAGCTTGCTACAAAACAAAGGTTGATTCAATTTCACAGCTCTAAAATTCGCTTCTTCGAAGTTTTTTCGCGTGAAATTGTTCAAAATCGTTCGGAATTCGTCGCTGTTATGCTAAGGCTTATGAAAGACAGCTGTACCCATCTCTTCTATACCCAGCTAAGTTAAGGCTTTTCGTCAAAACTTCTGGGGTTCGTATTCTTGCGTCTTATTAATTTTCTACCTGACGAGTCTGAAGCCTGAAGTTTGAATGGTTTTCAGCTGTTTGATTGTCTCACGATGTAAGGGGTGATGAAATCGGAAGATTTGATGGCTAGGTAAAGTCATTACCTTAAAATGCTCTTTTAGCTCTGAAAAAGACTGGTTTGGTTAGTTTTAACCTCAAAAGTCACAGCGAGGGAACTGCCGAAAGGCTCAGTTAACTCTGAGCTTTCTAGATTTTTTTTTTTCTGTTTGCGGCATTTCAATGAACTAATTGCTTTTTCGCTTTGTATGCTTTTAATCGGGACTTTTAAGTAATTATCTGGGTTTCTTTACGCTTTAAAGATAGACTTGATATTCTTTAAATGGCGATTGTTTCTCTTCTGAGCAAATATTTCAAGATTTTTTTTTCTGGACGTGCTTTTTCTCCTTATTTAATGTTATGAAGTCTATGTTCAAAATGAAAGGTCAAATCAAATTATGTTCTCTTTAGATCAGTTGAACTGTATACCAACTGTAATGAGTCCTATATCCGGAAGGGGGAGATAGAGTTTACTTTTTTAAGTTTTTTTATCTTTTATACAGACAGGTGGAGTTTGTAATTGCATTTCATTCATTTTTGGGGGGCTTGCTTCGAATGATATCGACTTATTTCTGGCCTTTCTAGTTTGGGCGTTTTTCGACTATTCATAGTCGACCCTGGACTTCTAGTTAATGTTCAGGAAT
The DNA here is from genome assembly GCF_048418815.1 of Hemitrygon akajei. NCBI lineage: Eukaryota > Metazoa > Chordata > Chondrichthyes > Myliobatiformes > Dasyatidae > Hemitrygon > Hemitrygon akajei. Next base: position 49,134,601 of record NC_133147.1, on the reverse strand, counting down.
GTGAATATGATGCTATTGTTATCTCTAATCACGCTCCTTTAAACGTAACGTATGAACTGAAAGAGGTTGCTTCCATAAGACCACTTTGGCGCTTTCCAGAACATTGGTTGCAAAGTTCAGAATTTGTTTGGTTTATTGAAACTCAGATAAAAGAGGTTGTATTTTTTCTCTTTAATAATACGGGAAACGTTTCAAAGTTAGTGATTTGGGATACATTTAACGCTTACAAGATTAGAAGATTTAGAGGTTAAAATGAAATTTTAAAAGATTTAAAACATTAAAATATTTAGATAACATCAATGCAACCTCTCCAAATACTAATTTGTTTAAAAGAAGACTGAAATTACAATCTCAATATAAATTATCATTAACTTATCCTATTGAAGCATATTTGCTTCAATTGAAAAGTCAGTTTTATAAGGCAATTAAGGGCAGCTAAAGCTAAAAGACAAATTGTGATGATTCGTGAAGAGAATGGGGATTTAGTAAGTAATCATGAAGACATTGACAATATATTTCAGGATTTTTTTTCTGATCTTTATAAATCTCAACTTCTTGCAGATTCCTTGAAAAGAAATGTTTGTTTATTTACATAAGATTAAATTTCTAAATTTAATTTCTAAATGTTTCTAAAATGAAAATGATATACCAGTCACGCCAGCTAGTGCGCACCTGGCATCAACGATATACCAGCCACAACAGCCAGTGCGCACCAGCTATCAACAGTATACCAAGACATGCCAGTCGGTGCGCTCTTGGTATCAACAATATACCAGCCACTCGAGCCAGTGCACATCTGGCATCAACATAATTCACAACCACATTAATCGGTGCGAACCTGGTATCAACAATATACCAGGCATGCCAGCCGGTGCGCACCTGCTATCAACGATGCTCCAGCTACTGGAGTCGGTGCGCACCTGGTATCAACAATATACCAGCCACGGAACACCGTCTCCCACTTGTCCACCTTTTCCGACATAAACTCTGAAATTTCAACTTTATTCAGTCGGATTCCATAGAGCGAAAGTTATAACTATGTCTATCCTCAGTAGCTCTAAAAAAAAAAATCCTGAAGCCGGTAATGGTAAGCTTCAGAAAACAGAGGAGATTTCAAACGAGCGACCCTGGGTAAATAGATTCGAGGCTGAGATCAGCTATATTGCTGCTGAACTAACTCAACTAAAAGAATGATTTCTCCTTCTGGAGGAAAATAATTGACTCCTTGAGCCTTGATCTTAAAGAGGTTAGTCGAAATGCGGCTGATATTTCTTCTCGTTTGGAAAAGGCTCAACAAAGGATTGTGAATTTGAAACTTGTTCCCGTCGGAATAATATTCTATTTGTTGGATTAAAATAAAAATCAGAATATGCCGACACACTGGATTATTTTGATAAAATATTTCAATCTTTATTTCTGGAGGCCTGCCTGCAACCCCTGGAGATCGAAATGGCTCGTCGAGACGGCTACTTAAAAACCTTGGGTCAAGGTAAAAATCGGCATGTGGTTAGGCGTTTTCTTTGTTTCAGAGACAAAAACCGTATTATTAAGCTTGCTAAAAAACAAAAGGTTGTTTCAATTTCAAAGCTCTGAAATTCCCTCCTTCAAAGGTTTTTCAAGTGAAATTGTACAAAAGCGTTCGGAATTCGCCACTGTGATGCTTACGGCTTATGGAAAACAGCTGTACCCATCTCTTCAATACCCAGCTAAAGTAAGGCTTTTCGTCAAAAATTCTGGGGTTCGTATTTTAAATGACCCAGCTGAAGCTTGATTTTTATTAATTCTCGCCCTGACGAATCTGAAGCCCAGAGTTTGAAGATTTACAGTTGTTTGATTGTCTCGCGATATAAAGAGAGATGAAATTGGAATATTTGATGGCTATAGAAAGTAATTACCTTAAAACGCTCTTTTCACTCTGAAAACGACTGGTTTGGGTAGTTTTAACCTTAAAAGTCACAGCGAGGCAACTGTCGAAAGACTGTAGTTAACTCTGATCTATCAAGATTTTTTTTTCTGTTTGCAGCATTTAAATGATCTAAATGCCTTTTCGCTTTGTAGGCTTTTATTCAGAACTTTTAAGTAATTTTCTGGGTTTTTTACGCTTTAAAGATTGATTTGAGATTTTAAAGATAGCGATTGTTTCTTTTCTGAGCAAATATTTCAAGATTTTTTTCTGGACGTGCTTTTTTTCCTTATCTAAAATTATGAAGTCTATTTTTAAAACTGAAGCTTAAATGAAATTCAGTTCTCTTTCGCTCAGTTGAACTGTATACCGACTGTAATGAGTTCTATATCCGGAAGAGGGAGATAGAGATTACTTTTTTTTCATTTTTTTTCTTTTATTCAGGCAGGTGGAGTTTATAATTTCTTTTTATGCATTCTTTGGGGCGTGCTTTGATTGATATAGACTTATTTCGGGGATTTCTAGTCTGGGTGTTTTTTTCCCATTTTTAATATTCTTATTTTTAATCCCCATTATGGAATCCGGAGTGTGCGCAAATAATTATTATTGCTGTTTATCTCCACCTTTTTCAACTACTTTACCCTGACATGCGAATAACTACTTGCTTTTAGATGTAAAGTCTCATGATGATATTTAAACAGTTAAATGTTTTAAGTTGGAATGTTCGTGGTTGGAATCATCCTATTAAGGGCAAGAAAACATTTAAAGCTATCAAACGATTACAACTTGATATAATCTTTGCACAAGAGACGCATATCAGGTTATGTGATAAAAATTGATTTTTAGCTTTAGGAAGGATCCTCGGTCCATGCAAATTCTCAAAGTACAATTAGAGGTGTTCCTATTTTTACTGATTCCAATATTCCTTTTTAACCAGGAGGATACTTAGCTGATATTAATGGTAGACTTTTGAATCTTAAAGGAATAATTTACAACAGGAAAATAGTTTTGGTTAATATATATCGACCGAATAGTGATGATCCCTCATTCTTTTAAGCTGTTTTTGCTCTATTCCCTGATCTAAATGAATATGTGTTATTAATCGGTGGTGATTTTAATACTTGTTTAAATAATATAATGGATAAATCTTCATCCAGACATCTACTCCCTAATCGTTGTGCATCACTTATTAATTACATTTTAACGGATTATGGCTTAATTGAAATTTGGTGACATATGCATCCTTGTGATAGAGAATATTTTCTCTTTTCACAAGTTCTTAATAAATATTCGAAGATCGACTATTTTATAGTCGACCCTAGACTTCTATTTAATGTTCTGAGATGTGAATATGACACTATTGTTATCTCTGATCACGATCTTTTAAACTTAATATTTGAACTGAAAGAAGTTGCTTCTATAAGACCACTTTGGCTCTTCCCAGAACATTTGCTACAAAGTTCAGAATTTGTTGGGTTTATTGAAACCCAACAAAATAAACGTTTCAAAGTTAGTGATTTGCGATACAATAAAAGCCTATTCACGTGGTCAGATTATTTCGCATATAGCTAAGTAGAAGAAACAGACAAGAATGGAACTAGAAAAAAAATTCTAAAAAAATTAAATATTTAGATAACATCAATGCAAACTCTCCAACTACTGATTTATTTAAAAGAAGAGTGGAATTACAATCACAATATAACGTATCCAATTGAAGGATATTTGCTTAAATTGAAAAGTCAGTTTTGAATTTCTGGGGATAAAAATAATAAGCTTTTAGCTTCCTAATTAAGAGCAGCTAAAGCTAAAAGACAAATTGTGAAGATTCGTAAAGAGAATGGGGATTAAGTAAGTAATCATGAAGACATTGACAAAATTTTTCAGGATTTTATTTTGATTTTTATAAATCTTAATTTCCTGCAGATTCCTCGAAAATGAAATTTTTACATAAGATTAACTTTCTAAATTTAATTTCTAAATAATTTTCTAAAATGAAAATGATGTACCAGCCACGCCAGCCGTTGCGCACCTGGAACCAACAATATACCAGCCACGCCAGCCAGTACACTGCTGGCATGATACACATCCACGCCAGTCGGTGAGCACCTGACATCAACAATGCTCCAGCCAGTCGAGCCGGTGCTCACCTGGCATCAACCTGTCACGAGAGACACGACAAGATGAGAAAGGGGTTGCTGAAGACATTGACTGAATTATGGAATATTTCCGGAGGACTGAGAGAAAGTCTGTCACAACGCTGTTTAAGGGAGGGAGGCAGAAGGAAATGAATAGGCCAGTTAGCCTGAATTCACTGGTTGGGAAAATGTTGGGTGAGATTTTGTAGATAAAGTAGGCCAATGTCGGCAGGGTAGTCTGTGCATGTTGTTTACTTGAAGGCATTTGACAAGATGCCGCATATGAGGCTGCTTTAAATCGAACATGGTATTCATAAAGCCCAGAAGTCGTTACAAAAGCAGAGATTTCTCTACCTCTATCCGATAATGGAAAACACCAATACCCTTTAAACAGATCGATTTTCGTAAGAAACTTAGCTTTTACAACCTTGTCTACACAATGATCCACTATAGGAATTGGATAAGCATCTGTTTTTGTTATAGCGTTCACCTTTCTGTGATCAGTGCAAAACCTGATACTAACATCTGATTTAGGTATAACGACACAAGGTGATCTCCATTCAGAGGTAGAATGCCTAATAATGCCATTTGCTAACTTGTACACAATTTCCTGATCAGCAAGTTTACATTTCTCAGCATTCATGCGATACGGATGATGCTTTATAGGTCTGGCATTACCAACATCTACATCATGTGAGGCCACTGCTGTTCTTTTTGGAACATCACGAAACAAATGCCGAAATTTCAGAATCAACTGCTTCATTTGTTGCTGCTGCTGTGGTTTAAATAAGCCAGCTTTCAATTGAAGTTTCCTAAAATATTGGAATTTGGCAATCTAGCCGGAACAATGTATGGTTTAAAATGGGACTCAGAAGGATCATCCATTAAACCTTCAGAGAGCCGAGATTCGCCCCGATTCACAGCAACCGCCACAGCTGCAGTCAGCATTTAACGGTACGGATTAATCACGTTTATGTGATACAGCCATGCTGGTCTCCTTCTATCTGCTATTTTGACTACATAATCCACATCATTGACCCTAGGCACAATTCCGTAGGGTGCATGGAATATGCCCTTCAGAGTATTTGTCTGCACAGGGAAAAGGACGACCACCTTATCTCCTGGCTTAAATGTTCTAACTTTGGCTTTCTTATCACACTAGAGTAAAATATTCTTATTTTACTCTGAGCAGATTTTAAGGTTTCCCTTGGTAGGTTACAAGCCCTTTACCACCTGTCTTTGAATGTTTAAACATTGTCGAACAGACTTATATGCAAGTCATTGTTGGTCCATTGCTGCATTAACCTCGAACCTGGTGCCCAAACACAAGAAGAAAACAATTAACCATAACATGACCAGGTTTATGGTAATAGTGACAAACAGGTCCAGAACGTTTCTCCTTTAGTTGCTTTCTTTCATCTGTATATTTGTCACTATTCCCAGATGTGATTTCTGGTTTACCCTGATTATACATGCTATTCTTCTGGAAGGACTTACTTGGGACAAACTTAGACTTATGGGTTAGAATAAACTCATCTGCTAGCTTAGCAACTTCCTGCAAAGTTCAAGCATCCTTCTCGTCTAAATATCATAATGAATGCATCCTTTAAACTTTTCAATTAAAAGCAACTCTTTCAAATTGTCGTAATCATCATTCACATATGCACCAACGTTCAAAACACACAGACATTTCCTAAGCAAATAGCACATGAGTCTGGCTCACAGATTTTCTCAAATTCCTAAACCTTTGCCTGTGGGCCTTTGGAACCAGTTTATACGCTTTAAGCAAAGCCTGTTTTACTATCTCATATTCAGCTGCATCTTCAACTGATAGTGCAGAATGAGCCTGCTGAGCCTTACCTTTAATTACACTCTGCAACATGAGACGCTAAAACTCTCTTGGCCACCGTACGCTCTCAGCAAGTTTCTCAAATCGCTGCAAGTATTAGCAACGTGGGCCTCATCAAATGGAGGAACGAACTTAATTCCCATCTGGCAACAAACCTTAAATGCATTAGAAAATGATCTGGAAGTGATGCACCGGCACCTGGATCTTAACCCGCTTCACGTTTCAGCTCGGCATACTGAGTCCACTCAGCATTTGTGATATAGTTTTTTAATGTCTGGAGTGGGCTGTTGCACAGTTAATATCTGGTGTGGGGTGATAATGCTTGCCAAATACAACGAGCCGCTTTGTTCTTGTTCCTGATTTTCTACGGGTAAGCTGCTTGCACAATATATTTTCCCGGTTAAAGCTGATAGAGGTGTAAGAAAATTTGCTTTTCGAGAGAAAAGGACCAGGACAAAACCCAGTTATTCCACGGGGAAGACGGACAATTCGTTCTGTAAGACGCCGGGATTGAAATCCGAAATCCGACGCCTTCAGCTGGAACAGCGCTCGCGCGGACTGTTACACTGCGGTTACCGGACTGCTGAAGGTTTATTGCAAATGACGGTGTGGACATGGGTAATGTTTACGTCATTAAATGACTAATTATGTACGCATTTACTAAGGATGCTCATGGTTAGTTGAGTTGAAGCCTGGCTGTTACTTGCATTTTAACTTCGGTTGCGTGTTCTGTTTGCATGGATCTCTGCATCCACCAATTAACCCCTTCAAGAAGATTTATACAAGTAAATTGATTCATAGAAATATGACAATTCAGCTACACTTATCTGTGGGAATAAATTTAGTCAAGGTATGATATCATCCCGCCACTAAGCAGTTGACGCTATTATTTGGAGCTGAGTGTGCCATCCACAAACAGAAGCCGTGGATTGAGATCCACAATCTGCGGAGGGCCTGATCTGCGGTATTCACACCCAGCGATTAAGTTAAAGGCAAGAATTCCAGGCACAAGCTGCGGAAAGCCACCTCGCGAACGAAATGGTAAATCAGGACCAAAGTTGAATCTGTCATTAGCCCTTCGGCTTGCCGTACAGCGTTGTGCTGTGAGGGTTTTGAACACCTGAAGTTACTAATCAATATCTTAATTAGAGTTGTTAATCTCCGTGCTTTCGGATTAGTCTTCACATGTGAGTAGAGGCTGGCACAGATTTCCCATATTTAAGGAGAGCTCCCATTGAGTGCCCGATTGAAGTCATTGTGTCGGAGAGGATGAATTAACTCGTTGTGACGCTCAGTGGCCCCTCCAAAGCTCTGATTCGTCATTTAACCCCTGGTTTCCCTCTCTTCCTGGGGATCCTGCGGTGCCTCCACATCTGGGTCCAGTCCAAAGTGAGCGCACCAGGACTGAAAGACCACGCTGTCCTATCGACCCAATGTAGATGCTGAACTTCTCCAGTCTGTGATCAAGACATTTACCCTGCGTCTTTGAGTTCACAGGGTTCGAAAGGTCTCCTATTTACTGTTTTGCTTCGTGTTATATGCTATATTTCTGAGTGAAATGCAATTTTTCTGAGCTATGTGATCTTCCTATGCTTCCAATTAAAACGCAATGTATTTGATCTATATGATCCTGCTCTGCTTCAGAGCGAAATAAATTCTTTCCAATTCACATGCCTTGTTTCCAAGTGACATGAGGTAACTATATATTAACTAGAGTTGTTAAACTCATGTGTCTTTGGCATAATCTTGCTAAGCTATTTGTGGCAGGCACATGTTTCCCGGAATCCACGATCATTTAAAGAGAACTCCCATTTAGTGTCCGGGTAGGGTCATTGTGTTGGAGAGGATGAATTGCCTCGCTGTGAAGTTTAATCGCTCCTCCTAGGCTCCAATTTCGACGTTTAACCTCTTGTTTCCGTTTCTTCCTGGGGATCCTGAGATTCCTCCACAGCTGGGTCCAGTCCTCCTTGGGCACACAATGACGGAGTCACTAAAGGGTGTTCGATACTTTTGGCAGGCGTTGAATGCCATTACCTCTTACAAAATGAAAACAGGGGACAAAGGTGACAGCAAGGTTTCGCTCAATGCCTTCAGTGTTAGCTTTTACCGTCAAAACAATGAGGAACCTTTGCAGATCCCAGTCATTTCCGATTGACAAAATTTCCTCTTCAAACTTCATCAGCCCAGGCGTTTCACAGGTGCATGCTTAGCTGCCTGCTCAACTCTTTTTATCGTTGTGACGATAAAGGTGAGGTTAGCTCCAATGCCACATTTAAGCTTACTAACGACGCCACTGTCGTTGGCCAAATCAAAGCTGGCGACGAATCAGCATACAGGAGTGAGATTGAAAATCTGGCGTAATGGGGTTACGGTAAATGCCTTTCACTCCATTGCAAGAGGATCATAAAGCTTTATATTGACTTAACGGTCAGAGAAAGTCAACCTTCTGTCAACTGACGGTTATTTTTTGCCGGGGACTCGAAATACCCTTCCTCTTTCTCTGATTATTCTCTCATTCTCTCTTTTACAGTTATCTTGGTGACAATTGTAATCCTCTGCCGGGGTAAGTGCGGTCTCTCCAAGTGCGTCACTAGCTATTTGAAGGCCATGTGATCATGTCCGATCTCCTGGTCGTTCTCACCGATCCATGATGGAGAGGTGGACTGCTCGGAATTCCTTCCCGCTTTCATTCGTGAACGTCACTCACGTTTGCAGAATCACCATCGTCCTGCTTGCTGCGGCCTCGAATATCTCTGACGGGCTGACGGTCGCTTTCACATTCAATCGATTGGAGGCCATTTGTTTTGAAAAGCTGAAATTTAAATATTGCACGGAAATAATGGCGGCAGCGGTGATAACGATGGCCAGCCTGCTGATTTTCCTTGTCACAGCCCCTTGGTACTTTGTTTATAGGCCTAGTGCAGATTTCGGCTGTCGTATTACAAATAGTTTCCTGTCTTCACCAGCATGGGAAACATTTGACTTAGTTGATCGCATTTTAAACCATTTCCTCCCGGTCTTTCTGATATTGCTGCTCAATGTTCTGACTGTCAGGCGGATTCTAGCGGCCAGTCGTGTCAGCAGGTGCCTCCGCGGCTGCAGGGATGGAGAGAATGAGAAAGACCCGGAAATGGAAAACCGAAAGAAAACTGTTGTTTTTTCTCTTCACTATAACGGGCTGTTTCATCTTGCTGTGGGTGACGAAGGTTTTATTTATCAATTACAGAAGAGTAACGGGCTTTTTTTTTTTATCCTATTCTGACCCAAATTGCATCGCATAAACAATTGGATTGGACTGCAAATGATCAGTTCCTGCCCCAACGGTATGTATCTCCTACATTGACTTTACCTGTGAGAATGAAATAGGAATCAAAGTAAGATGAACATTAGCAATGTGCACTAAAGAGGACGGCAGAACATAAATTGAATGCCGACGGCTAATTATCTTTGTTTCTCGGTGCTGGTGTGGAGCCAACCTCGTGATTGATCCGGGGTAGAGTATTTCACAGTAAAGAGTGAAGAACTAAAGTTTGTGATGGAGTGATGGGGTTATTTGAACTGCTGGAATTCTGCTCCCCAGCCGGCGACAGAGGCTTCACTAGATTTCAATACCTCCGCTCTGTAAATTTTTTGACTGAGATTATTCTTCCCTGTGTATGTTTCTCTCCGGCATTTCTTTCGGTTCGCCTCCGTCGAAACCCCTAGGACAGTGGGATTAGTTTGGGGACAAATTTAAAGAGGGTGGGGCAGTGTGGTTTGTTCGTGGACGAACCAGGCTGTGGCGCGTGTGCAGGGAAGTGCATTTCTTTGGGCGTTGGCATTGGACTGTCACGAGTTTGTGGAGCTATGGAATTAGTTCAGAGTGTGGGGAGAGAGTGGGGCATTGTCGTTCATTTGGAACGTGACAAGACTGGATCAGTGATATTAGTTCAGTACAGATACGGGGCTGTGGGGAGAGACTGAGGGAGTGAGATCGGTTCGTGGACTGACAAAGGACTGTGGGGAAGGAGTAGAGCAACGTGGTTGATTTGGGGAACTGAAACAGGTTTGTGCCGAGAGAGAAGCAGTGGGATTAGTCCAGGGACTGAGACGTAGCTGTGGATATGAAAGTGGGGCAGCGTCATTCGTTTGGAGGGGGCACAGGACGATGGCAAGAATAGGTCAGTTGGTTTAGTTCACTTCAAGACACAGGGCTGTGGAGAGCGAGCGGGGCAGTGAAGTTAGCAGGGACTCACGTGGAGCTTCAGGGCTGGTCTTGTTTCACCTCCAGCCCCTGGTTAGATTATCTCTCGATTCGCTGTGGTTTGCCTGCCAGGAGCACACTGGAGGCGACAATGCTGCCACCTACCGGCTGAACAGAGTTTACCCCCATTTGGATAAGCACGGCTGCACTGTAAGAATCATGTTATTTAGATTTCTCAAGTGTCTTCAATAACATACAATTATCACTCCTGTGGGTGAGGGTAGTTGCGTTCATGAATAATGGACTATGTGACCGTTTGTGCGCCTTCAGAGCTGTGTACGACATGGATAAAAGCGTCTTCTACCAGTCAGTTGTCGGCAGTACAATCTTCTATGCGGCTGTATGCTGGGACAGAGGCATCCACACAGATAATGCCACACATTAGAAGTGCTGGCTCTGTGATAGGAGTCAAATTGGACACCCTGAAAGCAGCTGGTTGAACGGAGGACCTTACGGAAAATCATGGCAATTCTGAAAAATGTTGCTAACAATCGGCATGCCTTCTTGGCTGAACACTTTTTGTAATAGATTAAGAAAAACGTGGTCGGCTCATTCAGAATGTTAGAAGGAAGGGAATCCAGGGAAAGCTACCTTAACTGTTTTGAAATTGGCTTGCTCATGGTAGGAAGAGAGTCGTTGTAGTTTTAAGTTTTTTCTGCATAGAGGTCGCTGGCAACTAATGTAACGCAGGGATATGCTCTTGCACGTCTGTTCTTTGTAATGTTTATACTTTGGTGGGTCGAATGTCAACGCAGAATACAAGATTAATGATAGAACGTTGAACAATATGGAGGAAAAGAGGAATCCTGGAGGTCCGCACATTTAAAATCCTTAGCGTGGCCACGCGCTTTGGTTTAGAAGCAGTATGGTGTGTTCATCAGTCGGGGTATCGATTTCAAAAGCCGTGAGGTAACGTTGCAGCCTGAATAACACACTCATAGACCATTGTGTTCAGTTCCTAAGACCTTTGCCAAGTACAGTATATCTCTTCATTATCTCTTTTACATTATCAGACTTTGAAAATGGATATCATCCGGTGTTTCCTGGAACCCTAGTGGTTCCACAAGAGATCACCAACTTTTCTGCGAGAATGTAATGTAAAAAAAAAATGATCATCATTTTTAGAACTTGGCTCATCGTGCTGTGATAGAGCAGCACGTTTTAAATTTAGTTAGGGGGCTCTAGCAGTTATGGTCCGGACCGGAACCCGCATTCCGGATCATGATCAGGTCCGTTTAACCAGACTCCGGGTTTTGTAGCCGTCCCTCCTTAAGCCAAATAGCAGCAGCTTGGCTAAAGGAGGCGCAGCTGATGCCGATCGTCTGGCAGGTGTATATAAGGGGCTCTGGGACTGAGTCTAGTTGGGGGGTCGTCCTGTTCCTCTGTTTGTCTTGTACCTGCTGTTCCGTCCGGTTCGCCTTGTTCGCACTGTCGCGCTGTTCGCCTGTCAATTCCGTTTCGACCACGGCTTGGAGTTCCCACCGCTAATCATCTAGTTCTGTAAGTCCGTTCTCGTAGTCACCCTGGACCGAGCGCCCTTCCGATCCGTTGCCTCCGTCGGGTAAGCAGGCCGGACCGCCGTTGCCCGGCGGAGTACTCTGACGGGAGACTCCTACCCCTCTCTTCCGACGGGTTGTGCACCGCAACCTGCCCAGGTGCCCTGCATCATGCCCAGGCCCCTGTGTTCCTGCCTGGGAGGCCGGCCCTGCCCAGATGGTATGCGGCCCGCCCAGCGGGCTATCCTGCCAGCATTCCTTGTCGCATAAACCGATCCTTTAGCCTAGCCAGGGTCCTGCCTTCGCCTTGAACTCCAGGGTCCTGCCTTCGCCATGAACTCTCAGAACCCCAAGATCACCTTTGCATGACACGGTCTCCCCATCTTGTTCTATCCTTTAGTTGTTCCCGTCCTGCCCCTAGTACTTCACTGCCTGCGTCCTGCATTTGGGTCCAGACTCCAAGTCCCCTTGTGACACTAGCCCAGTATGTCAGTGCGTAGTAGAGACGTTTGGCGTCCATTTTCAGTTTCTCACTCAAGGTCGAGAAAGCCGTTGATGATCAGTGAGCGCTATATTGCAAGACGGGGAGGACAGTAAGCTGATGAGCAGCGTGAAGTTCGTTTTTCGATTCAATGAACTCGCTCGAATAACCTCCCCCAACTTCCCCTTATGCGCCGCCGACTGAATGATGGGAGGGAAGAATCTGTGCCACTGTAGTAGAACATAGGGGGGAAACTTTCATTCTAAAGAAAGAATTTTAACGTACACTGACTCAGCTGCTGGCGTGCTGCTTTGCTGGTGTTGTAAACGTGGCAAATGGTCGGTTGTGTCGGTTCGAAATGGATTGTATTTTACATTTCCCGTGTTTTTTTTGCGGTTTTTAATTTGCCGTTAGTTTATGCTTTTTGGTAACTTTGTTATTAAACATTTTCAATAAAGTGTATTTTAGTTTTACAGTAGTACTGGTACATTCTGCTTTGTTCTCTACTTCATTTACATACACATTTTCAACTCATTGAAACATTAGCCTGGTCTTTTTATGCGTTTTCAACTATTTCCTTAAAGCTGCTAACTGTGGTAGGCACTTATTTAGCCCTAATTGTCGTGGTCCAGATTTATCCCAATTGAAAGGAATCTGCTATATTAATGTTATGTTTAAATGGTAGAGACTGGACACTTCACTGTGGGTTGACATCACGAACATCCCCTTGAAGTATGACCTCAAAGTCGTCACGTTATTTTCTGCACGGTCAGGACTCGGAAATAAATAGTTTGATGTAACGATTACGAACAAGGAAAAAAACCTGGAAATCTAAGCAACACACATAATATGCTGGAGGAACTCAGCAGGCCAGGCAGCATCTATGGAAATGAGTGTAGTCGTCGTTTCTGCCCGAGATCTTTCCTCACCATCGACTCATACTGCAAATTAACATTTAGTCAAATTTGCATAAGGTCTCCCATGTCCTGTTGCACCTCAGCTTTTAAAAGTATCTCTGCATTTTGAAAATAGCCAACCCTTCCATTTCTTTTACCAAAGCGCATGGTCATACAATTTCCAACTAAATATTCCACCAGCCATTTCTTTGAACATTCTCCTAATCTGTCTAAATCCTTTGTAGGTCACTACTTCCTCAAAACTACCTGCCCTTCCTTGTATCTTCATATCGTCTATGGACATTACAACAGCACCAACAATTCCATCGTCCAAATCATTGACATTTAACGCAAAAAGAATCGGTCCTAACACAGGTCCCGGTGGAACACCACTATTTACCGGCAGCCAAGCAAAGAATGTCTCCTTTATTCCCACTCTTTGCCTCCTACCAATTAGCTACTGCTTCATCCCTACTAGAATCTTTCCTGTAATACCATGGGATCTTACCTTTTTAGGCAGCCTCATGTATGGCCCCATCTCTAAGCCCTTCTGAAAATCCAAGTACACCACTTAAACAGATTCTTCTTTGACTATGCTTCCTGTTATTTCCTCATTGGATTCCTGCAGATTTGTCTGGGAAAATTTTCCCTAGGGGAAGCCATGCTGACAACAGTCTATTTTATCATATGCCTGGGCATACCCAAAGACGACATACTTAATAATCGGAACCCAACATCTTTCCACGACTGATGTCCGACTAACTGTCCTATAGTTTCACTTCTTCTGCCTCTCTCCCTGCCTGGAATGACATCTGCAATATTCCAGAAATCCGGTACCATTCTGGAATCTTGTGATTCTGAAACATCAGTACTAATACAACTACGATCTCTTGAGACAACTCTTTCTGAACACCATCTGCTCCAGGTGGTTTATCCACTTACAGACCTGTCAGTTTCGCAAAAAAGCTTCACTCTAGTAATGGTAACTTCACAATCGTCAGGCCCCTTGACACCTTGATCGTCCACCATACTGCTATTGCTTTCTACCCGTAAAAAAAGTTGCAGATCACTTCTTCAGTTTGTCCGTTATTTCGTTATCCCCAATTGCTCACTGTTCAGCATCGTTTCCCAGCGTTCCGATATCCAATCTCGCCTCTGTTTTACACTGGATGCATCTGAAGAAACTTTTTGTATCCTCCAGCTGACTTTTGTATTCCATCTTTACCTTCTTAATGACCTATTGGTTGCCCCCTGTTGGTTTTTTTTCTGAGCTTTCCAATCCTCTAACTTTCCACTAAATTTTGCTGGATTACATGCCCTCTCTTTGGCTTTTATGCAGGCTTTCGCAGAGCGTTTTCACGGGAATCGCAATCCAATTATGAATCCGGTATCCTTGCAGAGCATCTGATCAGAGTGTATGTCCATGCTGTCGCCAACTGCGCATTCGAAATTCACCACTTCTTTCAATTATGAGAATGCTGACAAACATGCACGTTGAAAGCAATTATTATCCTGTGATTTCAGCGGTTGGAGTTCCCAGCAAATCGCTGCAAAAATGCCAATGTTGTAGCTCAGAAGTAACCATTTGATATAACGGTTTTACTTCAGGGTGCTGACTGTTTGCGACAATCATCTGCTATGTTGCCCAAGTTCAGAAAACGGAAAGATGATAGCTCGGAGATGTATTTACAGTTTGGATGCGACGTTTTGTAAAACGTGGAGATCTGCCCTGATGTCGTCCTCGGTCTTTGTGGTAGGGCAGGTGCTCTTATGGAACGTTCGTAATACGTCGCCTTGCAATTGAGTGACAAATTAACTGTGCATTTTCTGAAGGTATTCATGGTTGGATGAGTTAAGCCAAGCTGGTGTTTATATTTTAACTTCCAATGAGTGATTTGTCTGTACGGGACTTGACCCCTTCACAAATATGCAAACAAATGCTTTGATTCATAGGAATATGCCAATTCATTTATTATCCCAGACATGCGGAAACTCCAAGTAATCACACATTCTGATTCCACTTCCCACTCCTATTCCGATATGTCCATCCATGGCCAACTCAACTATCGAGATAAGGTCATACTTAGGTTGCAGGAACAGCACCTTGTATTCCCTTGTAAAGGTGAAACTTGGAGGGAGGGGAGATAAAGCAAAGAGCTGGGAATTTGATTGGTGAAAGATACAGAAGGCCATGGAAGAAAGGAAGAGGACACCTCCCAACCTCCTCCCCGCCCTCACCGACTACACCAACACCACCTTTTGGAGCACCAGACGAAAGCGATGGTCGGGAATTGAAATAACATCGAGAAAGAGAGAGAGAGAGAGGGGGGGAGGGGAGTAGGGGAGAGAGAGGGAGAGGGAGGGAGGGAGGGGCAAGGGTTATAAAAAAGGGGAAGATTTGGGGTGAGGCCCAACTCAACTATCGAGATAAGGTCATACTTAGGTTGCAGGAACAGCACCTTGTATTCCCTTTGCGTAGCCTCCAACTTGATGGCATGAACATCGACTTCTCAAACTTCCCTTGATGCCTCACCCCAAATCTTCCCCTTTTTTATAACCCTTGCCCCTCCCTCCCTCCCTCTCCCTCTCTCTCCCCTACTCCCCTCCCCCCCCCCCCTCTCTCTCTCTCTCTCTCTCGATGTTATTTCAATTCCCGACCATCGCTTTCGTCTGGTGCTCCAAAAGGTGGTGTTGGTGTAGTCGGTGAGGGCGGGGAGGAGGTTGGGAGGTGTCCTCTTCCTTTCTTCCATGGCCTTCTGTATCTTTCACCAATCAAATTCCCAGCTCTTTGCTTTATCTCCCCTCCCTCCAAGTTTCACCTTTACAAGGGAATACAAGGTGCTGTTCCTGCAACCTAAGTATGACCTTATCTCGATAGTTGAGTTGGCCATGGATGGCTTTTTGGGCCGAAATCCTCCGGTAGGACCGGAAAAAATAACTGAGGGGTGGACTCGAAAGTTTGGGGAAGGGGAGAGGGAAATGCCAGGCAATAGGTGAAATGCTGAGTTTCTCCAGCATTTTGTACGTGTTGCTCAGTTTTCCAGCATCTGAGGATTTTCGCTTGATTCCAATTAACGTGTACTTGCCTGTGATGTCTTTTATGAGTCTGTATTTTGCAGAAAGACTTTGGTGGATAAAATTTTCCAGGTGATTGTGCCTGAGTTTGTAAAACTGCTGCAGGGCACTGTAATGCGTTGGGTTGTTTAAGGTTTCTTTTCTCATTCTCTATATTTATCGTCCCGAATTTGTCGTATATTTGATCATTTTTGTGTTAACCACCTGAACTTGTATTGCCAAAAGTATCCCCAGGGTTTCTGAAAAGAAGTCTTGAACTCTGAGTCAGGCGTCGATGCTTCCTTGTCGACATAGGGTCTGTCACATACCGTGGATGTTTTCCATGGAGGTTCGTGATCGTCGTTCTTCTATTTTCTACATTAAAAAAAAACTTCGTTTTTCTTCTTTCTGCCTTCATTGACGTTTAATTCTGAAGGGTAATGGAGTATGTTTTCAAAGCTGGCAGAGAGTTTTAGGCCAGTTAGAATAGTGGGTTGAACGATGGCAGATGGAGTTGAATGGTGATAAGTGTGAGGTGCTACATTTCGGTAGGAATAATCCAAATAAGGCATACATGGTAAATGGTAGGGCATTGAAGAATGCAGTAGAACAGAGTGATCTAGGAATAATGGTGCACAGTTCCCTGAAGGTGGAATCTCATGTGGATAGGGTGGTGAAGAAAGCTTTTGGTATGGTGGCCTTTATAAATCAGAACATTGAGTATAGGAGTTGGGATGTAATGTTAAAATTCTGCAACGCATTGGTAAGGCCGAATTTGGAGTATTGTGAACAGTTCCGGTTACCGAATAATAGGAAAGATGTGAACAAAATAGACAGAGTACAGAGAAGATTTACTAGAATGTTACCTGGGTTTCAGTACCTAAGTTACAGGGAAAGGTTGAACAAGTTATGTCTTTATTCTTTTTATCGTAGAAGGTTGAGGGGGGACTTGATAGAGATATTTAAAATTATGAGGGGGATAGATAGAGTTGACGTGGATAGGTTTTTCCATTGAGAGTACGGGAGATTCTAACAAGAGGACATGAGTTGAGAGTTAGGGGGCAAAAGTGGTAGAGGCAGGTTCGATATTGTCATTTAAGTAAAATTGGATAGGTATATGGACAGGAAAGTAATGGAGAGTTATGGGCTGAGTGCGGGTCAGTGAGATTAGTTAAGTGTAAGCGATCGGCACAGACTAGAAGGGCCGAGATGGCCTGTTTCCGTGCTGTAATTGTTATATGGTTATATTGTGTACTGCTTGTCAGAATTGCTTATGCTCGCATGGCGTGCTGTATCCTGCTTTCGCTGATGGAAATGTATTGTTAGAAATTTTAGCGGACACGAGTTGTTTTTGTTGGTTATTTCTCTCCCTCTTCTGTTCTCGGCGGTATTAACCTAATTGCGTTCGGGTGTACATAGTGCTTTCTAAAACTTGTCATTTCATTTCTTATCTTCCGTTATAAAATTTCCAGTTCGGTTTTGGACAGAGATTTTATGCCAAAAGATATAACATATAACATTAGCGAATCCGGTAATTGCCGTTGTTCTATTTTCAACATTAAGCAGATTTTCTGAAGATTTGATGTAAATTCTATTGACGGTTTTGTCTTTATCGCACTATGTCTATTTTCCTTACTTGTTTATATCCCTAATAAATAATGTTTCATATTCATCCATCATTATATTGGATCATGCCGCTCTGCTATCCCTATTGATCATTGCTTTGTGTCCACTGTTCGACTCTTAACTGGTCCTACGTTTTTGTTGATATTTTCCGCAGATAATTCTACTGTTTGACTTCATTGCTCTAGATTTATTGATGAAGGAGCGTATAATTTTAAATCGTCCATACATTGAACGTGTCAAGGTGGAATTTGTATACAAACAAGACAAAATCTCCACATACTAAAATCCAAATAACACACGCAAAATGCTGGAGGAACTCAGCAGGCCAGTCAGCATCGTGTAAAAAAACGTACAGTGGACGTTTCGGGCTGAGACCCTTCAACAGGACTGTAAGGAAAAGATAAGTCAGAGTAAAAGGGTGGAGGAGGGGAGTGTAAAACCGGGAGGAGGGCGGGTTGAAGTAAAGATTTGGGAAGTTCATTGGTGACACAAATACAGGCCTGGAGAAGGCGGAATCTAATAGGAGTGAACAGAAGACCGTGCAAGAAAGAAGAAGGTGGGGGTGGCACCAGATCAGGCGATGGGAGGCCAAGGCGCGAGGGTGAGAGAGGGTACTGCTCGAAGTGATTCATTTTCCTGATAACACACTACGATTCTATCAGCCCTGCTGGCAGCGCTGTGATGTCATTTGTCCATCTCGCTGGATAGTGGTAAATGAGGAAATCGGTCATGATTCAAGATTTGCAAACGTTCAATGTCATTTTCAGTTCACAAGTGTAACGAAGAACGAAAGAACCGGTAGAGCACAAAACACAATGAAATAAATAACATGGTGATAAATATAAATACATAAGTTATGTTATATGCATAAATGTATTGCATTTCATAAAGCGAAACTAGAGACTGCAAGTAGATAATCTCAGGAAATGGTAATTGTGTTGCCCTTACGGCAGTTGTTTAGCTTTATTACATTTTCGCTTTAGTAATTCGTTTGTAATTATTTTCTAGTTAAAGTTAAGGTTGTTGAAAGTAATTTCGTTGTCTGTGATGTATCGCGCTATGCGATGACGTCACATCCGATTTCGTGCCTCTTGCGGGAAATACCGGTTTGGAGAAACGGGAAGGAGGGGGCTTGTGTGTGCATGATTAGCGCGAGAAAAGTTTTCTTTCTACGCACTAAGAAACATCATAGAAGCAACGCCGTAGGTTTATAAGGTAATCGATATGTAGAAGTAAAAATGTTAACGCTGATTCTGTTAAAATTAGTGACGGTTGACAGAGTTTACTCTCTTTGTTATTGAAAGCGTTGCTGGATAAATGTTGAAGTGTATTTAAAGCCAATTAATGGCGTAGGTAGATTCTAAGTGTATGTTGTATTTTAATGTAATATAGTTTGTTGTAGTTTTAAGGTTACAAGTATTTATGATGTAAATGCGATGCCAAGAAGGAAATAAATACTGTATATATTTCGTATTGTTTAATCAACAGTTTACACCATACGTTAATGTGGAAGAGTGAACAATAAACAGTTAATCTTACTGAAGTCGTGCCTCATTGACTACGGTTTAAACTCGGTGTTTAGTTCAGAGTTTTTACACCTGAATGAGAACACTGCAGTGAGAAGGCGGCATTACCAGGTGTTTCAACAAGTGGTACGATGGCATCGCGATCCAGCGTCAAGTCGTTGCCATCCAGAGCCAGGAGCAGTAGGGCATTTACATATAAGGCTATCCACGCAAGAGCTAAAGCAGAATCCGCCAGTGTGCGAGCGTCATACGCTGAAAAGGAAGCAAAGCTGAAAATGGAAAAGGCTGCCAGAGAAGCCGAAAACCAAAGGGAAAAGGCTGCCAGAGAAGCCGAAAACCAAAAGGAAGAAGCTGCCAGAGAAGCCGAAAACCAGTTGGCAAAGGTAAGGATAGAAGCAGAGTTAGAAGTGCTGACGCTACGCCGAGAAGCCCAAGCTGCCAGGGTGGAAGCAAAAATATTAGAAAGCGCTGAAGAAATGCGCGTTCTAGATGAAGTAAAATCTACTTCAGAAAGGGACAGACTGGAACGCACTAGCCACTACGTCCGATCTCAAATGGACCTGAAGACTCGTTCTTCCTCTCCATACTTATATGCTAACGTCCCATTTCATGAGGAGTCAAAGAGAAGCCCAATTGCACCGCATCCATCTGAGGATGACAATTTACCCTTGCAACTTCGTGGCGAATTCAAGAATGAAAGGGCTGATGACAAATACTTCTCGACACCAAACTTACCAGGTTTGGCGAGAGAAGAGGCAAAGGCTGAAGTCAAAAAAGCAAATTCCATAACGAACGTACACCCTCAGCCTTATGCCCGCCAACATATTCCCCCAGCCAGTGTGCCATTTGCAGTTGAACCCATGGTACAGTATTTAGCACGACGAGATCTCGTTACTTCAGGGCTATACCAGCTTGACTATAAGCCTGAAAATTACCGTGCATGGTACTCCTCATTCACTAACGCTACGGGCGGAGTCGAGCTCGAAGCAACCAAAGAGTTGGATCTCATGACAAAATGGCTGGGAAAAGAATCATGCGAACAGCTGAGACGCCTGCGTTCAGTGCACATCAAGAACCCCAAGTTAGCCTTACAAAAAGCATGGGAGAGACTTCGGGAGTGCTATGCGGCCCCTGAAATAACTGAAACGGCACTATATCATTTTCTTAGGGTGTCAGTCAAGAATGCACTAAACTAAGAGAGCTCGGAGATCTACTCATAGAGATTGAAGGCGCTAAAGAAGACCGCTATTTAACTGGCCTGTCATATCTAGATACTTCATTCGGAATTAGACCAATCGTGGACAAACATCCATTTGGGCTGCAAAAAAGGTGGGTGTCTGTTGGCTCAGAGTTCAAGTAAGAGAACGGTGGTCGATTTCCTCTCTTTAAGTATTTCACTAGGTTTGTGAGCAAAGAGGCGAAGAAGCGAAACGACCTAGCTTCATGTGTCAAGGTAGCAGTACAATTCACAGCAAGCCAGTCGAATCCAATTCGAATAAGTTTAGCATCAATAAACATGTCTCGGTGCATAAAACTGAAGTCTCCACAACTAACAACGACCCTAGCAAGAATTGTCCATTGCACAACAAACCCCACCCCCTCAAAAATGCAGAACGTTTAGAAAAAAAAAACCCTTTGACGAGAGAATGGCCTTTCTCAAGGAGAAAAAAATATATATGTTTTAAATGCTCTTCCTCTACCTCTCACCTCGCTAGAGAGTGTACGATCCCCGTGAGGTGCTCGGAATGTAATAGCACTAATCACGATGGGGCCATGCATCCGGGCCCGTTACCGCAAACCGACAAAGCTCCTTCACCCTCACAAGAGGACGACGGGGAGGGAGAAGATCACTCCAAGACAACTGTTGTCAGCTCGAGCTGCACAGAAGTTTGCGGTCAAGGTCAGTCAATCCGTTCTTGTTCAAAGATCTGCTTCACTAAGGTGTACCCTGAGGGAGTCAAAGACAAGGCCATCAAAGCCTATGTAATTCTGGACGACCAGAACAATCGCTCAATAGTCAGACCAGAGTTCTTCGGCTTGTTCAACGTAGAGTTTAATCAGTTCCCATACTACCTTAGAACTTGCTCAGGCAGCGTAGCAACATATGGCAGGAAGGCAGAAGGCTTCCGGCTCGAGTTGCTGGATGGTAAAGTTGTCATCTGTCTCCCACCGCTCTTAGAGTGCAAAGAAATGTTGAATAACCGTGCCGAGATCCCGACGCCAAGTGCAGTGCGACATCAGCAGCATCTCCACCACATTGCCAAGCACATCCCAGAACTGGATCCAAAAGCAGAAATACCCCTGCTACTCGGAAGAGTCTTTCTCCAGGTGCACAACGTCAGGCAGCAGGTCAATGGACCAATCGACGCCCCCTTTACCCAACGCCTGGATCTGGGCTGGGTGGTGATAGGAGAGGTGTGCCTTGGCAATGTACACAATCCGACAGTTAACACATTCAAGACTAACGTGCTAGAGAGTGGCCGCCACTCAATTTTTCAAACCCGCAAAAGCTTCATGTGTATCAAGCAAGCACGACAAGGCTTCAAGAAATGTAGTAAAGTAACTAACAAGACACTGGGACAGTCAATCTTCGCTCAAACTGAGCATGATGATAAACTTGCTCCACCAACAGATAAACTCAAATGAGCGAGACATTTGAGCTGATCGAACCCAAATGAGACTCGGAAATTCGGCCACAAATACAAACATGAGTCACCTACCTTGAAGCATCAATGCGTATCACCGAACGCATTCAGCTGTTCTCCACTTTGAATTCCTTAGTGAGAGGACTTGCGTTCCTCATTCACATGGCCAGATCCCACAAACTCTAATCCCAAAAGAGTAAATGCAAGGGATGGCACAAATGTAACTTACCTCGCACTGCGGACGAATTGGCCCAGGTAAAGGACGTCATCCTTAAAGCAATTTAAAGAGCAGCCTTTGGAAGGGAGTTTTCGGCCCTCCAAGCTAATAAACCTATACCAAAGGACAGCCCTTTGAGGAAACTCAGCCCGATCACGAAGAACGACCTCATTTGCATTGGAGACCGGTTAATACACTCTCACCTTTCAGCTGCAGAAAAGATCCCAGTAATCCTGCCCAAAGACAGCCACGTGTCCTTACTGCTCACACGCCATCACAAGAACAGGTGATCACCTGACAGTGGGAGCAATCAGGGCAGCGGGACTGTGGATCTAAGGAGGCAAAACACTGATCGATTCAGTACTTCACAGATGTATAACCTGCAGGAAACTCCGAATGAAGCTCGAAGTTCAACGTATGGCGGACCTCCCACCAGAACGCCTGAACGCCTGCCCTCCTTTTACATATGTGGGGCCAGATGTATTTGGTCCCTGCACTATCATCAGTAGACGCACCAGAGGAGGACAAGCAGAGAGCAAACGGTGGGCCATCATGTTCAGTTGCATGAGCTCAAGAGCGGTACACATTGAAGTAATCGAATCTTTGGATACATCCAGCTGCATTAATGCTCTCCAGCGTTTATTTGCACTAAGAGGTCCTGCAAAACAGTTAAGGTCTGATTGCGGCACGAATTTTGTTGGAGCGTCCAAGGAGCTCGGGATGGACAAGACGGTGCAAAGGTACCTCTGTGAGCAGGGATGCAACTGGGAATTCAACACACCACACGCCTCTCACATGGGAGGCTCATGGGAGCGGATGATTGGTATCGCTAGAAGGATCCTGGATTCAATGTTTTTGCAGCAACGCACCCGACTGACCCACGAAGTACTGCGCACACTAATTGCAGAAGTCACAGCTATTATAAATTCACGACCACTGCTACCTGTGTCTTCTGACCCGGAAAGCCCCTTCAACCTCAAGCCATCAATTCTCCTTACGCAGAAGGTAGGAGTTCCCCCTCCACCTGGGGACTTCTCAGATAAGGACTTGTACTCAAAGCAATGGAGACAGGTTCAGGCTCTCGCAAATCAGTTCTGGTCCCATTGGAGACATGAATATCTACCTTTTTTACAACACAGACAAAAGTGGACAGAACTTCGCTGCGATCTTCAAGTTGGAGATTTAGTCCTGCTCAGGGACAAGCAGATCGCCCGCAACTGCTGGCCAATGGCCAGAATCACTGCCACATTCCCTGGTAGGGATGGACATGTCAGGAAGGTCGAGTTGAAAATTTCTGACCAAGGTGATGTGAAAACTTACCAAAGACCAGTTGCAGAAGTCGTTCTACTTCTACCTAAAGACAGATTTAGAGACTGAAGTTTTATATTATGTTCATAGTGACCTTACAAAGGCCAGACGGGGAGGGTGGGGAGGAGGGGTGCTGCCCTAAATGCATTTGTTTCGCTTTATTACATTTTCGCTTTAGTAATTCGTTTGTAATTATTTTCTAGTTAAAGTTAAGGTTGTTGAAAATAAATTCGTTGTCTGTAATGTATCGTGGCATGCGATGACGTCACGCCCGGTTTCGCCGCGCCTTGTGGGAAAATACCGGTTTGGAGAAACGGGAAGAAGGGGGCTTGTGTGTGCAGGATCAACGGGAGAAAAGTTTTCTTTCTACGCACTAAGAAACATCATGGAAGCAACGCCTTAAGTTTATAAGATAATCGATATGTTGAAGTAAAAATGTCAACGCTGATTCTGTTAAAAGTAATGACGGTTGATAAAGTTTGTTTTCTTTGTTATTGAAAGCGTTGAAGTGTATTGAAAGCCAGTTGATGGCCCAGGTAGATTCTGACTGTATGTTGTATTTTAATGTAATATAGTTTGTTGCAGTTTTAATTTTACCAGTAATTATGATGCAAATGCGATGCCAAAAAGGAAACAAATACTGTATATATTTGATATTGGTTTATCAACACTTTTCACCATACGTTAATGTGGAAGTGTGAACAGTAAACAGTTAATCGTACTGGGATCGTGCCTCATTGACTACGGTTTAAACCCGGTGTTTGGTTCAGAGTTTTTTACACCGGAATGAGAACACTACAATAATGTAGTGGTGAGGGTGTGGAGGATGGGAGGTGGGGTGGTTGGAGGTGCTGATCCGCCTTCTTTCTCGGTGAAAGTAACTGCTTTCGAATCTGTTCGTACTGCCGTGGATGCTACGTAGCCTCCTCCATGATGAAACGTTGATGGTACATTGCCACATGTACCGACGTTCTTTTGAAAAAGCAAACTTGCATTACATATCGATCATAGGAAACAAAACATTGCAACAAACATTGGGGATCTCGATCATACAATAACAAGGGGCAGAGTAAAGTGCTGCATGTACTGAGCAAGTACAACGCAGGCAAAAGACAAATTGCGAAGACAGAGCTCGACAGATGTTGAGGTCAAGAATCCATCTTATCGTCCTGGTGAAATGTTTAATATTTTAAAGGTGTGGTTGTGAGCTGGTAGAACCTGCTTTCAGTTCTTTGTGCCTCCTTCACCGATGGGTGGATATACAACCTGGTCATCATCACCCTGTTAACTTGTGCTGCTCCAGCAATCCGGATTCAAAAGGGTTAACCGTAGGCATTTGTTGAGCGCTTGCAATTAACGTCAGACCGCATGGAGCCTGTTGTGACACTGGGGGATTTGCAGCTCTTTTTAAAATTGCTACTTTTGATGAAGTGTCTCAGTGTCAGTGGGACCAGCCCTTGTGGATCATACAGAGCGCAGCAGTTCCACGGCGTCAGACAATAATTGGGGAGCTGCGAAGAATAACCGGTTAGATCCGCAGCGTGTTTATTGCTAGTCATCCTCTGGAATCTGGGAACACTGAAAGGGGATGTCTGAGGATCGGAAAAGAGGAGTGTGGAATGTTACAGCGATGGGGAAGGGTGTCTTCAGTATGGCTCACTTTATTTTCGCAGATAATCCTTGGATTACAGTAGACATTCGGATCTACACTTTACTCCGGACAATTCAACAATTTATTATCCCGTTCCCGCTCTGCTTGCCGTTCGAAGTACTTTCCTCTACAGCGACTCGAGCATCGAGCAGATAAGAAGCGGTGGTCACGGACTCCGATAAGAGGTCTGATGCATACGGATTGCATTGCGTGTTCCAGTTAAGACAGACAATCGTCTTCAGTAACTAAGGAAGATTGTAATACCTAGACAAGATCCGTATGCGTGGATCATCGTTTTGAATGCCGTGTTTATTAATAATATAATAATAACAATAACTTATTTAGTGGGCATATGGTGCAGTTCAAAGAGCTTATCAATTTGATAGAGTGCAACTGAAATATAAAAAAGAGAGAAGAAAGTACAAAGCAATGTTAGTTCAGGGCAAGCTTACACTGGTATTGAGTTGGCGTTTGAAAGTGTCAAAAGAGTAAGCATCCCTTATAGTTTCGGGTACTAAGTACAACAGTTTAGGTGGGTAGTTTGAAATAGCAAAATTGCCAATTATCTTTTGAGAGAGATTGATTAATTATAAGACAATGGCCGAAGAACAACAGAAAGTATTACAGTACTCAAACTACTCAAATTAGAGACCCGATTAATTAATCTAAAACTCATTTTACGGATTGAAATAAAATGTGTGCACAGTTCAGCTCATCACCGAACCCAACCGCCATCCGTTTCTCCCAATGCAGTCTGTTCACACCGTTTGTTGACTCTGTAAAGCATTCAACAAAGACCCTGCCCGCACCAGCCCATCTTTCCTCTCCCCTCTTCCATCAGTCAGGAGGTAGAATGTCTGAGAATACTATCTCCGTGCTGTGGGACAGTTTCTGTTCTGCGGTTCTAACTGTACATTGGCATACCAATGTGGCAATAATAAACCAATTCCATTTCAATGACCAATTCGGAGCCCAAATCACAATCCATCTTTACCGAAATCCGGGAAAAGGTTTGCTCAGCTCCGTGTTGGTTGCGTGATGATGGTGTTTTCCAGTCACTTGTCGACTTCACGGACGTATGGTCTACCACCAACTCCCCTCCCCACCACCCCCAGCAGATATTGCCGATGCTCAGGAAACCAAAATCTTCTACTCTGTGTCCCGGACCAGTTTTCTATATTTCCCTCTCTGTGAATCTGAATTAATTACCTGTCCACTCATTTGTGTTTCTTTCCATCCCGATATTGAACTGCTGACGATTGTGATCCAGTGTCATAAGTTGGGTGTTGAATCAGGACCCAACTGCAGAACACAGACACTGGAGTCTCGGAAACAGGACGAGAAGGAAACCAAGAACTGGACGGAATAAACTTTCGGCAGCGGAAGCAGGATCAGGACGAGGGACTGTGAACAAGGAGCCTGGGGTAGACTCCGAGCTCAAGACTGGACAAGGACCCAGAACCTGGATCTTGCCTCGAGCTCGGACCTCCAAACCCAGGCGAGGACGTGACGAGGCTTGGCTAGGAACTTTGGGTCTTGAGGCTTGGGTCGAGGCTTGAGGCTGCAGGCTTTTTTTAATATAATTTTTTAAATTGAATTTTCAAATAGGTTACTGAAAGAAAAAAAAATCAACACTTCCCCCTTCCCCTTAACCCCTCCCCACTAGCATATCCCTATAGAAAAAAAAGAGAAGAAAAAAGAAAGAAAGAAAGAAAGAAAGAAAGAAAGAAAGAAAGAAAGAAAGAAAGAAAGAAAGAAAGAAAGAAAGAAAGAAAGAAAGAAAGAAAGAAAAAAGAAGAAAGAATTCCTGGATATCGGAAGATCCCAACATGCTCCATGGAGTTCATAATAGCTTTAATATGTATATTTCTTTCTTTCCCCAGATAACCAATAATTTTATTTTCGGAGCACCTATATATTTAATCCTATCTTTTGTAAATAAGGGCATAAAATTTTCAGAAATATTTCATATTTATCTCTTAAATTATAAGTAATTTTTTCAAGTGTAATGCAGCTAATAATTTCATTCTTCCAACGATCTATATTTAAGTATGAATCCGATTTTTTCAAGTAACTGCAATAGCCGTTTTGGCTACTGTTAATGCAATTTTTTTTGGCATTCCTTCTGATATTTATTCAATTTGGATTTCGATTTTATCCCTTCAATATCGCCTAGTAAAAATAATGTTGGATTATGTGGAAGTTGTATTCCAATAATTTGTTCCAGTAAAATTCTTAAAATTGTCCAAAAAGGTCGAATTTTAAAACAAGACCAAGTAGAGTGTATATTTAAGAGATAAACTGGGTCAAACAATGTTATTGCCGAAACCTAATGAAATAGAAACTTTAATTCATAAAGGAAAAATTTTAAAAATTATTTCTGCTATGTATAATTTGATTCAAAAACAGGCAATTAAACTAGGAATTCATGTCAAGACAAAAATGGGAACCTGATTTGAATATTAAAATTTTTGAAACAAGTTGGTCAAGATTATGTCTTGACAGTATGACAAATACAATAAATGTTCGACTAACATTAGTACAATATAACTTTTTACGTCAATTATATATTACACCACAAAAAGTAAATAGATTGAACTCAAATTTATCTGATCAATGTTTTCGATATAATCAAGAAATTGCTGAAGGCTTGACGCCGGAGGCTGCAGGGCTCGGTCGAGGCTTGAGGCTGGAGGCTGCAAGCTTGGAAATTGGGGAACTCGGAGACTGGAGCTTGGGGCAGACTGGGAACTTTACATGAACATGGAGCCGGGACTTATCCACCGACAAGCCGGGGCTCATCTATAACTCAACACTAAAGTGGGTCAGGACCATCCGTCGTGTAACGGCAGAACGGCCTGACCTACCGAACAGAGGCAAAGACAAGACAAGACAGATTCCCCCCGCAGGGCAACGGCAGAACGGCCTGACTTACCCCACGGAGGCGAGGATCAGGCAGGACAGATCCCCCCGCAGGGCAACGGCAGAACGGCCGGACTTACCCCACGGGGGCGTGGACAGGAAGAGACAAACACCAAGGAACGATAGACAGTTCCACCTCTGCATCGGGGTAGCTCCGAGTAGCCGTTACGGCCGACAGCTTGGCTGCTACGAAAACAACCGGACCCCTACCTAGCTCTGAATGGCTGACGGCCACCCAGCTGGCCTGGGAAACAGCTGAATCCATACCGCAATGACCGCTGCGACTACTATCAGCAAGGCTCCCAGAAGCCATGGTTCTCCAACGCGTCCCCAAGGATGGCAAGATTCCGTTCTAGCCGTCCACCAGCCATCTGTGCCATGAGTATCTTAACAAGACGACCCCCCCCCCCCCCAACGACACTCAATACCAGGGCCAGTTATATTCCCAGTTCCAATATGAGCCTCAAGTGTTTCTAGTTTAGTCCAACCTCTGCAAGTGACCCCCTTAAAACTCGGAGTCCGGCGTCCACGGACCGGAGCACGGACATCAGACTGAAACACCACATCCTGTTCCGGGGAAAGTGCAGTCTTTCTAAAGTCGTCAATTGTAACCTGATTGTCATGGCAACGACGGATCTCGTGGTCGTTATCTTCGACCTGCTACTGAGGCAGATTTCCATAGTTTTTCGGGAAACGCTTAATTTCCTGAGGAACATCCCCCTGCGTAATGTCCACGCCGCCCTGCTTTACGCAGCAAACGACTGTTTCGTCTGGTTCACAGCCACGTTCACCTTTGACCGATTTGTGGCTATTCGCTGCCGTTATCTGAAAGCTAAAGATTACACAGAGAGAACGGCGGCTGTGGTTCTGGGGACTGTGGCCGGGCTGAGCTGTTTAAAAACATTTTCTAGTATTTTCTGGTATTTGTTGCTCTCAGGAAAATACCAGCTTAGTAACTTCCTTTGGATTTGCAAAGGAAGATACGGTGTGCTGCTCTCAGTGCCCTGGACAGTAGTCGTGTTCAGTAGCTACCACCTAACGCCTGTGATCCCGTTTGTAGTCATTCTTCTGCTCAATGCTTTGACCATCAGACACGTGTTAGTGGTGAGCAGAGCCCGGAGGAGACTCTGGAGTCACAGCAATGAGGATAGTTCCAAAGACCCGGAGAAGTAGAGCCATATGAAGTCGCTTATTTTACTGTTGGTTGTGTTGGACAATTTCATCTTGTTGTGGACGGTATTTATGGTGCACACTGTGTGGATGCTCTATCATATCTGGCATATTCCATGTTTGTGCTTATGTCCTCACCTTTGACCATAAGGGTGCTGGGCTACATGCTGCAGCTCCTGAGCTGCTGCACGAGCTCTTTACGTCGTGACTCAAAGGAAGTTCAAGCAGCAGATGAGGGAGGTGCTGTAAACTCCGTTCACCTGCATTGTGGGGCAATATTTCATCATCGAAAATCAGAATTTTGAACAGGGAATATTAAGCTGAATGGAGTACCTCAGTACGTTTATCCCCGACTGTAGTTTTGGATCCCTTGCTTTACGCAGTTTGATCAACTCGTCCACCCGCTAACCCACACTACAGCACCTCCATCCCCCAGCCCCAACTATCATTATCTCCTTTCAGACGCACCTTGTGCCTGGCGAAAATTTATGGGCATACAATCAATCTATGGTTAATTAGCTATCTTGTGTATTTACAGTTTTTTAAAATGTTTTAATTTTTGTGCTCCTGATCTTATTCAGTTGTTTAGCGCCAGGTCGTATCTGAGGTAGTAATTATTTCGTTCTCTTTTACACCTCCTTACTGGAAATGTATTGGGTATTGCGGTGGATATGCGCCTCTACCAACGGAAGTGTAAATTACCCCTTCCCTCTGCTAACCCGCTGGTCTCCGTTGTCCAAGGTGTAACATTTGCTATGCCCCGATCAGGGCACGTGAAGCCATGGGATTAGGTGGTGCATATCACAAGTTCTGGTTATGCACCACAGACACCAGGCAGACGATCTCGGAAGAGTATTGACAATGGCTGGGGTCACCCGTCTTACCCAGAAGAAGGTAAAAGCAAATCACTTCTGTTGAGAAAAAATTTACAAAAACAATCATAGTTATAAATTATGATCGCTTACCTCATGAGACGTGGCACATAATAATAATGATGATGTATTTTCATTTATTCTGTTTTTTATTATTGTTTTCCTTCTCTTATTTGTTTCTTTATGTGCTGGAGCGGATCTGGAGAAATAATTATTTCGTTCTTTTTACAACATTAAAATTCCTGAACTTTGAATCCTCATTAACTAATACATTGCTTTGATCATCAATACACCGAATATTGTCTCTTCTGATGGCGGAATTCCCCTAAAGTGCAGATTTAATTCCCTGGTTAGTCATTTAGAACCATAGAACATTACAGCACAGAAAGAAGCCATTTAGCCCTTCTTGGCTTTGCCGAACCATTGTTCTGCCTCGTTTCACTGACCTGCACCTGGACCATATCCCTCCCTAAACCTCTCATCCATGTACCTGTCCAAGTTTTTCTTAAATGTTAAAATCGAGCCCGCATTTACCGCTTCATCTGGCAGATCATTCCACACTCCCACCACAGTCTGTGTGAAGGAGCGCCCCCCATGTTCTCTTAACACTTTTCGATGAAGGGAACACTTTAATGTCCTCTGTTTTTTTTTCCTCCCCTAGCCTCATTGGAAAAGGCCTGCTTACATTCACTCTATCTATACCCATCATAAACTTATATGCATCTAAGAAATCCCCTTCATTCTTCCTGGGAATAAAGTCCTAACCTATTAAACCTTTCTCTGTAACTCAGTTTCGTAATTCCCGGCAACATCCTTGTAGACTTTCTCTGCACTCTTTCAACCTTATTAATATCCTTCCTGTAACTTGGGGACCACAACTGCACACAACACTACAAATTCGGCCTCATCTATGACTTATACAACCTCACCACAGCAGTCCAACCCTTGTACTCAGAAATTTGATTTACCAATGTACCAAAAGCTCTCTTTACGACCCTATCTACCTATGACGCCACCTTTAGCGAATTTTGTATATGTATTCCCAGATCCCTCTGTGCTACTGCACTCCAGAGTTCCCTACCATTTACCTGCCATGTTCTACCTTGACTCGTACTTTCAAAGTGCAGTACCTCACACGTCTCTGTACTAAACTCCATCTGTCATTCTTCAACCCATTTTTCCAACTGGTCCAAATCTTTCTGCAAGCTTTGAAAACCTTCCTCACTGTCCACTACACCTCCAATCTTTGAATCATCAGCAAATTTTGCTGATCCAATTTGCCACATTATCATCCAGATCATTGATATAGATGGCAAATAACAATGGACCCAGCAATGATCCCTGTGGCACACCACTAGTCACAGGCGTCCACTCAGTGACACAATCCTTCACTACCACTCTCTGGCTTTTCCCATTGAGCCAATGTTTATTTCAAATTACTACCTTACCATGTACACCTAGCGACAGAATCTTCCTAACTAACCTCCCATGCGGGACCTTGTCAAAGGCCTTACTGAAGTCCATGTAGAAACATCCACTTCTTTCCCTTCATCCACTTTCCTGGCAACCTCCTCGAAAAACTCTAATAGATTTGTTAAATATGACTTACCACGCACCAAGCCAAGTTGAATCTCCCCAATAAGTCCCTGTCTATCCAAATACGTGTAGATTCTGTCTCTTAGTATCCCTTCCAATAATTTACCTACTACCGACGTCAAATTTACCGGCCTAGTATTTCCCCGATTACTTTTAGAGCCTTTTCTAAACAACGGACAAACATGAGCTATCCTCCAATCCTCCGGCACCTCACCCGTAAATACCGACATTTAAAATATAACTGCCAGGGCCCCTGCAATTTCCACACCAGTCTCCTTCAAGGTCCGAGGGAATATTCTGTCAGCTCCTGGGGATTTATCTACTCTGATTTGCCTCAAGATGTAAGCACCTCCTCCTCTACAATCAGTATTGGTTCCATGAGCTCATTGCTTGTTTGCCTTATTTCCATTGACTCCATACCAGTTTCCTTAGTAAAGACAGACACAGAAAAGAAAAACATTTAGGATCTCCCCTATTTCTTTTGGTTCCATACATAGCCGACAACTCGGATCTTCAAGAGGACCAATTTTATCCCGTACTATCCTTTTGCTCTTAATATACCTGCAGAAGCTCTTTGGATTATCCTTCACCTTGACTGCCAAAAGAAACTCATATCTTCGTTTAGCCCTCATGAGTTCTTCTTAAGTATTTTGTCGCTCTTCTTATACTCCTCAATTACCTTATTTGCTCCCTGTTTCCTATACATGTCATGCATCTCTCTCTCTCTCTCTCTCTCTCTCTCTCTCTCTCTCTCTCTCTCTCTCTCTCTCTCTCTCTCTCTCTCTCTCTCTCTCTCTCTCTCTCTCTCTCTCTCTCTCTCTCTCTCTCTCTCTCTCTCTCTCTCTCTCTCTCTCTCTCTCTCTCTTTATCAGAGTTCTAATATCCCTCGAGAACCAAAGTTCATCATTCTTATTCACATTGCCTTTAATCCTGACAGGAACATACAAACTCTGCACTCTAAAAATTTCTCCTTTGAAGGCCTACTACTTACCAATCTGATCCTTGCCAGAAAACAACCTGTCCCATTCCAGGCTTTTAGATCTTTTATCTTATCTTCCAATTTGGCCTTTTTCGAGTTTAGAGCCTCAACCCGAGGACCAGATCTATCTCTGTCCATGATCAAGTTGAAACTAATGATCACTGGAACCAAAGTGTTCCCCTACACACCAATCCGTCACCTGTCCTAACTCGTTTCCTAATAGGAGACCTAATATTGCATTCTCTCTAGTTGGTACCTCTATATATTGATTTAGAAAACTTTCGAGAACATATTTTACAAACACTAACCCGTGTAGACCTTTAAAAGTATGGAAGTGCAAATCAATATGTGGAAAATTAAAATCACCCACTATCACAACTTTATTTTTCCTGCAGTTTTCTGCTATCTCTCTGCAGATTTGCTCCCCCAATTCTCGCTGTCTATCGGGTGGTCTATAAAGCAACACCATTAATGTGGGTATACCTTTCCACCCATATGGCCTCGGGAGACAAGCCCTCTAATCTGTCCTGCCTGAGTACTGTTGTAACATTTTCCCTGACTAGCAATTCCCCGCCCGCAGCTCGTCAGCCTTCCCCCACAATACTCCTGGCTTTGAAATAGACACGCCTCAGAAGATTATTACCACCACACACAACCTTTCTATTTGTAACACTGCATGAACTTTTAACATCATTTATTTTCACCCCCGCTCCAGTACCTGCTCTGGCATTCTGTTTCCCATCCCCTTGCATCCTTTGACGAGGTTCCGCACGGAAGGTTAGTTTGAAATGTTCGATCGTTAGGTATTAATACTGAAATAGTAAAATGAATTCAACAGTGGCTGGATGGGAGATGCCAGAGAGTAGTGGCGGATAACTGTTTGTCCAGTTGGAGGTCGGTGACTAGTTGTGTGCCTCTGGGGTCTGTACTGGCTCCAATGTTGTTTGTCATATACATTAATGATCTGGATGATGGGGTGGTAAATTGGATTAGTAAGTATGCAGATGATACTAAGGTGGGTGGCGTTCTGGATAATAAAGTAGGTTTTCAAAGTTTGCAGAGAGATTTAGGTCAGTTAGAAGAGTGGGCCGAACGATGGCAGATGGAATTTAATGCTGATAAGTGTGAGGCGCTAAATTTTGGAAGCAATAATGTTACGTATTCAGGCAACAATAATTATATGTGAGTTAGGCAAGGGTTTTTATAACAAATAACACGTTTAATAAACACTGAAAACAAACCCCCCAAAAGTAAACAAACACTAACGTAACCGGAAAACAGCTGCTGTGCGGCAGCTTCACAGTTCTTAAAGCGATGTTGCAAAAACAGTTGTTTAAAGCGATATTGCCAAAAGTTCAAAATGCTCAGTCCATTTAAAAGGAGAGACTTTTTAAGGCGATTTAAATTCTCTTCCACGTCGTTTTTCCTTTGATCCACGGCGTCGAACTCTTCCAACGTAGAATTTTATGAAACGTAACGGCTTAAAGGCACTGACCTTTCCTTCCACACTGTTCTCAATCTCCTGCTTTCCCGCAGAGATTAACTCGAGAACAGTCAACAAAATCCTTCCGAATGAGGATCACACAAGGTCGAACCCAATCCACTGTCGAAAATCGATTCTCCTCGATCTTTAACTTCCGAACTTTTATCTTCACTCTCCACAGTAAAGAACCTGCTAGGCAAAGACCTTTTAACTTTAGGCATTAGATAAAACTTCATCTTTCAACTAAACTGCGTCAGCACATTAAATCACGCAGTGGCATGAAGTCAACTTGGCAAATCCAGCCACGAACTGCCACTCCCCACAGGGTGGAGTCTTCCTTTTTCTACCCTGTAAAAAAGGACCCCAGTACCCAAGGATACCACTGTCACGTGTCACGAGTACGTAACACCTCCCTCCAAACAAAAACATTTTTGGTCTGACAAGAACAAAAATTTTAACAATTACTTACAAGAAAAACAAATGTATAAATTATATAACATACACATAATACAATACCATCATATAACATCTTACACTCACAATACAGTAGGAGTGTTACAATCAGGAAAAAACCACTTAAGAAAAATACATTGTACATTCAACATCGAGATAGACAATCAGCAACGACATTATCTTTACCTTTAATATAAGTTATCACAATATTGTACTCTTGTAACTTCAAACTCCAATTTAATAATCTTCTGTTTTTGTTTTTCATCTTACTCAGAAAAATTAACGGATTATGATCAGTGTAAACAATAAGTGGTTTTTGAGCTGTACCAACATATACCTCAAAATATTCCAAAGCTAAAACAAGAGATAATAATTATTTCTCTATTGTCGAATAGTTTCTTTGATGCTTATTGAATTTCTTAGAAAATTAAGCTACTGGATGATCAACCTCAATCACCCTCATTCCTTTGCATTAATACTGCTCCCCGCAGCCTCATCACTAGCATCTACAGCTAATGAAAAAGGTTTTTCAAAGTCAGGTGCTTTAAGCACAGGTTGTTGACATATCATTGTTTTCAATTTTTCAAATGCTTCTTGACAAGGCACTGTCCACGCAAACTTCACATTCTTCTGCAAAAGGTTAGTTAATGGAAGGGCAACATTAGCAAAATTCTTACAAAATTTCCGATAATATCCAACCTATCCCAAAAAATCTTCGAAGAGCTTTTTATCCCCGTTGGAGGGGGAATCTCTAAAATTGCCCGAATTTTTGCACTGAACAAGAGCGACCTTACCTTGACCCACAACATAACCAAGGTAAGTCACAGTGGCATGTCCAAATTCACTCTTAGCTAAATTAATAGTTAAGTTAGCTTTTGAAAGCCTTTCAAAACAATTTCTCCACCGCAATTATGTGTGCCTCCCAAGTATCATTTCCTGTCACTAAATCATCAATATAAGCATCAGTATCTTTCAATCCCTGAATCATAGAGTTAATCATCCTCTGGAAAGTACCTGGGGCATTCTTCATCCCAAATGGAAGAACATTATACTCATATAACCCAGATGGAGTTACAAATGCAGAAATCTCTCTACCTCTGTCCGTTAATGGAACACACCAATACCCCTTTCAATAAATCAATCTTTGTAAGGAACTTTGCTTTTCCAACTTTATCTTGTTATGTATTCAGGCAACAGTAAATACATATGAGTTAGGCAAGGGTTTTCATAACTAATAACACTTTTATTAAACACTGAAAACCAACCCCCTCAAAAGTAAACAAACTCAAACGTAACCGGAAAACAGCTGCTGTGCGACAGGGTAAACAGTTCTTAATAGCGTTGCAGTCCAAACAGTCTATAAAGCGGTATTGAAAAAAAAAACAGTTCTTTAAAGCGGTATGCCGAAAGTTCAAAAGCTCACAGTCCATTTAAAAGGAGAGACTTTTTTAAGGCGATTTAAATTCTCTTCCACGTCGTTGTCCTATCCCCGGCGTCGAACTTTCCCACGAAGAATTTTATAAAACGTAATGGTTTAATGGCACTAACCTCTTCTTCCACACTATTCTCAATCTCCCGCTATCCAGGCGGAGATTAACACGAGCACAGTCAACGAAATCCTTCCGAATGAGGATCAAATAAGGTCGAACTTTCCACCGTCGAAAATAGATTCTCCTCGATTTTTATCTTCCAAATTCTCATCTTCACTCTCCACAGTAAAGAAACTGTTGGCGATGACCTTTTAAACTTTAGGCATTATATAAAACTTCATTTTTCAACTAAACTGCGTCATCACATTAAATCATTCAGGGACATGAAGTCAGCTTGGCAAATCCCGCCACGAACTGCCCCACCTGACAGGGTGGGTCTTCCTTTTATACCCTGTAAAAAAAACCTGTCACATGACATCTAATGGCGGGAAAATGACGTCACTCCACCTGCACAAGACCATTACCTCAAGTCCAGTATAACTTCAACCCCAGTCACGTGACAAGGGTACCACTGTCACGTGTCTCGGGTACGTAACAATCTACACAATCACATACTCTAGGAATTGGATATGCATCTGTTTTCGTTACAGCATTCACCTCCCTATAGTCCGTACAAAACCTAATACTACCATCAGGTTTTGGCACCATAACACATGGCGAACTCCAATTCGAGTTAGAATGTCTAATAATATCATTCTCTAACATGTATTCAATTTCTTTCTCAGCAAGTTCACATTTTTCCATGTTCATCCTATATGGATGTTGTTTGAAAGGTTTGGCATCTCCAACATCTACATCATGTGAAGCTATAGGAGTCCTTCTCGGAACATCTGGAAACAAATCCTTATACTTAAAAATCAATTCCTTCATCTGCTGTTTCTGCTCTAGCTGTAAATGTGCTAATTTCTCATCCATATTTTCCAAAATGGTTGAATTTGGTAACCTAACAGAAACAATGTTAGATTTAGAATGAATGTCAGATGAATCATCTATCATGTTCCTAGTTAAATCAAACTCATTCTCACTAACCACAACAGTCACAGTATCAGATTGTTTCCCAAAATATGGTTTAATCATATTTATATGGCAAAGTTGTGTTGACCTTCTACGATCTGGAGTTTTTATTACGTTATCCACATCATTGATTCTAAACACAATTTCATAAGGACCATGAAATCTAGCTTGTAAAGGATTTGTCTGCACTGGGAAAAGAACCAACACCTTATCTCCAGGCTTAAACATCCTCATCCTAGCTTCTTTATCATACCAAGTTTTCATTTTCTCCTGAGCCAACTTTAAATTTTCCTTGGCTAAGCTACAAGCTTTATGTAACCTGTCCTTAAATTTCAAAACATAGTCCAACAAATTAGTGTGTACTTCCTTACTAATCCACTGTTCTTGCAATAAAGCTAAAGGTCCTCTAACTCTATGCCCAAACACAAGTTCAAATGGACTAAAACCTAAAGAATCCTGTACCGATTCCCTTACTGCAAATAAAAGTACGTTTACACCCTCATCCCAGTCACTTTCATTTTCCACACAATATGTCCTAATCACATTCTTGAGGGTAGAATGAAACCTCTCCAAGGCACCTTGCGATTCTGGATGGTATGCAGAAGTGATTTGCTTAGCTCCCAATTTATAAACTATCTGTTGAAACAATCCAGACATAAAATTACTGCCTTGATCAGTTTGTCTTTCTTAGGTAATCCAAAATAAGTAAAGAATTTTATAAGAGCCTTCGTCACAGTTTTAGCTTTTATATTCCTAAGTGGTACTGCCTCTGGAAACCTAGACGAAGTACACATGATAGTCAACAAATACTGATAACCAGTTTTTGTCTTTGGTAATGGACCAACACAATCTACAATAACTTTAGAAAACGGTTCACCAAATGCTGGAATAGGTTGTAATGGAGCTACTGGTGTAACCTGATTTGGTTTACCCACAATTTGACAAGTATGGCACGTTTTACAAAACATCGCCATATCTTTTCTTAGACCAGGCCAATAAAAATGTTTTAAAATCTTGTCCACTGTTTTCCTTACCCCTTGAAGTCCACCTAAAGGCACACTATGAGCTAAAGTCAAAATCTCATTCCGATAAACTTTAGGAACAACTACCTGGTAAACAACATTTCATTCCTCACTTGCAGGAATTGTAGGCGACCTCCACTTCCTCATCAACACTCCTTTTTCCAAGTAATATCCTACTGACACCTTCTCAATTTCACTACCTAGTAAAGATTGTTCTCTTAATTTTATAATCTCAAGATCTCTATTCTGCTCTGCTATCATCTCCTTCCGAGACAGAGATAAATCTTCATCGTCAGACATATTCCCAGAATCTTGTTCAAACAACGAAGGTAAGAAAGTCTCTGACACATCCTCAAAACTCGGATCCTGAGGCGAACAGTCCTGAGTAACAACCTCATTCTGCACACCAATCTTTTTAGCCATAGCTCTAGTCACAACACAGGAAAAATCTGTGTTAGAATTCATCTCTGGTTCCTCTGACTCCATTGTCAAATGCACTTCAGGAAAAACTTGTCCACCTGCCAAGTCATTACCTAACAATAAAGAAATACCCTTCACGGTTAAGCTATGTTGTAATCCTACTTTAACAAATCCTGTAACTAACCCTGACTTTAAATTTACTTTATGTAAATGTACAGGCATAAAATTACTCCCAACACCTCTTACGTAATTTACCTCACCAGTATCACTCTCTTCATTAAACTTCAACACACTGTCTAACATCAGTGATTGAGAAGCTCCAGTATCCCTAAGGATTTTTATTGGCACCAGAGTAGATCCTTCTTTCAAGGATACAAACCCTTCAGTTATAAAATGATCATATCCCTTTCTAACTTGGTCAGACTCTAACAAAGCCTCATTTGTGTTTACCAAACCCTGTAATTTAACAGGTGCTTCAATATGTTGCACACAAGCATCTGGAACTGCTTCCTTCTCTTTCTTTTTCAATTTGAAACAGTTAGCTATTACATAGCCAGGCTTCTTACAATAGTTACAAATAAGACCAAACTGTCTTTCCTTCACAGGATTTCCTTCCTCCTTACCTTTCTTATTAACCTCTGATTTAATTTCTGATTTACCTTGAGTCTTCATATTATCTTTCCTCTTAAAAATTCTGCCCTGAGGAAATTTATTCTGATGGATTAAAACATACTCATCAGCGAATCTAGCACAGTCCTGCAATTAATCAGCATCCCTCTCATTTAAGTAGGTCCTTACTTCAACAGGAATGCTTCTTTTAAATTCCTCCATTAAAATCAGCTCTTTCAATGTATCATTGTCCCCATTTACATTTTTAGAAGAAACCCATCTCTCAAAACACACAGCTTTATCATAGGCAAATTGCACGTAAGTCTTTTCCACAGACTTCTTCAAACTTCTGAATCTTTCCCTATAAGCTTCTGGGACTAATTCGTACGCTTTGAGTTTATGCGTTTTCACAATATCATAATCTAATGCTTGCTCAGCAGTTAAAGCTGTGTAAACTTGTTGTGCTTTACATTTAATTACACTCTGTAACAACAATGACCATTTATCTCTCGGCCACTCTGACATCCGAGCAATAGTTTCAAAATGTTGAAAATATCTTTCCACTTCTGTTTCACTAAATGGAGGGACCAATTTAATTTCTTGACTAGCAACAAACGGTTTTTTAGAACCAGAATGTTTCCCAGACCTTAATTCCTCCATTGCATATTCAAATTCTTTCTGCTTTTGTTCAGCCTCTAATTTACAACGCTCTAACAACATTTGTTCGATTTGCAACTGCATCTCCAAATTACTTATTGGAAACGATTCTAAAACCGAATCATCAAAAACACCCGAATCCACATATTGAGACGCGATTTTTCACTGTATAACAGCCTTTGACGTAGTCTGCAAAATACCTTTAAGTTGCAATCTACTAGCTTTCTCAGACACCTCAGTTTTTTTCGCCTTCGCTAACAATTCTGCACCTGGTGAAGCCAGAAACTCATCAATATTCATCGTTGCAGAATACCAGTCACAAGCCAATCAAACAAAAGAATCGAGTATTCCCCGTTACCAAAACACCGACTCAAAAGTTAACAAGCATTTAAACTCAAACAATACAATCCCGGACGAGCCCCTATATTTATGTTACGTATTCAGGCAACAATAAATATATGTGAGTTAAGCAATGGGTTTATATAACAAATAACACGTTTAATAAACACTGAAAACAAACCCCCCAAAAGTATACAAACACTAAAGTAACCGGAAAACAGCTGCTGTGCGGCAGCTTCACAGTTCTTAAAGCGATGTTGCAAAAACAGTTGTTTAAAGCGATATTGCCAAAAGTTCAAAATGCTCAGTCCATTTAAAAGGAGAGACTTTTTAAGGCGATTTAAATTCTCTTCCACGTCGTTTTCCTTTGATCCCCGACATCGAACTCTTCCCACGTAGAATTTTATGAAACGTAACGGCTTAAAGGCACTTACCTTTCCTTCCACACTGTTCTCAATCTCCTGCTTTCCCGCAGAGATTAACGCGAGAACAGTCAACGAAATCCTTCCGAATGAGGATCACACAAGGTCGAACCCAATCCACCGTCGAAAATCGATTCTCCTCGATCTTTAACTTCCGAACTTTTATCTTCACTCTCCACAGTAAAGAAACTGCTGGCAATGACCTTTTAAACTTTAGGCATTAGATAAAACTTCATCTTTCAACTAAACTGCGTCATCACATTCAATCACACAGTGGCATGAAGTCAACTTGGCAAATCCAGCCACGAACTGCCCCTCCCCACAGGGTGGAGTCTTCCTTTTATACCCTGTAAAAAAAACCTGTCACATGACTTCTACTGGTGGGGAAAATGACGTCACTCCACCATCACAAGACCATTACCTCAAGTCCAGTATAACTTCAACCCCAGTCACGTGACAAGGATACCACTGTCACGTGTCAC
Organism: Hemitrygon akajei; assembly: GCF_048418815.1. Lineage (NCBI taxonomy): Eukaryota > Metazoa > Chordata > Chondrichthyes > Myliobatiformes > Dasyatidae > Hemitrygon > Hemitrygon akajei. The sequence continues at coordinate 49,093,641 of NC_133147.1, read as the reverse complement.
GAGTACGTAACAATAATCTAAATAGGACATCCATGATAAATGATAGGGCATTGAAGAATGCAGTAGAACAGACTGATCTAGGAATAATGGTGCATAGTTCCCTGAAGGTAGAAACTAATGTGCATAGGGTGGTGAGGAAAGCTTTTGGTATGTTGGCCTTTATAAATCAGAGCATTGAATATAAGAGTTGGGATGGAATGTTAAAATTATACAGGGCATTGGGATGGCCAAGTTTGGAGTATTGTGTACAATTCTGGTCACCGAATTATATGAAAGATGTCAACAAAATAGAGAGGACAGAGGAGATTTACTAGAATGTTACCTGGGTTTCAGCACCTAAATTACAGAGAAATGTTTAACAAGTTAGGTCTTTATTCTTTGGAGCGTAGAAGGTTGAGGGGGTGCTTGATAGAGGTATTTAAAATTATGAGGAGGATAGACAGAGTTGACATGGATAGGCTTTTTCCATTGAGAGTAGGGAAGATTCAAACAAGAGGACATGAGTTGAGAGTTAGGGGGCAAAAGTTTAAGGGTAACACGAGGGGGGATTTCTTTACTCAGAGAGTGGTAGCTGTGTGGAATGAGCGTCCAGTAGAAGTGGTAGAGCCATGTTCCGTATTGTCATTTAAAGTAAGATTGGATAGGTAGATGGACAGGAAAGGAATCGAGGTTTATGGGCTGAGTTCGGGTCAGTGGGACTAGGTGAGAGTAAGCGTTCGGCACGGACTAGAAGGGCCGAGATGGCCTGTTTCCGTGCTCTAATTGCTATATGGTTATGTCTAATTTAAGCCCTCCCCATTAGCACTCCTGCAAGGATATTGGTCCCTTTGTATTCCAGGTGTAACCAATCGCTCCTAAATATTCCACCTGCCCCAGAAGAGGTCCCAACGATCCTGCAAAATGAAACACAGCCCCTACACCAGTTCCTCATCCCTATGTTCATCGGCCAGAGCATCCTACACTTACCCTCACTGGCACGTGGCACAGGTAGCAATGTTGAGATTACCACCCTCGAGGTCCTGCTTTTTTTCTTCCCTCCAAGCTTTCTATATTCACTCTTCGGGACCTCCTCACTATTTCTTCTTACGTCATTGCTATTGATGCGTACCAAGACTTTTGGCTGAACACCCCCCTGCTTCAGAATGCTGTGCACGCGATCAGAGACATCCCTGACCCTGGCAATGAGGAGGCAGTGAACCATCCAGAAGTCTCTGTCACGTCCACAGAACCTCCTTTCTGCACCACTGAATATCGACTCCGCTATCATTACCGCTTTCCTCTTCTTCCACCCTCCCTTCTGCACTGCAGAACCAGACTCAGTGCCAAAGATCCGGCTGCCGCAGCTTCTCCCAGGTAAGTCATTCCCCACAACAGTATCCAATTCGGTATACTTGTTGTTGAGGGGAATGGCCACAGTGGAACCCTGCTCTGCCTGCAAATTCCCCATCCGTTGCCTGACGGTAACCCAATTATCTGGGCGCTGCTTCCTTGGCGCAACTACCTCCCTGAAACTACTAGCTATAAACTCCTCATTCTCCCGAATGATTCGGAGGTCATCAAGCTCCTGCTCCAGTTCCCTAACGTGGTTTGTTAGGAGCTGCAGCTGGATGCACTTCTTGCAGGTGTTGATGTCAGGGACAACGGAAGTCTCCCTGACTTCCCACATCCTGCAAGAGGAGCACTGTAACATCATGCTTGAAATTTACTCTACCCTAAACAAACAAAACAAAACTTAACGGAACCAACCCTCGCCTCTGCCTGTTCACGCCGAAGCCTGTTGAGCCAAAGCCATCCCACTCTGCTCACTCTGACTCCGCTGCCCGCTCTCAACGCTGCCCGCTGTATATGGTGGTCTTTCATAAAAACCTTTGACGCCACGTGACGCGCCTGCGCAGTCTAGCCTCTCTTCCCCGAGCAGTGTAAAAAAATGACTTCTGTCCGAGATTGCAGTGGATGACCATAGCGTCTTATCTGCTTTGTCATGCCTTACGCTCTCCACAAAGCGTTGCACAACCGCCTTCCTGTCCGTTGGATATCACTGTTGATCTCATCCAGCCGGAAATATATTTTAAAAAATCAAAAAAAAAAAACTACACACAGTAAAACAAAGACTGAAAAACAATGTGCAAAAGCAGACAATCTCTGCAACTGCTTAATAAAAGTAATTCACCAAAATCTTACTTTAAAATGCAAACTCATAAAATAAATCATATCTTAGTCTCAATAAAAGCCTGATCCAATTTTAGAGTTAAAATCCCACAAACGATACTATGATCGATCCTGTATTACAGATGGGACAATCGATAATAACCGTCCGGATATGATACAGGATAAACAAGCAAGAACAACCTATATAATAGATACAGTCATTCTAAACACACATAACCTGCAGAAATCATAAGTGAAAACCATCAGAAAATTGCGGAATTTAAAGTGAAAATAAAGATCATGGAACATGAAAAGGGTATAAATTGTCCCGATTGTAAAATCTACAGCACAATAGCACTAAATAATGAGTGCTACACAGGAATATCTACGTAAATCTTCAGAAAGCCACACCACTAGAATACTTCGGAAGTTCCAAGCAATTTACACATAAGGTTGCTTTATTGTGTGCGAACCTGAGTGTTTACCAGCTCTAACTGAGAAAAAAATAACTAGTAATATCAGAATCAGAATCAGGTTTATTATCACCGGTATGTACCCTGAAATGTATTAACTTAGCAGCAGCAGTTCAATGCAACACCTAATGTAGAAGAAGAAAGAATAAAATAATTATAATTAATAAGTATATCAATTACAATATACGTATATGGAAAAGATCAAAATCGTACAAAAACAGAAATTGTATATGTTAAAATGTGCGGTAGTGCTCAAGGGTTGAATATCCATTTCGGAATCGGATAGCAGAGGGGATGAAGCTGTTCCTGAATCGCTGAATGTGTGTCTTTAGGCTTCTGTAAACTTGATGGTATCAGTGAAAAAAAGGCATGCCCTGGGTCGTGGATAATGGGCTCTGTCTTTCTGAGATGACCCGGGTACTTTGTAGGCTAGGACCCAAGATGGAGCCGACAGAATTAATAACCCTCGCAGCATCTTTCGATCCGGTGCTATAGCCCCCTTCCCCCACACCAGACAGGGATCCAACCTGTCAGAATGCTCTCCGCAGTACCTCTATAAACGTTTTTGAGTGTACTTGTTGAGATACTAAATTCTCATCAAAATCCCAATGAAGTACGTATAGTCCCTGTTTTGCCTTCTTTATCAGTTCACCGATAAGTTGGGTCCACGTTAGGTCCTCAGAGATCTTGACACCCAGGAACTTGAAACTGCTCATTCTCTCCAATTCGATTCCTTCCATGAGGATTGGTATGTGTTCGTTCGTCTCACCCTTCCTGAATCCCACAATCATCTCTCTCGTCTTACTGATGTTGAGTGCCAGGTTGTTGCTGTGACAGCACTCCACTAGTTGGCATATCTCGCTCCTGTACGCCCTTTCGTCACCATCTGAGATTCTACCAACAACGGTTAGAATCAATATTTACAAAAAAAAAATAAGAACTGATATGACAAATTTTGGAATACACTGGGTACACAGATACATACAAAGATTTACACTAATTAGGACAGAAGGGAAAAAAGGAATAAAGTCATAAAGAAATTTCAGAACAGTGCCATGAGACTTCTAAAGATACGCTTTCATCGATGAAAACTGTATTCAGCATTTCATGTAAGGATATGCAATTCTGATAAGAAATTATACACCACTAAACTTCAGTGAGAGCAGAGCCCAGAGAAATAAAGAAATTATCACTACAGAAGAAAAAGTTAACCAATGGAAGAGCATAAGACAATAAGACAATCGGATATAAGAACGGAATGAGGCCATCGAGTCTGCTCCGCCACTTCATCATGGCCGATCCACATTTCAGTCCAGTCTCCTGTCTTCTTGCCGTATGCGTTCATGCTCTGACCAATCAAGAATCTATCAACTTCTGCCTTAAATGTACATAACGTCTTGGCCTCCACAGCTGCCTGTGGCAAGAAATTCCAAAAATTCTCCACTCTCTATCTGAAGAACCCTCCACATGTCTGTTCAAAAGGAAGCCATTTTTTGAGGCTGAGTTTTCCGGTCTTAGACACTCACGCCATAGGAAATGCTCATCCAACATCCACTCTATCCAGGCATTTCACTATTCTATACCTTTCTATTTTGTCACTCCTCATTCTTCTTAATTTCACTGAACACATGTTCAGAGCCATCAAACGTCTTTCATGTGACAAGACAATCAATCCTGGAAAATTTTTCCTGAACCTTCTGTGAGCCCTTTCCATTGTCAGCACATCCTTTCTAAGATAAGCACCCATGTGATGCCTCGCCAGTGCTTTATTTAGACACAAAATTACATCCTTGTTTTTATATTCTACTCCACTTGAAATGAATGATAACATCGCAATGACCTTCCTCGTCACAGACTCAACCTGCAAATTAACCTTTTGAAAATCCTGGACAATAACTCCCAAATCCCTTTGTGTCTTCAATTTTGTGTTTTCTTTCTAATTAGAAAACAGTCAACCCTTTCATTTTTTCTACAAAGGTGCATGACCATACAATTCCCGACATTATATTCCATGTGCCACTTATTTGTCCATTCTCTTAAACTGTCTAAGTCCTTTTTTTGCCTCCACATTTCCTCAAAGTGACCTGTCTCCCATCGGTTTCCTATCGTCTGCAATCGTCGCAACAAGGCCATCAATTCTATCATCCTAATCGTTGACATATGCCGTAGAAAGAAGCGGTCCCAACACAGAAGCGGAACATCACTAAGCTCTTGCAGCCGACCAGAAAACAATTTCCTTTAAATCTCACTCTTTGATTCTTGCCAATCAACCACTGTTTTCTACATACAAGAATCTTTTTCGTAATACCAGAGGCTCATGGCCTGTTAAGCAGCATCGTGGGTGACACATGATGAACGTCCTTCGGAAAATCTAAGTACTGTATACAACAACGACCGATTCGTCATTGCCTATCCTGCTTATTATTTCTTCAAAGAATTCCGACAGAATAGTCAAGCAAAATTATCCCTTGAGGAAACCATGCAGACTAGGGCCTAATTTATCATGTGCTTCCAGGTTCCCCGAAACCATATCCTTAACAATCGACTCCAAAATTTTCCCAACCACTGCGGTCAGGCTAATTGGCGTACATTATCCTTTCTTCTGCCTCTGTCCCTTCTTGAAGAGTGGAATGACGTTCGCAATTTTCCAGTCTTCGGAGCTATTCCAAAGTCCATTGATTCTTGAAATATCATTACTGATGCATTTACAATCTCTTCAGTCACCGCTTTCTGATCATCATCTTGTCCAGGTGTCTTATCCACGTTCAGAACGATCAGTTTCCGAAGAATGTTTTCTGTAGTAATGATAACTTCATGATCCATGATAATCGAAACTTCCACTGTCGGCTATGTCTTCTACAGTGAATACTGATGCAAAATACTTATTCATTTCATCCGCCATTTCCTTCTTCCCAATTACTACCACTCCAGCATCGTTCTGGAGCAATCCAATATCCAAACACGCCTCTCTTTAACACTTTATATATCTGAGGAAATCGTTGTTATACTCATTAATATTATTGGCTAGTTTATCTACATATTCCTCTTTCCACCTTAATACTTTTCGATTACTGCTGATGCTATTTAAAAGCTTTCACTCCTCTAACTCCCACGACTTTTTTATTCTACTGTACGCCCTTTCGTTGCCTTTTACGTTGGTTTTGACTTCCATTGTTAGACAGGATTGTGCCATTTTGCCGTTAGTATTAGTCCTCCTCTTTGGAAAGCATATTTACTGTGCCTTCCGAATTGCTTTCAGAATTTCCAGATATTGCTGTTCTGCCGACAACCCTTCTAGTGTTCTTTTCCAATCGATTCTGGCCAATTCCTCTCTTTCATCTCTTTAATTTCCTATACTCCACTCTAATATGCTATATCTGACTTTAGCTCCGCTTTCTCAAATTTCAGGGTGAATTCGATCATATTCTGGTCACTCTCCCTTAAGGATCCTTTTATCTTAAGCTCTCTAATCGATTCCAGTTCATTGCACAACACTCAGTCCAGAATAGCTGACTCTAAGTGGGCTTAACCATGAGCTGCCCTCAAACGTGCATCCCATAGCCACTCTAGAATTTCCCCCTTTTGGAATCACACACCAACCTGATTTTTTTTATCTGCCTATCTATTGAAATCTCTCGTGACTATTGTAAAATTGACCTTTTGGCATGCATTTCCACCTCCCTTTCTAACTTGTAGACCACATTCTCACTGCTGTTGGGGGGTCTATATATATAGATCTCATCAACATATTTTACCCTTGCAGTTCCTTAGCTCTATCCACATTGACTCAACACCTTCAGCTCCCATGACACCTCTTTCTAATGATTTATTTTATTTTTTTTTACCAATTGAGCTACGCCGTCTCCTCTCCTTCCTGCCTGTCCTTTTGATATATTCGCAATAAGCTCGAATCAGGTGTCCACTTTGGTAATAACAGGACGCGGAGTGACCGAGCCAATCAGAATACACTTTACAAGATGAAACACAAAATACCAGGTTTAAATGACTGACACAAACCTAAACAATTCCGCTGCTCTAAAAATCTCGGAGCACAACGGCATCCGGCTCCTGTTACAGGCTGCAAGATCTCGAGCTGGTGAAGCTAGCAGAAGATGGCAGTGAAGGCAGACAAAGGCTGCATCAATAAAAGTCCCGAGTCGTCTTGCAATCCATGACACAACTGTCTGACACTAATCTGTCAAGGACCGTGTAGCGGCTTCAGAGAATGTGCTACAAACACTCTAATGCTCAACAATAATTAGAGGGAATAATACGCATAGTTTTCAGAGGGTTCATTGCTCGGGACCACCTCCTCCCTTGATATAACCGCAATGGGAAATCCGAAGTGGAGCAAATCTCCAGACGGAAGCGCTCACGAGACCACAAGAAGTCTCGATCCTCCCCACCATGTCAAGGTAACGATCCTGGGAGAAGAGGCTCACTCCACACCGAGGGTTCCCAACCTTTTGGACAATCAACGTCAGCGGTGCTTAAAAAGAGCTGCAATTCAGTCAGAACGGCGATCGAATCTGAAAGACAGAGTTTCACGGTCATTCCTCTGAGCTGAGGAGCCACCAATCAGCAAGATGTAGTGTGCAAAAAGAGTTCTATTTCAGTCAGATCCGTGTTCATGATTTAAAAAGCAGTCCTTCGCGACAGTTTTTGCTGAGATGGGCAATCAATATCACTGTAGAAAGAGCTACATTTCCATCAGAACGGGGATCTATCGAGATTTTAAAGACAGAGCTTCGTGGAAATTGATTCGAAGAGCGTCCATTCAGCAAGAGGGATTCATTAGAAAGGGTCAATAACAATAACTCAAGAGTCACCTTAGCGGCCATTCTTTTGGATGTGCCAGTGTCTGGAGTGTCTTTGGCTAATTAGATTTCGGCTAGATCAGGCTTGGGAGAAGAATCTATTTTAAGTTATTCTCTCTCTTTGTTGTTATTTGTTCTTTCTTAGTGGAAATAGCTCCAGGGGCAGTGTTTTGTACTCTGTGTGGGATATGGATTGCCCGGAGTCCCAGGTAAACACATCCGAACCAGTTGCACCGAGTTGCAGTTCCTGAGAAGAACGTTTTAAGGAACTAGAGCTGCAACTGCATGTGCTTCGGCTCATACGGGTAAATGGGGAGGTGCTAGACAGAGGTTACAGGGGAGGTCGTCAACCCTAGAATGCAGGGGTCAGGTAAATGAGCGACTGTCAGGATAAAGAATGGAACTGCACAGCCAGTGCAGACTACACCTGTGGCTGTTTCCTTCAGTAATAATTATACAGCATTAAATACTGTTGAGGGGGTCGCCCTACCGGGACAAATGGGGAAACAGTGACCAGGTTACTGAATCTGGAGTTGTGGCTCCGAAGAGCAGAGATGTAAAAACGACTGCAGAGTGTTAACAGGAGATCCCATAGTCCAAGAAAATGAGATGAGGTTATATGGCCGCAGTTACGATATATGAGTGGCATGTTGCCTCCCTGGTACCAGGATCAGGGATGTCTCTGAATCGGTCCAAGGCATTCCCAAAAACGAGGGTGAGAGCCGTAAGTGTTAGGTCGTATTAGCGTGAATGAAATAGGGAGACAAAGTGAGGAGACCCTGAAGAGAGATTTTAGGGAATTCGGTACAAACTAAGAAACGAGGCTAACTGTGTCATGAGCCAGTCATCGTAAGAATAGGAAGAATTGGTAGATGATTGCGTAACTGATGAACTAGTGCATGGGGCACGCAGGGACATAGATGCATCTGTCATTGGGATCTCTTCTGGGGAAGGTATGACTTGTTCAAAAGGGACTGATTACACTTGAAACCGAGGCGGTCCAATATCCTTGTGTGGCTGAAGGAAGATAAAAGCTAGGAGCCCAATGTCGAGGGATATACAATGTACTGCATGGACAGACAGGACGGCAGAGGGGGTGGTGTGGGTCTGATGCTGAAAGAATGAAATTAAATCATTAGGAAGAGCTGACAATAGAAAGAAAATTATTGAATCGTTGTGGATGGAGCTAAGAAACTGCAAGTGTAAGAACTCCCTGTCTTAGTCGCTGAGGAATTGAATAAAAAGCTTGAGGAAAAAGAACACTAAGGGAAAAGTGATGACAATATGATTGAATTTATCCTGAGAAATTTACGCTAAACAAAGATGTATAAGGTTAAAGCAGAATAAAGTTAATTAGTGTCATGGAAAGGAGTTGGCCAAAATTGATTGCAAAAGAACATTTAGGACGTTGGCAGAACACACCGGCTGGAATTTCTGTCGGCACTTCGAAGGCTCCGCATATATACATCCCAACAGAATGAAGTATTCTGAAGGCAAACTGAAACAATCGTGGCCAAGAAAAGAAGTTAAGCCAACAGAAATCCAAACGGTAAACATTAATAATACAGCAAGAAACACTGTGAATTCAGAGGATTAGAAAGCTTTTAAAAAGCAACAGAAGGAAACTAAAAAGTGATTAAGAAGGTGAAGATGGAAAATGAAGGTAACCTGACCAATAATATTAAAGAGGATACCAAATGTTTCCTAAGATAAGTAAAGTGTAAAAGACAGACGAGAATGGATATTGGGCCGCTGTAAATAGGTGCTGTGGAGTAGTAATGGGGGGCACGGAATTGGTAGATGACCTGAATATGTATTTTGCATCCGTGCTCACTGTGGAAGACAATAGCATGATGGGTGTGAATTCAGCATTCCTGGAAAGAAAGTTCTGGAGAGCCTCAAAGTTCTGGGATAGATCAGTCACCTGGACCAGATGGAGTAATCTCAGAAAGAAACCCCCTCTGCACTGTCCATTCGCATAGTGTGCGGCAGAAATAAATCACGTGGCTTCTCTATCTGTTATACTGCTCAAAAAATGATGCACATGCTTTGTTCTTCACTGCTCTCTGAGTAAAGTATTATCTAATGATGTCAATACCTGAACTTCCACATATTGGGCTTCTTGGACCTTCAAACCCTCAGGGCTTGGACGGCTGTAAAAGGGTCCTGGAGAGGTAGTAAAGGCGTACACGGAAACGGCGGACCACCAGAGTAGGTATTTTCCTTCAGTGTTCACTGTGGAAGACACCTGCATGAAGTGTGTGGATTCACTATTCCTAGTGAGAAAGTTCTGGGGAACCACAAACGTCTGAAGGTAAATAATTCACTTGACCATATGGGGTTAATTTCAGAAATTAACTACGTGGCCTCTTTATCTACTTTACTTCTCAAAAATAAAAGGAAATGTTTTGTTCTTCAGTGCTTCCTGCGTAAAATGTTATCTCATGATGTCAACACATCAACTTCCTTATATTGAGCTTCTTGGAACTTGAAACCAAGAGAGTTATACCGAGGTGGAGTAACTCATCTCCTCGGCTAACTCGGAACCAATTTCCCACCTTTGCTAAATCAGCATCCAAATTCCGCACAAGACACAACTCCTCGATATAGCTCGAACACTCGAGGAATCCCACCGCCCGTCGCTGTGCAGGTCTGCTCAAGATTTCTTTCGTGCTTTGAGGAGAATTTAACGTCTGTGCACAAGTATCCGAAACTGCTAAGGACTGTGACGGAGCCGGAGATTCCAGGATAGGGTGAGATACATTTCCATGGTTTTATATTAATTTGGAAATGTGGCGGCTGATCAGGGATCATCAGCGGACCTGCGCCGCGAAAGAAAATCCTGCCTTACTTCTTTTGGGAGGGTTTTTCACGAGATTGCACTCAGTCAGGCAATGAAGGCAGGGCAGTGGGATTATCAATATGCAGTTCAGTGAGAAGAACTTCAGAAGTTGCAAAGGCTGAACTTGTTTTCCAAGCGGCGAAAGCCGCTGACGGATGACCCGACAAAAGAAAATAAGATAACAGCTACAGAGATGGTGTAGACAGTCAGAATCGCTTTTCCTTGGTAGGATCAACATTGAGGTAAGGTTTATATTTACCTTGAAGGAACGAAAGGAAACTTATCCGAATATAAGTGATAGGCTTTTTAAAATTTATTTTAATTTTTAAATAAATATGGAGAAAAAGCACCGTAACCGTCCCTTCTGGCCCGACGAGACTGTGCCGCGCAATTACCCCCATGTAATCAATTAATCTACTGGCGTCTCAAGTTTCTGCGGTTGAAAAGTTTGTAATATGAGGAATGTTCCATGATCCTGGGCTTCTACTCTCCGTAAGTCAGAAGAATGGGGGTTGTCTTCATCGAAACCTGTCGAATGTTAAACGGCCTCGATAGAGTAGATATGGAGTAGATATTTCCTATGGTAATGGAGGCTAAGTATAAACGATACAGCCTCAGATGAGAGGGCCGTCCTTTCAGAAGCGAGATTATGAGGACTTCCTAAAGCCAGAGAATAGTGATTCTGTGGAATTCATCCAACAGACTGCTGTATATTTATATATTTTTAACGCAAATGTTAATAGCTTTTTAACTGGTCAGGGCATGTTCGAATACGGGGTGGGGGAAGCAAGAGATTTGGTCTGAGAAGGAAAATGGCGGAACAGACTCGATCGACCAAATAGCCTCATTCTGCCCCTATATCTTACCGACTCATAATTTTATGTGCGCGGAAAGCGGAGCACACAGAAGAAATCCACGCGTTTTCGGGGTCAACTTCTAAACTCCCTACAGACAGCGGCGTGAATGGAACTTGGTTCGTTTGCGCGTGCGGCAAAGCTATGTCAATCACTATTGAACCATGTCGTCCATAATCAGTTGACAGCTTCAGTGTGGCTGCCAGAATGGCAAACATCATATCCAACGATTACGTTTCAGAGATATTTATGCAGGGAGATGAGCAGATGAGACATACAGGGTCACAGGTTAAAAGGGTTGCAAAAATTATTTGTGTAAATGGGAAAATCGTAGGCATGGCCTGCTCTGCCAAGGGCCTGTTTCTGCAATGTACTTGTAGCAATAGTAGTAGTAATGTTAGTAATGTTTGTAGTGGAGCAGTGGTTGAAGTAGTTTACAAGGTTATGAGAGCAGAGATAGAGTTGACTGACAGTATCAGTTGAGAGGGGGTAAGATGAAATGATATGTAATCAGCAGGACTGTGCTGTCTGAGGTGGTGGTGGCAGATACATTGAGATTTTTTGAGAGACGTTTGGATGAGCTCATGAATGTGAGGGAATTGCAGATTGTGTCACCAGACGCGATTCATACTATTGGCCATGTGACTACGTATTTAGTTGTTTCTGCCCAATATTGTGGGATATTTCTGTACTGTATTCCTGCGCATTATACAGTACCCTGCAAAAGTCTTAGGCACATACTGTATTTAGAGACTCAGGTGGAACAGGCCTTTCTGCCCAATGAGCCCGCACCGCCCAGCAACCAACCTATTTAACCGCAGCCTCATCACGAGATTGTCATGGTTCCGGTTGGCCGTTCCCCTTTAACACTTCTTTCTCCCTGATCATGCCCCAATTTCAGTCAATTGCTGCCAGTTACCCAATTATCGTACATCTGGCTTTCATCAGAGACTGGGAAATAAATACGATGGCGACTCGATAACAGGTTGCCAGTTCGTTGGTCGATTCTCGTGTGATGCGTCGTTCCCTGTTCCGATTAAAACCGGTAATTCTAAGTTCCGCTCTAGTTCTCGAGAGTCCCTGTGAATCCCGTCTCCTTGTCAAGATTCCTCTAGTTTCCTGCTCTACGTTTGAGCCTCCCCAACTGAGTCGACGTGCCAGTGTCCAGCGCTTGGGTTCTCCTCCGTCGCCCTCCTGTAACAGAGATATTAGCAGCCTACTCACTCGAGTCCAGTGTAATATTCTCCTAGCTGCAGAGGATGATCGAGGATCCACAGAACCGCGGTGTTCGGGTGGATACCCTTCACAGGGAACGCCTCCGTGTGACTTTGTTTCACTTGGGGAGGCTCAAACACGGGCAGCCACCACACGGTGTTTGACAGTTCTGGGCGGTCAGGGTCCAGTGGCGAGTAATGAAAGAAGATTGTGGTCTCTGCGCTGCAGCAGACTTACTCCATCTTCACTGCCATATTATGTGTCCTGTTTCTGTTCCGTGTGGCCCCCTTCCTTCTTCGTTCTCCTTCCCCCCTCAATAGCTTTTCACTCAATTCTTCACCCCTCTAACTTGCACAATTTTTCCACTACCAGATCCGACAATGTCGCACTCTGAAGGAATGTACAATTCGACGCTCACTGGGAATCTCTCCTCCTACAATTTCACGGATAGTCGATTCAGCATGGAATGGGGAGCACGTTCCGTCATGTCAATGGTTATCATCATCCTCTCCATCCTACTGGGCGTCCCGGGCAACGGCGCAGTCATCTGGGTGACCGGCTTCAAAATGAAGTCCACTGCCCACACTGTGTTCTTTCTGAACCTGGCTGCGGCTGACCTGATGTATTGCCTACTTCTCCCCTTCCTCACGATTCACATCTCCGAGCATTACAGTGGGTACTTCATTAACATCAACGTGCAATTGTGTATATCAATTATGTACCTAAACGCTTTTGCCTGCGCATTTCTGTTATGCCTGATCAGCATCTATCGCTGCCTCGCTGTTACACGGCCCATCTGGATCCAGCAACATCTGAGACTCGCATGGGTACGTGTGACCTGCTTCGTGGCCTGGGTCATAGCCATCGCCATGTGGCTGGCTATACTCTTCAGTTGGTATCCTTTCAATACTATACCTATTGTGATGGCCTTCTGCTTCTGCCCCCCCCCCCTTTGTGATTATGGTTATTAGTTACACCGTCCTTGGCTGGAGGCTGCACGGGAAAAGGTTCGGTAAGTCCTGGAAGCTCATACGCCTGATCGTGATCGCAGTCGCCGCCTTTGTGATCTGCTGGCTCCCCTTCAGTCTCTGCGTCCTCTTAATACGTTTCAACATAATTGTTCCTGTGGACAGGTACAGATTCACTCAAGCCCTGGCCTCATTCAACAGCGCCCTCAACCCTCTTATCTACGTCTTCGCAGGCAGCGACTTCCGTCAGATCTTCAAGCGCTCCGTGTTTGCCTCGCTCCAGCTGGCCCTCACCGAGCATGAGCTACAGGGTGAAACCCCGAACCGCAATCCCACCTCAAATAGGAATGTCTGACGGAATAGCTCATCGGCCCTCAGCCGACCAGTATCTCCTGACCACAGACACAGTGGACGGTCGGTTACAAGTATGATCGGCGTTCGATGCTTTCCTGCACTTTTATTCTAAGAACATAGAGCGTAGAACAGTATAGCACAGGCAGAGGCCATTCGTCCTGCAATGGCCGGGATCAATTAAATCAGTAAATTAATGGCCAATTAATCTAATCCCCTCTGCCTATGCACTGTCGATATCCTTCCATTAAGCTCATTTTGCCGATATAAACATCTCTATAAAGACTCTAAACTATCTGTGTTTACCACCAACCCAGTCTGCGCAACACCAAGCACCCATCACTCTGTGTGTAAACTATTTGCACCTCGCATATCATTTGGAATTACGCCCTCTCCTCTTAAATGCATGCCCTTTGATGTTAGACATTTCAACCTTGGGTAAATTATACTCTCTGTTTGTGCATTTCATAATTTCCATTCCGATATAGCAATCGCTGACTTCCTCCAGTTGATGGCATGAAAATTGATTTCTCAAACTTACGATAATGCCCTCCCTGCTATACAACTCCACATCCCCTATTTTCCTTTCTCACCTGTTGTGCCTTCTGCCTTATCTTTCTTTCATGAGCTTCTGTCCTCTTCCCTTTTCGAGCCTTGTATGTCTTTCACCAATCATCTTCCCAGCTCTTTACTTCATCCCTTCCTTCCCGGTTTCAAGTATTAACTTGTATTTCTCTCTCACCTCTCCCGACCTTTTCAATCTACTCCTCAACTTTTCCCGCCCGTTCCTGCCGAAGGTTCTCAACCCGAAACGTCGACTGTACATTTTTCCAAGACGCTGTTTGGCCTTTTGTGTTCTCCAGAAATTTGTACGTTTCTCGGATTTCCAGCATCTGCAGATTTGATCCTTTCCACATCTACTCTGTCTATGCTGTTCAATTTTCGAAAGGTTTTAATGACATCCCATCAAACCTTTTGAATTCCAGAAAGTACAGACCCGGAGCTATCCAACGTTCCTCGTATGATATCCTTTTCTTTACCGGAATCATCCTTCTGAACCTCCTTTGAGCCCTCTCCAGTGCCTGCACTTCTTTTCTCAGATGAACAGCCCAAACTGTTCACAATACACAAGTGAGGACTCACCGGTGCTTAAAAAGCCTCACCATCACATTCCTGCCCCTGTATTCCAGAACTCTTGAAATGAATATTAACATGGCATGTGCCTTCTTCACCACCCGATTTTACCTCCAGTTTAACCTTTATGTGTTTCCTTCGCATCTCCGATTTTCTGATTTTCTCCCCCATTTAGAAAATAGTCCATACATTTTTTTCTGCTACCAAAGTGCATGACCATATATATTTCATTTGCCACTTTTATGCCCATTCCCTGAATCTGTCTAAGTCCGTCTTTATCCTATCTGTCTCAACTCTAATTCCAGCTCCACCAATCTTCGTATCATCTTCAAACTATTCCATCATCTAACTTATTGATATACAGCATAAAAAGAAGCGTTCCCGGCACCAACCCCTGCAGAATACCTCTATTCACCATTTTTTTTTTGTATCTTAAGCTTCCTGATCACCTCCGGTTTATTACATAAACCCAATCCAAAATAGCTGATCCCACAGTAGGCTTATCGACAAACTGTTCTACAAAAACATCTCCTAGGCGTTCAACAAACTCATTCTCTTGAGATTCATTTCCAACCTGATTTTTTCCACCGACCTGCATGTTGAAATCTCGCATGACTATCATAGCATTGTCCTTTTGACACGCCTATTCTATTTCCTGTTGTAAGCGGTGGTCCACATCCCAGCTACTCTTAGGGCGCATTAGTATCCCTTCATCAGAGTCAGTTTACCCTTGCAGTTGCTTAACTCAGCCGACAAGGATTGAACATCTTCCGATCCTCTGTCACATCTTTCTTCTGAATTGATGCCATTCTTTACAAGCAGAGCCGCCCCACCCCCTCCGCCTTCCTTCCTATCCCTCTAATACAATGTGCAGCCTTGGATATTTGGCTCCCAACTGCAACTTTCCTTCAGCCACGACTCAGTGATGAACAGAATATCGTACCTGAGAATTTGTAATAATGCAACAGGATCATCTACCTTATTTCATAATCTGCGTGCATTGATATACTACATATTACGGACTGTATTTGCTACTATTTATAATTCTGCATCTCTGATGCACTGACAGTCACCCTGCTGACTGCAATTATGCCCAATCATCTGCCTGCCTTTCCTGACTGTAAACTATTTTTCTTTGGTTTTTCGTTCTTGCCATCGTCCTATCGCGAGTTTTTAGA
Organism: Hemitrygon akajei; assembly: GCF_048418815.1. Lineage (NCBI taxonomy): Eukaryota > Metazoa > Chordata > Chondrichthyes > Myliobatiformes > Dasyatidae > Hemitrygon > Hemitrygon akajei. The sequence continues at coordinate 49,077,661 of NC_133147.1, read as the reverse complement.
ATCTCCATCAATCCAATACTTAACGTATATCAATGCCATTTGCCCAGGATACAGGTTGTCTTTGCGAACCTATCTGAGGGAAAGCACTTCAGCAAAGTGAATTTAGCTGAGGTCTACCTATAGATGGAGATGGAAGATGAGTCCGAAGTGTTTCTCAACATAAATACTCACAAACATCCTTGCCACTGTAATATGCTTGTTTCGGAGTAGCATCTGCACCTGTTCTCCGGCAGAGAGCTATCGACCAGGTACTGCAAGTCTCCCAGGCAGTTAGGTGACATCATTGTTACCGGTAGAGATGACAATGAACATCTCCAAAGTCCATGACACCTTTGAAAAGAACAAAAAATTTGGGGATCGGAGTACGACACATATCCTTTTCACCGAATATGCCCAAAATTAGGACCCCGCGATTAATTCTAATTGGGAGTGCACTAAGTACCATGGAATCCCCGGGCCTATCAAAATAAATTGAACAAGTCCAAACAGAAAGCACCGGATACGCATCACAAAAAGCGAGTCACTCGAGAAAAAGAAACATGAAGAAGTGTAATTCTTTAACATGTCTCGTCAAACAAATCCACGTGCTCCAGTATTCTTAGAGCTCAACACTTTCCGGAACCCTGCAGAGTCCCGAAGAGCAGGTGACACTGGCAAATCTCCATAGATGTACTGTGGGGATCATTCTGACTGGCTGCATCACCATTCGGTGTTCAGGGCCAGTACAGAGGATCGCAGCGAAATCTAATGGTGTCAGCGACAGCTCCCAAGAGAAACAATCAGGAATCGTCGGTCCCGAAACAACAGCAATCGGACCGGGGTCGGCGGTCTCTCCCTACAGAAGAACTGTATTTGTGTGGATAATCTCCTCTTACACAGATGAAAAGGCGTTTCCCATTTTCTCAAATTAATGTGATTGTTGGACTGTATTTTGTATGAGTTTCCTTCAGTTTTTCCGTGTTTCTTTCTTGTGGCCGATTGGCGGGGGGCGCGGGCTGAACTGTTAGTTGTTGTTTGTGAGCGGCTCCGTTGGGTTATTCGATTGTTATTTTGTTTGTTTTTTTTTACTGCGGGCGAAGGGGGATAATGGGTCTGCGAGTTTTGTTTCTTTTCTTTTAGGTGCCGGGAGCACTGGGGGAGTCGATGTGTTTTCTTTTATCAACATTCATGTTCTTTCTGTATTTAATGGCTATCTGGAGTAAACAGATATGAGACTTTATTCATGCATGCTGTTTGCCCTGGGGTTGAGCACTGGAGAATAGGGCGGGGCCACGAACATCTGAAGCGTCATCCAGCCGACGCCGATTTTTAAATACTTGGCTTCTTTCTCCTCAGTGGCAGGTCCCAACAGCTCAATGGTATCTCCCGTTACAGCGCTCTTCCATCCCTACCGCTCCTACTCAGTGGTCGCGCCCGCGCCTCCCCCCCAAACATGGCCACGAGATAGGTGGCCGTTGCCAATATCAACAACCGGCTTTACTTGTATCCTTTGGTGGATACACCTAGACCAGGTGCTTCGGCACACTAAAGGAGCTGAGAGGTCGGGCGGAGTAAACGCCAATTCACCCGTTTGGAAAGCAGACGGCAAACAAGAACACTGCATGAGCCGCGGCCATTTTCCAGAAGTGGAAATATGCGGTAGTTGTAGGCTTCTGGGGAATGTAGTCTAAAAAACTATTGCTAGAGGGTAAGCTCTGTGTTGCGGAGGATGTTGGGGAATATAGTTAATGGGAAATACTCAACCGCGCGTGCTCTATAGTTATTGAGCTCTTTGGGAGTGCTGTAGCCTCCTGTGAGTTCTAGTTTCACAATATTACAAGGTCTCATTGGCTTCTGCACGTTAAACTAGAAATGCCCAGTTACTTTCAGAAGACTCTTGGCAGTGTGAAGGATCGGAGGGATCCTGGAGTCCGAGTCCATAGGACGTTCGAAGGAGCTGCGCAGGTTGACTCTGTGGTTAAGAAGGTATACGGTGTATTGGTCTTCATCAATTGTGAAATGGAAGTTAAGAGCCGAGAGGTAATGCTGCAGCTATATCGGACCCTGGTCGGACCCCACATTGAGTGCAGTGCTCAATTCTGGTCGTTTCACTGCAGGAAGCATGTGGAAGCCATAGAAAGGGTGCAGAGGAGATTTACAACGTTGTTAACTGGATTGGGGAGCATGCCTTATGAAAACAGTTTCAGTCAACTTGGCCTTTTCTCCTTGGAGCAACAGAGGATGAGAGGTGCCCTAATAGAAGTGTATAAGAAGTTGAGAGGCGTTGATCCAGTAGATAGTCAAGGCTTCTTCCCAAGTCTGAAATGGTTGCCACAATAGGACACAGGTTTAAGGTGCTGGGGAGTAAGTACAGAGGAGATGTCAGGGGTAAGTTTTTTTTTTACGCAGAGAGCGGTGAGTGCCTGGAATGGTCTGCCGGCCACGGTGGTGAAGGCGGATACGATAAGGTCTTTTAGAGCTATGGGTCACCCTAGTGATTTCTAAGGTAAGGTCATGTATTGTGCTGGAGGATTTCTATGTTTCTGTTTCACTGTGAGATCCAACAAGGCCGGTATGTATCCCATATTCCCAACAGCCCTCCAGAAAGATGAGGGTGAACGGCGCCCTTGAATCGCAACAGTCTGTTGAAAGCGGTGGCTGGGGCCGAGGCTGAGGGTTCAGAACCGTTGACGGTGATCGATATGATTTAAATTGGCCATGATCGAATGGCAGAACAGACTTGATCGGACGACTGGCCTACTCATGCCTTAGGGTCTTATGAAGTTGGGCTAGCGGATGGATCGGAGATGGGGGACCCAGCTGGTGGTAGTGTTCGATGCTCCCCCTCGCGGGAAAACATCAGGGCTATGAGACAACTATGTGAATTGTGCGAGCATACACTGTCCGCTAGTGCTGGAGAGTGGTGTTAAACGGCATGGATGGGATGCCGAATGAGTGACAGGTGAGGATTTACCTGTCAAGGTTGTTAACCCTGAGCTGTCCCAAACCTAGCGGACTGGTCGATCATTCTCAGTCTGGGGTCTATCCTTTGACTTGTAGGCATGGGTTAACCTAACGAGACCCAAAGCATAAACCTCTGACTCCAGCCGACATAGCTCGCTGGGCCATTAAGGCAAGCAATCCACCGAACGGAATGACTCTCTTCTTGTGGTCCACTTGGAGGGAGGTGTGGTAAAGCGAAATGGGTCAGGGAGGGGGCAAGGCCATATTCATTGACTCAGTGAATGTGTGGAGTCGGCTAAGGTATTAAAAGGCATGAGAGAGTTGTCCCAGTGATGGGCACTGCAACAGCAACTCCTCAGATCAGACACCAAGTGAATTCCGCTATACATTCTCCCATCCCATTTTCCCGTGGTCAGACACAGAATGAAGGGTCCTCCGAATCGTTCCTTCACACATTACCCCAGGCAGACCCACAGTGAATCTCCCTCCACATTGTCCCAATACACACTCCCAGGATCAGGCACAGCGTGAAGTTCCCTGCATACCCACTCCATGGGTCAGACACAAATTGAAGCTCCACTTACGCCATCCCATCTTCCACGACCAGCGTCAGTCACAGCAAGTTCCAGTGAGGAAGAAAGCACTGATTGTCACCATGCACTGGCTATGAAACTCTTGTTAATATACTGATTCCGATTTCTGCAACATTCATGGATTCACTAAATATAGTCTTAGACTATATTTTTCTGTCTGACTGTATTTGCAGATATCTTATATGCACTTACTAACCTATATAACCTTTTGTTATGTGTTTATGTTGGTATTATATTTTGTACCTTGACCCCAGCGTAACGCTGTTCCGATTGGCTATATTCAAGTATGTTTGATTAACAAATAAATAAAACTATCAAATGTGGATGCAAAGGCTCATGGCGTCGTATTAAACGTTAGGCAACGTAATTCCAAAGCGCCGTCACCCTAGAGACAACATCTCAGGGATTCTCCTTCGCGGGCCCTCGGCCTAGCCATATTGGCAGGGACGGAAATGGAGCTTTTTCAACGAGGGTGTCCTCCCCCTTTGCATCAGGGACCTGGAGCGGAGACTATTGCACAATGCGTTCAGAATACAGAATATTGAACAATGAAACACAAGAACAGGTCCTAGAGCACACCATTTCCCGATAAACCCGACTCCGACCTACATTAAACACTTTAAATTTGATGAATATCCCTTCATTACATTCCATTTTATACACCATAGGACGATCAGACAGAGAAGCAGAATGAGGCCATTCAACCCATCGGGGACTCTTTACCAATCCTTCATGTCTGATTTACAATTCCCCTCAACAACATTCTATTCACAATCTACGACAGCTTATCTCAATCGAGCGCTCAACACCCTCCTGGGTAGCGGAGATACCTATCGACCAAAACAGCTGGAAGACCTGCAGTAGCCTGCAAGTCACCCTTAGATACGGTGTAGCACCTGGTTAGATCTCCCGATCAGTGTCACATGAAGCCGTGAGAACAGGTGGTATGTGTAGCGGGTGTATATCACAAATCATTAATGCGACCTCTGACGCCAGGCAGACAACCTCTGAAGGACATTGATAATGGCTGGGCTAAGCCATCTTGTAAAGATACAGGCCAGAAGAAGGAAATTGCAGACCACTTCCGTAGAAAACTTTGCCATGAACAATCATGGTCATTAACAACCATGAACAACCATGATACTGCATGTCATACTCGAGGGCATATAACGAACGAATGCACAACCTCCTCCTCAAAACCACCCAATGACTTGAAAGCCTTGAGTGTCCACCCGGGGAAAGTCAGTTGAAGTGTTTAGGAGGTGAGAGTGGAAACTCAGGGTGTTCAGGGGTACGGTGGACACTTTGCTGAATGATAATGGTCCATAACATAACAAAGACATGGAACCCCTGACTCAACACATTCCTGCGTCTCGTAATTACATTCAGCGGCTACTTAAGTAGATAATTCCTGCAACTAACAAAGTGATCACTGCGTGTATTATCTGTTCATATTCTTTTGCAACAGTGGCCCATCCAATTCGAGGTTCGAGATTCTCTTCTGCACACACTGTTATAACACGTGTTTAATGAGTTGCTGGCCACTGAATGTATGTATTCCAAAAGCAAGCGAACCAACATTATCCACTGATGCAATGTGGAATTTGGCCTCCCTACTTTATACAAAATAAGCATCCTCTCCAATTGTGCTAGCACTTTCTGGTTGATATGGACTTAAACACCTGAGAGTCTTCCACATATCATTGCTCCCCTACTCCACCCACTTATTGCAAACGTACCTCTGTCATTTTTCCTTTCAAAGTGGAACTCCATATACTCGACTGCATGAACCCCGATAAGCCGTTTCTTTGCACATATTTGCGATTGACCTACATCCCGACGACCCTGATGACAATACACTAAGTGGTCACTTTATTCGGGTACACCAGTACACCAGTGCCTTAACAGAAATGTCTAATCACCCAATCAAGTGGCAGCAAGTCAGTGCATAAAAGCAAACTGAGTGTGAGAATGTGATTTAAAAATACTCTGAATTTAAAACATCTGACATTAAATGGACAATTTAAAACATCAGACGTTAACTGTGCCTTTGAAACCTTTGATCAAACATCAGAAGATTTGAAACTTTAACACGTTAAAAGGTCATTTAAGTTTCTTTGACTTAATTGATTGTTGGTGGTTTGTGTATATTGATACTGCTGATCAGCTGGGGATTTCACCCACAGCAGACGCTAAACTTTCCAGGGAATGGTGTGAGGAACAAAAATTTTTGAAAAAGCAGTGAGAGTCTGTTCTGAAGGGAAAAATAAACTTACTGCTGTGAGACGTCACAGTAGAATAGCAAATCTCGTTCAAACTCTCAGGAAGCGGATCGTCGCTGACTGTACGTCAATAATCCATATGGTCCACTCGTTGACTTTGTGCATCTCTGATATTTGACTGACCCCCACACCTTCACCACCAGCCCCCTCAAATACAAACAGTGGAAAACCACACACTGGACGGAATGACTCTTTTCACATTTTTCCTGTCCAGATTTTCATTTCCGAAACATCCCGATGACAGCTGTGACCATATTCCCAACTATCCAACGTTACTAATAACTTTCTATTTTCTAAATGTCAACAAATTAACCCATGAGCCCAGCTCAATTTTAGTCCAAATCCATTTAAGATGTCAAAAGGAGCAGAACTCCGAACACCGTTATTTGCTCAGCTTCCGCCAGGAAGACATAGCTACACCCGGACCTGCGATTGTCTGTGGGAAAGTCAGATCTGATACCAAGAATCCGAATTCAAATTTCAACGTTAATTTATTAACAAGGTAGATGTCACCGTCTACAACCCTAAGAATTTTTTTCAGAGTATTCACAGCAAATACACAGAAACAATATACAATCAATGAAAAGCTGCATACCAACAGACAGACCAATAACCAACAAGTTGTGCAAATACAAAAAAGGAAAGCAAAATAACAATGAAGAAATCAACATAAATATTGACAACTTGAGTATAGAGTTCTTGAAAGTGACAGCTTGACTGATCCGTTCAGTGTTGGGGTGAGTGAAGTGATCTAGTCTGTTTCAGGAGCCTGTGAAGGTCGGCGGGTCGCACAGTTACAGATTGGCATGTATGATTGTCTAGGCCAGTGGTCCCCAACCACCGAGTCGACGACCGGTACCAGGCCGCAAATCATGTACTACCGGGCCGCGAGAGAAATGATATGATTTGGCGATATGAGACGATATGAGTTAGCTGCACCTTTCCTCATTCCCGCTCACGCACTGTTGAGCTATAAATAACTGACCAATCATACCAAATAACACATAAAACCTAAAATAACACTAACATATAGTAAGAGCATAAATGACATGATAAATACACATCCTACATAAAGTAGACATAATGTACGTACAGTGTAGTTTCACTGAACAGAATCGGCAAGACTAAGGCAACACTGAATTGCTGAGTTTTCCAAAAAAATCTGCACTTTGACGCATGCGCACATAGGTTCCCGCGCGAGGCCTCATGGTCATGGTAGTCTTTTTCAGGGTAAACACAAGTGTCCCGTATTTGACTGCTACTTTTATCCCTTATTTGGGAGTGAGAAAGTTGGCAACCCTACCTGAATACCCACCCCCACCCCACTACCGTCAGCCGGTCCGCAAGAATATTGTCAGTATTAAACCGGTCCGTGATGCAAAAAGTTTGGGGACCCCTTTAGTTCACCACTTATCACTTCTTTATTTCATCCCTCCCCCTCCAGGTTTCACATATCGCCTTGTGCTGCTCTACCCACTGTCCGCAACTTTTCAATTTATTCCTCATCTTTTCTTTTCTTTCGGTCCTGTTGTAGGGTCTCAACCCAAAACTTCGACTGTATATTTTCCCAAAGATGCTGCCCGGCCTGCGGAGTTCCTCCAAAACTTTGTACGTTTTGCTTGGATTTCCAGCATCTGCAGATTTTTCTCCTGGTTGTAATGGGAGACAGCTGTCTACATCAGCTCGGTCAAAGCCTTTCAATATGCGAAAGGTTTCAATGAGATTCAATTGATTCTTCAGTATTCCAGAAAGTAGAGATCGAGAACAATCAAACGTTCTTCGTATGATCACCCTTTCATGACCGAGATCATCCTGGTGAACCTCTTCCGACCCCTGCAGAAAACCACTAGTCACCGGCGGCCAAACAGAAACGGGTCCTTTTATTCCGACTCGCAGTCTCCTTCTAGTTCGCTAATACACTAACCATGCCAGTAACTTTCTTGTGATACCATGGGGACTAACCTTCGTAAGCAGCCTCATGTGTGGCAGCTTGTCAAAGGCCTTCAGGAAGTCCAAATACACAGCCTCCATTGCATCCACTTTACAAATCCGTCTTGTATTCTCCTGTGTCGACAAGTAACTTCCTTTACTCCTTTGAAATACTACTACATCAGACTCTACTTTCGTCCTATCAAATTTCAAGTGAGTTCAACTCCTAAGGGTTCTTTTATCTTAAGCTCCATTATTATCCCCAGTGTAGCTCATCCCCTAGTAGGTTGAACGGGAAACTGTCCGAAAAATTCATCTAGTGGGCATTCAACAAACCCACACTCTTGAGCTCCATTTCCAACCTGATTTTCACAATCCACCTGCATGTTGAAATCTCCATTGACCTCATAACATTGCTCTTTTGACATGCCTTTCCATTTCCTGCTCTAACCTCCCAACTACTGCTGGAAGGCCTGTGTATTACTGCCTTCAACCCTTGCAGTTGCTTAACTCAACCCACAAGGATTCAACATCTTCCAAACCTATGTGACATTTTTCTACTGATATTATACCATTCTTTAACAGCTGAGCCACGCCACCCCCTCCGCCTACCTTCTAATCCCTCCATTCCAATGAGTAGCCTTGGACATTTATCTCCCAACTACACCCTTTCATCAGTTCAACGATGGCTATAATATCGTACTTGACAATTTGTCATAGTGCAACAGGATCATCTACCTTATTTTATATACTCCGTGCATTGAGATATAACACATTGAGGACTGTATTTGCTACCATTTTTGATTCTGCACACTTGATACATTAATACTCACCCTTCTGGCTGCAAATACATCCAATCATCTCGCTGCCTTCCTGACTGCACGCTATTTTTGTTTGGTTTTTTTTTGCCATCGTCCTACCCCGAGTCACTATCAATCCACTACTTGAGGGATATCAATGCTATTTTCCGAGGATGGAGAATATCTTGGCGAACTCTTCAGGAGAGAAGCACTTCAGCAAAGTGGTCTTAGCTGAGGCTTACTTGTAGATAGAGATGGAAGAAAAGTCCAAAATGTTTCTTGCCATAAATATTTACAAAGGACCTTATGGCTTAATAGGCTTGATTTTCGACCTGCACGTGCGCTCTGCCTAAAAGCTATGGATGAGCTGCTGCGAGGTCGCCCTGGCACTTAGATTACATCATTGTTGTCAGTACGGACGACAAGGAATATCTCCAAAGTTTCATGACAGCGTAAAAAAAATTAATGTTTTGGGTCTGTGAGTACGACACGTGTGTAATCTTTAAACCAAGCATCATTTACAGTAAACCTCTACCCACTGTGTGTCATTTAGATAATTAATTTGGAATTCAAGGGGATATGATGTCACCAATCACTCCAGCAGTCATCATGTCTGCTGTCAATGTTGGAACAATGTTAAAGGAGGTTACAGACTCCCAATGCAGAGATGGTGACCAGAGTTTATTCATCAAAATTCCAACAGAACATCAGTCGCTTGGCCGATTTTCACTGTGAGACGTAACATGCCCAAAACTAGGACCCCGGAATTAACTCTATCTGGGCGTCCACTAAAATAATACAAGTAACATGGAATTCCTGAGCCTCTCAATATAAACTGAACAAGTCTAAACAGAAAGCGCCGGATACTGCACCGCAAAGAACGAGTCACTCGAGAAGGAAAACAAGAAGAACAAGTCTCGTTAAAAACAGTTAACAAATGCAGATGCTCCAATACTTCCAGAGCTCAACACTCTCCGGGACAATGCACGGTCCCGAAAAGCTGGTGAAAATGGCAAATATGGATAGATGTACTATGCAGATCATTTTGACTGGTGGCATCACTATCTGGTGTAGAGGGCCCAGTATGGAGGATCGCATCGGAGCGGTTGGGTTCAGCGACGGCTCAAACAGAGACAGTCAGCAACCGTCGGCCCCGAATCAGCAATATTAGGACCGGGGTCGGCGGTAACTCATTATGGAAGGGCAGAATTTGTGCGCAGGCTCTCCTCTTACGCAGATGTAAAGACATTTTCCATCTTCTGAAATTAATTTGATTGATTATTAGACTGCATGTTATATTACTTTCCTTCGGTTTTTCGGTGTTTCTTTCATCTGGCTGATTGGCGGTGCTGGGGGGGGGGCGCTGACCTATTAATTTTTGCGTGTAGGAGGAGATACTGTCCGTTTTCCTTTCTACATGTGAGGGCTCGGAAACGTTATGTGGACAGGACTGGACCTCGAGTCGAGAGAGTGGAATGGGTCAAGTTGTTTTATGGGAAGGATGTAATAGAGAAATGGAGGTCATTTAAGGGTGAAATTATGAGGGTACAGAATCTTTATGTTCCTGTTCGGTTGAAAGGAAAGGTTAAAGGTTTGAAAGCGCCATGGTTTTCAAGGGATATTAGAAACTTGGTTCGAAAAAAGAGGGATGTCTACAATAGATATAGGCAGCATGGAGTAAAGGAATTGCTCGAGGAATATAAAGGATGTAAAAGGAAACTTAAGAAAGAGATTAGAAAAGCTAAAAGAAGTTACGAGTTTGGTTTGGCAAATAAGGTGGAAGTAAATCCGAAAGGCTTCTACAGTTATATTAAAAGCAAGAGGATAGTGAGGGATAAAATTGGTCCCTTAGAGAATCAGGGTGGTCAGCTATGTGTGGAGCCGAGGGAGATGGGAGAGATTTTGAACGATTTCTTCTCTTCGGTATTCACTAAGGAGAAGGATATTGAATGGTGTAAGGTGTGGGAAACAAGTAAGGAAGTTATGGAACCTATGACAATTAAAGAGGTGGAAGTACTGGCGCTTTTAAGAAATTTAAAAGTGGATAAATCTCCGGGTCCTGACCGGATATTCCCCAGGACCTTGAGGGAAGTTTGTGTAGAGATAGCAGGAGCTCTGTCGGAGATCTTTCAGATGTCATTAGAAACAGGGATTGTGCCGGAGGATTGGCGTATTGCTCATGTGGTTCCATTGTTTAAAAAGGGTTCTAGAAGTAAGCCTGGCAATTATAGACCTGTCAGTTTGACATCAGTGGTGGGTAAATTAATGGAAAGTATTCTTAGAGATAGTATTTATAATTATCTGGATAGACAGGATCTGATTAGGAGTAGCCAGCATGGATTTGTGCGTGGAAGGTCATGTTTGACAAACCTTATTGAATTTTTTGAAGTAGTTACGAGGAATGTTGACGAGGGTAAGGCAGTGGATGTAGTCTATATGGACTTCAGCAAGGCCTTTGACAAAGTTCCACATGGAAGGTTAGTTAAGAAGGTTCAGTCGTTAGGTATTAATGCTGGAGTAATAAAATGGATTCAACAGCGGCTAGATGGGAGATGCCAGAGAGTAGTGGTGGATAATTGTTTATCGGGATGGAGGCCGGTGACTAGCGGGGTGCCTCAGGGATCTGTTTTGGGCCCAATGTTGTTTGTAATATACATAAATGATCTGGATGATGGGGTGGTAAATTGGATTAGTAAGTATGCTGATGATACTAAGGTAGGAGGTGTTGTGGATAATGAGGTGGGTTTTCAAAGCTTGCAGGGAGATTTATGCCGGTTAGAAGAATGGGCTGAACGTTGGCAGATGGAGTTTAATGCTGAGAAGTGTGAGGTTCTACATTTTGGCAGGAATAATCCAAATAGAACATACAGGGTAAATGGTAGGGCATTGAGGAATGCAGTGGAACAGAGAGATCTAGGAATAACAGTGCATAGTTCCCTGAAGGTGGAGTCTCATGTAGATAGGGTGGTGAAGAAGGCTTTTGGAACGCTGGCTTTTATAAATCAGAGCATTGAGTACAGAAGTTGGGATGTAATGTTAAAATTGTACAAGGCATTGGTAAGGCCAAATTTGGAATATTGTGTACAGTTCTGGTCACCGAATTATAGGAAAGATATCAATAAATTAGAGAGAGTGCAGAGACGATTTACTAGGATGTTACCTGGGTTTCAGCACTTAAGTTACAGAGAAAGGTTGAACAAGTTAGGTCTCTATTCATTGGAGCGTAGAAGGTTGAGGGGGGATTTGATCGAGGTATTTAAAATGTTGAGAGGGATAGATAGAGTTGACGTGAATAGGCTGTTTCCATTGAGAGTAGGGGAGATTCAAACGAGAGGACATGATTTGAGAGTTAGGGGGCAAAAGTTTAAGGGAAACACGAGGGGGTATTTCTTTACTCAGAGAGTGATAGCTGTGTGGAATGAGCTTCCTGTAGAAGTAGTAGAGGCCAGTTCAGTTGTGTCATTTAAGGTAAAATTGGATAGGTATATGGATAGGAAAGGAGTGGAGGGTTATGGGCTGAGTGCGGGTAGGTGGGACTAGGTGAGATTAAGAGTTCGGCACGGACTAGGAGGGCCGGAATGGCCTGTTTCCGTGCTGTGATTGTTATATGGTTATATGGTTATATGGTTTGAGACTTTGTTGATACAACTTTTTTTTTACTGCGGGCGAAGGGGTGTGGATATTGGGGTCTGCGAGTTTTGTTTCTTTTCTTTTTCGTGCCGGTTGGCGTGGGGGGAGTTGATGTGTTTTCTTTCATCAACAACCATCGTCTTTCTGAATTTAATGGCTATCTGGAGTAAACAGATATCAGAGTTTAATCATACATACAGATAATTAGGAGGTAATAAGACAGATAACAATGATACAATTAAGTAGTACTGTGTCAACACCCACCATTGTAATTCCCCATGTCAAAAGATGACGTTATAACTTCACGCAGTGGGCCAACCTCTGCTGTTCACCCTGGGGTTGAGCACTGGGGAAGAGGGCGGGGCCGCGAACATCTGAGCCGCCACTCAGCCGACTCCGCGTTTTAAAGAACTTGGTTTCTTCCTGCAGTGTTTCCCTTTCCTCCTCAGTAGCAGGACCCAACAGTACCACTCAGCTCATTTGTATCTCTCACCATTGCGCCTCTGCTAACCCGACCGCTACCACTCAGTGCCTCCAACTCAAGCATGGCGACGGGAGAGGAGCCTTTCCCAATAGCGACAACCGGCTGCACTTGTATCTTTTGGTTGGTACACCTCGACTGGGTGCCTCGGCACAACAGAGGAGCTGAGGGGTGGGGTGGAGTAAGTACCAATCCACGCGCTAGGAAATCAGACGGCAGACCCGAGCACGCGGCGACTGTCCTGGTGAAAATACGCTTTTGGTGGAGGATCCTGCTGAATGTAGTCTAAAATGTTGTTCCGTACAGGGCATGCTCTCCATTGTGAAGAATCTTGGGAAATGTAGTACTGAGGAATACTTCAACCGCGCATGATCTATAGAGGATAGGGTTAATTTCAGAAATTAACCACGTGGCCTCTTTAGAAATTTATCTCAAAAATAAAAGGAAAAGTTTTGGTCTTCACTGTTTTCCGAGTAAATTATTATCTCATGATGTCAACACCTCAACTTCCTCATATTGAGCTTCTTGGAACTTCACACACAGAGTGTCTCTACCGAGGTGGACTAACTCATCTCTTCGCTCATTCGGAATAAAGACCCCACCTTTGCTAAGTCAATATCCAGTTTCCGCACAAAAAAACAATTCCTCTATTTACCTCGAGCACCCGAGGAATTCCACCGTCCGTCGCTGTGTAGGTCCTGTTCAATATTAGTTCAATGCGCTCAAGTGAATTTAACGTTTGAGTGCAAGTATCCAAAACTGCTGAGGACCGGGAAGGAGCCGGAGGTTCCAGAGAAAGCTGAGATGAATTTCCAGAAGAAATTCAGATAACAGATACAGAGATAGTGCAGACTGTCAGAATCGCTTTCCCATGGTGGGAACAACATTGAGACGAAGGCTTATATTTAACTTGAGGAAATGAGATTTAAGTCGAATATCAGGGACAGTTTATATTAATGTTTAATTCAATTTAGTGATACAGCCCAGTAACAAGCCCTTCCGCCCCGCCCAATTATGCCCATGTGATCACTTAACATATTTGAGCCTCAAGCCTTCTGCGGTTGATAGGCTTGTCAGATGAGGAAAGTTTGATGGTCCTGGGCTTCTCACTGAAATTCAGAAGAATGAAGGGTGATTTCATTGAACCCTGTCTATTGTTGAAAGCCCTCCATAGGGTCGATCCGGAGTAATATTTTTTCGTATATTGGGGCAGGCGACACCGCCGCAGAATAAAGGGCAGTCCTTTTAGAGGGGAGATACTGAGGGATTTCAAGCCCGGGAGTGGTGAAAATGTGGAATTCAGTGCCACTGGCAGCTCTAATTTTACCTGCTTTTAAGGTGAAAGAATCTTGATTGTCAGGCATGCTGGGATACGGAGACTGTCGCAGAAAATGAATATGCCGGAGCAGAATCGATGGGCCAAATGTCCGAATTCTGCTCATATATCTTATGGACTTATATTGGTGAAAATGGGAAAATGGTAGGCATGGCATGTACGGCCAAGGGCCTTTTACTGCAGTGTATCTGCACAAATACTGGTAGTAATAATAGTAGTAGTGCTAGTAAGTACAGTAGTGCTAGTAAAGATACTAATGATGGCAGTGGTAGAAATAGCTTCTAAGATTATGAGAACCAGAGCTGGAGTAGACAGACAGTATATTTTCCCAAGTGTTGAAATGCCCAGTACCATAGTGCGTGCCTTTATGTTGAGAGGGGGTAAGATCAAAGGAGATGTGAAGGGTAAGATTTTTTTTCACAGAGTGCGCTGAATAGCTGGAATGCGCTGTAAGAGGTGTTGGTGGAGGCAGACTTATTTGACACTGATAAGAGACGTTTGGATGGGCACATGAGTGTGAAGGAAGTGGACATTGTGTTAGCAGACGCGATCAATCACGTTGGCCATGCGATGACTAATTTAATTGGATCGGTATAATATTGTGGACCATTTCTGTGCTGTATTCTTCTGTGTTCTTATAGGACTCTGCAACCGTCCTGGGCTCACTTCGGTAGTGAGGGTGGCTTCGAATTTTCCACAGTACTGTACTTATCAAGGTAGTCCGGAGAGCTCCTTTGTGAATCTGGAGGGCGGAAGCAAAGCTTGTTGGGAATGATGAGGGTGAAGCGTCAAGGGAACGATGTGCGACAGGTGCCAGAGAAGGATTGCCAGGGTCGGTGTTGGGGATGGTTGCTGGCGTGGGTTCAGGCACGCATAGCCCTAAGATACCAGCCAATTAATTTGATTCTAAACAATTGGTTTATTGATCATTACAGAATGACTCTTTGATGCTTCCCGTTTCCTTCCCTCTCCGTTCCCCCTTTCCAAGCTTTGATTTCATTCTCCAAGCCCTCTTCCCAGTCTCAGTCCACAACCAGAACCCATATCTGATTCGGGTTTATCGTCACTCATATCTGACATGAAATATATTTCTCTTTTGGTGATAGTGCAATACATAAAACTACTAAAGTACTGTGCAGTTTTCGACCCTTCCGGACCAACGAGCCGTACTGCCCAGCAACACACCTGCTTAACCCTAGCCTATCCACAGGAAAGTTTACAAAGGTCTATTGACTTATAACCAGTATGTTTTTGGGATGTGGGAGTTAAGCGATGTACCCGGAGGAATCCCGCACGGTCACGGGAGCTAATATTAGTGGTAGGAATAGCTTGCTTACTCGAGTCCAGTCTGATGTTCTCCTGAGTGATTGTCTATCGGTGGGTCCTCGGCTGGCTGTACAGATTGATCTAGGATCCACATAACCGCGATCTGAGGGTGGATTCCTCAAAGGAGAACACCTGTGTGTAAATTTGCTTAACGTGGGCAAGCTAATGCAAGGGAAGACCCCACACGCCCCTTGACAGATCGAGGGCCTGGGCTGGGGCGGTCAGGGTGCAGTGACGTTCTGGTGTGTCAGGTTTCTGTTCTCTGTTACAACCCATCCAAACTCCCCTTCGTCTATTTCCCTCATCACTCTCGCGTTCCCTCCTGCATTCCCCGTCTCTCCATTCTGCAACCGTCTCAATTCCACAATATTTCCTACACCAGACCTAGCCCAGGCCCTGTGTCCGTGTCCAGCTTCGTTTCTCCCCGCTTCTGTTTTGCTCTCGCCTGGATTTCCCTCTGATCAATCCTTTCTTCCCGACATCCCATGTATTCTTGATAACCTTTGTCGAGCTTCTAGTACTATAGAGTCTGTGTCTTCCATTTGGGTCCGCCCCCTTGCAACATTTCCACCGCAATCTCCCTGAGGTTCCTTTTTCTATTGTAGTATACTGAATTAAAACGCTAAGTTAATTAATGCCCTCGGAGAAAAAAAAATGTTGCAAGGAATTATTTCTCCCTGTACACATAAGCTCCAAAAGGGCAACTGCTCTCCCTTGTCTACATCAGTTATTTCTAGGTCCATATCTTGGCTGTATCTGTACCAATATACACTGAGTGGCCAATTCATCAGCTCTACGAGGGGAACCCTGTGTGGCCTTCTGCTGCTGTAGTCCAGCCACTGAAAGGATCGACGTGCCGTGCATTCAGAAATGTTCTTCTGCGCACCGCTGTTCTAACTTGCGGTTATGTGGGGTACTGTCTTCTTCCTGTCAGCTTGAACGAGGCTGGACATTTTCCTGTGAACTCTCTCGTAAACAGGACATTTTCAACCACAGAACAGAATGGTTTTTTTTCTCACTCATTTCTCTATAAACTCCAGAGACTGTTGTCCGTGAAAATCTCATTCAATCCGCAGTTTCTGTAATACTCAAACCACACTGTCTGGCCTGAACCATTATCCCACGGTCAAAGTCACTCAGATCACATTTCCTCCCCATTCTGATGTTTCGTCTGAACAATAATTGAAAGTCTTGACCATGACTTCACCCTTTTTTGCATTGCCTTGCTGCCAATTAATTGGCTAATAAGATATTTGCATAAACGGGTAGGTATACAGGTGTACTGAATAAAGTAGCCATTGAGTGTACAGAACACTGTCAAAATATCTCATACACACACGTTTAAGAATCGTGCGAAGTGGAGATGAGTTGAAAGATAATGATTTGTTGAGTTTTTAAATATCACGATAATGCTATGAAGAGCATCAAACAGTAAAAAGAAAGAAAATCAAATCAATATTTGTGATTACCACCCTTTCCTTTTAAAGCCGCATCGATTCTCAGACTTGTCAACGCTAAAAGAATACATCAAAGTTACAGAAATCCGATTTGACTCCTTAAACCATCCCGGACAAAATAGTTAGTCTGGCAGATTATAGGAACGGCTTTCTGTCCAAACTGGAGTGGAGACTATGGTGAACTCCAGTAATCCAGAGTGCAAAGAAAATTCGGCTGCAGGATCTGTGATGATCTGCCTTTCACCATCAATCCAATACTGACAGTAGATCAATACACTTTGATCAGGATAAACCATTCTGGAGGAAAACACTTCAGCAAACCGTTCTTAGCTGAGGCCTACATAGCGATGTACACGGAAGAAGAGTCCAACGTTTTACTCGCCAAAACCACCTACAAAGCCCCTTATGTCTAAATAGGCTTGTTTGTAGAGTTGCATCTGCACCTGCAGTCTGTCAGAAAGCCATGGACCAGGTGCTGGAAAGCTGCTGGGGAACTTAGATTACATCATTGTTAGCGGAAGGGATGACAAGGAACTTCTCCAAAGTCTCATGACAGCTTTAAAATAGATGAAAATATTGGGGGCTCTGAGCACGACACCAGTCTGAATTCTTTCAACCAAGCATCCTTCAAAGGTGGCTGCTGTTGTTTGCAGAATCAGTCCACACCATCATGGGCAGAAATGCGGACGTCACCAAGAATATCTTCAAGATGACTGCATGCATCATTAAAAACCCTTACCACCCGTGGTCAAGCTCTTTTCTCGTTACAACCAAGGGAGAAGCGGTACAGGAGCCTAAAGATCCACACTCAGTGATTCAGAAAAAAACTTCTTCCTTTCCGTCATCTGAGCAGCCAACGAAGATGACCTCACTAGTTCTTTTTTTATTTTACACATTAATTACGTATTTTGTAATTTGTATATGCTACCACAAATCAACAAATGTCACGACAACTACATTGCGGTGATAATAAGCGAGATAAATCGATACGCTCGACTTTTATTGTGCCAACACCCACCATTCTAATTCCCCATGTCAACAAGTCCCGTTACAATTTCACGCAGAGGCGAACTCCGCCGTCCGTTCTACTGGGAGGAACAGGGCAGGGACGTGGGTCCACGAACATCTGAAGCCACAACCCACCCGGCCTAGCTCTATAAAGGAATTTCTTCTTCCGCCAGTCTGTACCTTCGCTCCTCCCTGGCAAGTCCAAAGAGCACCCTTCTGACCAACGGCATCTGCAGCCACCGCGTCCACCCAAACCCACCGCCCCTTCCCTCAAAGGTCGCGCCCGCCCTTCCAACCCAAATATAACGGCGGAAGAAGAGGCGGTGGACGACGGTGACAACCAGCTGCGTTTCTATCTATTGGTTGATGCATCTTTACCGCCTGCCTCGGGGCGGGGGAGGACATAAAAAAGCTACGCTCAGGGTGGGACAAAGGCGGATCCACACACCGGGAAAACAGTCGGCAGACACAAACACGACGGGAGCAGTGGCGTCGATCTTCGTGTAGTACGCATGTGCACTGTCGTGGAGGCGCCTGGGGAATGTAGACAAATTGACTATATCCTCAAATAATTTTAAATCAGTTCTTTTTTCGTTGAACTTCTTGTCCTTCCTGTTCTGCTATGAATAGCAGCATCCTCGGGTAACAGGACAACGTGTTGTACAGAGACAGTGGCGTTACGCCATTGGCATTTGGGGCAGCATTGAAGGTCCTCCGTCTCTGGCAGTGTTCATCATCGTCTCAGTAGCTTACTCTCGGTTTTCACTACTGTTAGGCATGCAAGGTGGGGAATCCGGAATGCCATCGCGCTCAGATGTAGAAGGATTCTTCACTGCTGTTTCTATAACAGTTTTGTTTTACTAATCAGGGTAGACCCTTTGCTGAACTCCCGAGTCTGGAGGACCAGTGGATCACTCTTAGTCTCAGATCTATCCCGAGATTTCTTTGGCATGGGTGAACCTATCAGGACCCAAAGCATCAAGGCCTGACTACAGCCAAAGTAGCTCTTTGCGCGATTGAGGCACACAAGCCTCCAAATCCCGCGACGAGTTTCTGGTCCTTTTGAAGAGATGAAGAGATTAAAAGAAAAGGCGGCGGGCGTCGGGTAAATCCTTCTCCGCCGGGCTAAGGTGAAAGCTAAGGAGTGTTTAAGGGCTGGACAGAGACGGGAACACAGACAGTGACGGCAGTACAAAAGCGACTCTCAAAACAGGGGAAAGGTGAAGTAGTCAGCTCCAGAATCCGGATGCTTTGGACCTGGCATCTCACACACACCCACACGTTCCAGTCAGCTTTGTGGAGGGTGAGAATGGAGCCGCGTACCACCCCTGAATGACAGCGTGTGCGGGTAACAGGAAAGCGTGGCGTACAGGAACACTGGCCTGGGACACAGTTCCGAAGGAGAGGGGGATGCAGGAACGGAGATGTCAGAGATCCGTATACGACTCCATCCTCCACAGCAACCTCACCCAAATAACACAAGAACTAAAGGTGGCCGATATACAAAGCAGACGGGGAAGAGAGCCCCACAGGGCAGGTGGGAAGACACCGGCCTTTTCCGGTGAGGGAGAGAGCAGGACCTCAGACCTGTTACTTCCACCAGCAACCAGCTTTCTGACACAAGCTACGGCGCAGACTCACTACTCAACTGTCTCACAAACTCTAACAGGGATGAAGGTAGAGCAGCGATGGCTGACATTTCTGGAATTTATCAGAAAGGAAATGATCCACTTAGCACAATACGGATGTGTTCTAAAGGCATGGTGACAAAACCGTGGCTCAAAAGGGAAGTCAGGGCCAACATAAAAAACAAAGCGTGAGCTTATCATAGAGCAAATTAGAGGAATGTGAGAGTATTTCGAAGCTGTTCCAAACCAACAGAAAGTCGTGATGTCTGTATGCATTTCAGGAGGATACAGAATATAAAAAACAAATATTTAATGTTCAGTATTTATGACTCAATGCTAGGGTCTCACTTGCACTATTTTGATAGTTATTGGCTCACTATCTCAGACGAATATGCTGATTCTGGAAAGGGTTCACAGGAGATTCACGAAAACCTTTCCAGGGTTGAAGGACATGAAAAATGGAAAGCGTTTGATGGCTCTGGACCTGTGTTCACTAGAATAAGCGTGGGCTGATTGAAACGTATCGAACAGCCTTTATCGGGTTGCTGTGGAGAGGAGGTTTCCTTTAGTGGAAGAGTCTAACACCAGGGAACACAGCATCAGTAGAGGAGTGGCCTCTTGGAACGGAGTTGAGCAAGAATGTCTTTGGCCAGAATGCAGTGAATCTGTGGATTTCGTTGACACGGGCAGTTGTGGAGGCAAAGTCTCTTGATATATTTAAGGAAGAGGTTAAAAAATTATTGAGTAGTCAGGGCATGAATGGATAGGGATACGAGTGAATATAGGACAATGGGACTGAGAGAAAATTTGGATCCGTGTTGATGAGATGGTGGAGCAGAATTAATTGGTTAAATGGACTAACACGGCTCCTATATAGAATAGAAAGGAAAGGGAAGGAGGTTGGAGGGGAGGAGGGGGAGTAAAGGGAAGGAAGATAAGCCGATCGTTTCCCAGGTCTGATGGATGGATGGCGATGCATTCACACTAAACTCTTAGAGCCAGGCATACCGCCCCGTCCTATTACACATTTTCCAGGCTGAGAACTGACTCGACAACCTCCGCATCACACATTCCCAGGATCAGTCACACAATGAAGATCCTCCAACACCGTCACATAACAAACTCCCGGGGTCCGATGCAGATTGAGGTTCCCCCATGCCGTCCCAACACACTCTGCCTAGGTCAGACACAGTGAAGTCCCAGTGGGGGTGGAGGAGGTATTCAAAAAGAACAAGGGGGCAAAGGGACAGTCAGCAAGGATACGGAGTACAGGCGGCACCGAGTGATGTGGGAGTTTGTGGGGGGGGGGGGAACCTGCATGGTGAGCAGCCAGTCACACACTATCACTTCCTTCGTGAGGAATTCGGCGCTGAAAGTCGCTTTGTTCTGGTTACTGTTCGTCTTGTTCATATACTGATTCAGATTACTGCAACCTTCATAGACTCAGGACCTTGGACTATTTGCTTTGTCTGACGTACTTACTGATATCTTATATGTGCATGCTATCTTATATCCCTTGTGGTGTGTGTGCGTGTCATATTGTATTTTGTACGTTGGTACCGGAGGAACGCTATTCCGTTTGGCTATATACATGGGTATTCATGCATGGTTGTGCATCAATTACACTTGAACTGTGAGATGTGGATACCGAGGCATATGGCGCCGTAGTGAAATGTCGGGGAAGTTAAATCCAAAGCCTCTTCACACTGGAGACAACATCTCAGGGATTCTCCTCGCGGGCCTCGGCTGAGCGACATTGATGGTGATAGATATGGGACAAGGGATACAACACTTGAGCTTTTTGAATGGTATTGCCGCTCACAGAACGTTTTTGTTTCTCCCAGCATACAATGTATACTCTAGACTCTGTTGTGTGTGTATCTCCTAGGAAATCAGCAGTTTCTGTGAAACACAAACCACCCTAAATTGCACCAACAATCTTTTCATAGTCAAAGTAACGAAGCACATTCTGATCTTTTCCAGTTTCAAACATTCTGATGTTTCATGTTTTAAATTCAAACTAATTAAAGTTACATTGTCACAAACGGTGTGGAGACAAGCATCTCTGAACTCAAAGCACGTCGAATCCTGAAGTGGATGGGTTGCAATGACGAAGGACGACGAACATAGACTTCACAGCAACTTTATTTGATACAGGAGATACCTAATAAAACAGCTTCTGAGTGCATGTCAATAATACTAATGGTCCACACGATCACCTTGTACATATGTCAGATATCTGACCTAACAGATACACGCACACAGTGGAAAACAAGACACTGAACTGGATGAACCCCATTAACCATTTTCCTGCCAATAGTTTCAATTCATTCTTATCCTGGCGAATCCCGTGACAATATTGACAATATTCGCAACAATACAGTGATACCGATTCTTTATTTATTTTGTAAATGTAATCTGAAATTTACCCATGAGCCAAACTCAATTTTACTCCAAAACCGTTTAAGCTGTCACAAGCAATAGAACTCTGAACACCAGTGTTTGCGCAGCTTTCCCCAGAAGGGCATCTCTACTCACGAACAGTCCGTCGTCTGTGGGAAAATCAGTTCTGAGTAAAATCTACAAAGTTCAAATTTCTAAGAAAATTTATTATCTAAGTAAACGTCACCGAAAGAACCCTGAGATTCTTTTTTTTTCCAGACCATTCACAGTAAATACAAAGAAACAACATACAATCAATTAAAAACTGTTTACCAATACAGACGGACAAACAACCAATGTGTTAAAGAGAACAAATTGTGCAAATACAACAAAGAAATCAAATAAATATTGACTATTATTCTTTTGATTTTGAGAGCTACTAATTAAATGTTGTTTAAGTATGAATACGCTTTTGCTTTATATCTTTTATGCTGAAGTATTCAGTCTTTTTTTTATTTCTCTTTCCAAGATGTCGTTTCTTCTTCACATAAGACCTCGGTTCGTGGACACGTCACATCCGTTCGGTTGTGTCTGAACAAGAAGGCTGGTCTTCCTTCGAAATATTAGTATAACGCTATCCTGTTTTAACGGTTTAGTTTTTTTTTCTTATTTCTTTCCTAATCTTGTCTTTTTTTAAAAAACAAATTATACTTATTTCTGTTATATGAACCCTTTGCTTTTTTTGAATATGGGTGGTCTGTGCCTTTTTTCATTTTTTTCTGAGCCGCCGTCTTGAGCAATGAGGGTAAAATAAGTGTTAGCTTGCCTGCTCGCCTCTTTCTGGCTTTCTCTTGGGTTTTCGTGGGTGGGGGAGGGGGTTCTCTTTTGCTTTTGCTTTTCGCTTAGTTTTTCCTTCATGGGCTGACTTGAAACTACAAAAATGGCTGAAGTGTCGAAACTTAGGTTCCTCTTTCAACCTGCTCTCCTCTTCCGGATCCATGAGTTGATTTTCTGCTTAACCTTGTGCGTTTACTACGATAAATATTAGCATTATGGATAAGATTATTAACTTTGTTTCCTGGAATACAAATTGTTTAATTTTCCGATTAAAAGGAAACAAATATTTAAAGTATTCCACAAAATTAATGCTAATATTATCTTTGCACAAGAGACTCATGTGAGAAAGGAGGATAATCAATTTTTTTAGGTTTTGGAAGGGCCAACAGTATCAGTCGAATTCTCAAGATAAAGTAAGAGCCGTTTCTATTTTTATAGATTCCTCAACCGCTTATATACATTAAGAGACAATTTCAGACCCACAAGGTAGATTTTTGCTGCTTACTGGTTTACTTTTCAACCAAAAAGTTGTTTTAGTTAATGTTTATGCTCCGAATATTGACTGTCCCGAATTTTGTAAGTGTTTATTTACATCCTTCCCTAATTTAAATGAGAATGTGTTGATAATGGGTGGGGATTTTAACTGTTGTCTAAATCTCTCCATGGACAAATCTAAGTCCATTCAGTTTCTTCCGGATAAATCGACCTCTCTCATTAACTCCTTTGTGGTTATTCTGGAATATCTGAAATTTGGCGATTTCTACAACCCAAGGATAAAGAATTTTTATATTTCTCTCATGTTTACCATAATTACTCAGGAATTGACTATTTCTCTATTGATCATCGTTTTCTTACAGATGTTATTCATTGCAACTATGACTCTATTACTATCTCTGATCGTTCACCTTTGAAGATATCTATTAAGACAACGGATTCGTCCTCAAGTGCTAAATCATGGCGGTACAACTCTACTTTAGTTCAGGACTCAGACTTTCTCAACTTTATTAAACAACTAATCGATTTGTTGTTTTTCAATAAACTTTACAGAAGAGACTTCTAGTGGAATATTACGGGACACTTTTAAAGCATTTATCCGTGGACAAATTATTTCATACTCTGCTGGAATCAGAAAAAGAATTAACACTGCAATACTTATGTTGGTTGATAAAATTAAAGAAATTGATAGACTTACTCTGTGACTCCCTAGTAAAGAATATATTAAAAGAGAGCTGAACTTCAAAAGGAGCAGAGTTTGCTATTATCTTCTTAGACTGAAAATCAGTTAATTAAATCTAGGACGCAGTTTTATATACTGGGGATAAATCTGGTAAATTATCGGCTAATCAATTGAAAACTGCTTCGGTTAAACGACAGATCATTAAGATTCGTAAACGAGATAGCATTTTGACGATTGCTTTTAAAGAAATAAATAAAGTCTTTCAAGATTTTTATAACTCTCGAAGTCAATCAGAATTTTCTGATGATTCTTTCATAATCGATGAACTTTTAAGGAAACTGAATATCCCGAAAGTAACATCTGAGGATTGTGTATCATTAGATGCCCCAATTACGAAATCCGAAATAAAAGAGGCTATTTTTTCAATTAATTCAGGTAAAGCCCCTGGCCAGGACAGTTATACCGCGGAATTCTTTAAATCTTTTTTCCTCTAAACTCTCTCCTTGGTTATGTAAAATTTTTAAGGACGTATTAACTGCAGGTAAACCGCAACAATCTTTTTTAAGACGCCCCCATGTATTTAATTCTTAAACAAGATAAAGACTCTACTGAATGTGCATCATATCGGCCTATATATTTGCTGAATATGGATTCCAAGATTGGAAAATATATTACCTCAAATTATTTTTGAGGACCAGACCGGGAGTATTAAAAATCGTTATTCATCTTGTAACATTAGAAAATTAATTAACATAGCTTACACTCCTTCATTTAGAATCCCAGAATGTGTCATTTCCTTAGAAGATGAAAAAGCGTTTCACAGAGTTGAATGACCATATTTATTTTATACGCTGCAGAATTTTAACTTCAGTCCGACATTTACATCATGGATTAAAAAAACTATATTACAAGCCTTTGGCTTCGAATCTTACCAATAATCAGAGATCTCACTTTTTTTCAGCTGCTTCGTGGCAAGGGGCAAGGCTGTCCTTTAAGTCCTCTACTATTTGATATTGCTTTGCAACCCTTATCCATTGTCATTCGTCACTCGCCTAACATTTTTGGTATTACCCGTGGGGTATGGACAAATAAGCTATCACCATATGATGATGATTTGTTATTACACATCTCTGATCCTGAGAGATCTATTCCTGGTATTTTATCTTTGCTTGCTCAGTTCAGAAGCTTTTCTGGTAATAAACTGAATTTTTATAAGTGTGAATTATTCCCATGAAATATGCAAGTTCCAATCTATAAACATCTACCATTTAAAATAGTTACAGTTAACTTTACTTAATTGGGTATTAACATCACCAAGAAACGTAAGGATTTATTTAAAGCTAACTTTTTACCTGTAATTGACCAAATCAAGCAACTTGTTACTAGATGGTCCTCAATGTCTTGTCATTGGCTGGTCGAATCAATGCTATTAAGATGACAGTTTTACCTAAAATTTTATATTTATTTCAAGCACTACCAATGTAATTCCTAAATCTTTTTTTGATATTATTGATTCAAAAATATCCCCGTATGTGTGGCAGAATAAAATCCTAGATTAAGTAAAAAATACTTACAGAAGTCTGAGAAGGAAGGTGGTTTGGCTTTGCCAATCCTAAGATTTTACTACTGGGCAGTTAACATCCGATATTTAATATTTTGGACGCAGGAATCGGCGACATTACAAAACCCACAATGGGTAAATTTGGAGTGTAACTTTGTACAAGGTTTTTCGCTGTTATCTATCTTAGGATCTTCGCTTTCCTTTGTTTTATCTAAACTGAATAAACAAATAACTAACCCTATTATTAAATATACGTTACGAATATGGTTTCAATCGCATTTTGGTTTGAATAAGTTCATCTTAGCAAGCCCTATTATATCTAACTTTCTTTTATAGTCCTCTTTTATGGACCAAACCTTTGTGATATGGAAAACGAGAGGTATAACATGTTTTCGTGATTTGTTTTTAGATATTTGATTTATGTCCTTTGAACAATTGTCCAATAAATATAATTTGTCTAGAACCCAATTTTTAGATACTTACAAATTATAATTTTTTGAATAATATGTTACAGTTCTATTCGAATTTATGCCCAATTGATATTACGGAAAAAATCCTTGTCAGAAGGGTTTAGTAGCCGTCATATATAATATGATCATGAAAATACAACCAAAGATGTCTGATAAAATTAAGAAGGAACTGGAAACATAACTTCATTTTCCTTTACCTACAGAGCAGTGGGAGAAAATTCTACAGTTAGTTAACTCCTCTTCTATTTGTGCCAAACATGCCCTATTACAATTCAAGGTTGTACATAGGGCTGATATGTCGAAGGACAAACTTGCTCGATTTTATTTTCATGTTAATCCAATCTGTGACAGATGTCACTCTAAAGTTGCCTCATTGACTCACGTGTTTTGGTCTTGCCCTTGTTTGCAAAATTGCTGGAAAGATATTTTTGGCATTATTTCAAAAGTTTTGAATATTAAATTGCAACCACATCCTATTACTGCAATTTTCGGCTTACCAATGGTGGATAACAGTCGTTTACCCCCTCAGCTCGGATGATTGCATTTGTCACATTAATGGCGAGAAGATCTATTCTGTAGAACTGGAAATAAATTAATCCCCCAACTACATTTCAAAGGTTTTCCCAAACTATTTCTTGTTTGAGTTTAGAAAAATTTAGAGGTTTCATTTTGACCCCTCGGTCAAATTTGAAGAAACCTGAAGACCATTTATTCAACATTTTCATATGAGTTAAACTGACCTTTCCCAAACCTTTTTCTTATCATCTTTAATTATTTGGATAGAGGTGCAGAGTTATTGACACTATCATATTTGATATGATACAAAAGCCCATTTCTGTTAGGTTATTTTTTTTGAGGGAGGGTTCTTTCTATTTTTCCATTTCTTGTAACATACTATGAGTTTAGGAGGCTATTATATTTGGATTATTAACTGTTTGTATTTGTATTCTAACCTATCAATTATGTACTCTCAAGCTCTCGGTACCCGATGTTTTTAATAAACTAATAAAAAGATTTAAAAAGAAAAATAACTATTGACAACTGGAGCATCGAGGTCTTCAAAGTGAGTCTTCAGGTTGTGAGGTCTGTTCAGTGTTGTGGTGAGAGAAGTTATCTTCTCTGTTCATCAGATTGGGATGGTCGACGTGTCATTACTACTCCTGAACCCGGTGGTGCGCTACTGAAGGCTCTGATGCCTCCTGTCCGATGGCTGCAGAGAGAAGAGAGCGTGTCCTGGACGGCAAGGGTCCTTGTTGATGAATGCTGCCCCCTGAACTAATGAGACAACGTGAGGACGTCCTGAACAGATTTTAGGGAGCTCAGTAGGTAGCTGAAAATCACCACCACCAGGGTAGTAATCGCTGGATTGCTGGCTCTGGCATGTGCCAGTGATGGTGAGGGTAGGAAGAATTGCCAGGTAAATGTGTGGCTGATGAGCTGCTGTAGGGAGCAGGCAGGCGTTCAGATTTAGATCATCGCGATCTCCTCTGGGGAAGGTATGTCCTGTACAAAAGGGGCGGATTACACCTGAATATCCATGTGGGCGGGTTCGCTGAGGCTGTTCGGGAATGTTTTTGACAGGGCAGTGGAAACAAGACAGATAGTGCTAAATATGAGGCATTTAGTTTACAAACAGAGCCAATGTATATTGAGGCTCCTAGCAAGGAAAGGCTAATGACAGGAAACATTTCAGTCAACACGGTAAGTCTAAAAGTAAAGGGCGGACAAAATCGAAAAAGTTGAATATAGGACTGAAGGTATATTTTAATTCACACAGCATAGGGACTCATGCAGATGAACTTGTATTGTAGCACAGTGAAAGATTGGCATGTATGATGGTGTGGACATTACTGAATCTGGCTGAATGAAGATTGCAGCTGGGAGCTTCACGTCTATGGATACACAACGTGTCGAAAGGTCAGGCAGGGAAGCAGAGGCGAGGCGTTACACTGTTGGTAAAAAAAAACAAATGAAATGAAATCATTGCGGATAGATCTACAGAACTGCAAGTGCATGAAGCCCTGACTAAATTGCGGAATTGACTGGAAAGCTGAAGGCAAAATAATCATAATATAAAAGAATTTGCTCTGAGAAGAAGATGCTAAACGCAGATGTATTAGCATTACAGCGGAGAAAAGGGACTTAGAGTCATGAGAGAGGAGTTGGCGAGAATTGATTGGAAAATAACACTGGAAGGGACGATGGCAGAGCAGCAATGGCTGGAATTTCTGGAAGCAATTCTGAAGGCACAGCATATATAGATCGCAAACAGGAAGAACTATTCTCAAGGCAAATTGGTCAAGAAGAGAAGTTAGAGCCAACATAAACCCAAACATGGAGTATATATTTCAACAAGAATTGCTAGATTTTAGGGGATCAACAAGCTTTTAAAAACTAATTGGAACAGCTAAAAAGTCATTACAAACCTCAAAATGGAATAGGAACGTAAGCCAGCCAACACTATTAAAGATGATGGTAAATGTTTCTTTAAGGACATAAAATGTTAAAGAGAATCTTGAGAGCTAATATTGGACCGCTGTAAAAAGGTGCTGGAAAGATACCAATGGGGATTATGGAAACAGCGGAGCACCTGAACAAGTATTTTCCATCAGTGTTCATTGTGGAAGACACCTGCATGAACTATGTGAATTCACTATTCCTAGGGAGAAAGTTTGGGGGATCATCGAAGTTCTGTACTTAGATAACTCACATGAACCAGATAGGGTTAACTTCAGAAGTTAACCACGTTGTCTCCTTATGTACTTTACTTCTCAAAAATAAAAGGAAATGGTTGTTTCTTCACAGCCTCCTGAGCAGAGTATTATCTCCTGATGTCAACAACTCAACTTCCTCATATTGAGCTTCTTGGAACTTCAAACCCAGACAGTCTCTACCGAGGTGGACTGACTCATCTCTTCGGCACATTCGGAATTAAGATCCCCACCATTGCTAAATCAGCATCCAAATTCCGCAAAAGACACAACTCTCTGATGTACCTGGAGCACCCAAGGAACCCCACCGTCGAATTTAACGTCTGAGTGCAATTATTCAAAACTGCTAAGGACCGGTGACGGAGCCGGAGATTGGAGGGAAAGGTGAGATGACTTTCCATGGGATTTATATTAATGTGTAAATGTGGCGTCTGATCAGGGATCATCAGCGTGGCTGTGTTGCGGAAGAAACCCTGCCTTTCTACTTTCGGGTGTCTTTTCAGGAGATAACTCAGTTATCCAGTGAAGGCAAGACAGTGGGATTGTCAATATGCAGTTCAATGAGGAGAACTTCAGAGATTACAGAGGTTCTGCTTGTTTTCCATGGGTTCGAAGGACGCTGACCGATGACCTGACAAAATAAATTAAGATAACAGATGCAGAGATAGTGTGTACAGAATCGCTTTCCCACGGTGGGAGCAACGTTAACAGGAAGGCATAGGTGATTTAAGTCGAAAATAAGGGATAGTTTTTTAACAGTTTCTTCTAATTGTCAATTCGATTTCGAGATGCACCACAGTAACAAGCCTCTCCGGCTCTTCGAGAAAGCCCCGCCCAATTACACCCATGTGATCAATTAACCCTCTACGGTCGCAGGCCTTCTGGGTTTGAAAGGCTTATCACATGAGGAACGTTTTATGGTCCCGGGCTTCTGCTCACTGAAATTCAGAAGAATGAGAGGTGATTCGCTGAAACCTGCGAACTGTTGATAGGCCTCGATGCAGTCGATTTGGAGTAGATGTTTCCTATGTTGCGGGAGGCTAGGAACCTCAGAAGGGTCGTATTTTTAGAAAAGAGATTCTCATTAATTTCTGTAGCCAGAGAGTGGTGAAGCTGTGAAATTCATTTCTGTATTCTTAAGACGGAGGTGATAGATTCTGGATTCTCAATAAAGTCCATAATCCCTGTTGTCCGCTGTAATTTCTTCCATCTTAAGATCACAAGACGTAGGAGCAGAGTTAGGCCTTTCGGTCCATCTAGTCTGCACCACCATTCCACCATTACTGCAGTATTCCTCTCAACCCCATTCTCCTGCCCTCCTTCCTGTAAGCTTTGACGCCCTGACTAATCAAGATTCGATAAACCTCCTCTATAAATATACCCAATGATTTGACCACCACAGCCGTATGTGGTAATGCATTCCATAGATTCACTAATGCTTGGCAAAAAAAAAACTCCGTCCTCACCTCTGTTCAGAGCGAAAGTCCTTGATTTCTGACTCTCGTCTCCCTCACTATAGGAAACGTCCTCTCCACATCCACTCTATCTGTGTCCTCTGGTCCTAGACTCCCCCACTATAGGAAACATCCACTCCTCATCCACTCTATCTGTGTCCTCTGGTCCTAGACTCCCCCACAATAGGAAACATCCTCTCCACATCCACTCTATCTGTGTCCCCTGGTCCTAGACTCCCCCACTACAGGAAACATCCTCTCCACATCCACTCTATCTGTGTCCTCTGGTCCTAGACTCCTCCACTATAGGAAACATCCCCTCCACATCCATTCTATCTGTGTCCTCTGGTCTTAGACTCCTCCACTATAGGAAACATCCTCTCCACATCCACTCTATCTGTGTCCTCTGGTCCTAGACTCCCCCACTATAGGAAACATCCTCTCCACATCCACTCTAACTGCTCGGAAACAAGGGGAAGGGAAGAGACTGGGGCTGAAAAGGAAAATGGCGGAGCAGATTCAATGAGCCAAATGGACTAATTCTGCTCCTATATCTTACGGAATTATAATCTTATTTGTGAGAAAACTGGAGCACCCAGAAGAAACCCACACGATAGCGGGGACAAATTCTAAACTCCCTACAGACGGCCGCGGGAGATGAACCGGGTTTGCTTGCGCTGCAGCAGAGTGATGCATGGTGAATTGACACATTGAACGTGGCTGCCAGGGGAGGTGACAAACATCATCTGCAATCAATACGTTTAAGAGCTATTTACGCATTCGCATGAATAGATGAGCCATACGCAGTCACGGTTCCAAAGGGTTGCAAGACAGATTGGTCTGAATGAGGAAATGGTAGGCATGGCCTGTTAGACTAAGGATCGATTTCTGTACTGAACTTACAGCAATAGCAATAGTGGTAATATTAGTATTGATAGTGATGATAGTAATGGTGGTAGTGGTAGAAGTCGTTTATAAGATGATGAGAGGCAGAGATAGAGTGGACAGACTGTATTTATATCCGCAGTGTTGAGATGACCAGTACCATAGGGCGGGCCTTTAAGGAGAGAGGGAGCAAGATCAAAGGAGACGTGAAGGGTAAGTTATTTTTTCACGGAGAGCGGTCGGTGCCTGGAATGCGCTGAAAGAGTGGTGGTGGAGGCAGATACATTGAGACTGTTGAAAGCCGTTTGGATGGGAACATGAATGTGAGGGAAGTTGTCTTTGTGTCAGCAGGTGACATTAGTTCCGTAGGCAATGTGATGACTAATTTAATTGGTTCAGTACAATATTGTGGAGGTTTCCTGTGCTGGATTCTTCTGCGTTCTTGCAGGACTTTGCAAACGTCCTGGGCCCATTTCGGTAGTGAGGGTGGCTTCGACCTTTCCACTGTACTGGTTTTAACAGCATAGTCGGGTGGAAGCAAAGGATGTTGGGAATGACGAAGGTGAAGCGCCACGGGAGGGATGTGGGACAGGTACCAGAGAAGGAGTGCCAGGGTCGGTGTTGGGAGCGGTTGCTGACGCGGATGAAAACACGCGCGGACCTGAGACACCAGGGAAGATCATTTGATTCCAAACAATTAGTTTATTCATTATTGCAGAATGATGCTCTGGTGCTTCCCGCTTCCTCCCATCTCCATTCCCCTTTTCCCAAACATGATTCCCTTCTCCCAGCCCCTTTACCTGTCTCAGTGAACAGCAAAGACCCATATTAGAATCAGGCCTATCGTCACTCGTATATATCATGAAATAAGTTTACCTTTTGGCGACTGTGCCATACATCATATTACTAAAGTACTAAAGTACCCAACGAGCCGCACTGCCCATCAACCCACCTGGTTAGATAGATAGATAGATAGATAGATAGATAGATAGATAGATAGATAGATAGATAGATAGATAGATAGATAGATAGATAGATAGATAGATAGATAGATAGATACTTTATTCATCCCCATGGGGAAATTCAACTTTTTTTTCCAATGTCCCATACACTTGTTGTAGCAAAACTACTTACATACAATACTTAACTCAGTAAAAAAAATATGATATGCATCTAAATCACTATCTCAAAAAGCATTAATAATAGCTTTTAAAAAGTTCTTAAGTCCTGGCGGTAGAATTGTAAATCCTAATGGCATTGGGGAGTATTGACCTCTTCATCCTGACTGAGGAGCATTGCATCGATAGTAACCTGTCGCTGAAACTGCTTCTCTGTCTCTGGATGGTGCTATGTAGAGGATGTTCAGAGTTATCCATAATTGACCGTAGCCTACTCAGCGCCCTTCGCTCAGCTACCGATGTTAAACTCTCCAGTACTTTGCTCACGACAGAGCCCGCCTTCCTTACCAGCTTATTAAGACGTGAGGCGTCCCTCTTCTTAATGCTTCCTCCCCAACACGCCACCACAAAGAAGAGAGCGCTCTCCACAACTGACCTATAGAACATCTTCAGCATCTCACTACAGACATTGAATGACGCCAACCTTCTTAGGAAGTACAGTCGACTCTGTGCCTTCCTGCACAAGGCATCTGTGTTGGCAGTCCAGTCTAGCTTCTCGTCTAACTGTACTCCCAGATACTTGTAGGTCTTAACCTGCTCCACACATTCTCCATTAATGATCACTGGCTCCATATGAGGCCTAGATCTCCTAAAGTCCACCAACATCTCCTTGGTCTTGGTGATATTGAGACGCAGGTAGTTTGAGTTGCACCATATCACAAAGTCCTGTATCAGTTCCCTATACTCCTCCTCCTGTCCATTCCTGACACACCCCACTATGGCCGTGTCATCAGCGAACTTCTGCACATGGCAGGACTCCGAGTTATATTGGAAGTCTGATGTGTACAGGGTGAACAGGACCGGAGAGAGTACGGTTCCCTGCGGCGCCCCTGTGCTGCTGACCACCGTGTCAGACCTACAGTCTCCCAACCGCACATACTGAGGTCTATCTGTCAAGTAGTCCACTATCCAATCCACCATGTGAGAGTCTACTCCCATCTCCGTTAGTTTGTGCCTTAAGCCTAACAACAGAGAAGTTTACACTGGTCAATTAACCTAAGAGCCAGAGCGTTTTTGGAATGTTGGAGGAAAGCGAAGTACCCGCGAGAATCCCGCATGTTCACGGGAGCTGGAATTAGTACTGGTAGTAGATTGATCGTTCGACTCCAGTAGAACGTTCTTCTAAGGGATTGTCATCCGTGGGTTCTCGGCTGGCTGAACATAACACATAACGGCAGTGTTCGGGTGCATTCCCTTAATGGAAATCGGACGCGCGTGACTTGTCTAACGTGGGGAATCTAATGCAAGGCTGTACATTACATTGTCGTTGACAGATCGGGGACGTGCCGGTCAGGGTCCTTTGGCTTGGAATGCGAGACGACTCTGGTCTCTCAGCAGACTTCCGCCGCCTTCACTGCGTTGCGGTGTGCCAGGTTTCTGTTCCGCGTTAGGCCCGATCTCTACTCCCCTTCCTCTCGTACCCTCTTCGCTCTCGGCTTGCCTCCTGAATTCGCCACCTATGCATTCTGTATCAATTTCACTTCCACAATATCTTCCCCACCAGATCTCACAATGTTCTTATCCGAAGAAGTGTGCAATTTGACGCTCGCTGGGAATTCCACGGCCGTTGGAAACATGCAGTGGGGAGCAGCTTCCGTTACGTCATTGGTCATCTTCACCCTCACCTTCCTACTGGGGGTCCCGGGTAACGGCGCAGTCATCTGGGTGATTGTCTTCAAGATGAAGAGCAAGGTCCACACAGAATGTTTCCTGACTCTGGCTCTGACTGACCTGATCTATTGCCTGACCCTTCCCTTCCGCATGGCCGACATCTGCTTGACCCACTCCAGGTACAACGCCTACTTTTCCTGTAAGTTTATTGGAGTCGTGATGTTCCTCGACGCATCCGCCAGCACGTATCTGTTATGTCTGACCAGCATCTGCCGCTGCGTGGCTATTACTCGGCCCACGTGGTTCCAGCAACATCTGAGCCTCACGTGGATTCGTGTGTCCTGCTTCGGAGTCTGGATCCTAGCCATCGTCATGTGCCTGCCCGTCCTCCTGCTTCCGGATTTGAAGAAGGAATCGATCGTCTTGCAGCCATTTTGGTTTGTTTTTACCTTCGGCCTCCCCTTTCTAATTATGATCACCTGCTACTTCCTGATAGGTTGGAGGCTGCAAGGGAACAGGTTCGCCAAATCTAAGAAGCCTGTCCGCCTCATCATCACCGTGGCCTTTATGATCTGTTGGATCCCCAACGCTGTGTGCGACCTCCTATCGGCCTTCACCACACCAATTTCCCAGGACTGGTAATTATTCACTGTCGCCCTGGCCTCCTTCAACAGCGCTCTCAACCCCCTTCTCTATGTCTTCGCTGGCCGCGAATTCCACCAGGTCTTCAAGCGCTCCCTCCTCGCCTCGCTCCATCTGGCATTTGCCGAGCAGAGGCCAGAATTGGAGACCCAGTCTCAGACCCCCAACCTCACCTTAAATACGAATGTCTGAGGGAGTTCCTCGCGGCCAGACATTCGACCGATATCCCCTGACTACAGACGCAGTGGACAGTCGGATGCAGTTACGGTCGGCAGTGGAGGCTTTCCTGTACTCTTATTTTAATCTTTGAGAACATAGAACATAGACCACTCTCCCAACAATGTACCGTACCAATTCAATCAGTCAATAAATGGCCAATTAACCAAATACCGTCTGCCTACACAATGGGGATATCCTTCCTTTCTGCTGATTCTACTTATCTAAACATTTCTTAAAGGTCTCTAACCTATCTACACTTACCACCATTCCAGGCAGCGTATACCAGGCACACACCACTGTCTGTGCAGTAAGTTGGAATGACGCCCTCTCACTTTAAATGCACGTCCCCTGGTGTCAGATATTTCAACGCTGGGGATCATGCTGAACATCCATGCCTTTCATGATCTTCTAAAACTCATCCCGGCACCTCAGTGGAAATAACCCAAGTGTGTTCGTAGTAGACGATGCTCTCCAATACAGGCAACATTATGGTATATCTCCAGTGCACCCCCTGCAAAGTCTCGACATCTTTCCTGCAATAGGTAACCAGAACTGTATACACCTCCTTCACCAAGTAGTCTCCATGTTCCATTGACCTCTCTCTTTACAAGTCATTTTCACCCACAGAACATAATGTTTTCAGTTCGCACCCTTCTCGTAAACTCAACAGACTGTCGTACGTGAAAATCCCATTAAATCAGCAGAGTCTGAAATACCCTGAACAATCTATCTGGCATGACCAATCAGAGTCACTTAGATCACGTTTCTGTCCCATTCTGATGTTTGGTCTGAATAACAATTGAAACGCTTGACCATGTCTGCATGTTTTTATGCATTGAGTTGCTGCCATATGATTGACTGATTAGATGTTTGCATTGACGAGCAGGTATACAGCTGCACCTAATAAAGTGGCTTAATAAATTGTAAAGTTTCTAAATATCAAAATAATACTATAACGAGCAGTAAAAAGTAAAAAAAAAATTGATCTATATTTGGTGTTACCACCTTCTGCCTGTAAAGCTCCATCACTTCTCTTACTTCCACTGTCGTGTAGATTTATTTTTTTTTAAATTGTCTGGTAGTTTGTCCTAAACATCTTGGAAAACATCCCACAGTTCCTGGCTGTCTCGCTTGCTTCTTTTTCTCCAGGTAATCCCAGGCAGCCTCGCAGATGTTGCGAACAAATCCCTCTGGAGACCATGCCATCTAAAACCACTCATAAAAAGTTCCAGCGTGCCGAGGACATAGGCACAGTATTTGCTGGATCCTTTGATAGTCATCTTCATGGTGCACAGCACAGCCAAACCCATGTATCGTTTACAAACATGATAACCCACCTATTTGCATGGCCATCCATGTTATTGATGTATATCACAAACAACTGAAATTCCTGGTACTGCTCTGGGCGGAAAACAACTGGTCGTGAATAATACCCACCCACACCATCTACTTTCAGTGGGCATTCCAAAGTTGAATCCAGGCAATAAAGTCGCCTGGAATTTCGTCCATAATGTATATTCAGTGCTATCACCTCAGTGTTTTGGCCCCGTTGTGTTTGGAAGACTGGCGCCCTCTACAGTCGCAGTACACTCGTGTACATATACCACTTCCTGCAAGCAGGGTGTTTTTCCTTTCCTTCTGATATGAAACGCACAAGAGATAAGATCTCAGTTATTTCTTTATTTGCCTTTGAACAGCAATATCTGTGAATCTTAAGCTTTTAGCAGTCTTAATAAAAGGTTCGTGGACATATTTTGAAGTAAATTCGTGTTTATGCTCCTTTCGACTGTATCCATATAGAGTGCATGCACCATATACTGTAAAAACTACTCAGAAACATAGAAACCCTACAGCAAAATACGGGTACGCTGGCCCACAAAGTTGTTCCGTGCATCTCCCTACCCATAGCACTCAATTTTTCGATGCTCCATGTACCTCTTCCAAAGTCTCTTAAAAGACCCTATTGTATCCGCATCCACCACAGTTGCCGGCAGCACATTCCACGCACTCACCACTCTCTGCGTAAAAAGCCTTACCCCTGACATCTCCTCTGTAAGTACTCCCAAGCACCTTAAACCTGTGCCCTCTTGTGGCAGCCATTTCAGCCCGGGAAAAAGCCTCTGACTATGCACAAAATCAATGCCTCTCATCAGCTTATACATCTCTATCAGGTCACCTCTCATCCTTCGCTCCAAGGAGAAAAGTCCGAGTTCACTCATAAGGCATGCTCCCCAATCCAGGCAACATCCTTATAACTCTCCTCGGCACCCTTTCTATGGTTTCCATGTCCTTCCTCTAGTGAGGCGACCAGCCCTGAGCAGAGTAATCCAAGTGGGGTCTAACCAAGATCCGATATAGCTGCAGCATTACCTCTCGGCTGCTAAATTCAATTCCAATACACAATATGCCTTCTTAACTACAGAATCCACCTGCGCAGCTGCTTTGACACTTCTATGGACTCGGACCCCAAGATCCCTCTGATCCTCCACACTGCCAAGAGTATAACCATTAATACTATATTCTGCCATCATATTTGACCTTCCAGAATGAACCACTTCACACTTACCAAGTTTGAACTCCATCTGCCACTTCTCAGCCCAGTATTGCATCCTATCAATGTCCCGCTGTAACCTCTGACAGCCCTCCACACCATCCACAACACCCCAACATTTGTGTCATCAGCAAACTTACTAACCCATCACTCCACTTCCTCATGCAGGTCATTTATAAAAATCAAGAAGAGTTAGGGTCGCAGAACAGATCCCTGAGCAAACCACTGGTAACCGACCTCCATGCAGAATGTCACCCGTCTACAACCACTCATTGCTTTCTGTGGGAAAGCTAGTTCAGGATCCACAAAGTAAAGTCCCCTTGGATCCCATGGCTCCTTACTTTCTCAATAAGGCTTGCTCCTGTCTGTAGTAAAATCACCAGTGCCAGCATTGTAGGGGACTGATTGGCTAAGACAACTATTTTGGAGATAAATCAATTGGCATTCCACTTTCTCATCAACTGAAAGTGAATTGAGAGGAATATTGTTCAATACCACAGCGGTGTTCAGGGACGGCATTGGGAAACGAAAACATGTCAAGGGTAAAATAGTGTTGAATGAAAATGCCACACCCAAGTTTTATAAATCCCGTCCGGTTCCTTATAACATCCATGACAAAGTAGCCAGTGAGCTAGATCATATGGAGGCTGAAGACATTCGACCAAGATTGAGGGGAGCCCGTGAGCAAAACCAGCGGTCCCAGAAGTCAAAGGATTTGAGCCTGACAGGATCGGTGGTGATTTGAAGACCAGATGACCGTAAGGCACAGGAGCAGAGTTAGGCAATTTGGCCCGTCATGTCTGCTCCGCTATGCAATCATGCTGATCCTTTTTTCCGCTACTCAGCCCGACTCCCCGGGCTTCTCCCCGTAACCTTTGATGCCGTGTCCAATCAAGAACACATCAAGTTCTGCCTTAAATGCACCAACGCCCTGCCCTCTACAGATGCGTGTGGTAATAGGTTCCAAACTTTCACCACATTCTGCCTGAAAAAAATTCTCCCCATTTCTATTTTAAATGGATGCCCTTCTACCCTGAGGTTGTGTCCTCTTGTCCTAGACTCCGCCACCATGCGAAATATCTTAGCAACGCACACAAATTGCTGGTTGAACTCAGCAGGCCAGGCCGCATCTATGGGGGAAAAAAAGGGCCGGACTGGGGAAACGAAAATATGAGGAGTAGATTTAAAGGCTAGGGCAGAGGAGAGAGAAACACAAGATAATAGATGAAGAAGGGAGATCAGTAGAGAGGGACAAATAGACAAGGGAATCATGTAGGAAACAATCCCTGCGGAAAGCAGAATGTGGGGAAGTAGGAGACAAAGATTTGCTTGGTGGTGGGTTCCTGTTGGAGATGGCAAAACTAGATTGTGAGTCCACTTCGCCAGGTATCTACGCTCTGTCTGCCAGAAGAAGCAGGATCTCCAACTGGCAGTGTGATTGGGAATGCTGAAAGATGGGCGTGGGAGGGGGTGCATTACCATAGGTTGTTGCAAGGACGAGGCTGAGGACGAACCCAAGTGCAGGACACAGGCGCGGAGGCAGAGTCGTGAGGCGTTAGCACAGTCGCGAACGGGGAACCGGAATCCAAGAGAATCTTTACAATGGGGACAAGGTTTTACATAAAGTACCCATTAAATGATGCGGGGCTTAGAACTGACAGTCCCAATGAATCAGGAAACGGGGTTTTACTCACACTAGGGTCGACCAACGAACTGGCAAAGCAGGGCTGTGACACCCGAGTTTTATCCTGTGTTCGCTAAAGGAAACCAGGTGTGCTGTAATGGATAGGGGGGTGGGGGTGCGGGGGAAAATACCATAACTTCGATAAATCGCTGCTCATTCCATCAGGTTGGAGGCTATCCAGGCGGAATCTAAGGTATTGTTCCTCTAACCTGAGTGTGGCCTCATCGCGACAGTGGAGGAGGCGATGGACTGACATATCGGAATGGGAAGTGGAATTAGAGTGGGTGGCCACTGGGAGATCCCACATCGTCTGGCGGGCGGAGAGTAGGTGAGGCGGCACTTGACCTGTATGTCTGTTGGGGTCATATACTGTGTCCGGCGCTCCCGATATTGCCTCCTGTCTATCCGTGAAACACGGCCAAGATTGGGAACAGCACTTCACCGAGTACCTACACTCGGCTAACTTCCCCTTTTCCATATTCTGAGTTTACTGTGATCATTGGACTGTATTTTGTATTGGTTTCCTTCAGTTTTTCGGTGTTTCTTTCTTGTGGGCGATTGGCGGAGGGGGTGCTGAAATGTTAATTTTTGTCTGTAAGAGGCAGTGTTTGGGGACTTTGGTTGTTATTGTGGCTGTTTATTTTCCTGCAGGCGGGGGGGGGGTGGGATATTGGGGTCTGGGAGTTTTGTTTCTTTTCTTTTTCGTGCCGGTTGGTGTGGGGGGAGTTGATATGTTTTCTTTCATCAACAACCATGATCCTTCCGTATTTAATAGCTATCTGGAGCAGACAAATATCAAAGTCATATCATACATGCGCACTTTGACAATAAAAATGAACCTTTGATCTCTTCCCACTATCAAGGACATCTTCAAGAGGGCGACATTCATCATTAAAAACTCTCACCGCCTGGTTGCAGGTCCTTTTCTTGTTACTACTACGGGAAGGGTGTTACTTACCACATAACGGGTTTAAAAAACACCAGAAATGGAACACACCTGGAGTCTGGTTTTGCTGTGAACTAAACACTCGTTTTTTAGTATCTAAGTAATATATTAATTTAAACCAGATAAATCAATCAGGTTAACAGAGGTTATGCATATATAAGTGTGTAGATGTAAAACCCCAAGCTTCGCTGGTAAATGATACAGTCTTACGATGGTATATGAATGAAGTCAGTACACTTCGTGATATTGAGTTGAGTAGAATTGAGAGAGAGAGGGGGTGATTTGTTTTCCAAGGAAGCCAATTGCGTCGACTGTCCTCCGAAGTCCTGCTAAATTTACCGACTGTGACCACACAAAAGTGTACCGTCTTCACGCGATGAAGATATCAACCCAGGCAAGAGTTAAACACACTGATAGCCTTCCTCCGGTCACCCGTTTCCCACACTGCCAGCAAAACCCACACTTTCGTGGTCACTCAAAGCTCATCCAGTGTCTGTTTCTGCTGTATTTCTGTCTGTGTCTCGAGTGGCTGTATGAAAAGCCAGCTGTCATTGTATATATCCCAAACATGCTGCACGCCAGCTGTCCATTATATAGCTCCGCCCTTCGGTTGCCATGTCGACTCACGAGCTACTCGGTGCTCTCTCTCTCTCTCTCTCTCTCTCTCTCTCTCTCTCTCTCTCTCTCTCTCTCTCTCTCTCTCTCTCTCTCTCTCTCTCTCTCTCTCTCTCTCTCTCTCTCTCTCTCTCTCTCTCTGAATTAATGTACACCAACTCTCTCTCTTTTTAAAGGAACAGTCCATAATGAATAAACGTTGGGATCTCGTCACACCTCCCTTCTTTTGGGTAAAATTTTGATCAAGGAGCAAACTTTTTGTCTAACTATCCATTATACAGCTTGAAGCAATACATGTGCATTATCAGGTAACATAGCAAAGCGTATAAAATTACTAATTTCTATTTCACTTTTAAACTTAACATCCAGACAATCAGTCTACCATCATATGAGTCTACCATGAGGCGGCGCGGCACGGCAGCAGCGGCCTTTCAGTCCTGGTGTTACTTTCATTTTCTATTTTAAGTTTGATACACAATTTTCGATTACGGCACATGGATAACAGAGCGGCTATCTACCATCGCTAGATACTACTACAATACAGAGACCGCCCAAAAACAAACCTCCACAAAGATCTGCTGGCTGAATTACGCGACGCCGGCTTGCTGAGGGGAACGGGCCTACATTCCTCGGACTTGCCTGATGCTGGGCGCCGGAGATGGAGACGTCGAAAGTGATGGAAAATGAGGAAGCAGAAACGAGGCAAACGGGCAGGAGTCCGTGCCAGGCAAAATCGAATCCTAGTCGGCCGGCTCTCCCTTCCATTCTGCTCTCCAATGTCCGCTCCATGGACAATAAAATGGACTCCATCCGACTCCAAAGTAATACTCAGCGGGAGCACAGAGTTTGCTCCGCGTTTGTCTTCACAGAGTCATGGCTCACTGATGGCATTTCGGACGCAGCTATCCAACTAGACGGGCTAGCTTTGTTTCGTTCGGACAGAGATGCAGCACTCTCCGGTAAGGCTCGCGATGGCGGTGTCTGTGTTTACATCGACACGGAATGGCCCGTGTAAGAACTCTGGGCTGGTTCCCAGACACTGCTCATCGGTAGTGGAGTTCGTGGCAGTTCAATGCAGACCATTTTATTTGCCACGGGAATTCATCTCTGTCCTTATATTCGGTGTCTACATTCCCCCCAGCGCTAATGCTAAGGAGGCGCTCTGTGAAATGTACGGGGCTATTAGCGAACTGCAGAACGCACACCCTGATGGTCTGTTTATTGTCGCTGGTGATTTTAACCACGCGAACCTTAAGTCAATGCTCCCCAAATTCCATCAGTATGTGAACTTCGCAACGAGGGGGGATAACGCGTTGGACCTGGTTTACACAAGCATCCCCGACGCGTACCGGGCAGAGTCCTGCCCCAACCTCGGATACTCAGACCACATCTCTGTTATGCTAATCCCAGCATACAGACCGCTCGTCAGGCGCTTCGACCAGTTCAGAAGCAGATGGAAACCTGGCCAGCAGGAGCCATCTATGCTCTTCAAGACTGCTTTGAGAACACTGACAGGCACCTGTTCAGGGAGGCTGCAACCTATGGCGACTCTGCCAACTTAGAGGAGTACACAGCATCGATGACCAGCTACATCGGCAAGTGCATTGATGATGTTACTTTGTCCAAGACCATCACTATACGTCCCAACCAGAAGCCATGGATGACCGCAGAGGTGCGTGCGCTGCTGAGGTCCCGCGATTCCGCCTTCAGATCAGGCGACAAGGCAGCTTTAACAACAGCAAGGGCCAAACTGTCCCGAGCCATCAGAAGGGCAAAGCGTGTACAGGCCCAGCTAATCCACAGTTACTTCCATGCAACACGCGCCGCATGTGGAAGGGCATCCAGGACATCACCAATTACAAGACAACATCACCTGACTGTGCAGGTGATGCCTCCCATCCAAATGCGCTGAATAACTTCTACGCCCGGTTTGAGGCGGAGAATGACGTGACGGCGAGGAAGTCCACCCCTCCTACGAATGACCAGGTGCTGTGTCTCTCCGTGGCTGACATGAGAAGAACCCTGTATAGGGTCAACCCACGGAAGGCTGCTGGACCAAACAACACCCTTGGTAGAGTGCTCAGAGGATGTGCAGACCAGCTAGCAGTTGTTCTCACTGACATTTTCAACGTCTCCCTGAGCAGCGCCACCGTTCCAACGTGCTTCAAGGCCGCCACCATTGTCCCCGTGCCGAAGTCTTCAGTGTTCTGCCTAAGTGACTACCGCCCCGTTGCACTTACATCCATCATCATGAAGTGTTTCGAGAGGCTTGTCATGAGGCATATCAAGACCCTACTACCCCCTCATTGGACCCCTGTAGTTTGCGTACCGTCCCAACTGCTCAACAGATGACGCCATTGCCACCACCCTCCACCTGGCCCTAACCCACATGGACAAAAAAGACACATACGTTCCGAAGCTGTTCATAGACTTTAGTTCAGCATTCAACACAATCATCCCTCAGAAACTGATTGGAAAGCTGAGCCTATTGGGCCTGAACACCTCCAACTGGATCCTAGACTTCCTGACTGGGAGACCTTAGTCAGTCCGGATCGGGAGCATCATCTCCAACACCATCGCACTGAGCACGGGGGCTCCCCAGGGTTGCGTGCTCAGTCCACTGCTGTTCACTCTGCTGACCCATCATCAAGTTCTCCGAATACGTGACTGTGTTGGGTCTCATCAGCAAGAACGACAAGTCAGCTTGCAGAGAGGAGGTGCAGCGACTAACGGACTGGTGCAGAGCCAGCAACCTGTTTCTTAATGTGAACAAAACAAAGAGATGGTTGTTGACTTCAGGAGGGCACGGAGAGAACATTCCCCGCTGAACATCGACAGCTCCTTGATAGAGATCGTAAAGAGCACCAAATTTCTTGGTGTTCACCTGACAGAGAATCTCACCTGGTCCCTCAACACCAGCTCCATAGCAGAGAAAGCCCAGCAGCGTCTCTACTTTTTGTGAAGTCTGAGGAAAGTCCATCTCCCACCCCCCATCCTCATCACATTCTACAGGGGTTGTATTGAGAGCATCCTGAGCAGCTGCATCACTGCCTGGTTCGGAAATCGCACCATCTCGGATCGCAAGGCCCTGCAGCGGATAGTGAGGTCAGCTCAGAAGATCATCGGGGTCTCTCTTCCCGCCATCACGGAC
Organism: Hemitrygon akajei; assembly: GCF_048418815.1. NCBI lineage: Eukaryota > Metazoa > Chordata > Chondrichthyes > Myliobatiformes > Dasyatidae > Hemitrygon > Hemitrygon akajei. The sequence continues at coordinate 49,034,174 of NC_133147.1, read as the reverse complement.
AATTACACTACACGCTGCATCCGCAACGGAAACAGCATTATGAAGGACCCCATGCACCCCTCATTCAATCTCTTCTCTTCCCTGCCATCTCTGAAAAGGCTCCGAAGCATTCGGGCTCTCAGGACCAGACTATATTACAGTTTCGTCCCCCCAAGCTATCAAACTCCTCAATACCGGAAGCCTGGACTGACACCTTGCCCTACTGTCCTGTTTATTATTTATTGTAATGCCTGCACTGTTTTTGTGCACTTTATGCAGTCCAGTGTAGGACTGTAGTTTAGTAAGGCTTTCTTTGTGTATTTTATTACGTAGTTCAGTCTAGGTTTTTTGTACTGTGTCATGTAAATCATGGTCCGGAAAAACGTTGTCTCATTTTTATATGCACTGTACCAACAGTTATGGTCGAAATGACAATAAAAGTTGACTTCGCTTGAGTTGTTATTGTCTTTACCATTCACATGCTTTGTTACAAAAAAAGTCAAATTCCTGCAAAGCCAGATCCTGTTAAATACAAAATGGCGTTTGGCCATCCATTTTCTCTTTAGCACTTCACCACAGAACAATTAAACATCACGTGATCCGTTCGAACCGGGCTTTCAAGGACGGCCTGAACTTTACCCAGCACTGGTGCAAACTCACCACTCATGTTTTCTCAACTAAGCCCATTGGCTGAACTTCCCAACAAGTCCTTTGTTCCAAACATGTCATTAATTATATCTTCAAGTTCTTTAGTTCTATATGTTTCCATAATAGCACCTGCAGATGGCCTCTCTTGGTCAAAACAACACTTTTCTTTGGGAATTCTCCGAACCCTGACCCTCCAAATCACAAACTTGAACAACATCACAAAGTTGTTTATCTTTAAATTCTATAATATAGTTAAACAAATCAACATGCACTGTCTCAGCAGACCAATCTTCCTTCAGCAAGGTCAATGGTCATGAAACTAATCCAGACTTCAATATCACCTTATTCAAAAGTCCAGAAACAGCACCCTTCTCAATATCTTCAATAACGTTTAAATCACCAGTTTTCATAGTTTTCATCTCATCACCAACTTATAGAACATAGTCTAACTAATGTGACTGAGAATCCTTTTCAACCGAGTCAGACACTTCAAACATTAATTGAGTTTCAACACAACGTTCATACCCTGCGAAGCTCATCTTCTCCAACTTCTCTTCTGTTGATCCCTTGATGCACCTTAAGATCAGGTTTACATCTGCATTGATGGCTTCCCACTCTTTGCTGTTAGACTTTGGCCATTTCACCAACGGCTTACGTCCTTGCATGTTCTCCACTTTAAGATTTGCCTGGCTGTGTGTTGGACTGCTGCTTGTACCTGAAACTGCTTCCACATCCGGTAGGGTACTGATACTCTGCGAATTATGGGTTTCTTCCTGCCGCTGAGTTTCATCCGACTGATTTGACCTTCCTCTTAACAGAAGCTGGCCAATGCGGGGCCCTACGTTGGAAATTTTCATGCATTTCTTCCGTCCTTCATGAATTTTAAGACCACGAATTGATGTTACTCTCGTCCAGCCGCACCCACAGGTCTGAAGAACATGTCGAGCTGCCGGTTTCTTGATTCATTGTTGTGTCCATGCCAAGGTTCGTCACCGGAAGGTCAGTCAAAGAGTCTTCTTGCGTCTCTGCTCTCGCAGACTCTGAGGGTATACTTCTCCTTAAACTTTCCATAGCCAAATGAGGGTGGCTCTTCTGCTCTGACAAACTGAGGGGGCCTGATGTTATGGGTAGCTAGCCCATAACAGCCCCGCTGGGGTCTAATTCCTCCTGAACTGTGCACTCCTGTCCTGTGTAAGAAGTATATCTTGCACGTTATTCTCTCTCTTTGTTCTTCTTTCTTCATTTCTCATAGTTAGTGAGAATGGCTTCAGTGGCAATGTTTCGTTCTTCGTGTGGCATGTAAGATGACTGTGAGACCTCTGGCGGCCCAGATAAACACATCTGAACCAGGAGCGCCGAGTTGCAGTTACTCAGACAACGTATTAAGAAACTGGAGCTGCAGCTTCACGTCCTTCGACACATGCGGAAGAATGGGGAGGTGATAGACAGGAGCTACCACCAGGTAGTCAGCTCCAGAATTCAGGAGACAGGTAACTGTCAGGACAAGGATGGGAAATTCACTGCCAGTGCAGAGTACTCCTGCAGCTGTTCCCCTTAATAATAAGTATACAACTTTAAATATTGTTGAGGGGGACGAATTACCGGGGGAGAGAGGGGCACAGTGACCGGATCTGAGTGTTGTACCTCAGCAGAGCAGAGAGGTGAAGAGGACTGCAGTGTTGACCATCAAGGAAACGGAGGTGATGTTCTCTGGGCGCGGTAATAGCACCAGAATGGTATGTTCCCTCCCTGGTGCCAGGATCAGTGATGTCTCTGAATGGTACCATGGCGAGAGTGAACAGCCACAAATCTTAGTACGCATTAGCACTAAAGAACTAGGGAGAAAAAGTGAGGAACTGCTGAAGAGATTTTAGAAAGCTCGGTAGAAAGCTGAGAATCAGGACCAACAGGGTAGTAATCGCAGGATTGCTGGCTCAGGCATGTGTCAGTGATGATGAGGATAGGAACAATTGCCAGGTAAATATGTGGCTGATGAGCTGGTGTTGGGTGCAGGCAGGGTTTCCGATTTCGAGATCATGGATATCTCCTCTGGGGAAGGTATGGGTTGTACAAAAGGAACGGATTACACCAGATCGCGGGGGAGGGGGGGGGGTGTGGTGTGGTGGTATCCTTGTTGGCAGGTTCGCTGAATTTGTTCGGGAATGTTTTTGGCAGGGTAGTGGGAAAAAGAGTGATAGTGCTGAATATGAGCCAGTTGGTTTACAAACAGAGACAAGCTGTATTCAGGCTCCTCGCAAGGAAAGGCTAATGACAATGAAAACTGCAGTCAACAGCATGAGTCGCAAAGTAAAATGCGGACAAAATCCAAAAGTGTGAACACAGGACTGAAGGTATTATATTTTAATTCGCACAGCATACGCAATCAAATAGCTGGACTTCTATTGTAGCACAGTTACAGGTTGGCATATATGATGGGGTGGGGATCACTGAATCGTGGCTGAATGAAGATTGCAGCTGGGAGTTGAATGTCCAAGGATACACAATGTGTCGAAAGGTCAGGCAGGAAAGCAGAAAGGAGGCGTTACACTGTTGGTAAAATCATTGCGGATAGAACTAAAGAACTGCAAGTGCAAGAAGACTCTGGATGAACTTCTTGTGGAATTGAGTAGAAAGCTTAAGATAGAAGAACCCAAAGGGGAAAGTGATAACAAAATGATTGAATTTATCCTGAGAAAGTTCAGCTAAACGCAGATGTATCAGTATGACAGCAGAGTAAAGGGAATTAAAGACATAAGAGAGGAGTTGGCCAGAATCAATTGGAAAACAACACTGGAAAGACGATGGCATAGCGGTGTTACTGGGGGACTGGTGACTGTCTTATGACCATGATGTAATTGAGTATCTGCTGAGCATGATGTAATGGTCTTGTGATGGTGGGGTGATGTAATATCCGGCCAGTGTGAGGTCAGGTGATGACATGTTCTCAACAGGTATAAAATAGGAAAGCCTGCTGTGACGCAGGAGATTGTGTTGACTCGTTCGATTCGTCAGTTACTCCGTTATGCTGCATATTTAGTCTCATGACGCAGTTTCGTTTTAAAGTGGAGTTTTACTTTCTACTGTAAGGTTGTGCCGGCTGTTTTTCAAATAACTGGCAGTTGCTTGATGTATCTTTTATTTAATTTTAAAGTCTAAGTATTAGAGAGTGAAGACTTTACCGAAGTACGGGTACCCGAAGGATCAAGTAAAGTTCGGCGGTTTAATACAGGATCGACCATATTGGATCTTCGTTCAAGGAAGTACTGACCTGCATCTGAGATAACCCCTACCTATAAGAGTAGAAAGAGTGGTGCAGTGATCATTCATGAAGGAAAAGATCAGTTTCTTTAAGCCGTTTTTATTTCCTTCGTCATGAATCCTTCGGGCAAGCAATATTTCTGCTAAGATCAGCAGTAACGTTACGTCTTCGAGGAATTCGCTACTTCAGGAAAGTCTTTGCTAATTGAATGCATAAATCACTTGGACTTTCGTACTTACCACTGTTATGACCTCAGCCCCCTCCTTTGTGAGAATCGCGAGAGAGAGAGAGAGAGAGAGAGAGAGAGAGAGAGAGAGAGAGAGAGAGGAGAGAGAGAGAGAGAGAGAGAGAGAGAGAGAGAGAGAGAGAGAGAGAGAGAGAGAGAGAGAGAGAGAGAGAGAGGAGAGAGAGAGAGAGAGAGAGAGAGAGAGAGAGAGAGAGAGAGAGAGAGCCTTACGGTTTTGAAAGTGGGCTGGTCCCTCAACAAGACAAAAGCCTTGGACATAGCCACTGTCTTGGGAGACACCTTTGTGGAATAAGGAACTGGCCTACGTGCAGACCCTCAGGACAAGGTGAGATGGGTGATGGGGGAAAGATTGCCTCGCCCCCCGACCCTGATGGACATCGACAACCCCGCCAGTCCAGATAAAAGGTGGGCTGCCGAGGCGGGGCTTCAGACGCACCAAGGAGACACACGAAGAAGACACGATAGTTCTTCCCGTCGGAGCGGGAAGGCATTTTGAAGGAAACCACATGAGTTAGATTCCCGATCGGGAGTCTGTGGCTGGAACCAAAGAAAAACCCGCTTTAACTAACAGTAGGGAGTTGCCTCGCAAGGACGACGGGCAAGTGTTCTTTTTCTTTCTCTCTTTCTAACAAAAGTGCACCAACGCGACACCACAACAGACGGCAGCTGGTGGAACTGCAGTGGCCGCAAGAGACTTTCAGATATACAGCGAACAATATATACATTACCCCTAGAGAAAGATAGACCTTATTTCTGATTGATTATTACTATACCTGTGCTTTAGATTGAGTTGTGACGACGTATATGATCTGAATGTTTTGTATTAACCATACGTTTGTGCCCCTTTATAAATAAAAACGTTTGAAAACAGTAGCACCAGGCTTCAGCGGACCTATCTATCTTTGCTGGTAAGTCACCCGGTTACTGGGGAACGTAACAAGTGGGGTGCTCGTCCCGGATTTAAAACCAAAGGGGAGGGTCAGTGAATCGGGCTGTAAGTCCAAACTTAAATCTGGTTACGCAGGTAGCCAGACAGGAAACCAGCAGAGATGGATGTGGGTGAATTTATGAGAAACCCGACTGTAGAGGCGCTAGGGACGGCTACCAGATCAGACTTGGTAAATCTGGCAAAGGGGTTGGACCTCGCAGAGGTGAGGTCATCAATGAAAAAGCAGGAAGTGCGAAGGGTCATAAATCAGTATTACATTGGGAAGGAGGTGTTTGCAGCTGATGATTTGGAAAATATCCCCGAAAAGAGATTAGCGAGTGGGACAGATCATGTAGAGTTGGAGAAAGTAAGGTTGGACCATGATCTTAAAGTAAAGCAGCTAGAAGCAGCTGCAAAGGCTGAGGAACGGGCTGCAAAGGAAAATGAAAAGGAAAGGTAGCATGTGTTCAAACTAAAGGAATTAGAGATGAAACGGGGTCATGAGCTCCAGCTAAAGCAACTAGAAGCAGAAGCAGAAGAGAAAGAGAAACAAAGGAGCCATGAATTGGAGCTGGACAGGCGAAAACTACAGCGAAGAGCTCAAGGGCAAGAGAGAGAGGAGAGGGTTTGATGTTAGTCGGGCGTTGAGGTTGGTCCCCCCTTTCGAGGAGACGGATGTTGATAGTTACTTCTTGCTTTTTGAAAAGGTGGCATTGAATCAGAAGTGGCCCAGAGAGCAGTGGGTGGCGTTGTTACAAAGTGTGTTACAAGGGAAAGCACAGCGGGCATATGCCGCGTTGCCCCCAGAAAGGGAAGGGAATTATGACCAAGTAAAGGAGGCCATTCTCCGAGGTTACGAGTTAGTACCTGAGGCGTATAGACAAAGGTTCCGAAATTTAAGGAAAGGGTGGAATCAAACGTATACCGAGCTAGCCCATGAGAAGGGTGTGCTCTTGGACCGTTGGTGCACCGCGGAAAAGGTGGCCGAGAATTATGGGCGTCTCAGGAAGTTATTTTTGATTGAGGAATTTAAAGGTTGTGTTCCGGAAGAGATCTAAATTTATTTAAATGAGAGGACGAATCATTCCATCTCAGAAATTGCTAGGTTCGCAGATGCCCTAACCCACAAGACAAAGTTTTCCTCGCCAAAATGTTACCCGAGAGACCGTCGGAATGGTAGGGAAAGCCCGCCGGCTGAGGCGGAGATCACGCCGGGAGCTAGCAGAAAAAGTGAGGATAACAGGCAGGAAACCTGGAGATTTCCTGGTTTAACCTGTTTTAATTGTGGAAAGGTGGGTCATATTGCATCTAAATGCTTTGCTCCGAGAAAGGAGCCAGACAGAGAGAGAGAGCACGATCCCTATCGGGCGTGCAGTGGTAATCAGAAAATCGGCAAGAGGGTCCCAGGGGAGCAGAGAGCGCGAGGGGTCGGAGATTTATCTGTCACCCGGAACCGTGTCTGTGAGGAAGGGGGACCCGCCTATCCCCGTACGGATTTGGAGAGACACGGGGGCGGAGCTATCATTAATTAGCCGTAACGTATTACCATTCGGATCTCCGACGGGCGAGGTAGCCCTGAGCGGCATTGGAAACTGGACCGAGGTAGTACCTTTGCATAGGGTCCTTCTATATTGTGAGTTGGTGTCGGGACCAGTGGAACTGGGGGTCCTGCCGGAGTTGCCGGGGGAAGGCGTGGACTTCCTTCTGGGTAACGACCTAGCGGGTGGGAAGATTGGAGCAGCCGTGAAGCTAAAAACACAGCCCGTGAGAGTTGAGGCCCCGCCCATAGAGTCCCCGAGCTATCCCGCATGCGCGGACACTCGCAGCCTGTCGAGAGCGGCAGCTGAGAAAGCGAGCAGTTTAAAATTGGCTCAGACTTTTTTACCGACCCTGTGCCACGAGGGTTTCGCGGGTGGTTAAACGAGGAATAGTAACGTAAAAGGGGATAAAGGAGAGAAAGGAGAGAAAGGAGAGAAGGTAGATCCTCCTTTAGCGAAGAAAAAGGTCCTAGAGGTAGGAAATAAAGATAAGAAACAGATAAAGCTGTTAAAAGGTCCAGGGTTGGATCTGGATGAGTCTAAAGGTGTTCCCGATAATGGAATGAGGGCAGTCCTCGATGAAAAGGATGCCATTACCTTGAAGAAGTCTGCTGGATTGGCAGATGAGGTAGTTCCAGCCCAAGGGGTTGAGTTTACTTCGGTAGTGAGTTGCCCAGAGAGTAACTGGGAGGATCAGAGGAAGTTAGAATTTGCAAAGGATATGGGGATTGAAAGCCTGGAAGAGGCCAATGCCCCGTTTGAGTGTGTCCAAGATGGGGAGGCCCGTGGTCCTAAACCTAGACACGGAGCTCAGAAAAAGTCTGAGGGATTTGACTCGGCTGGACGAGACGACCGTCCTTTTGGATCAGATAGACTTCGTTCGGGAAAGAAGGTGTCTGTGCTGAAGGGGGTGTTCAGAGTAAAGGTGGAGTTTACGAATGGGGAGATAACTGTTGTTGTGGAGGAGAACGGTAAATCTGTAGTTCCCAAATCGAAGAAAAAAAAAGTTAAAGTCTAGATTGATGCCTGCGCATCGATTACAGGTTGATTTGGAATGTAAAGGGGCCTCACACGCTATTGTTATTCAAGAAAGCGCTGTGAGGAAGCCGTAATTTAAAAGCGGCCGGAGAAAAAGGTCCGAAATAAAACACATCAGGCAGTATGGTCTTGACAAAAGGGTTAACTACCTGTGTGGCATTAAAGAATTGGGCGGAAATTCCCATGATGGACTAGGTTGGGGACATGGAGTTAAGCGAATAACCCTCGTGGAAAGGAAAGGCGGGAGAGTACCTCGCCAAATTACTCAAGTTTCCCAAGGGGGGACTCCCCGGGAAAGAGGCGATGGTCAATAGAAGTTGTCTTTTTAAACAGCGACGCCGGTTGTACGGGTTTGCGCCCAAAGCCTGTGCATAATAAAGACAACACCTTTGGAGACCTGCCGGTGAAATAACACGACCGAAACGATGAGTATTAACGATGAGTATTTGTATAAACTTTTGTAGATGCACCTAGGCTCAGATCACACCTCCTTAGTTGTGTTGCTGAAGAAAATAAATAAAAATAGGTGGTTATTGAGCTGAAGTTTGATGCTACCAGACTTTAGTACGGTACGTGAGGTTAAGATATTAAAAGAAAAGGGGCACTGTAATTGTTACCTGTTTAGATACTGACTGGAATGTATAACGGTAGTACTCTGTGAAGAGAAATGCTTGTGTAATATGTTAGAGTCCAGAAAAAATCCTGTACCAACTTCTTTTTAACCGCTGGAAAAAAACTTTTAAGAGGGGAGATGTTATGACCTCAGCCCCCTCCTTTGTGAGAATCGCAAAAGAGAGAGAGAGAGAGAGAGAGAGAGAGGAGAGAGAGGAGAGAAGAGAGAGAGGAGAGAGAGAGAGAGAGAGAGAGAGAGAGAGAGAGAGAGAGAGAGAGAGAGAGAGAGAGAGAGAGAGAGAGCCTTACGGTTTGGAAAGTGGGCTGGTCGCTCAACAAGACAAAAGCCTTGGAAATAGCCATTGTCTTGGGAGACACCTTTGTGAAATAAAGAACTGGCCTACTTTCAGACCCTCAGGGGCAAGGTGAGATGGGTGATGGGGGAAAGCTTGCCTCGCCCCCCGACCCTGCTGGACATCGACAACCCTGCCAGTCCAGATAAAAGGTGTGCTGCCGAGGCGGTGCCTCAGACGCACCACGGAGACACACGAAGAAGACACGATAGTGCTTCCCGTCGGAGCGGGAAGCCATTTTGAAGGAAGCCACGTGCGTTAGATTCCGGATCGGGAGTCTGTGGCTGGAACCAAAGGAAAAACCGCTTTAACTAACAGCAGGGAGTTGCCTCGCAAGGACGACGGGCAAGTGTTCCTTTTCTTCTCTCTTTCTAACAAAAGTGCACCAACGCGACACCACAACAGACGGCAAGCTGGTGGAACTGCAGTGGCCCCAAGTGACTTTCAGATATACAGCGAACAATATATAGATTACCCCGAGACAACGATAGAGCTTATTTCTGATTGATTATTACTATACCTGTGCTTTAGATTGAGTTGTGACGACGTATATGATCTGAATGTTTTGTATTAACCATACTTTTGTGCCCCTTATAAATAAAAACGTTTGTAAATAGTAGCACCAGGCTTCAGCGGACCTATCTATCGTTGCTAGTAAGTCACCCGGTTACTGGGGAACGTAACCCCACGTTTAAGACTGTGTTCGCATTTACCACTTTAATCACTATTCCAGAGTTGCCCCATAACAGTTACCTTCCGGTTAAGTTAGTCGTTTGCTTACTTTTCATTTTTTATTGAGCAGAGTTTAATAATTGTTTATTTGTTGATACAGAAAACCTGACTCAATTGTATATTCATTGTTGCCGGACACGTATCGTAACAGCGCAATGGCTGGAATTTCTCGAAGCAATTCAGAAGGCACAACGTATATAGATCCCAAACAGGAAGAAGTATTCTAAAGGCAAAATGAAACAATTATAGCCAAGAAGAGAAGTAAATGCCAACATTAAAGCCCAACATGGGCTGTACATTACAGCAACAATTGCTAGATAGTTAGGGAATTAGAAAGCTTTTAAAAGCCAACTGCTAAACCTGGAAAGTCATTGAAAAGCTCAAGATAGAATAAGAAGGTAAACTAGCGAATAATATTAAAGAGGATACTAAAGTTTCTTTAGAGACGTAAAGTGTTAAAGAGATGCGAGAGAGGTAATAATGGACCGCTGAAAAATGTTGCTCGAGAGACACCAATGGGGGATATGGAAACGACGGAGCACCTGAATATTTTGCATCAGTGTTCATTGTGGAAGACACCAGCATGAAGAATGTGGATTCACTATTCCTAGGGAGAACGTTTTGGGGAACCTCAAAGGTCTGAACGTAGATAAGTCACATGGACCATATAGGGTTAATTTCAGAAATTTACCACGTGACCTCTTTATCTATTTTACTTCTCAAAAATAAAAGGAAATGTTTTGTTCTTCTCTGCTCTCTGAGTAAAATATTATCTTCTGATGTCAACAGCTCAACTTCCTCATATTGAGCTTCTTTGAACTTCAAACCCAGACAGTCTCTACCGAGGTGGACTGACTCATCTCTTCGGCTCATTCTGAATAAAGACGCCACCTTTGCTAAATCAGCATCCAAATTCCGCACAAGACACAACTCCTTGATGTACCTGGAGCACCCAAGGAACCCCACCGTCACATTTAACGCCAGAGTGCAAGTATCCAGATCTGCTAAGGACCGGTGACGGAGCCGGAGATTCCAGGGAAAGGTGAGATGTATTTCCATGGGATTTATATTAATGTGTAAATGTGGCGTCCGATCAGGGATCATCAGTGTGGCTGTGTTGCGGAAGAAACCCTGCCTTCCTACTTTTGGAAGGTTTTTCAGGAGATAATTCAGTGAAGGCAGGGCAGTGGGGTTGTTAACATAAGGAGAACTCCAGAGATTACAGAGGATGGTCTTGTTTTCCATGGGATCGAAGGACGCTGACCGAACCCCTGACAAAATAAATTAAGATAACAGTTACAGTGATAGTGTATACAGAATCGCATTCCCATGGTAGAAGCAGCATTAACAGGAAGGCAGATACTGTATTTATCTTGAGGATAGGAGAGTTAAATCGAATATAACGGATAGTTTTTTTAAAGTTTGTTTTGAATGTCAGTTCGATTTTGAGATACAGCACTGTAACAAGCCCTTCCGGCCCTACGAGACTGCCCCACCCAATTACACCCATGTGATCAATTAACCTACCAGTGTCTCAAGCCTTCAGGGATTGAAAGGCTTATCACATGAGGAACATTTCGTGCTCCCGGTCTTCAACTCACTGAAATTCAGAAGAATGAGAGGTGACTTCGCTGCAACCTGGGGACTGTGTGAAAGGCCTCGATGCAGTCGATTTGGAGTAGATGTATCCTATGTTGTGGGAGGCTAAGAGCAAACGACACAGCCTCAGGAGGGAGGGCCATTCTTTTAGAAAGGAGTTTCTGATTAATTTCTATAGCCAGAGAGTGGGGAATGTATGAAATTCATTGCCACGGAGAGCTGCATGTTCCTGTATTTTTAAGACGGAGGTGATAGATTCTTGATTGGTCAGGGCATGTTCGGAAACAATGGGAAGGGAAGAGACTGGGGCTGAAAAGGAATATGGCGGAGCAGATTCAATGAGCCAAATGGACTAATTCTGCTCCTATATCTTATGGAATTATAATCTTATGTGTGAGGAAACTGGTGCACCCTGAACAAACCCACGCGATAGCGGGAACAAATTCTAAACACCCTACAGACAGCGGCGGGAGATGAACCAGGTTTTTTTGGCGCTGCAGCAGAGTTATGTTAATCACTGCGCTACCATGTCGTCCATCATGAACTGACACATTGAACGTGGTTGCCAGGGGAGGTGACAAACATCATATGCAATGAGTACGTGTAAGAGGTATTTATGCAGACACGTGAATAGATGAGACATACGCAGTCACGTTTCCAAAGGGATGCAAGATGGATTAATGTAAATGGGGAAATGATGGGCATGGTATGATAGGCCAAGAACCTGTTTCTGTACCGAACTTAAAGCAATAAGAATACTGGTAATATTGGTCGTGTTGGTAATGGTAGTAATGGTGGTAGTGGTAGAAGTCGTTTATAAGGTGATGAGATGCAAAGATGGAGTAGACAGACAGTATCTATTTCCCCAGTGTTGAACTGGCCAGTACCAGAGGGCGGGTTTTAAGGAGAGAGGGGGTAAGATCAAAGGAGATGTGAAGGGTATTTTTTTTCACAGAGCGGTGGGTGCATGGAATGCACTGAAAGAGTGGTGGTGGAGGCAGATACATTGAGACTGTTGAGAGCCTTTTGGATGGGAAAATGAATGTGAGGGAAATGGACATCGTGTCAGCAGATGCCAATAGTTACGTAGGCATGTGATTACTTATTTAATTGATTTGGTCCAATATTGTGGACTATTCCTGTGCTGGATTCTTCTGTGTTCTTGCAGGACTCTGCAAACGTCCTGGACACATTTCTGTATTGAGAGTGACTTCGACTTTTGCACAGTACTATATTTGTCAACGTAGACCGGAGAGTGTCGGGCGGAAGCAAAGGATGCTGGGACTGGCGAGGGTAAAGCACCATGGGAGGGATGTGCGAAATGTGCCAGAGAAGGAGTGCCAGAGTCGGTGTTGGGGGCGGCTGCTGGCGCGGATCCAAACACACACTAAGCTGAGACAACAGTCATGGGTTCCTCGATTCTAAAAAAAATTAGTTTGTTGACTATTACAGAATGACACTTTGGTGCTTTCCGCTTCCTCCCATCCCCCATCCCCTTTTCTCCAAGCTTGATTCCCTTCTCCCAGCCCCGTTACCAGACTCAGTCTACAACAAAGACCAATATCAGAATCAGGTTTATCGTCACTCACATACAGTATGCCTGTAATGTGTTGCTCTTTTGGTGACAGTGCAATGCATAAAGTTAATAAATTACTGTCTAGCAATAGGCATTTCCGGCCCAACGAGCTGCACTACCCAGCAAGCCACCTAGTTAAACACAGGAAATTTCACGAAGGTCAATTAACCTAAGAGCCAGAGCGTTTTTGGAATGTGGGAGGAAAGTGAAGTACCCGTGGGAATCCCGCACGGTCACGGGAGCAAGAATTAGTATTGGTAGTACATTGGTCGTTCGAGTCCAGTAGAATGTTCTTCTAAAGGATTGTCATCCGTGGGTCCTCGCGGGCTGTAGAGGAGCGTGACTTCGTCTAAAGTGGGGAATCTAATGCACGGGCATACATCACATGGTCATTGACAGGTCGGGGACGTGCCGGTCATGGTCCAGTGGCTTGGAATGCGAGACGACTCAGGTTTCTCAACAGACTGCCGCCGCCTTCACTGCCGTTGTAATGTGTCAGGCTTCTGTTCCGTGTTACACCCAATCACTACTCTCCTTCCTCTCCTTCCCTCTTCGCTCTCGCCTCTCCCCTTGTATTCGCCGCCTCTCCATTCCGTACCCCTCTCACTTCCACAATATCTTCTCCACCAGATCCGACAATGTCGTTCTCCGAAGGAGTGACCAGTTCGACGGTCACTGGGAATCTCTCCTCCCACAATTCCACGGATAATGGAAACAGAATGGAGTGGGGAGCACCTTCCGTCGTGTCAATGGTCATCTTCGCCCTCACCTTCCTACTGGGCGTCCCGGGCAACAGCGCAGTCATCTGGGTGACGGGCTTCAAGATGAAAAGTAAGGTCCACACGGTGTGTTTCCTGAACCTCGCTCTGGCTGACCTGATCTATTGCCTCACCCTCCCCTTCATCATGGTCAACATCACCATGATCTACTCTGGGTACAAAGCCTACTTTTCCTGGAATTTTATTGGAAGCTTGACGTTCCTCAACGCATCCGCCAGCATATATTTGTTATGCTTGATCAGCATCTGCCGCTGCCTGGCTATTACTCGGCCTACGTGGTTCCAGCATCATCTGAGCCTCAAATGGGCTCGTGCGGCCTGCTTCGGAGTCTGGATCCTAGCCTTCGTCATGCGCCTGCCTGTCCTCCTACTTCGGGATTGGAAGAAGGAATCGACCGTCTTGGAGCCATTTTGGTTTGTTTTCATCTTCGGTCTTCCCCTTCTAATTATGATCACCAGCTACTCCCTGGTTGGCTTTAGGCTGCAAGGGAGCAGGTTCGCCAAATCGAAGAAACCTGTTCGGCTCATCATCACCGTTGTCGTCACCTTTATGATCTGTTGGATCCCCAACACTGTCTGCGATCTCGTTTCAACCTTCACCACACTGATTCCCCCGGACCTGTCCTTATTCACTGTAGCCCTGGCCTCCTTCAACAGCGCCCTCAACCCCCTTCTCTATGTCTTCGCTGGCCGCAAATTCCACCAGGTCTTCAGGCGCTCCATCCTCGCCTCGCTCCATCTGGCTTTCGCCGAGCAGAGGCTGGAACTAGAGACCCAGTCTGAAACCCCGAACCTCACCTCAAATACGAATGTCTGAGGGAGTTCCTCGCGGTCAGACGTCCGACTGATATTCCCTGACTACAGGCGCAGTGGACAGTCGGATGCAATTTTGGTCGGCAGTGGAGGCTTTGCTACACTCTTATTTTAATCTCTCAGAACATAGAACATAGACCACTCGGCCTACAATGTTCGGTATCAATTTAGTCAGTCGATAAATGGCCAATTAACCAAATACCCTCCGCCTACACAATGGGGATATCCTTCCTTTATGTTCATTTTACCTGCCTAAACATCTCTTAACGATCTCTAACCTATCTACACTTACCACCATTCAGGGCAGCGTGTGCTAGACAACTACCACTGTCTGTGCAATTAACCTGGCCTTTGTATCTCCTTCGGAATGACGCCCTCTCACTTTAAATGCACGTCCTCTTGGTATCAGACATTTCAACCCTGGGAATCATACTGAACATCCATGCCTTTCTTTATCTTCTAAACGTCACCCCGCCACCCCAGTGAAAATAACCTAAGTGTATTCAACCTCTCGTAGTAGTCGATGTTCTTTAATACGGGCAACATTCTGGTATATCTCCTCTACACCCTCTGCAAAGCCTCGACATCTTTCCTGCAATGGGCGACCAAAACTGTATACACCTCTTTCACCAATTAGTCTCCACGTTCCTATGACCTCTCTCCTTACAAGTCATTTTCACCCACAGAAAAGGATGGTTTTTATGTCACCCTTCTCGGTAAACTCAAACAGACTGTCGTGCGTGAGAATCCCATTAAATCAGCAGTTTCTGACTTCCTGGTGGCGGCTGATGGAGTAACAGCAATCTGTCGATGCTCCAACTCTAGTTATCTTCCTATTTCCAAACTGTCTTGCAACTTCTTTTTTAAGTGTGATATTTTTTCATTATGGCTACAAGGACTGACAGAGGTACTAAAAAGGATGATCCCCTGCTTCTTTGGATTCTATTCTGGATTTGCTGCAATGCATACACGAGAACCCTCTGAGAAGTTTCAACAATTCAGCTGTGAATTTAAACTAGTAGATGGTAAATTGAATTACATTTAACAAACTGTTAATGAACACGATAAACGCATAAAAATAAGGAAGCAATATTTTGGTTTCTGCAAACGGAAGTGGATAAACTGCAAAAGCTTTATGAAAATACAATCGAAGTCCAACGAAATGATAAGACAGGAGATTGTCAACATAGAAAATAGAAGTAGAAGGAACAACTTACGGGTTCTGGGTCTCGAAGAGTTAACCGAAGGTAATCGTCCTATGGAATTCTTTGCAAACTTTGTTCAAGAATTATTTCCGGAAATGTTGGCGTTTTGCCTATGATTGATCGAATTCACAGGTATCCCGTGTTTAGAACTCCTAACAGAGATAGCCCAAGATTAGCAATATTCGGTTTTCATGAATTTAAAACAAAGGAACTGTTAATACAGTTAATTAATACACGAATCTCGTCGAAGAGGCACGATTGCAAGATTAGATTTGTTGCAGATTACCCACATGATGTTATGTCCGAGTTTTTTTTAACAAGGATTTCCTTCGCTACCCAGCTCACTCAGAATCACACTTAAAAATGGATCTTTGGAATCGTTTCGTTCTACTGCTGAAACACAAAGGTCTTTTTAAAATCCGAAGGCTAGCTGTTAAGCTTGTCCTTACATGAAGACACAAGATTAAATAATAAAATTCCAATTCACAAATGCCGTTGTAGGGGCATGATTCGTTATAGGGTGAAATATTAAGATTCTCGAAGAGGATTCGCTTGAGTTTATGCAGGAACGTGCTAAGTTTAAACAAGCTTTGTTGGAATTTTTAACAAGGGGTTTAACCCGTCCCTTGACTGAAAATCTAATTAATGATGGATCATTCGAATTGTTTCATTTGAAAACTGAAGCATAAATATTTTTAAAATTTAAAAGCTAACTGCTTAGCCTGCTTTTCCATGAAGATATAAGATTAAATGTTCAATGTCTTTTTGTATGAATAAATGTATCATTTACTTTTGTTAAGCCATTTTAACTAATTTCCTTTTGTATTTTTTAATACTGTAGTTTTGATATACGAGAATTTAATTTCTTGTTTGGATATTCTTTAGTCAAGGTTGGAATATCAACAAACTTGAAACTAATTGGAGAGATCTCTAGTTTTTTTTTTTTGGGGGGGGGGTTGTCCGTAGTTGTAGATGCTAGCTTTCTATTGGTTGGTCTTCTTTTTTTTCTTTCAGAAGCTGTTTTCGATTTTTTTTTAGCTAACTTGTTCATTGGTTACCATTTCTCAAGGTTTATTGATTGGCTTAACTTACATTTTAATCCTTCCTATAAATAATATTAAAAATGGACCTAACTATTAAGTTAATCAGATTTAATGTGAGAGGGTTAAATCACCCTGTTAAACGTAATAGGATTTTTGCCTATATTAGGAAATTTAAGGTAATATCATTTTTTAACAAGAAACTCACATACGCAAATGTGATCATCTACGTTTTTTTAGCCGTTGGACCGATCTTTGTTTTCATTCGTCTTTTTAGGCCAAATCTTGTGCAGTTTGGATTCTTATAGATAATACTCTTTCCTTTGTCCAAAAAAAAGTAGTATCTGAAACAATTGGACGTTGTGTTATAGTTTCAGGAAAACTAAGTAATATATTAATCGTATTGCCAATGTGTATGCCCCAAAAGTAGATGATCCAGGACACTTTGAGTGTTTCATTTTCGTTTTTATCACATATGAGTCTTTATTCTTTGGTGAAGGGAGGGGATTTTAACTGCTGGCTAGACTCAAGTTTAGACAGATCATCTTCAAAACCAGCGTCTCTTAATAAATCAGCTTTGTTTATTCAATCTTTTTTATTGAATTGTGGTATTGTTGATATTTGACGGTTCTTACATCCTTTAGATTGGGAGTACTCGTTTTTTTCCCATGTTCATCATACATATTCCAAGATTGATTACTTTTTATTGATAGTCAAATGATTTCATCAGTTCGTTCCTGTGAATAAAAAAGAGAATGATGTTTCAGATCATGTTCCTGTAATTCTATCTTTAAATCTCCCTGGTCTTCCTCAAGCAAACGGATTTTGTCGTATTTATACAACTTTGCTGTCTGATACTGATTTTTTAAGATTTTTAAAGAGGCATATTGTTTTGTTTTTTGAAGAGAATAAAAAGGAAGATCCTTCTAATTTTATTGTATGTGATACTCCCAACGCCTGTTTTAGAGGACAAATAATTTCTCCTATTGCCAGTGTTAAGAATAAAGCTAACAAAGAAAGAATTAAATTAGTCAACCAATTGAAACAATTAGATCACGAATATGCAGTAGTTCCAGATCCTGTTTTATATAAAAGACGTGCTGAAGTTTGAACCTAATATGATCTTTTGTTAACATATACAATTGAAACTCAACTTCTTAAAGATAGAACTCAAATTTACAATCACGGAGATAAATCAGGGAAAGTATTAGCCAACCAATTAAAAACTTCTGTAGTTAAACGACAAATTAAAGAAATTTACAAACCTAATGTTGATAGGACAACTGATCACTCTGAAATAAATGATACCTTTAAAGAATGCTATTCTAAACTTTATAGCTCTGATTACGCTAAAGATAATACTGTAATGAATAATTTACTAGATCAATTAAATATCGCTTTAGTTTTTGCAGATAATTGTAAACATATAGATCAACCCATTTCTTATGAGGAAATTCCCGAGGCTATACATTCATTACACTCGGGGAAGGCTCCGGATCCAGATGGATATTCTGGAGAATTTTATAAGGCTTTTTCTTCATTAAATATACCGCAGTTACTCTTAGTCGTTTTGGATTCTTTCAAATTGGGTAGCTTGCCTCAATCTTTCTATGAAGCCTCTTTTTGCTTATCCTAAAGAAGAGCAAGGACACAACTGAATGCTCTTCATATAGGCCAATTTCATTACACAATGTTCATACTAAAATCCTTTCTAAAGTTCTCGCTCGTAGGATTGAAAACATTCCACCTTCTATTATTTCTGATGATCAGACTGGAGTTATTAAAAACCGACATTCTGATTTTAATATACGCCGTGTTTTAAATGTTATCTACTCTCCCTCCGTGGAGATATAGGTTAAGTGTGATATTCTTAGATGCTGAGAAGGCCTTCGACTGGGTTGAATAGAATTATTTATTTACCAACTTAGAAACTTTTAATTTTGGACCAGATTTTGTTCAAAGGATTCAATTACTTTATCTATCTCTTTCTGCTCGGATTCTTACTAATTTTCAAATTTCCAAACCATTTAAACTTCATTGCAGAACTAGACAAGGCTGTCCATTGAGTCCTTTGCTCCTTGATCTCGGTTTAGAAACCCTTGCCATTGCTTTTCGAGAATCTAATGATATCTGCGGTATTTTAAGGAGAGGTATTACTCACAAAATTTCGCTTTATGCTGATGATATATTGTGTTTATCTCCAATGCTGAGACGTCGTTACCTTGTCTACTTTCTTTACTCACCCGTTTTAGTTAGTTTCCAGGGTATAAATTGAACCTACGTAGGAGTGAATTATTTCCTTCCAATAATTTGGTATCAATTAATACTAATCTCTCTTTTAAAGTTGTAATGAATCAATTTACTTATTTGGGTGTAACAGTCACTAAGAATTACAAACACCTGTTTAAAGAAATCTTTCTTACTTTATTAAATCATGTAGAAAGGATATCATTAAATTGGTCACCTCTTTCAATATCGTTGATTGGACGAATTAATTCTATTAAAATGAATATTCTACCTAAATTTATATATCTTTTTTTAGAATTTACTCCTAAATCCTTTTTTAACTCTCTCGATTCTATTTTATCCTCCAATATATGGAAAAATAAACCTCCACATTTAAGTAAAGTTCATCTTCAAAAATCTAAAAAGTCTAGAGGTTTAGCATTACCTAATTTTAGGTTTAAGTACTGGGCAGTTAGTATACGATATTTTACGTTTTGTCTATATTGTATTAATCGTGCAGATTGTCCGGTATGGGTCTCTTTAGAAGCTAACTCTGTTAATACATTTCGTATTAGTTCTCTTCTTGAATCTTCACTTCTTTTATTTGTAAGGAAACTGATAATTTAATAGTTAAACGCTCTCTGAGAATCTGCATACAATTTAGAAAACACTTTGGTTTATTGAGATTTTCCCATTCAAGTCCCATCTATTCAAATTTTTCAAAACCTCCATGACTGATTTAGCTTTTAAAGAATGGGACAGGTTGGGTATTAAATATTTTTTGGGATCTGTTTGTTGGAGGAAACCATTTTTCATTTGAGCAATTGTCAGCTAAATATACTTTGTAGCTTACCAAAAATTCTCGTTTTAAAATATTTACAAATCAGAGACTGTTTAAAATCTTAATTATGTACATTCCCTATTAGCTCAGATAAGAACTTACTAGACGTAATTTTTAGTTTGACAACTTTTCATAATGGTTCTATGTCTAATATTTATGGTGTGTTACTGGAAACGAGGAATGTTCCTTTAGACAAAATTAAGAATCTCTGGAAACAAGATCTACAGACAACAATACCTGAGGAAACGTGGAATTATTTTTTTTAAACTGGTCAATACTTCATCCCTATGTGCTCATCATTCCCTCAGACAATTTAAGGTGGTAGATAGAGCTCATGTAACTAAGGATAAGCTAGCTCGTTTTTATTCGGATATATCTCCCTACTGTGACAGATGTAATGATGGAGAAGCTTCATTCATTCATATGTTTCGGACATGTCCAAACCTTGAAAAATGTTGGAAGTACGTTTTTCAAATTTTTTCCTTACTTTTTTAAACTCAATGTTAAGCCTAACCCTCTGACGGCCCTATTCGGTATTGTTGCAGGACAAGACATTAAGCTGAAGGCCTCTGAATTACATAGTTTGGTCTTTAGCTCTCTTATAGCCAGGAGGACGCTTTTATTTAAATGGAAAGATGTGTTTCCTCCTACTCATGCTCAACGGTTATGCAATGTTATGTCATGTTTAGATTTAGAGAAGATTCGTTGTTCAATTTCTGAATCTCGTCAAGACTTTCAAACACAGTGGGGACCTTTTCTGAATCATTTTCAAAACCTTCAATTCGTTGTTTAAACTCAGATGTTGGCTATTATTAATTTTTATTATATAAGAAAGAATTTTACTTTCTTTCCTTAATAAACAGCTTCGGTTTTGGTAGGGGTTAGACTCTTTTTGTAATAAATTAGTATATTTCAATAGAACTATTGATTAACTTACATGAATACGGGGTAATAAGATTATTATTATTATGAACAGATATAATGTAGTTGGTAGTTTTTTTTTAATCTGTTTTGAGCTTTTATATACATGTTCTTGTACACTGTATTCTTCTATGTAGAAACTAATAAAAATACTGGAAAAGGAAATCAGCAGTTTCTGAAATACACAATGCAATCTGTCTGGCGTGACCTATAAGAGTCACTTAGATCACATTTCGTCCCCATTCTGATGTTTGGTTCTGAATAACAACTGAATCCCTTGACCATGTCTGCATGTTTTTAATGCATTGAGTTGCTGGCATGTGATTGGCTGATTAGATGTTTACAATAAAGAGCAGGTATACAGGAGTACCTTATAAAGTGGCCTAATGAATTGTAAATTTCTAAATATCAAAACAATACTATAACAAGCAGTAAAACGTAAAAAAAAAAATCAGATCAATATTTGGTGTTACCACTCTCTGCCTGTAATGCTTCATCACTTCTCTTACTTCCACTGTCGTGGGAAAAAAAATAATTAAAAATCGGCTGGTAGGTTGTCCCAAACATCTTGGAGAACTTACCAAGCACCTACACTCGGCTAAATTTCCCTTTTCCATATTCTGAGGTTAATGTGATCATTGGACTGTATTTTGTATTGGTTTCCTTCAGTCTTTCGGTGTTTCTTTCTTGTGGCCGATGGGCGGGGGTGGGGGGGAGATGTGACCTGTTAATTTCTGTGTGCACGAGGCAGTGTTGGGGGAATTTGGTGCCACTGTACCTGTCCTTTTCAACGAGTGAGGGTTCAAAACGTTAAGTGCAGGGGTCTTTGGTTGTTATTGTGGCTGTTTTTCCTGCAGGCGAGTGGGGATATTGGGGTCTGCGAGTTTTTTTTTTCTTCTCTTTTTCATGCCGGTTAGGGTGGGGGGAGTTGATGTGTTTTCTTTCATCAACACCCATGGTCTTTCTGAATTTAATGGCTGTCTGGAGAACACAAACATCAAAGTCGTATCATACATGCTCCCTTTGACAATAAAAATGAACCTCTGAACTCTCCCCACCATCAAAGACATCTTCAAGAGGGTGGCATTCATCATTAGAAACTCTCACCACCTGGATACAAGTCCTTTTCTTGTTGCCACCACGGGAGGGGATTTACAGGAACTTGAAACTCCACAGTCAATGATTCAGCAAGCGCTTCCCTGCCATCCGCCACCAGATTTTTCAAAGTTCCATGAACACGACCTCGCTATTTTTTACACAATATTTGCTGACTTTGTCATTTATAGTAATTTTATGATATTCGCCCTGGGGTTGAACAATGGGGAAGGGGCGGGGCCACGAACATCTGAAGCCCCACCCATCCCACACCCATTTATAAGGCTTCTGTCCCGCCTCTCCTCAATGACAGGTTCCAACATCACCCCTCCGCTCAATGGTATCGCCACCACCGCGCCATTCCACTCCCATCGCTCCCGCTCAGTGGTCGCGTCCGCAATTCCTACCCAAACATGGCGGCGGGAGAGGAGGCGGTTGCCAACGGCGACAACCGGCTGCACTTTTATCCTTTGTTTGATGGACTTCGACCGGGTGCGTCGGGACGACGGGGGAGATGAGGGAGCTTAGGGCTATGGCGGTGTAAAGGCAGATCAACCCCGCCGGACCACGTAGACACCGGCATGGTGGGAGTAGCTGCATTTTTCGTGCGGTGCGCAACGCCTCGCGTGGAGGCTCCTGGGCAATGTAGTTGTATTTGCTATACTCTGTGGCACATGCACGCTGTTACTGACTCTTTTGAGTACCAGATGAAGATTTTATTTCTGCACTCACGTTCCCGCGGAATGTGCTCTAAATTGGGATATTGCTTACAGGGCATGCGCTCCGTTACGGAAGATATTCAGGAATGTGTAATTTAAGGGCTCTTTTAGGAGCACACGCGCTGTAGCTCATGAGCTACACACGTGCTGCAGCCTGCTAAGTTGTAGTTTCTGATGTTGCGAGTGTCTCGATCATTTCTGTACGTTAAACCAGAAATGCCCAGTAATCCTTCAAAATTTCCTTTCATTTTTAGTCACTTCCCACAAGGCCAGTAAATGTTCCCAATCCCTAATTGCCCAAGATGGGGGTCATCCCACACCCTTTAATCACCACAGTTTGTTGAAACGGGCTGCAGGGTTCAAACCCAGTGACGGTGAGCGATGTGACTTAACTGAGCCGTGATCAACTGGCAGAGCAGACTCGATGGGCTGAATGGCCTGATTCTCCTGTGCTTTACGGTCTTAAAGATTTGGGATAGCAGGAGAGTCACCAGGGTTGGGAGGCGTTGCAGTCGAAGTTGCCCAGGCGAGGAAACGATGTGAACCCGGCAGACACACGCTGTCCGCCAGTGGTGAAGAGAGATGTCTGGAGGCACGGATGGGATGTCAAACGAGGGCTGGATGGTGCTGGCCTTCTCTACAGTTGTCGGACCACGGCATATGGGGGTTGTCCTGTCACATTCCTGAGCTGTAGATCGGGGAGATGGTAATGTCGTGATGTGGAATGCAGAGTCTAACTCCAGCCAGGGATGTTAACATCACACTCCTGACCAGTGAGAAGGCCCAGGAGGTGAGTCACCCACATCAGGACTCCACCCCTTCCACAACCATCCTACTTCGGCGCTGGCGAGGAGGTTCCAGTCAGCTTCCAGCACACGGCATCAGATGCGTGGGGTGGGGGCACAGGAACAGGGCCCCGTTGCCCTCTCCATTTCTGTTATCACTCCTTAGCGAGGGGCCACAGTAATCTCAGTGCCCCTTTCCCGTCGGCGAGGGAGGCACAGATCGCCTTGGGATCCCTCAGCCCGGACGCCGAGCCCAGGAAAGGGGGAATCAGCAGAACTTTAACCGTACAAGACTGCACACTTCAGGGGTGAGTGCGTGGAGTGGCATCCTTCTATGTCCTCCCCCGCCCCACCCCAACACCAATTTATTTATTTCTTTACAATCTATTGACCTGCTGTATGCAAACGTACAGGATGCATATAGTGCATCCCCGCTGCCTGCACTGAGGAAAGCTGATCACAACCTGGTTTTGTTACAGTCAAGATATAAATCAATTGTGATGAGGCATCCCACTACCACACGCTCTTTTAGAAAGTGGACTCCTGAAGCTGAACAGGCCCTGAGAGACTGCTTCGGTACTACTAACTGGGATGTACTGCAAGGGGGGCTCTGTGGGGGCGTTGAGGAGGTCACTGAATGCACAACGGACTATATTAATTTTTGTGTGGATGCCGTTGTTCCTGTTAGAACTGTTCGCTGCTATCCCAATAATAAGCCCTGGATCACTAGTCACATCAAAGGCCTCCTAAACCAGAAGAAGAGGGCCTTTAAAGATGGTGATCGGTTGGAGCTTAAAAGAGTTCAGAAGGAACTCTGAGTACAGATAAGGGGGGCAAAGGAGCAGTATAGGAGAAAGTTAGAACAAAAGCTGCAGAAAAAAAGCATGAAGGAGGTGTGGGATGGGATGAAGATCATCACCGGATGTGGTGCAAAGCGCGGGGCAAACATAAGTGGAGATGTGGAGAAAGCGAACCAGCTGAACAACTTCTTCAATAGGTTCGACAGCACAATCTCACCCTCACTGCAGAACTCCACACCAGGCTTACTTCCCTCACAGGAAAATAGCCACTCACAGGAGACCTGGCCCACGCCCAGGTTTACGGCTGCACAGGTGGAAGGTCAACTGAGGAAGATCTGTACCAGCAAGGCGGCTGGACCGGATGGAGTTTCCCCACGTTTACTGAGGGCCTGTGCGACTGAACTGGGAGAACCACTACAGCGCATCTTCAACATGAGTCTAGATCAGAGAAGAGTACCCAGACAGTGGAAAACATCTTGTATTGTCCCGGTACCGAAGAAACCACAACCAAAGGAGTTGAATGACTTCAGACCTGTTGCCTTGACGTCGCACGTGATGAAGACCATGGAGCGGCTGATAATACAGAATCTGAGGCCACAAACCAGGCACGCCCGGGATCCGCTTCAGTTTGCGTATAAGGAGAAGGTGGGAGTGGAGGATGCTATCACGTATTTGCTGCACAAGTCACTCTCTCACCTAGATGGGGTCAGTTGTGCTGTGAGGATTACATTCCTTGACTTCTCTAGTGCCTTTAACACCATCCAGCCCAAGATCTTAAAGCACAAACTAACGGAGATGGGAGTAGACTCTCACATGGTGGATCGGATAGTGGACTACTTGACAGATAGACCTCAGTATGTGCGGTTGGGAGACTGTAGGTCTGACACAGTGGTCAGCAGCACAGGAGCGCCACAGGGAACCGTACTCTCTCCGGTCCTGTTCACCCTGTACACATCTGACTTCCAATATAACTCGGAGTCCTGCCATGTGCAGAAGTTCGCTGATGACACGGCCATAGTGGGGTGTGTCAGGAATGGACAAGAGGAGGAGTATAGGAAACTGATACAGGACTTTGTGATATGGTGCAACTCAAACTACCTGCGTCTCAATGTCACCAAGACCAAGGAGATGGTGGTGGACTTTAGGAGATCTAGGCCTCATATGGAGCCAGTGATCATTAATGGAGAATGTGTGGAGCAGGTTAAGACCTACAAGTATCTGGGAGTACAGTTGGACGAGAAGCTAGACTGGACTGCCAACACAGATGCCTTGTGCAGGAAGGCACAGAGTCGACTGTACTTCCTTAGAAGGTTGGCGTCATTCAATGTCTGCAGTGAGATGCTGAAGATGTTCTATAGGTCAGTTGTTGAGAGCGCCCTCTTCTTTGTGGTGGCGTGTTGGGGAGGAAGCATTAAGAAGAAGGACGCCTCACGTCTTAATAAGCTGATAAGGAAGGCGGGCTCTGTCGTAGGTAAAGTACTGGAGAGTTTAACATCGGTAGCTGAGCGAAGGGCGCTGAGTAGGCTACGGTCAATTATGGAAAACCCTGAACATCCTCTACATAGCACCATCCAGAGACAGAGAAGCAGTTTCAGCGACAGGTTACTGTCGATGCAATGCTCCTCAGACAGGATAAAGAGGTCAATACTCCCCAATGCCATTAGGCTTTACAATTCAACTGCCAGGACTTAAGAACTTTTTTAAAGCTATTATTAATGCTTTTTGAGTTAGTGATTTAGATGCATATCATATTATTACTGAGTTAAGTATTGTATGTAATGAGTTTTTGCTACAACAAGTGTATGGGACATTGGAAAAAATGTTGAATTTCCCCATGGGGATGAATAAAGTATCTATCTATCTATCTATCTATCTATCTATCTATCTATCTATCTATCTATCTATCTATCTATCTATCTATCTATCTATCTATCTGTGTTCCACACGCGTCCGTTGCCTGGCCCGATCTGCCCCTTAAGAAATGTGGAAGGCTCTGGCTCGGAGCCAGGATGTGCGGCGTGGGGCTGCTGGAGGACCTTCACTGGGGCCCTCAACGCCAGTGTCATAACAGACACTTCTTGCTTGCTCCCCCCCCCCCACTTAGAAAGCTCACAGTAGATTTATTATCAAAGTACATATACGTCAGCCTCTACAACCCTGAGATTCATTATCTTGCGGGTGTCCTCAACCATATAACCATATAGCCATATAACCATATAACAATCACAGCACGGAAACAGGCCATTCCGGCCCTCCTAGTCCGTGCCGAACTCTTAATCTCACCTAGTCCCACCTACCCGCACTCAGCCCATAACCCTCCACTCCTTTCCTATCCATATACCTATCCAATTTTACCTTAAATGACACAACTGATCTGGCCTCTACTACTTCTACAGGAAGCTCATTCCACACAGCTATCACTCTCTGAGTAAAGAAATACCCCCTCGTGTTTCCCTTAAACTTTTGCCCCCTAACTCTCAAATCATGTCCTCTCGTTTGAATCTCCCCTACTCTCAATGGAAACAGCCTATTCACGTCAACTCTATCTATCCCTCTCAACATTTTAAATACCTCGATCAAATCCCCCCTCAACCTTCTACGCTCCAATGAATAGAGACCTAACTTGTTCAACCTTTCTCTGTAACTTAAGTGCTGAAACCCTGGTAACATCCTAGTAAATCGTCTCTGCACTCTCTCTAATTTATTGATATCTTTCCTATAATTCGGTGACCAGAACTGTACACAATATTCCAAATTTGGCCTTACCAATGCCTTGTACAATTTTAACATTACATCCCAACTTCTGTACTCAATGCTCTGATTTATAAAGGCCAGCGTTCCAAAAGCCTTCTTCACCACCCTATCTACATGAGACTCCACCTTCAGGGAACTATGCACTGTTATTCCTAGATCTCTCTGTTCCACTGCATTCCTCAATGCCCTACCATTTACCCTGTATGTTCTATTTGGATTATTCCTACCAAAATGTAGAACCTCACACTTCTCAGCATTAAACTCCATCTGCCAACGTTCAGCCCATTCTTCTAACCGGCATAAATCTCCCTGCAAGCTTTGAAAACCCACCTCATTATCCACAACACCTCCTACCTTAGTATCATCAGCATACTTACTAATCCAATTTACCACCCCATCATCCAGATCATTTATGTATATTACAAACAACATTGGGCCCAAAACAGATCCCTGAGGCACCCCGCTAGTCACCGGCCTCCATCCCGATAAACAATTATCCACCACTACTCTCTGGCATCTCCCATCTAGCCACTGTTGAATCCATTTTATTACTCCAGCACTAATACCTAACGACTGAACCTTCTTAACTAACCTTCCATGTGGAACTTTGTCAAAGGCCTTGCTGAAGTCCATATAGACTACATCCACTGCCTTACCCTCGTCAACATTCCTCGTAACTACTTCAAAAAATTCAATAAGGTTTGTCAAACATGACCTTCCACGCACAAATCCATGCTGGCTACTCCTAATCAGATCCTGTCTATCCAGATAATTATAAATACTATCTCTAAGAATACTTTCCATTAATTTACCCACCACTGATGTCAAACTGACAGGTCTATAATTGCCAGGCTTACTTCTAGAACCCTTTTTAAACAATGGAACCACATGAGCAATACGCCAATCCTCCGGCACAATCCCTGTTTCTAATGACATCTGAAAGATCTCCGTCAGAGCTCCTGCTATCTCTACACAAACTTCCCTCAAGGTCCTGGGGAATATCCGGTCAGGACCCGGAGATTTATCCACTTTTAAATTTCTTAAAAGCGCCAGTACTTCCACCTCTTTAATTGTCATAGGTTCCATAACTTCCTTACTTGTTTCCCACACCTTACACCATTCGATATCCTTCTCCTTAGTGAATACCGAAGAGAAGAAATCGTTCAAAATCTCTCCCATCTCCCTCGGCTCCACACATAGCTGACCACCCTGATTCTCTAAGGGACCAATTTTATCCCTCACTATCCTCTTGCTTTTAATATAACTGTAGAAGCCTTTCGGATTTACTTCCACCTTATTTGCCAAACCAAACTCGTAACTTCTTTTAGCTTTTCTAATCTCTTTCTTAAGTTTCCTTTTACATTCTTTATATTCCTCGAGCAATTCCTTTACTCCATGCTGCCTATATCTATTGTAGACATCCCTCTTTTTTCGAACCAAGTTTCTAATATCCCTTGAAAACCATGGCGCTTTCAAACCTTTAATCTTTCCTTTCAACCGAACAGGAACATAAAGATTCTGTACCCTCATAATTTCACCCTTAAATGACCTCCATTTCTCTATTACATCCAAACAGATCTATAGAATGATAGCCATCACAGAATCAAGGGCCACCCGAATTGGGTTTTCAACCAGTGAGCAGAAGGCAAGCCTAGTTTTGGCCTGACCTCCCCCCCCCCCCTTACTTACTGACTGCCTGTTACGCCACTGGTGTTTAGGCCCTCTGCCTCTGGCAGTGTTCTTCATCATGTCAATAGCTTAAGCCCAGTTTTCACTACTGTCCATCATGCAAGTCCCAGGTGGAGACTCATTTATTAAAAACTTGGACAGGTGCATGGATGAGAGGGGTATGGAGGGATATGGGCCAGGTGCAGGTCAGTGGGACAAGGCAGAAAAATGGTTCGGCACAGCCAAGAATGACCAAAAGGCCTGTTTCTGTGCTGTAATATTCTCTGGTTCTTTGAATACAGTCGCATTCAGATGTAGAAGGGTTATTCACTGCTGTTTTCACAACAGTTTTGTTTGACCCATCAGGGATGTTAACCCTGAGCTGAACCCCTGAACCTAGGAGACCACTCTTAGACTGACCTCTGCCCTTTGCCCTGTTTGGCATGGGTCACCCTACCAGGAGCCAAAGCATGAAGCTCTGACTCCAGCTGACATAGCTGACCTAGTATTTGAGCCTCCATTGAGGTTGTGGTCCTCTTGGAGGGAGGGAGGAGAAGGGTAAGAGGAAAGGTGGGGGAGTGGGCAAGCACACCTCCATTGGGCTTAGGTGAATGTGAAGAGTCAGCTAAGGAGTTGAAAGCTGACTTGCAGAGCACGTGAAAAGGTGGGGGAGGTGGCTCGGGTATCCTGATGCTTTGAAGCACCCATCATCCTACACTCCCACCCATTCCACTCAGCTCACCCTCCTGATTCTTGCCCTCACTCAGTGGGGGGGGGGGGTTGTGAAAATAGTGCCTCCCTCCTTGCTCCCTGTCAACCCCCCATCCATCCACGTTCCCCCACCATCTCTTGCCGCCGTCTTCCGGCGCTCTCTCTCTCTCTCCCCACCATTTCACCCTACCTCACCGACCTCAAGCACCCCACTCCCTGCCTCACCTCATCCACCCTCCCCTCTCTCCTCTCTCCACAGCCACTGGGAGGCAGAAGAGGCCAGAATCCTCCGGGTGTCCGTCAGCTCATCACAATGACCAATTAACCGACTGGCCGGTACGTCTTTGGACGGTGGGTGGAAACCGGAGCACCCAGAGGAAACCCACACGGTCCCTGGGGAGGAGGGAAAGACTCCTTACAAAGGACGCCAGAATTGAACTCCGAACTCCACAGCCCCGATTACTGATCCTGCCGCGCTCACCTTTACGCTCCGTGGACCCTCCTGACAAACCCGTCCCACGCTCGCTCACACACACACACATACACACACACACACACACACACACACACACACACACACACACACACACACACACACACACACACACACATACACACACACAGTTCAGTCGCTGCTCCAGTACGGAAAGTAACTCTACGGTCTGCAGTCCAAATCCAGTCGTCGGTCACGACTCGTCACCAAGTGTCCGGGGAAATTTTCCACTCCCCACTGGATGGATCCGCTCTGCCTCAGCCAGACGGACTCGGATAATCACGGGGGGGAGGCAACCTGGGAGCGGTACGGAGAGGGACACGTGGCGAGAATGGGCAGAGAGATGCAGATACACAAGACTCTGTGTTGGGTCGAAGATCCCGTTTCCGAGCCCTGCGGCTCCAGGACGCTGAAACCTCTGAGGGCCGAGGAATGTTTGCCGCGGACGGGGAGTTCGATTCCAGCTTCCCACATCCACCCCTCCATCTTGGGGTGGGTGTCGACCGATACCAGACTCAGGAGCACAGAGCGGGGGAGGACCATTCCAGAAATCATCTCAAATCAGTTTTTATTCAACTTGGGGTCCGTCCCGATCCACCTTGAATGACAGCGTGCGTGGGTAACAGGAAAGTGTGGCGGACAGGGACTCTGGCCTGCGAGAAAGTTGTGTGGGGGGGGCGATACAGGAAGGGAAAAGTCAGAAATCTGTAAACATCACCCCTTCCTCCACACCATCCCCTCCCAAAGAACACAGAGACTAAAGAAGGCTGATAGACAAAGCAGACAGGGAGGAGAGCCCGACAGGGCCGGTTGGGAGACCCCAGCCTTTTCCTGGGAGGGAGGGGGCAGGACGCCCCCACTTGTTGCTTCCACCGACAACCACCGGCATCACAGAAACTCTGGTGTGGACTCTCTGTGCGCCCGTCTTGCAAACCGGGACAGAAGAGCGGAAATTTGGGGGAGGTCACCGCCCAACCGTCCCTGGGCATCCTTTCCTGCTCTCTCTCAAAGCCCATTCCCGAAAAGAGGAGAGGGTAGGGGTATGGCTACCTTCTCCGCTGCCCAGCACCAGAGGGTTGTGGCCCCTCCCTCCACCCAGGTGACACAAGCTGCCCCTTCCCCTCCTCTTCCTGTGGCAGGGGCACTGATGCCCATCTCTAACTCTCCCTGGCCTGCCGCCCAGCCCGGAGGTCACGACGCCTTCCCTTGTCCCGGGATAGATGGCAGGGTGACATAGGCTGGAGATAGGCCCTGAATCCTCTTCTTCTGGGCCGGGGAGTGGTGACACTGGGGCCCAGTTCTCTTTCTACCCCGTCTGCTACCCAGCCCGAGGGGACAGACCGCTCCCTTGTTGTGGGACGTGGTGAGAAAGTCACAAAGGATGGAGACAGCCCCCCGCCCACCCTCTCCTGTGGGCTGGTGGGGGGGGGGGGGTCACTGGGGTCCAACCTCTCTCTCTTTGCTATCCAGCCCAGAGGAGACAGAGCAGACACAGGTTAGCGAAAGCCTCCTCTCTCCCCTGTCCTGAGGGCTCGATGGACAGCTTCGGTGGGACAACAACGTGGGGTCAGTGGTCCCGCCGGTCATTTCCCCCATTTCACACGGGACATGCTCGGTTTAACAAATAAGGCAGGCGGAAAGAGTTTTTGGGGAGCAGGACTCAGTCTCACGGAGACGGCGGGATGTTGACCCACACCCGCACCAGAGGGAGGCAGTGGCCAGGAGGGTTACTCAAGTGAAGGTGGGCATTCCTCTTCCGGAACGAGACGAGGGGTTGTCCGGAGTGCGGAAAAAGCCAATCCTCGGGTCTCACCGCTTAGCCCCTCCCCCCCCGCCGGTCAGCACTGGCAGGCGTCTGCATCCGCCGCCTCCCTGTCGGCCTGGTCCAGCCGAATCTAATCGGGGATGTCACTTCAGAGATCAATCTTTGACTCCTGCGGGGTGGGGGGGGGGCGAGAAAGTAAGAGAGACGATCACTCAAAGCGTCCAGTCTAGCCCAGCCATGGGGCATGAGATCACTCCCAAAACCGCCCTCCCCCACCCAGTCATTCTGGCCACACGCAGCAAACCGCTAATCCCCACAGGGAGAAGCAGTGACTGGGGTTTGAGCCACACTAAACGCCTGCAGGAGATCAGCGGGCCGGGCAGACTGCGGAGGGACGTGGAGAGACGTCCGAGACCCTTCTCCTGGACTGGAAAGTAAGAGGGAGGTGAGGGGAAGGAGTGGAGACTGATAGCGCTAAGTGAGGAGTCAGGGTAGTGAGCAGTTAGGGGTGGAGGTGATGTGGGTATCATATCTGAACTGGGCGATGGATCTGAAGATGACAGAGGAAGGTGGAGTGTGAACTAAAGTTTCAGAGTGGGGGACAGGGTTGTGGAATTCATTGAAACCTCAGTGAATATTGAAAGGCCTGGATAGGGTGGACAAGCAGAGGATGTTTCATAGAGTGGGGGAGTCTAGGACCAGAGGACACAACCTCAGAATAGGACCGCCCTTCAGAACAGAGTTGAAAAGGACGCAGCATTATTTATCAGGGACACACACCCCCACCACCACCACACAGGATCTCACTGTTGCCATCAGGAAGAAGGTATGGGAGCCTCAGGATTCACACCACCAGGTTCCATAACAATTAATCCCCCTCAACCATCACGCTCCTAAACCAGAGGGGATAATTTCATCAGGACCTGAAACGGCCTAGTTCAAAACGTCAGCTGCTTAATCTTTTCCATGGATGCTGCCTCGCCTGCTGAGTTCCTCCAATATTGTGCGAGTGTGTTACTTGAACTTCCAGGATCTGCTGAATTTCTCTTTTCTGACTCTGCGTTAGCAAGGAGTTTTCGCCCAAAGACCGGTGGCTCACTGGATGCATTTTGTGTGTGAGTGTGTGGTTGTTTGATCTTCACACTCAAGAGACTGTTGAAAATGGCAGATCAGCAGTCTCTGAGATACTCGAACCACCGCATCTGGCACCAACAGTCTCCCCATGGTCAATGACAATTAGATCACATGTCTTCCCCATTCTGATGTTTGGTCTGAGCCTCTTGGCCACGTCGGCATGCTTTAATGCATTGAGTTGCCGCCACGTGATTGGCTGATCCGATATCTGCACTAACGAGCGTGTACCTTCTCAGTGTAGATAGATGGGGATGGAGTTGCTAACTCTAATCATTCTCATCGTGTTTGCTTGTTTAAAAATGTGTGAAATTTTTGCGTTCACCTTGAATCTGCTGTTGTGACAAGTAAGTTTCTCAGTGATCTCAGGGTGCATGTTCAGATGACAATAAACTCGATTTCGAAAGATTTATCATTCCGTTTATTAACACATTCATCGGTCAAAGGAAAGTCAGTATTAAATGCAGATTCTCGGGGGGTGCAGGTTACAGAATAGGTTGTTATATTATCACCATCAGGGGCAGGGGTGTGGGTGGAGACAGATAGTGGTGTACATTTAGTTGCCTTATCTCTCCTCTCATGTAACCCTCCGTCTCTCTCTCTCTCCCCCCTTTTCTCGGGGAGGGGACGGTGAACAGGTTGCTGAATACGTTCTGTTACATTATCTCTCTCTCTCTCTCTGCTAGCTCTCTTCCCTTTCTCGAGGTGGGGGGGGGGGTGTTGTGAGATAGCAGAATACGATTATCTCCCTCTCCTGACTCCGCATCTCCCTTTCTTGTGTGGGGGTGGGGTGAACACAGCCGAGTACATCTAATTGCATAATCTCCCTCCCCTCTGTATCCTTCTCCCTTTCTGGGAGGGGCGGGGGGGACAGGTTACAGAATACGTTCATTACCCTCCTCTTTCGGCTCTCCCTCGCTTTCTTGGGGGGGGGGTGAGTGTAGGCATCAGAATAAACTTATCACCCTCTCCGCTTGTCCCTCCCTTTCTCTGTCAAGTAGGAGAATACGATTCTCTCCTAGATTCCCGCTCTCTCAGAGTGACAGGCAAATCCCCAGTTCTGACCACCGTACGTTCCCCCTTCTGCCTCCACTGCAGAGCTCAAGGAGTTATCAGGCCCGAAGCAGAGGGGCAAGGATTGGGGCAGAGCGAAGAGAGGAAGGTGAGAGTGAGAGATGGGTGTGAGACAGGAGGATGGTCACAGAGTCCACCCCTCCCCCAGAGCAGGGAAGCCTAATACTGGAGGGCACAAGTTTCCGGTTAGATGGAACACACATAAGGCAAGAAGATTTTCCCAAGGGGAGTGGTTCATATAAATTCTATGCTGACGTGTTAGAAGGCGTTGGTCAGACTACACGGATTATTGTGCGGCTGACGAGAGTGATCCCGGGAATGAAAGGATTGACATAGGAGGAGCAATTGATGGCTCCGGGCCCTCAGCTCGCTGGAACTTAGAAGAATGAAGATGGTGGTTGGCGGGGTGGGTGGGGGGGGGGGGCTGGAAATCTCATTGAAATGTATCGAATACTGAACTTCTTGGATACAGTGGACGTGGAGAGGATATACAGTAGTGGGGGAGTCGCGGACCAGAGGGCACAGCCTCAGAATGCGATCATAAGACAAAGCAGCAGAATTAGGCCACTTGGCCCACCCAGTGTGCTCAGCAAAGTTGTTGGCAAGGGTGGGACAGGTCCGGCTTCTTTTTAATTAGTCATTCACAGAATAGAAGGTTGTCCCTTTGGAATAGAGATGAAGAATTTATTTAGCCAGATGGTGGTGAATCTGTGGAATTCATTGCCACAGACAGCTGTGCAAGTCATTGGGTAGATTTAAAGTGCAGGTTGACAGGTTCTTCATAGTTTATGTGGGAAGGCAGGAGAAGAGGGCGGAGTGAGATAATAAACAAGGGAAAATCTGCAGAAGCTGGAAATCCGGACCAGCTGGAAGCTGGACACACACAACACACTGGAGGAACTCAGAAGACCAGGCAGTATTTATTGACTTTTCAGGCCGAGACCCTTCAGCAGGAGTGGAGAATAATGGTGTGGAGTCAGAGTTAGGTTGGGGGGGTGGTCTCCAGCATTTGGTGTACATGACGTCTTGGTTAAGATTTTTACTGCTGTGCTCGGAGTATTTCGCTTTAGCAGTACTGTAAGAGCAGTCTGTTCTGATTTCAGCCTCTTTGGCTTTGAGCTGAGATAAGGGGCTTTGTTGTTCAACTTAGGAATGTGGTGTCAGCCACTCAGGACGGTGGAATTAGGAAAAGGTTCCAGAGAACACAGGTGTGGGTCAGAGGATTTTTGGCGGGAGCTGGGAGAAGACAGCAGGGACTGTGGCTGAGACTGCGGTCCCTGTTACATGGGTGCTTTGTGCAAATAAACGGCTTCAAGGAAAAAGGGCCGATACTCCCGTGGTAAAAGGTGGTTTTCTCAACGCCGAGTCCAGTGGCTGCTGGCGAGGGACTAACCAAGTGCCTCTCTAGAGGCGCTCAGTAAAAAGCGGGTTTTGTGGGTGTTGAGTGAGGTAATAAGTCAACTATGGTGAAAATGGTGCAGCAAACGATGGGCTGAATGGTCTACTTGTCTTTGTCTTATAGCCTTCATGAGTTGTAGAGGAGAACCGGAGGGAGAGGTGGGAGTAAGTGGGTGTGTGAGACAGACTGATCGAGAGGGTGGAAGAGGTGAACTAGGAGGTGATTTGGGGGGCGGGATGGTTTGGGGGAGAGGTGGATGGTCACCAGAAGATGGAGAAATCGATGTCGATACCATCCGGTTTGGCTTTTAAAGTGGAGGTTGGTAGGTTCTCAGATAGTGCGGGAGTCAAAGGTTATGGGGACGAGGAAGGAAATTGGATTAGGAGAGATAGTAGATCAGCCACAATGGAATGGTGGAGCAAACTCGATGAGCTATGTAACCCAATTCTCTTCCTATACCGTATAATCTTCTGGTATATGAAACGAGCTACCATGGGAAGCGAATGAGGTCAGTACATTAACAATGTTTGAAGCATACTTGGACAGGTACGTGGATGGCAAAGGTTCAGAGGGACACAGGCCATGGATTTGAGTTGAAGAGCTATGAGGTAACGCTACAGCTCTTTGAAACCCTGGTCAGACCACACTTGGAGTATTCTGCTCAGTTCTAGTCGACTCATTATCGGAAGGATGTGGAAGCTTTAGAGAGGGCTTCACCACGATGCTGCCTGGATTAGAGAGCATGTCTTATGAGGAAAGGTCAAGCAAGCTAGGGCTTCTCTCTTTGGAGCGGAGGATGAGAGTTGACATGGTAGAAGTGTATCGGAAGATAAGAGGCACAGACAGAGTGGACAGCCAGAGAGTTTTACCCAGGGCAGAAATGGTAAGTACGAGGGGAAAAGAGTTCGATGATGATTGGAGGAAAGCGCAAGGGAGATGTCAGAGAGAAGTTTTATGCACAGAGCACCAGAGCACGCGCTGTCAGGGCTGATTGGAAAGGCAGAGGTGAAAGGCCTTGATAGAGCAGATATTTCCAGTGGTGGGAGAGTCTACATCCTGAGAATAGAGAGGCATTCTTTTAGAACGGTGATGAGGAGGAATTCCTTTAGCCAGAGAGTGGTGAATCTGTGGAATTTGTTGCCACAAGCGGCTTTGGAGGCCAAGTCTTTAGGTAAATTTAAGGCAAGAGATTTATAGATTCTTGATTAGTCGGGGCATGAAGGGATCCGGGGTGAAAGTAGGAGATTGGGGTTGAGAAGGTAAATAGACTAGCCATGATGAAATCGCAGAAGCAGACTCGATGGGCCAAATAGCCTAATTCTGCTCCTATACCTTCTGGTCATACATTGGTGCATTTGATGAATCCTTCGAAAGGCGCATAGATGATGGAAAAATGTGGTTCTCAATGCAGACCATCAGGATGGCGCCATGGTCAGCACAGACAACGAGGGGCCGAAGAGACTGTCTGCATTCTGAGCCCACCTCTTCCCGGAGTGAGTAGATTACAAACGGGGGGAGTGGGGGCACATGGGGCTGAATAGACCCATTCCCCGAGAGAAGAGGTGGGGAGAGGTGTTCAAATCTGATATTGGGGACTTTCTGTGACACAGACTGTGGAGCATTCCTGAGTGAGAGGGGAGTGAGCAATTATCACTGCGGGTATGTCAGGGGGAAATGGGGCATGTAGGCGGCGGTGGGTGGACTGGCTCAGTGGAATGGAGGCAGGTGAAGCCTCGGATCAGCCAACTTGTTCGCGGACCACATGCAGAGGAAAGAGGAGACAGACGTGCTTGGTTCATTCCCCACCACCCCCCCCCCCCCCCCCACACACACAATCAAACTCCACCCATTTGTGAATGGTCAACAGACTGTTAAATTTTGGTGGTCTAGCACGGGCTAGATAGGCTGAATGGCCAGCTGTTGTACTCTGCGACGTTCCTCGGCCCACGTCCCCACGGGCTCCCCGTTCGCCCGGCGATCTATTGGTTCCGGGATTAAACGCACTCAGCTACTGAGGGTCCCAACAGGGAGTTATTTGCTCAGCTTCCGCCAGAAAGACATCGCTACATCCATTGTCTGTGGGAAAGTCAGATCTGAGACCAAGAATTCAAATTCAAGGTTAATTTATTAACAAGGTACATGTCACCGTTCCAACCCTAAGATTCCTTTTTTTCCAGAGTATTCACAGCAAATACTAAGAAACAATATACAATCAATGGAAAGCTGCATACCAACAAAGACAGACAAGTTGTGAAAATACAGAAAAAGGAGAACAAAATAACAATGAAGAATTCAAAATAAATATTGACAACTTGAGTACAGGGTTCTTGAAAGTGACAGGTTGACTGATCCGTTCAGTGTTGCGGTAAGTGAAGTGATCTAGTCTGGTTCAGGAGCCTGGGAAGGTCAGCGGGCCGCACAGTTAGAGATTGGCGTGTATGATTGTATAGGCCAGGGGTCCCCAACCACCGAGCCGACGACCGGTACCAAGCCGCAAAGCATGTGCTACCGGGCCGCGAGGAAACGATATGATTTGGCGATATGAAGCGATATGAGTTAGCTGCACCTTTCCTCGTTCCCCCTCACGTACTGTTGAACTTGAAATAACTGACCAAATCATACCACATAACACATAAAACCTAAAATAACACTAACATATAGTAAAAGCAGAAATGGCATGATAAATACTGTTACGTATTCAGGCAACAATAAATATATATGAGTTAGGCAAGGGTTTTTATAACAAATAACACGTTTATTAAACACTGAAACAAACCCCCTCAAAAGTAAACAAACTCAAACGTCACCGGAACTCAGCTGCTGTGCGACACATTCACAGTTCTTAATAGCGCTGCAATTCCAAACAGTCTTTAAAGCGGTAGTGAAAAAAAACAGTTCTTTAAAGCGGTATGCTGAAAGTAAACAGTTCTTTAAAGCGGTATGCCGAAAGTTCAAAAGCTCACAGTCCTTTTAAAAGGAGAGACTTTTTAAAGCGATTTAAATTCTCTTCCACGTCGATGTCCTTCGATTCCCCGGCGTCGAACTTTCCCACGGACAATTTTATAAAATATAACGGCTTAAAGGTACTGACCTTTCTTCCACACTATTCTCAAATCCTTTCTGGTCATCCCAGGGATTAACAGCAAGAATAGTCAACGAAATCCCTCCGAATGAGGATCAAATAAGGTCGACAATCGATTCTCCTCGATTTCTATCTTCCAAATTCTTATCTTCACTCTCCACCAGCAAAGAAACCGCTGGCGGTGACCTTTTAAACTTTAAGCATTATATAAAACTTCATTTTTCAACTAAACTGCGTCATCACATTAAATCACGCAGGGACATGAAGTCATCTTGGCAAATTCCACCACGAACTGCCCCACCTGACAGGGTGGGTCTTCCTTTTACACCCTGTAAAAAAAACCTGTCACATGACCTCTACTGGCGGGAAAATGACATCACTCCACCATCACAAAACCATTACCTCAATCCAGTATAACTTCAACCCCAGTCACGTGACAAGGGTACCACTGTCACGTGTCACGGGTACGTAACAATACACAGTCTATATAAAGTAGACATAATGTATGTACAGTTTAACTTAACAGAAACGGCAAGACTAAGGCAAAACTGAATTGTTGAGGGGAAAGAAAAATCGGCACTTTCACGCGTGCGCATGCAGGTACCCGCGCAATGCGTCATGGTCATAGTAGTCTTTTTTTTAGGGAAAACCGAAGTGTCCCGTATTTGACTGCTACTCCTCTCCCTTAATTGGGAGTGAGAAAGTTGGCAACCCTACCTGAATACCCCCCCCACGCCCCCAACACCGTCAGCCGGTCCGCAAGAATGTTGTCAGTATTAAACTGGTCCACGATGTAAAATGTTTGGGGACCCCTGTAGTTCACCACTTGTCACCTCTTTATTTCATCCCTCCCCCTCCAGGTTTCACATATCGCCTTGTGTTTCTCTACCCACTGTCCCCACCTTTTCAATTTATTCCTCATCTTTTCTTTTCTTTCGGTCCTGTCGTAGGGTCTCAACCCAAAACGTCGACTGTACATTTTCCCATAGATGCTGCCCGGCCTGCTGAGTTCCTCCAAAATTTTGTACGTGTTGCTTGGATTTCCAGCGTCTGCAGATTTATCTCTTATTTGTGATGGGAGACAGCTGTCTACATCAGCTCTGTCAAAGCCTTTCATTCTGTGAAAGGTTTTAATGAGATTCCATTCATTCTTCAGTATTCCAGAGAGTAGAGATCGACAACTATCAAACGTTCTTCGTATGATCACCCTTTCATTACCGAGATCATCCTTGTGAACATCTTCTGAGCCCTTTCTAATGCTAGCCCTGCTCTTCTTAGATGAGGAGCCCAAAACTGTTCACAATGCTCAAGTGAGGCCTCAACAGTGCCTTATAGAGCCTGGAAAACACATCCCTGCTTCCGTATTCGAGACCTCCAGAAATATATGCTAAATTGCATTTGCCTTCCTCACCACCGACTTTACCAGCAAATCAACCTTTAGATTGTTCTGCACAAGGACTCCCAAGACCACTTGCGCCTCCGATTTTCAAATTTTCTCCCATTTTGAAAATAGTCAGCACATTTTTTCTACACCAAAGTGCATGACCAGGCATTCTCCAGCATTACAATTTTTTTGCCACTCTCTTGCCCTTCCCGATCCCTGCAGAAAACCACTATTCACCGGCGGCCAAACAGAAATGGAACCTTTTATTCCGACTCGTAGTCTGCTACCAGTTCGCTAATACACTAACCATGCCAGTAACTTTCCTATAATACCATGGGGACTTACCTTCGTAAGCAGACTCATGTGTGGCAGCTTGTCAATGGCTTTCAGGAAGTCCAAATACACAGCCTCTACAGCATCCACTTTATATATCAGTCGTGTGATCTGCTGTGTCGACAAGAAAGTTCCTTTACATCACTGAAATACTGCTACATCAGACTCTACATTCTCCCCATCAAATTACAAGTTGAGCTCAACTCCGAAGGGTTCTTTTACCTTCAGCTCCATTATTACCCCCAGTGTAGCTCATCCTCTAGTAGGTTCAACGAGAAACTGTTCGAAAAAGTCATCTAGTTGGCATTCAACAAACTTACTCTCTTGGGATCCATTTCCAGCCTGATTTTTACGATCCACCTGCATTTTGAAATCTCCATTAACTCTCATAGCGTTGCTCTTTTGACATGCCTTTTCAATTTCCAGCTCTAACCTCCCAGCTACTGCTTGAAGGCCTGTGTGTTACTGCCTTTAACCCTTACAGTTGCTCCGAACTCTTCTGGAGGTAAGCACTTCAGCAAAGTGGTCTTAGTTGAGGCCTACTTGCAGATAGAGTTGGAAGACAAGTCCAAAATGTTTCTTGCCATAAACATTTACACAGGACCTTATCGCTTAATAGGCTTGATTTTCGACCTGCACGTGTGCTCTGTCTAAAAGCTATGGATGAGGTGCTGCAAGGTCGCCCGGGCACTTAGAGTACACCATTTCTACCGGTAAGGACGTCAAGGAACATCTCCAAAGTTTCATGACAGCATTAAAAAGATTAAATGATTTGGGTCTGTGAGTACGACACAAGTGTGAAATCTCCAAACCAAGCATCATTTACTGTAAACCTGTGCCCACTGTGTGACATTTAGATCACTAATTTGGAATTCAAGGGGATATGATGTCAGCAATCACTCCAGCAGTCATCAAGTCTGCATTCAATGTTGGAACAATGTTGAAGGAGCTACAGACTCCCTATGCAGAGATGGTGACCAGAGTTTATTCATCAAAATTCCAACAGAACATCAGTCGCTTGGCTGATTGTCACAGTGAGACGTAACATGCCCAAAGCTAGGACCCCGGAATTAGCTCTAATTGGGCGTCCACTAAAATAATACAAGTAACATGGTAGTCCTGAACCTCTCAATATAAACTGAACAAGTCTAAAACGAAAGCAGCAGATACTGCATCACAAAGAGCGAGTCACTCGAGAAAAAAAAAAACACGAAGAACAAGTCTCGTTAAAAACAGTTTACAAATTCAGATGCTCCAATACTTTCAGAGCTCAACACACTCCGGGACGCTGCACAGTCCCGAAGAGCTGGTGACACTGGTAAATTTCGATAGATGAACTATGGAGATCATTTTGACTGGTTGCATCACTATCTGATGTAGAGGGCCCAGTATAGAGGATCGCAGCGGGGCGGAGGGGTTCAGCGACGGCTCAAACAGAGACAGTCACCAACCGTCGTCCCCGATTCAGCAGCATTAGGACCGCGGTCGGCGGTAAATCTTTATGGAGGGCAGAATTTGAGCGCATGCACTCCTGCTACGCTGATGTAAAGACGTTTTCCATCTTCAGAAATTAATTTGATTGATTATTAGACTGCATGTTATATTACTTTCCTTCGGTTTTTCGGTGTTTCTTTCATGTGGCCGATTGGCGGTGGTGGGCTGACCTATTGATTTTTGCGTGTAAGAGGAGATACTGTCCCTTTTCCTTTCTACAAGTGAGGGGTCCGAAACATTATGTGTTTGGAACTTTGTTGATGCAGCTTTTTTTTTACTGCGGGCGAGGGGGCTGTGGATATTGGGGTCTGCGAGTTTTGTTTCTTTTCTTTCTCGTGTCGGTTGGGGTAGGGGGAGTTGATGAGTTTTCTTTCATCAACAACCATCGTCTTTCTGAATTTAATGGCTATCTGGAGTAAACAGATATTAGAGTTTAATCATACATACAGTGATAATGAGGAGATAATAAGACAGATAACAATGATACAATTAAGCAGTACTGTGTCAACACCAATCTTGAAATTCCCCATTTCAAAAGGTCACGTTATAACTTCACGCAGAGGGCCAACCTCTGCTGTTCGCCCTGGGGTTGAGCACTGTGGAAGAGGGCGGGGTCGTGAACATTTGAGCCGCCACTCAGCCGACTCCGCGTTTTAAAGAACTTGGTTTCTTCCTGCAGTGTTTCCCTTTTCTCCTCAGTAGCAGGTCCCAACAGTACCACTCAGCTCATTTGTATCTCTCGCCATTGCGCCTCTGCTAACCCGACCGCTACCACTCAGTGCCTCCAACTCAAGAATGGCGACGGGAGAGGAGCCTTTCCCAATAGCGACAACCGGCTGCACTTGTATCTTTTGATTGGTACACCTCGACTGGATGCCTCGGCACAACAGAGGAGCTGAGGGGTAGGATGGAGTAAATACCAATCCACGCGCTAGGAAATCAGACGGCAGACACGAACACCGCGGCGACTGTCCTGGTGAAAATACGCTTTTGGTGGAGGAACCTGCTGAATGTAGTCTAAAATGTTGTTGCTTACAGGGCATGCGCTCCGTTGAGTAGGATCATGGGAAATGTAGTAACTGAGGAATACTTCAACCGCGCATAATCTATAGCGAATGGGGTTAATTTCCGAAATTAACCACGTGGCCTCTTTAGAAATTTATCTCAAAAATAAAAGGAAATGTTTTGTTCTTCACTGTTTTCCGAGTAAATTATTATCTCATGATATCAACACCTCAACTTCCTCTTATTGAGCTTCTTGGAACTTCACACACAGAGTGTCTCTACCGAGGTGGACTAACTCATCTCTTCGGCTCATTTGGAATAAAGACCGCACCTTTGCTAAATCAATATCCAGTTTCCGCACAAAAAACAATTCCTCAATTTACCTCGAGCACCCGAGGAATTCCACCGTCCGTCGCTGTGCAGGTCCTGTTCAATATTAGTTCAATGCGCTCAAGTGAATTTAACGTTTGAGTGCAAGTATCCAAAACTGCTGAGGACCGGGACGGAGCCGGAAGTTCCAGAGAAAGCTGAGATGAATTTCCAGAAGAAATTCAGATAACAGATACAGAGATAGTGCAGACTGTCAGAATCGCTTTCCCATGGTGGGAACAACATTGAGACGAAGGCTTATATTTAACTTGAGGAAATGAGATTTAAGTCGAATATCAGGGATAGTTTATATTAATGTTTAATTCAATTTAGTGATACAGCCCAGTAACAAGCCCTTCCGCCCCGCCCAATTATGCCCATGTGATCACTTAACATATTTGAGCCTCAAGCCTTCTGCGGTTGATAGGCTTGTCAGATGAGGAAAGTTTGATGGTCCTGGGCTTCTCACTGAAATTCAGAAGAATGAAGGGTGATTTCATTGAACCCTGTCTATTGTTGAATGCCCTCCATAGGGTCGATCCGGAGTAATATTTTTTCGTATATTGGGGCAGGCGACACCGCCGCAGAATAAAGGGCAGTCCTTTTAGAGGGGAGATACTGAGGGATTTCAAGCCCGGGAGTGGTGAAAATATGGAATTCTGTGCCACTGGCTGCTCTAACCTTACCTGCTTTTAAGGTGAAAGAATCTTGATTGTCAGGCATGCTGGGATACGGAAACTGTCGCAGAAAATGAATATGCCGGAGCAGACTCGATGGGCCAAATGGCCTAATTCTGCTCATATATCTTATGGACTTATATTGGTGAAAATGGGAAAATGGTAGGCATGGCATGTACGGCCAAGGGCCTTTTACTGCAGTGTATCTATACAAATACTGGTAGTAATAATAGTAGTAGTGCTAGTAAATATAGTAGTGCTAGTAAAGATACTAATGATGGTAGTGGTAGAAATAGCTTCTAAGATGATGAGAACCAGAGATGGAGTAAACAGACAGTATATTTTCCCCAGTATTGAAATGTCCAGTACCATAGTGCGTGCCTTTAAGTTGAGAGGGGGTAAGATCAAAGGAGATGTGAAGGGTAAACATTTTTTTTCACGGAGTGCGCTGGATAGCTGGAATGCGCTGCAAGAGGTGTTTGTGGAGGCAGACATTTTTGACACTGATAAGAGACGTTTGGATGGGCACATGAGTGTGAAGGAAGTGGACATTGTGTTAGCAGACGCGATCAGTCACGTTGGCCATGCG
Organism: Hemitrygon akajei; assembly: GCF_048418815.1. Lineage (NCBI taxonomy): Eukaryota > Metazoa > Chordata > Chondrichthyes > Myliobatiformes > Dasyatidae > Hemitrygon > Hemitrygon akajei. The sequence goes on along the minus strand of NC_133147.1, from coordinate 48,990,514 downwards.
ATGACTAATTTAATTGGATCGGTATAATATTGTGGACCATTTCTGTGCTGGATTCTTCTGTATTCTTGTAGGACTCTGCAAACGTCCTGGGCTCACTTCGGTAGTGAGGGTGGCTTCGAATTTTCCACAGTACTGTACTTATCAAGGTAGTCCGGAGAGCTCCTTTCTGAATCTGGAGGGCGGAAGCAAAGCTTGTTACGAATGACGAGGGTGAAGCGTCAAGGGAACGATGTGCGACAGGTGCCAGAGAAGGATTGCCAGGGTCGGTGTTGGGGACGGTTGCTGGCGTAGGTTCAGACACGCATAGCCCTAAGATGCCAGGCAATTAATTTGATTCTAAACAATTGGTTTATTGATCATTACAGAATGACTCTCTGATGCTTCCCTTTTCCTCCCCTCTCCCTTCCCCATTTCCAAGCATTGATTTCATTCTCCAAGCCCTCTTCCCAGTCTCAGTCTTCAACAAGAACCCATATCTGAATCAGGTTTATCGTCACTCATATATGACATGAAATATATTTCTAATTTGGTGACAGTGCAATACATCAAACTACTAAACTACTGTGCAGTTATAGGCCCTTCCGGACCAACGAGCCGCACTGCCCAGCAATACACCTGGTTAACCCTAGCCTAACCACAGGAAAGTTTACAAAGGTCTATTGACCTATGACCAGTATGTTTTTGGGATGTGGGAGTTAAGCGATGTACCCGGAGGAATTCCACACGGTCACGGGAGCTAACATCAGTGGTAGGAATAGCTTGCTTACTCGAGTCCAGTCTGATGTTCTCCTGAGTGATTGGCTATCGGTGCGTCCTCGGCTGGCTGTACAAATTGATCCAGGATCCACATAACCGCGATCTGAGGGTGGATTCCTCAAAGGGGAACACCTGTGTGTAAATTTGCTTAACGTGGGGAAGCTAATGCAAGGGAAGACCCCACACGCCCCTTGTCAGATCGAGGGCCTGGGCTGTGGCGGTCAGGGTGCAGTGACGTCCTGGTGTGTCAGGTTTCTGTTCTCTGTTACAACCCATCTCTACTCCCCTTCGTCTATTTCCCTCATCACTCTGGCGTTCCCTCCTGCGTTCTCTGTCTCTTCATTCTGCAACCGTCTCAATTCCACAATATTTCCTACAACAGACCTAGCCCAGGCCCTGTTTCCGTGTCCAGCTTCGTTTCTTCCCGCTTCTGTTTTGCTCTCGCCTTGAATTCCCTCTAATCAATCCTTGCTTCCCGACATCCCATGCACTCTTGATAACCTTTGTCGAGCTTCTAGTACTTTAGTGTCTGTGTCTTGCATTTGGGTCCGCCCCCTTGCAACATTTCCACTGCAATCTCCCTGAGGTTCCCCTTTCTATTGTAGTGTACTGAATTAAAACCGCTAAGTTAATTAATGCCCTCGGAGCAAAAAAAAAAGTTACAAGGAATTATTTCTCCCTTTACACATAAGCTCCAAAAGGGCAACTGCTCTCCCTCGTCTACATCAGGTATTTCTAGGTCCAAATCTTGGCTGTATCTGTACCAATATACACTGAGTGGCCAATTCATCAGCTCTACGAGGGGAACCCTGTGTGGCCTTCGGCTGCTGTAGTCCATCCACTGAAAGGATCGACGTGCCGTGCATTCAGAAATGTTCTTCTGCGCGCCGCTGTTCTAACGTGTGGTTATGTTGGGTACTGTTGCTTCCTGACAGTTTGAAGGAGGCTGGACATTTTCCTGTGAACTCTCTCGTAAACAGGACATTTTCAACCACAGAACGGAATATTTTTTTTTTTTCACTCATTTCTCTGTAAACTCCAGAGACTGTTGTCCGTGAAAACCTCATTCAATCCGCAGTTTCTGAAATACTCAAACCACCCTGTCTGGCCTGAACCATTATCCCACGGTCAAAGTCACTCAGATCACATTTCCTCCCAATTCTGATGTTTCGTCAGAACAATAATTGAAACTCTTGACCATGACTTCATCCTTTTATGCATTGCCTTGCTGCCAATTAATTGTCTAATAAGATAATTGCATAAACGGGTAGGTATACAGGTGTACTGAATAAAGTAGCCATTGAGTGTACAGAACACTGTCAAAATATCTCATACACACATGTTTTAAAAATCCTGCGAAGTGGAGATGATTTGAAAGATAATGATTTGTTGAGTTTTTAAAATCACGATAATGCTATGAAGAGCAGCAAACAGTAAAAAGAAAGAATATCAAATCAATATTTGGGGTTACCACCTTTCCTTTTAAAGCCGTATCGATTCTCAGACTTGTCAACGCTAAAAGAATACATCGAAGTTACAGAAATCCGATTTGACTCCTTCAACCATCCCGGACAAAATAGTTAGTCTGGCAGATTATAGGGACGGCTTTCTGTCCAAACTGGAGTGGAGCCGATGATCAACTCCAGTAATCCCAAGTGCCAAGAAAATTCGGCTGCAGGATCTGTGATGATTTTCATTTCACCATCATCCAATACTGACAGTAGATCAATACCCTCTGATCAGGATAGAGGATGTCTTTGTAAACCATTCTGGAGGAAAACACTTCAGCAAACCGTTCTTAGCTGAGGCCTACATAGCGATGTACACGGAAGAAGAGTCCAACGTTTTACTCGCCAAAACCACCTACAAAGCCCCTTATGTCTAAATAGGCTTGTTTGTAGAGTTGCATCTGCACCTGCAGTCTGTCAGAAAGCCATGGACCAGGTGCTGGAAAGCTGCCGGGGAACTTAGATTACATCATTGTTAGCGGTAAGGATGACAAGGAACATCTCCAAAGTCTCATGACAGATTTAAAGCAGATGAAAATATTGGGGGCTCTGAGCACGACACCAGTCTGAATTCTTTCAACCAAAAATCCTTCAAAGGTGGCTGGTGTTGTTTGCAGAATCAGCCCACACCATCATGGGCAGAAATGCGGACGTCACCAAGAATATCTTCAAGATGACTGAATACATCATTAAAAACCCTTACCACCCGGGGTCAAGCCCTTTTCTCGTTACAACCACGTGAGAGGCGGTACAGGAGCCTAAAGATCCAGACTCAGCAAGTCACGTGACAATTTCACGCAGATGCGAACTCCGCCGTCCGTTCTAGGGGGAGGCACAGGGCAAGGACTTGGGTCCACGAACATCTGAAGCCACGACCCACTCGACCTCGCTCTATAAAGTAATTTCTTCTTCCGCCAGTCTGTACCTTCGCTCCTCCGTGGCAAGTCCGAAGAGCACCCTTCTGACCAACGGTATCTGCCGCCACTGCGTCCACCCAAACCCACCGCCCCTTCCCTCAAAGTTCGCGCCCGCCCTTCCAACCCAAATTTGACAGCGCGAGAAGAGTCGGTGACCGACAGCGACAACCGGTTGCGTTTCTATCCATTGGTTGATCCACCTCGACCGGCTGCCTCGGGGCGAGGGAGGACATAAAAAAGCTGCGCGCAGGGTGGGACAAAGGCGGATCCACACGCCGGGAGTACAGTCGGCAGACAAAAACACGACGGGAGCAGTTGCTTCGAACTTCGTGTAGTACGCATGCGCACTGTCGTGGAGGCACCTGGGGGAATGTAGTAAAAATGTCTATATCCTCAAATAATTTAAAATCAGTTATTTTTTCATTGAACATCTTGTCCGCCTGTTCTGCTATGAATAGCAGCATGCTCGGGTAACAGGAAAACGTGTTGTACAGAGACACTGACGTTACGCCATTGGCATTTAGGGCAGCATTGAAGGTCCTACGTCTCTGGCAGAGTCCATCATCGTCTCAGTAGCTGTCTCTCGGTTTTCACTACTGTTAGACATGCAGGGTGGGGAATCAGCAATACCATCGCGCTCAAATGTAGAAGAACTCTTCACTGCTGTTTCTACAACAGTTTTGTATTACGAGTCAGGGTTAGCCCCGTGCTGAACTCCCGAGTCTGGAGGACCAGTGGATCACTCTTAGTCTGAGATCTATCCCGAGATGTCTTTAACATGGGTGACCCTATCAGGACCCAAAGCATTGAGGTCTAACTCCAGCCAACATAGTTCTTTGGGCCACGACGAGGTTCTGATCCTTTTGAAGGGATGAGGAGATGAAAAGATAAAGCGGCGGTCGGTGGGGTAAATCCGTCTCCACTAGGCTAAGTGAAATCTTAAGAGTCAGCCGAGGTGTTTGAAAGCTCGAGAGAGACGGAAGCTCCGCCGGTGACGGCAGAGCAACAGCGACTCAGAAAACACGAGAAAGACGGGGTAGGCAGCTCCAGAATCCTGATGCTTTGGACCTCCCATCTCCCACACCCACACGTTCCAGTCAGCTCTGGTACTACTTTCCTTCTCTCGTACACAGTGTGGAGGGTGAGAACACAGCCCCATACTGGCACTGAATGACAGCCTGCGCGGGTAACAGGAAAGCGTGGCGGACAGGAACACTGGCCTGGCAGAAAGTTCCGAACGAGAGGGTAATGGAGGAATGGAGAAGTCAGAGATCCGTACACGACTCCAACCTCCACAGCAACCTCACCCAAAGAACACAAGAACTAAAGGCGGTCGAAATACAACGCAGACGGGGAAGAGAGCCCCAGAGGGCAGGTGGGAAGACATCAGCCTTTTCCGGTGAGGGGAAAAGCAGGACTTCAGACCTGTTACTTCCACTAGCGACCAGCTTCCTGACATAAACTACGGCGCGGACTCTCTATTTAACTGTCTCGCAAACTCTAACAGGGATGAAGGTAGAGCCGTGGTGATTGGCATTTCCTGAATGTATCGGAAGGCAAATAATCTATGTAGCACAATACGGATGTATTCTAAAGGCAAGGTGACGAAACCATGGCTAAAAAGGGACGTCAGGGCCAACATCAAAACCAAAGCGAGGGTTTATTATACAGCAAATTAGAGGAATGTTAAAGGATTTAGAAGCTGTTCCAAACCAACAGAAAGCAGCTCCAAAAGTCATTAATGTAAAGATCAGGAGCCAAGTAAGCTAGTCAACAGTATCACAGAGTATAACAAAAGTTTCCTCAGATAAAGTGTAAACCAGAGGCAAGAATCGATATTGGACCACTGGCAAATGATGCTGGAAAGGTTGTAATGGGGGACAAAGAAATGTCGGACGAACTGAATAAGTGTTTTGCATCAGTCCTTACGCTGGCAGACACTGGCGGTCTGGTGGAAGTTCAGGATGTCAGAGCTAATGATGTCTGTGAGATCACCATTACTAGAGAGAAGATTCTTCGGAAGCTGTCAAGTCTAAGGTGGCTAAGTCATCTGGACCGATGGTGTACATTCCAGGATTCTGAAAGAGATGGATGAAGAGATTTTGCAGGCATTATTTGACGAAATAGCAAGAAGAATCGACAAGGAAGAATCGGTTGATGTTGTGTGCATAGATTTTCAGCAGGCTTTTGTGAAGGTGCTTCACCTAAAGCTGCTTAACAAGCTACAACCCCATGGATTTACTAAAATGATTCCAGCATGGAAAACGCAGTGGCTGATTAGCAGGAGACAGAGAGCGGGAGCTTTCTCTGGCTGGCTGCCGGTGACACGTTGTTTTCCTCAGTGGTCTCTGATGGGTCCGATTTTCCTCACATGATATGACCATAATTTGAATGACGGAATTGATGGCTATGTCGCCAAGTTTCCAGACGGTACAGATCGATTGGAAATTAGTTTTGATGAAGTACAGAGGCAACAAAACATCAGACAGATAAGGAGTATGGGCAAAGAAGTAATAGATGGAATACAGTGTCGGGAAATATATGGTCATGCACTTTGGTAGAAGAGCTGAAAGTATGGACTATTTTCAGAATGGAGAGAAAACTTTTAAAACGTGAGGTGTAAGGAGACGTGTGGTTCCGTGTGTCGGATACCCTGAAGGTTAATTTGCAGGTAGATTTTGTGGTGAGGAAAGCAGGCGTGATGTCAGTACTCATTTCAGGAGGATACAGAATATAAAAAACAAATATTTAATGTTCAGTATTTATGACTCAATGCTAGGGTCTCACTTGCACTATTTTGATAGTTATTGGCTCACTATCTCAGGTGAATATGCTGATACTGGAAAGGGTTCACAGGAGATACACGAAAACCTTTCCAGGGTTGAAGGACTTGACAAATGTAAAGCGTTTGATGGCTCTGGACCTGTGTTCACTAGAATAAGCGTGGGCTAATTGAAAGCTATCGAACAGTGAAAGGCTTTTATCGGGATATTGTGGAGTGGAGATTCCCTTTAGTGGAAAAGTCTAATACTAGGGAACACAGCATCAGTAGAGGAATGGCCTTCAAGAACGGAGTTGAGCAAGAATGTATTTGCCCAGAATGCAGCGAATCTGTGGAATTCGTTGACACGGGCAGCTGTTGAGGCAAAGTCTCTTGGTATATTTAAGGAAGAGGTTAATAAATTATTGAGTGATCAGAGCATGAATGGATAGTGATAAGGGTGAATTTAGGACAATGTGACAGAGAGAAAACTTGGATCAGTCATGATGAGATGGCGGAGCAGACTTAATTGGCTAAATGGCCTAACTCGGTTCCTATATGGACTAGAATGGAAAGGGAAGGAGGTCGGAGGGGAGGCGGAGGAAAGGGAAGGAGGTCGGAGGGGAGGCGGAGGAAAGGGAAGGAAGAGAAGCCGACCGTTTCCCAGATCTGTTGGATGGTGGGCAATGCAGTCACACTAAACTCTTAGGGCCAGGCATACCCTACTGTCCTATTACACATTTTCCAGGCTGAGAACTGACTCGACAACCTCCCCATCACACATTCCCAGGATCGGTCACACAATGAAGCTCATCTTACACCGTCACATAACAAAATCCCGGGGTCCGATGCAGATTGAGGCTCCCCTATGCCATCCTATCACACTCTGCCTGGGTCGGGCACAGTGAAGTCCCAGTTGGGGTGGAGGAGGTATTCCAAAACAACAAGGGAACAGAGGGACTGTGAACAAGAGCACGGAGTACAGGCGGCACCGAATGATGTGGGAGTTGGCGGGGGGGCGGGGTGGGGTGGCAACCTGCATGGTGAGCAGCCAGTCACACACAATCACTTCCTTCGTGAGGAATTCGGCGCTGAAAGCCGCTTTGTTCTGGATACTCTTCGTCTTGTTCATATACTGATTCAGATTACTGCAACATTCATAGACTCAGGACCTTGGACTATTTGTTTTGTCTGACGGTACTTACTGATATCTTACATGTGCATGCCATCATATATCCCTTGTTGTGTGTGTACGTGTCCTATTGTATTTTATACGTTGATCCCGGAGTAACGCTGTTCCGTTTGACTATATTCATGGGTATTCATTCATGGTTGTGCATCAATTACACTTTAACTGTGAGATGTGGATGCCGAGGCACATGGCGCCGTAGTGAAACGTCGGGGAACGTAATTCCAAAGCATTTGCACACTGGAGGCAACATCTCAGGGATTCTCCTCGCGGGCCCTTGGCTGAGCGACGTTGCTGGTGATAGATATGGGACAAGGGATACACCACTTGAGCTTTTTCAACGGTATTGCCGTTCACAGGACCTTTTTGTTTCTCACAGCATACTAGGTAAACCCTAGAGTCTGTTGTGTGTGTATCTCCCAGGAAATCAGCAGTTTCTGTGAAACGCAAACCACCCCAAATTGCACCAATAATCATTCCACAGTCAAAGTAACGAAGCACATTCTGATCTTTTCAAATTTCAAACATTCTGATGTTTCAGGTTTTAAATTCAAAGTCATTAAAGTCACTTTCTCACATTCCGTAGGCTTTTCTGCATTCAGACGCTGCCACATGTTGGGTTATTGGATATTTCAATTAACGGACTGGTGTGCAGTTTTACCTAATACAGAGGCCACGGAGGTGGTTGTCGTGCAGTTTTTCGGGATGCAAATCAATTGCAAATATGGGCAGAAAAATGGCATACTGGATCTCAAGTATTTAAGTTCATATCTACCTGAAAGTGGCAGCACAAAAGGAGAAGATGTCTGTTGTGCATAAAGGTATGGAGGCCAAATTCCATATGGCATCTGTATATAATATTGGTTCACTTGCTTTTGGAGTACAGACACCCAGTGGCCATTTTAACACTTTTAGAGAGCAAAGATGAGAACGGGGGAAGAAATGGGATCTAAGTGACTTTTACGGGGGAATGAGTGTTGGTGCCAGACGGGGTGGTTTGAGTAACTCAGAGACCGCTAATCTCCTGGGATATCACACACAACAGAGTCGACACTTCCCAGGGGATGGTGCGACAATTAAAAACAGAAGTCCAGTGAACGGCAGATCGGTAAACCAAAACGCCTTTTTGATGAGATGCGTCAGGGGAGATCTCGCTAATCTCGTTCAAGCTGTTCAGGAAGGTGACAGTAACTCAAGTAAAACAACGGTCGCAAAACGGTGTGTAGAGAAACATCTCTGAACGCAAAGCACGTCGAACCTTGAAGTGGATGTGTTGCAATGACGAAAGACGACAAACATAGCAACTTTATTTGATACGGGAGATACCTCATAAAACAGCCGCAGATTGCATGTCAATAATACTGATGGTCCACTCGATCACTTTGTACATATGTCAGATATTTGACCCCACACCCCTGCCCAACAGACGCACGCACAGAGTGGAAAACAAGACACTGAAATGGATGAACTCTTTTAACCAGTTTTCTGCCAATATTTTCAATTAATTTATAACCTGGTGAATCCCGTGAAAATATTGACAATATTCGCAACAATCCAGTGATGCAAAATCTTTATTTATTTTGTAAATGTCACGTCAAATTTACCCATGAGTCAAACTCAATTTTAGTCCAAGTCCATTTAAGATGTCACAAGCAAGAGGATTCTGAACACTAGGTTTCGCGCAGCTTTCCCCTGAAGGACAACCCTACACACGGACAGTCCGTCATCTGTGGGAAAATCAGTTCTGAGAAAAAACTACCATTTTGAAATTTCAAATTAAATTAATTATCAAAGTACACGTCACCGAAACAACCCTGATTTTTTTTCAGAATATTCAGAGTAAATACAAAGAAACAACATACCATCGAATGCAAACTGTTTACCAACACAGACGGAGAAACAACCAATAAGTAAAAGGCAACAAATTGTGCAAATACAAAAAAGGAAACTAAAATAGCAACAAAGAAATTAAAAGAAATATTGACAACTTGAGTATCGAGTTCCAGAAAGTGTGACTGCAGGATGTGAGATCTGTTCAGTGTTGTGGTGAGAGAAGTTATCTTCTCTGGTTCAGCAGCCTGGGACGGTCGACGGGTCATAACTTTTCTTGAACCTGTTGGTGCGCTACTGAAGGCTCTGATGCCTCCTGCCCGATGGCTGCAGAGAGAACAGAGCATGACCAGGATGGCAAGGGTCCTTGATCATCTGGTGTAGGGAGCAGGCAGGGATTCAGATTTAGAGATCATCGGGATCTCCTCTAGGGAAGGTGTGGCCTGTACAAAAGGGGCGGATTACACCTGAATATCCATGTGGACCGGTTCGCTGAAGCTGTTCGGGAATGTTTTTGGCAGGGCAGTGGGAAAAAGAGAGATAGTGCTGAATACGAGGCAGTTAGTTTACAAACAGTGCTAATGTATATTGAGGCTCCTAGCAAGGAAAGGCTAATGACAGGAAATAATTCAGTCAACACGATGAGTCGCAAAGTAAAAGGCGGACAAAATCGAAAAAGTTGAATAGAGGACTATAGGTATTATATTTTGATTCACACCGCATAGGGAATCAGGTCAATGAACTTGTCTTGTACACAGTTACAGATTGACATGTATGATGGTTTGGACATTACTGAATCGTGGCTGAATGAAGACTGTAGCTGGGAGCTTAATGTCCAAGGATACACAATGTTTCGAAAGGTCAGACAGGAAAGCAGAGGTGGGGGGGGGGGGGCATTACTCTTTTGGTAAAAAACCAAATGAAATGAAATCATTGCGGAAAAAACCATGGAACTGCAAGTGCACGAAGCCCTGGAAGAAGTAATTGTGGAATTGATTGGGAAGCTTAAGGTAAAAGACCCCAAAGCGGAAGTAATCATAATATAAAAGAATTTACTCTGAGAAGAAGATGCTAAACGCAGATATATCAGTATTGCAGCAGAGATAAAGGAATTATTGTCATGAGAGAGGAGTTGGCGAGAATTGATTGGAAAAGAAGACAGCAGGGGACGATGGCAGAGCAGCAGTAGCTGGAATTTCTGGAAGCATTTCTGAAGGCACAGCATATATAGATCGCAAACAGGAAGAAGTATTCTAAAGGCAAATTTGCCAAGAAGAGAAGTTAGAGCCAATATAAACCCAAACATGGACTATATATTACAACAAAAATTGCTATATTTTAGGGGATTAGCGAGCTTTTAAACACTAATTGGGAAAACTAAATGTCATTAAAAACATCAAAATTGAATAGGAAGGTAAGCTAGCCAATAATATTACAGATTATACTAAATGTTTCTTTAGAAACATTTTGTGTTAAAGAGAAGCGAGAGAGGTAATATTGGACCGCTGTAAAAAGCTGCTGGAGAGATACTAATGGGGGATATGGAAACAGCAGAGCACCTGAACAAGTATTTTGTACCAATATTCATTGTGGAAGACACCAGCATTAGGTGTGTGTATTCACTATTCCTCGGGAGAAGGTTTTGGGGAACTTCAAGGCTTTGAACGTAGATAAGTCACATGGACCAGATGGGGTTAACTTCAGAAGTTAACCATGTGGCCTGCTTATCTACTTTACTGCTCGAAAATAAAAGGAAATGGTTATTTCTTCACAGCTCTCTGAGAAATGTCTTATCTCCTGATGTCAAAAGTTCAACTTCCTCATATTGAGCTTCTTGGAGCTTCAAACCCAGAGAATCTGTACCGAGGTGGACTAACTCAACTCGTCGGCCCATTCGGAATTAAGATCCCCACCATTGCTAAATCAGCATCCAAATTCCCCACAGGACACAACTCCCTGATGTACCTGGAGCACCCAAGGAACCGCACCGTCGAATTTAACGTCTGAGTGCAAGTATTCAAAACTGCTAAGGACAGGTGACGGAGCCGGAGATTCGAGGGAAAGGTGAGATTTCCATGGGATTTATATTAATTTGGAAATGTGGTGTCTGATCAGGGATCATCAGCGTGGCTGTGTTGCGGAAGAAACCTGTCCTTCCTACTTTCTTGTGTCTTTTTCAGGTGATAGCTCAGTTAGCCAGTGAAGGCAGGACAGTGGGATTGTCAATATGCAGTTCAGTGAGGAGAACCTCAGAGATTACAGAGGCTCTGCTTGTTTTACATAGGGTCGAAGGTCGCTGACCGATGACCTGACAAAATAAATTAAGATAACAGATGCAGAGATAGTGTATACAGAATCGCTTTCCCATGGTAGGAGCAACATTAACAGGAAAGCAGATATTTATCTTGAGGAAAGGAGATATAAGTCGAATATAAGGGATGGTTTTTAACAGTTTGTTCTAATTGTCAATTCGATTTCGAGATAACAAACCTCTCCGGCTCTTCGAGAACGCCCCGCCCAATTACACCCAAGTGATCAACTAACCCTCTACAGTTGTAGGCCTTCTGGGTTTGAAAGGCTTTTCAAATGAGGTTTGTTTTATGGCCCTGGGCTTCTACTCACTGAAATTCAGAAGAATGAGAGGTGACTTTGCTGAAACCTGCGGACTGTTGAAAGGTCTCGATGAAGTCGATGTGGAGTAGATGTTTCCTATGTTGTGGGAGGCTAAGAGCAAACGGCACAGCCTCAGAAGGGAGGGCCTTCATTTTAGAAAGGAAATACTGAATAATCTCTGTAGCCAGAGAGTGGTGAATCTGTAAAATCCATTTCTGTATTTTTTTAAGACGGAGGTGATAGATTCTTGATTGGGCAGGGTTTATCGAAAACAAGGGGAAGGGAAGAGACTGGGGCTGAAAAGGAATACGGCGGAGCAGTTTCAATGAGTCAAATGGATTAATTCTGCTCCTATATCTTATGGAATTATAATCTTATGTATGAGGAAACTGGAGCACCCAGAATAAACCCACGTGATAGCGGGACAAATTCTGAACTCCCTATAGACAGCAGCGGGAGATAAACCCGGTTTGTTGGCGCGGCAGCCGAGTCATGCTAATCACTGCGCTACCATGACGTCCATGATAAATTGACGTGGCTGCCACTGGAGGTGACAAACATCATATGCAATGAGTACGTTTAAGGGGTATTTACTCCTGCACGTGAATAGATGAGACATACGCAGTCGCGGTTCCAAAGTTGCAAGACAGATTGGTCTGAATGGGGAAATGGTAGCAATGGCCTGTTAGGCGAATAATCTGTTTCTATACTGAACTTACAGCAATAGGAATACTGGTAATATTGGTCGTGTTGGTAATGGTAGTAATGGTGATAGTGGTAGAAGTCGTTTATAAGGTGATGAGAGGCAGAGTTGGTGTAGACAGGCAGTATCTATTTCCCCAGTGTTGAAATGTCCAGTACCAGAGGGCGGGGATTTAAGGTGAGAGGGGTACGATCAGAGGAGACGTGAAGGATAAGTTATTTTTTCACAGAGAGCGGTGGGTGCCTGGAATGCGCTGAAAGAGTGGTGGTGGAGGAAGATACATTGAGGCTGTTGAGAGCCTCTTGGATGGGAAGATGAATGTGAGGGAAATGGACATTGTGTCAGCAGGCGCCATTAGTTACGTACACCATGTGATGACTGATTTAATTGTTTCGGTACAAAATTGTGGAGTATTCCTGTGCTGGATTATTCTGTATTCTTGCAGGACTTTGCAAACGTGCTGGGCCCATTTCGGTAGTGAGGATGGCTTCGACCTTTCCACTGTACTGTATTTATCAACATAGTCCGGAAAGCGTCGGGTGGAAGCAAAGGATGCTGGGAATGGCGAAGGTAAAGCGCCACGGGAGGGATGTGGGACAGGTACCAGAGAAGGTGTGCCAGGGTTGGTGTTGCGAGCGGTTGCTGGCGCTGATGCAAACACGCGCGGACCTGAGACACCATGGAAGATCATTTGATTCCAGACAATTAGTTTATTCATTATTGCAGAATGATCCTCTGGTGCTTCCCGCTTCTTCCCATCTCCATTCCCCTTTTCCCAGACATGATTCCCTTCTCTCAGCCCCTTTACCTGTCTCAGCGCACAACAAAGACCCATATCAGAATCAGGTGTATCGTCAGTCGTATATATCATTAAAATAAGTTTATCTTTTGGTGATAGTGCCATACATTAAGTTACTAAAGTACTAAAGTACCCAACGATCCGCACTGCCCATCAACGCACCTAGGTAACCCGAGCCAAACAACAGAAAAGTTTACACAGGTCAACTAACTTAAGAGCCAGAGCGTTTTTGGAATGTGGGAGGAAAGCGAAGTACCCGCAGCAATCCCGCAAGTTCACGGGAGCTAGAATTAGTGCTGGCAGTAGCTTGATCAATCGAGTCCAGTAGAATGTTCTTCTAAGGGATTGTCATCCGTGGGTCCTCGGCTGGCTGAAGAGGCCGATCCAGGATTCACATAACGGCAGTGTTAGGGTGCATTCCCTTAATGGAGATCGGCCGCGCGTGACTGACTAATTTGGGGAAGCTAATGCACGGGCATACAACACATGGTCGTTGACAGATCGGGGACGTGCCGGTCGGGGTCCAGTGGCTTTGAATGCGAGACGACTCTGGTCTCACAGCAGACTTCCGCCGCCTTCACTGCCATTGCGGTGTGTCAGGTTTCTGTTCCGTGTTACACCCGATCTCTACTCCATTTCCTCTCGTACCCTCTTCGCTCTCGGCTTGCCTCATGAATTCGCCGCCCCTCCATTTTGTATCATTCTCACTTCCACAATATCTTCCCCATCAGATCACACAATGTTCTTATCCGAAGAAGTATGCAATTTGATGCTCGCTGGGAATTTCACGGCAGTTGGAAACATGCAGTGGGGAGCACCTTCCATCACGTCAATGGTCATCTTTGCCCGGGTAACGGCACAGTCATCTGGGTGATTGGCTTCAAGATGAAGAGCAATGTCCACATGGAGTGTTTCCTGACTCTGGCTCTGACTGACCTGATCGATTGCCTGACCCTTCCCTTCCACATGGCCAACATCTCCCTGACCCACTCCGGGTACAACGCCTACTTTTCCTGTAAGTTTATTGGAATCTTGATGTTCCTCGACGCATTCGCCAGCACGTATCTGTTATGTCTGATCAGCATCTGCCGCTGCCTGGCTATTACTCGCCCCACTTGGTTCCAGCAACATCTGAACCTCACGTGGATTCGTGCGTCCTGCTTCGGAGTCTGGATCCTAGCCTTCGTCATGTGCCTGCCCGTCCTCCTGCTTCGGGATTGGAAGAAGGAATCGACCGTCTTGGAGCCATTTTGGTTTGTTTTCACCTTCGGCCTCCCCTTTTTAATTATGATCACCTGCTACTTCCTGATAGGTTGGAGACTGCAAGGGAACAGGTTCGCCAAATCTAAGAAACCTGTCCGCCTCATCATCACCGTGGTCGTGGCCTTTATGATCTGTTGGATCCCCAACGCTGTGTGCGACCTCCTATCGGCCTTCACAGCACCGATTTCCCAGGACTGGTCATTATTCACTGTCGCCCTGGCCTCCTTCAACAGCGCTCTCAACCCCCTTCTCTATGTCTTCGCTGGCCGTGAATTCCACCAGGTCTTCAGGCGCTCCCTCCTCGCCTCGCTCCATCTGGCCTTTGCCGAGCAGAGGCCAGAATTGGAGACCCAGTCTCAGACCCCCAACCTCACCTTAAATACGAATGTCTGAGGGAGTTCTTCGCTGCCAGACGTCCGACCGATATCCCCTGACTACAGACACAGTGGACAGTCGGTCGCAGTTATGATCGGCAGTGGAGGCTTTGCTACACTCTTATTTTACTCTCTCAGAACATAGAACATAGACCACTCGGCCTACAATGTACCATATCAAATCAATCAGCCAATAAATGGCCAATTAAACAAATTCCCTCCGCCTACACAATGGAGATATCCTTCCTTTATGCTGATTCTACCTGTCTAATCATATTTCAAAGGTCTCTAACCTATCTACACATACCACAATTCCAGGCAAAATAAACCAGGCACACACCACTGTCTGTGCAGTAACGTGCCTCTCGCATCTCCTTTGGAATGATGCCCTCTCACTTTAAAAGTGCGTCCTCTGGTGTCAGACATTTCAACCCTGGAAATCATACTGAACGTCCATGCCTTTCATGATCTTTTAAACCTCATCCCGTCACCCCAGTGAAAATAACCTAAGTGTGTACAACCTCTCGTAGTAGACAATGCTCTCTAATCAGGGCAGCATTCTGGTATATCTGCACCCTCTGCAAAGTCTCGACATCTTTCCTGCAATGGATGACCAGAACTGTATACACCTCTTTCACCAAGTAGTCTCCATGTTCCTATGACCTCTCTCCTTACAAGTCATTTTCACCCACAGAAAAGGATGATTTGTATCCCACCCTTCTCTGTAAACTCTACAGACTGTCGTGCGTAAAAACCCATTAAATCATCAGTTTCTGAAATACTCTAAACGATCCGTCTGGCGTGAACTGTCAACTGCAGTCAAAACCACTTAGTTCACGTTTGTTCCCCATTTCTGATGTTTGCTCTGAACAACAACTGAATTGCTTGACCATGTCTGCCTCTTTTTATACATTGCGTTGCGACCATATGTTTGGCTGATTAGATGTTTATATTAAAGAGCAGGTATACAGACCTACCTTATAAAGTGGCCTCATGAAACGTAAAGGTTCTAACTACCAAAATAAGACTATAAATAGCAGTAAATAACACATGTCGGTTAAGTTAGTTTTTAATTTTTTTTTGGCCGGTTTGTCTATTTTCTATTTTTTGTAACATACTATGACTTTGGATGGTTATTATATTTGAATTATTAACTGTTCGTATCTGTATTCTAGCCTAACTATTATGTACTCTCAAACTCTCTGCACTCAATGTTTTTCATCTTATGTTTGTTTGAAAACTAATAAAAACATTAAAAAAATAAATATTTACAACTTGAGTATCGAGTTCTTGAAAGCGAGTCTGTAGGTTGTGAGATCTGTACAGTGCTGGGGTGAGAGAAGTTAGCTTCTCTGGTTCAGCAGCCTGGGATGGTCGACGGGTCATAACTGTTCCTGAACCTGTTGGTGCGCTACTGAAGGCTCTGATGCCTCCTGTCCGATGGCTGCAGAGAGAAGAGAGCATGGCCTGGATGGCAAGGGTCCTTGTTGATGAACGCTGCCCGCTGATCTAATGAGACAACGAGAGGATGTCCTGAATAGATTTTAGGGATCACCGTAGATAGCTGAGAATCAAAACCTCCATGGTAGTAATCGCTGGATTGCTGGCTCTGGCATGTGCCAGTGATGGTGAGGATAGGAAGAATTGCCAGGTAAATGTGTTGCTGATGAGTTGTTGTAGGGAGCAGGCAAGGATTCAGATTTAGAGATCGTCGAAATCTTCTCTGGAGAACGTGTGGCGGATTACATAAAGGGCGGATTACACCTAAATATCAATGTTCGCGGTTTCTCTGAAGCTGCTCGGGAATATTTTTGGCAGGGCAGTGGGAATAAGAGAGTTAGTGCTCATTATGAGGCAGTACGTTTACAAACAGAGCTAATGCATTTTGAGGCACCTAGCAAGGAAAGGCTAATGACAGGAAATATTTCAGTCAACACTATGAGTCACGAAGTAAAAGGCGGACAAAATCGAAAACGTTGAATAGAGGACTGAAGGTATTATATTTTAATTCACACAGCATAGGGAATCAGGTAGATAAACCTGTATTGTAGCACAGTTACAGATTGGCATTTATGATGGTGTTGACATTACTGAATCGTAGCTGAATGAAGATTGTTGCTGGGAGCTTAAGTTCCAAGAATACACAATATGTTGAAAGGTGTGGCAGGAAAGCAGACAGGAGGCGTTACTCTGTTGGTAAAAAAACAAATGGAATTAAATAATTGCGGATAGAACTATGGAACTGCAAGTGCAATAAGTACTGGTTGAAGTAATTGGCGAATTGACTGGAAAGCTTAAGGTAAAAGTCTCCATACCGGAAGTAATCATACTATAAAAGAATTTACTCGGAGAAGATGCAAAACGCAGTTGTATCAGTATTACAGCAGAGAAAAAGGACAGAGTCATGAGAAAGTAGTTGGCGAGTACTGATTGGAAAAGAACACTGGAAGGGACGATGGCAGAGCAGCAATGGCTGGAATTTCTGGAAGCGTTTCTGAAGGCACAGCATATATAGATCCCAAACAGGAAGAACTATTCTAAAGGCAAATTGGCCAAGAAGAGAAGTTAGAGCCAACATAAACCCAAACATGGGCTATATAGTGCAACAAGAATTGCTAGATTTTAGGGGATCAGCAAACTTTTAAAAACTATTTGGAAAAACAAAAAAGCCATTAAAATCCTCAAAATGGAATAGGAAGGTAAGCTAGCCAATAATATAAAAGAGGATACTAAATGTTTCTTGAGAGACATAAAGTGCTAGGTCGAAGCGAGAGAAGGAGTATTGGACCGCTGTAAAAAGGTGCTGGAGAGATCCTAATGGGGGATATGGAAACGACGGAGCACCTGAACAAGTATTTTGCATTAATATTCATTGTGCAAGACACTAGCATGAAGTGCGTGGATTCACTATTCCTAGGGAAAAAGTTTTGAGGAACGTCAAAGGTCTGAACGTAGATAAATCCCATGGACCGGATGGGGTTAACTTCAGAAATTAACCACGTGGCCTCCTTATCTACTTTACTTATCAAAAATAAAAGGAAATGTTTGTTTCTTCACATCTCTCTGAGTAAAGTATTATTTCCTGATGCCAACGGCTCAGCTTCTTCTAATTGAGCTTCTTCGAACTTCACATCCAGGGAGTCTCTACCCTATCAAGCTATAGGGTCTTGACCCAAAGCTTTGAGGCCTAACACAAACCAACGTAGTTCCTTGGGCCATTGAGGTACACAACCATCCAAACCCCATGACGCGATTCTAGTCCTTTTGAAGAATGCACATGTCAGATATTTGACCCAACAGACACAAGACACTGAACTGGATGAACCCCATAACAATTTTAATGCTAATATTTTCAATTCATTTATATTCTGGTGAATCCCGTGACTATATTGACAATATTCGCAACAATTCAGTGATACCGATTCTTTATTTAATTTGTAAATGTCATCACAAATTTACCCATGAGCCAAACTCAATTTTTGTCCAAATTTGTTTAAGCTGTCACAAGCAATAGGACTTTGAACGCCAGTGTTTGCGTAGCTTCTCCCAGAAGGGCACCCCTACACACGGACAGTCCCTCGTCTTTGGGAAAATCAGTTCTGTCTAAAACCTACCAAGTTCAAATTTCAAAGTAAATTTATTATCAAAGTACACGTCACCGAAACAACCCTGAGAGATTTTTTTTTTCAGACCATTCACAGTAAATGCAAATAAACAACTTACAATCAATGGAAAACTGTTTACCAATACAGACGGACAAACAACCAATGTGGAAAAGACACCAAATTGTGCAAATACAAAAAAGGAGAACAAAATAACAACAAAGAAATAAAACTATATATTGACTATTATTCTTTTGATGTTCAAAGCTGCTAATTAAATGTTGTTTAAGTTTGAATACGCTTTTGCCTTGTATCTTGTATGCTGAAGTATTTAGTCTTTTTTAATTTCTTTTTCCAAGACGTCGTTTCTTCTTCCCATAAGACCTCAGTTCTTGAACACTTCACATCCGTTCGGTTGTGTCTGAACAAGATTGCTGGTCTTCTTTCGAAATATTAGTATAACGCTATCCTGTTTTAGGTTTAAACGGTTTAGTTTTTTTCCCATTCTTTCTTTCTTAATCGTTTCTTTTTCTTAATAATATTAATTTTATAGTCTTATTACTGTTATACTAACCCTTTACCTATTTTTGAATATGAGTGGTTTGTGTCTTTTTTATATCATTTTTTTTCTGTGAGATGTGGGTAAAATTTGTGTTAGGTTCCCTGCTCGCCTCTCTCTGGCCTTTTTTTGTGTTTTCGTGGGTGGGGGAGTGGGTTCTATTTTGTTTTTGCTTTTCGCTTTTCTTTTCCTTCATGGGCTAACTTGATACTACCAAAATGGCTGACGTGTCGTAACTTCGGTTCCTCTTTGAACTTACTCCCCTCTTCCACATTAATGAGTTTATTTTCTGCTTAAACTTGTGCGTTTACTACGATATATATGAGCAACATGGATAAGATTATTAACTTTGTTTCTTGGAATACAAATGGTTTAAATCATCCGATTAAACGGAAAAAGTATTTAAAGTATTCCACAGAATGAATGCTAATATTATCTTTGCACAAGAAATTCATGTGAGGAAGGAGGATAGTCAGCGTTATTTAGGTTTTGGAAGTGACAACAGTATCTTTCGAATTCTCAAGCTAAAGTAAGAGGCGTTTTAATTTTTATAGATTCCTCAACCTCTTTTAAACATTATGAAACAACTTCAGACCCACAAGGTAGATTTTTGCTCCTTACTGGTTTACTTTTCATCCAACAAATTGTTTTAGTTAATGTTTCTGCTTCGAATATTGACTGTCCCAAATTTTTGAAATGTTTATTTACATCCTTCCCTAATTTAAATGAGCATATGTTGATAATGGGTTGTGATGTTAACTGCTGTCTAAATCCTTCGATGGACAGATCTATGTCCATTCAGATTCTTCCGAATACATCGGCTTCTCTCATCAACTCCTTTATGGTTATTTCTGGAATCTCTGAAATTTGGCGATTTCTACACCCCAAGGATAAAAAATTACGATGTTTTCGCATGTTTACAATAATTATTCAGGAATTTACTATTTATTTATTGATCATCGTTTCCTTGCGGACGTTATTGATTGTAACTACGACTCTATTACTATCTCTGATCATACACTTTTGAAGCAATCTATTAAGACAACGGATTCATCCTCAATCGTTAAATCATGGAGGTTCAACTCCACATCAGTACTTAGACTTTCTTAACTTTATTAAACAACAAATTGATTTGTTTTTTTTTTCAACAAACTTTACAGAAGAAACTTCTAGTGGAATATTATGGAACACTTTTAAAGCTTTTATCCGTGTACAAATTATTTCATACTCTGCTGGAGTCAGAAAACGAATTAACACTGAAATACATATGTTGGTTGATAAAATTAAAGAAATTGATAAGACTTACTCTGTGACCCCTAGTAAAGAACTCTGTAAAAAGAGAGTTGAACATCAAATGGAGCAGAGTTTGTTGATATCCTCTTCGATTGAAAATCAGTTAATTAAATCTAGGACTCAGTTTCGTAATCATGGAGACAAATCTGGTAAATTATTGGCTAATCAATTGAAAACTGCTTCGGTTAAACGGCATATCATTATGATTCGTTAACGGGATGGCACTTTGACGATTGATCATAAAGCATTTCAAGATTTATAACTCTATATCAATCAGAATTTTCTGATGATTCTTTCATAATGGATGAATTTTTAAGGAAACTGAATATCCCGAAATTAACAGCTGAGGATTGTGCATCATTAGATGCACCTATTACGGAATCCGAAATAAAAGAGGTTTTTTTTTCAATGAATCCATGTACAGCCCATGGCCCGGATGGTTATACTGCGGAATTCTTTCAATATTTTTCCTCTAAACTCTCTATTTGTTTATGTAAATTTTTTAAGGATGCGTTAACTGCAGGTAAACCACCGCAATCTTTTTATGACGCCTCCGTGTCTTTACTTCTTAAAAAAAAAGATAGACCCTACTGAATGTGCATCATATCGGCCAATATCCTTGCTGAATATGGATTCCAAAATTTTTACCAAACTTTTGGCCACTAGATTGGGAAACATATTACCTCAAATTATATCTGAGGGACAGATCGGATTTATTAAAAATTGTTATTCATCTTTTAACTTTAGAAAAATAATTAATATAGCTTACACTCCTACATCTAGAAACCCAGAATGCGTCATTTCCTTAGATGCTAAAAAAAGCGTTTGACAGACTTGAATGGCAATATTTATTCCATACGCTGCAGAATTTTAACTTCAGCCCGACATGCATATCATGGATTAAATTAATATATAATAACCCTTTGTCTTCGGCTCTTACCGACAATCAAATATCTCCCTTTTTTCAGATGTTTCGTGGCACGAGGCAAGACTGTCCTTTTAGTCCTGTACTATTTGATATTGCTTTAGAACCCCTAGCCATTGCTACCCACCTAACATTTTTGGTACTTTACTTCACTTTATTGTCACCAAATAATTGATAGTAGAGCGTACAATTATCACAGCGATATTTGATTCTGCGATTCGCGCTCCCTGAAGGACAAATCGAATTAAATATAATCAAAAATTAAATTATATGTCATAATTACAAAATAGAAAAGGGAAAGTAAGGTACTGCAAGTCACGTACGGATATATGGAAAGTTCGGCACAGATCCGTGTCAGGATCTGTTCAGCAATCTTATCACAGTTAGAAAGAAGCTGTTCCCAAATCTGACCGTACGAATCTTCATGCTCCTGAACCTTCTCACGGAGGGAAGAACGATAAAAAGTGTGTTGGCTGTGTGGGTCGTGTCCTTGATTATCCTGGTAGCACTGCTCCGACAGTGTGTGGTGTAAAGTGAGTCCAAGTATGGCAGATTGGTTTGTGTGATGTGCTGGGCTATGTTCACGATCTTTTGCAGCTTCTTCCGGTCTTGGACTGCACAATCTCCATACCAGGTTGTGAATCACCCTAGAAGAATACTTTCTACGGTGCACCTATAAAAATAGTGCGGATTTTAGGGGACAGGCCAAATTTCATCAGCTTTCTCAGGAAGTAAAGGTGCTGACGGGCCTTCTTGGCAGTGGACTTTGCCCGGTTAGACCAAGTCAGGTCATTTGTGATATTCACCCCGAGGAACTTAAAGCTTTTGACTTGTTCCACCTGCGCACCACCGATGTAGATGGGGTCGTGCGGTCCGCTACACCTTCTGGTCAACACCCAATTCCTTCGTCTTGATGACGTTGAGGAATAGGTTATTGTCTTCGCACCATGCCACCAGGTTCTTCATTTCCTCTCTGTACTCAGAATCATCATCACCCAAGATACGGCCTACAATTGTGGTGTTACCAGAAAACCTATATACTGAGTTTGATGGAAGCTGGGCTACACAATCCTGGGTGTACAGTGAGTACAGCAGGGGGCTGCGTACACAGTCTTGTGGGGCACCGGTGCTCAGAGTCGTTGTAGAGGAGAGCTTGTCCCCTATTTTTACAGCCTGGGTCCTGTCTGTGAGGAAGTTGAAGATCCAGCTGCAGATCTGAGTGCTAAGACTCAGGTTCTGGAGCTTATGAATCAATTTATTTGGAATGATGGTATTAAAGGCAGAGTTTTATTCAATGAAAAAGAGCCTTACACCTGCGTCTTTATTCTCCAGGTGTTATAAGGAGGAACGTAGTGCCAGAAAGATGACATCTGCCATTGACCTGTTGCTCCGGTAGGCGAATTGCAATTGTCGATGTTGACAGTTAGGTTATGGTTGATGTGTGCCATATCCAGTCGCTCGAAGCACTTCATAGCAATTGATGTTAGAGCCACAGGTCGGTACTCAATCAGGCATGCTACCTTTCTTTGCTTCGGCACCGGGATTATCGTTGCATTCTTCAAACGCGAGGGGAACTTAGACTGAAGCAGGGGAAGTTGAAGATGTCATCAAACACTCCAGCTAGCTCGCTTGCACAGGCCCGGAGAACCCGTCCCGGGACGCCATCCGGCCCATCGCCTTCCTTGGATTTATTTTCAGGAAGGTTCTTCTAACATCTTCCTCAGTGATGATGAATCTTGATGCCACCAGATCCGGTTCATCCAGAGGGGGCGGGACGCTCCTCTTCTGTTCGAATCTTGCTTAGAATACGTTAAGTTCGTCAGGAAGAGACGCGCTACAGTTATTGATATTACCCGTGGGGAAGGAACATATAAGCTATCACTATATGCTGATGATTTGTTATTATACATCTCTGATCCTGAGAGATCTATTCCTATTATTTTATCTTTGCTTGCTCAGTTTAGTAGCTTTTCTGGCTATAAAGTGCATTTTAATACGAGTGAATTATTCCCGCTAAATATGCAAGTTCCAATCTATAACAATCTACCATTTAAAGTAGTTACAGTTAACGTTACTTACTTGGGTATTAAAATCACCAAGAAACATAAAAATGTATTTATACTTAACGTTTTACCTTTAATTGCCCAAATCAAGCAACTTGTTACTAGATGGTCACCATTGTCTTTGTCATTGGTTAATCGAATCAATGCTATTAAGATGACAGTTTTACCTAATTTTTTATATTTATTTCGTGCACTACCAATTTTTATCCCTCTATCTTTTTTTGATATTATGTATTCCAAAATATCCTCGTATGTGTGGCAGAATAAAAATCTTAGATTCCGTAAAATATACTTACAGAAGTCTAAGAAGGAAGGTGGTTTGGCAAAGCCATTTTACTACTGGGCAGTTAACATCCGATATTTAATATTCTGGACACAGGAATCGGCGACATTACAAAGCCCACAATGGGTAAATCTGGAGTGTAAGTATTTACAAGGCTTTTCACTGTTCTCTGTTTTAGGATCTTCTCATCCCTTTGTTTTTCTTTACTGAATAAACAAATAACTAACTTTATAATTAAATATACATTACGAATATGGTTTCAATTTCGTGATTTTTTTGGTTTGAAAAAGCTCATCTTATGAAGTCCTATTATAGATAACTTTCTTCTTCAGCCCTCTTTTATGGACCAAGCCTTTGAACTATGGAAAACGCGAGGTATAACATATTTTCCTGAATTATTTTTAGATAATTGCTTTATGTCCTTTGAACTGTTGCCCAATAAATATAATTTGTCTGGAACACATTTTTAATTCTTACAAATTAGAATTTTTGAATAATATGCTACAGTCCGTTCCGAATTTATGCCCAGTTGATATTACGGAAAAATTCTAGTTTTGAATCGCTGTCAGAAGGGTTTAGTAGCCGACGTTTACAATATGATCATGAAAATACAACCAGGGATATCAGATGAAATGAAGAACGAATGGGAAAGAGAACTTCATTGCCCTTCACCTACAGAGCAGTGGGAGAAAATTCTACAGTTAGTTAACTCATCTTCTATTTGTGTCAAACATGCCTTAATGCAATTCAAGGTTGTACATAGGGCTCATATGTTTAAGGACAAACTTGCTCCATTTTATTCTCATGTTAATCCAAACTGTGACAGATGTCACTCTGAAGTTGCCTCATTGAGTCACATGTTTCGGTCTTGCCCTTGTTTTCAAAATTGCCGGAAAAATATTTTTGGCATTATTTCAACTGTTTTGAATATTAAATTGCAACCTCATCCTATTACTGCAATTTTCGGCTTAGCAATAATGGATAACAGTCATTTACCCCATCAGCTAGGCGACTGATTGCATTTGTCACATTGATGGCGAGAAGATCTATTCTTTTGAACTGGAAAGAAAGTTATCCCCCAACTATATTTCAAAGGTTTTCCCAAACTATTTCTTGTTTGAGTTTAGAAAAAAAAAGTGTCATTTTTTAAGCCTCAGTGAAATTTGAAGAAACCTGGAGACCAATTATTCAACATTTTCATATGAGTTAAACTGACCTTTCATAAACCTTTTTCTTATCATCTTTAATTATTTGGATAGAGGTGCTGAGTTATTGACATTACTGTGTATATTTGATATGATGTCACATGTCGGTGAGATTAGATTTTTCTTTGATTTTTTTTCCAATTTTCTTTCCATTTTTGTAACATACTATAAGTTTGGGAGGTTAATTTATTTGAATTACTAACTGATTGCATTTATATTCTAGCCTAGCAATTATGTACTCGATATTTTTCTTCTCATTTTGTTTGAAAACTAATAAAAAGCTTTAAAAAGAAAAATGAATATTGACAACTTCACAATCAAGTTTTTGAAAGTGAGTCGGTAGGTTGTGAGATCTGTTCTGTGTTGTGGTGAGAGAACTTACCTTCTCTAGTTCAGCAGCCTGGGATGGCCGACGGGTCATAACTGTTCCTGAACTGGTGGTGCGCTACTGAAGGCTCTGATGTCTCCTGCCCAATGGCTGCAGAGAGAAGAGAGCATGGCCTGGACGGCAAGGGACCTTGACGATTAATGCTGCCTCCTGAATTAAGGAGACAACATAAGGAAGTACTGAACAGATTTTAGGGAGCACAGTAGAAAGCTGAGAATCAAGACCGCCAGGGTAGTAATCGCCGGATTGCTGGTTCTGGCATGTGCCAGTGTTGATGAGGATAGGAAGAATTGCCAAGTAAATTTGTTGCTGATGAGCTGGTGTAGGGAGTAGGCAGGGATTCAGATTTAAAGATAATCGGGATTTCCTCTGGAGAACGTATGGCCTGTACATAAGGGGCAGATTACACCTGAATATCCATGTGCGCGGCTTCGCTGAAGCTGTTCGGGAATGTACTTGGCAGGGCAGTGGGAACAAGAGAGATAGTGCTGAATATGACGCAGTTAGTTTCCAAACAGAGTCAATGTATATTAAGGCACCTAGCAAGGAAACGCTAATGACAGGAAATATATCAGTCAATACGGTAAATCTAAAAGTAAAGGGTGGACAAAATCGAAAATATTGAATAGACGACTGAAGGTATTATATTTTAGTTCACACAGCATAGGGAATCAGGTAAATGAACCTGTATTGTAGCACAGTTACAGATTGGCATGTATGATGGTGTTGACGTTACTGAATCGTGGCTGAATGAAGATTGTATCTGGCAGCTTAATATCCAAGAATACCCAATATGTGGAAAGATATATTGGAAAGCAAGACAGGAGGTGAAAACAAATGAAATGAAATCATTGAAGATAGAACTATAGATCTGCAAGTACAAGAAGCACTGGTTGAAGTAACTGTCGAATTGACTGGAAAGCATAACGTAAAATACTCCAAACCGGATGCAATCATAATATAAAAGAATTTACTCGGAGAAGAAGAGGCTAAACGCAGATGTATCAGCATTTCAGCAGAGAAAAAGGACTTAGAGTCATTAGAAAGGAGCTGGCGAGTATTGATTGGAAAAGAACACTGGAATGGACGATGGCAGAGCAGCAATGGCGGGAATTTCTGGAAGCATTTCTGAACGCACAGCATATATAGATCGCAAACAGGAAGAACTATTCTAAAGGCAAATTGGCCAAGGAGAGAAGTTAGGGACAACATAAACCCAAACATGGACTATGTAGTGCAACAAGAATTGCTAGATTTTAGGGGATTGGCAAACTTTTAAAAACTATTTGGAAAAACTAAAAAATCATTGACATCCTCAAAATGGAATAGGAAGGTAAGATAGCCAATAATATAAAAGAGTATATTAAATGTTTCTTGAGAGACATAAAGTGCTAAGTCGAATCGAGAGAGAGAGTATTGGACCGTTGTGAAAAGGTGCTGGAGTGATCCTAACGGGGGATATGGAAACGACGGAGCACATGAACAAGTATGTTGCATTTGTGTTCATTGTGCAAGACAGTAGCATGAAGTGAGTGGATTCACTATTCCTAGGGAAAAAGTTTTGGTGAACGTCAAGGGTCTGAACATAGATAAGTCCCATGGTCCGGATGGGGTAAATTTCAGAAAGTAACCACGTGGCCTCCTTATCTACATTACTTCTCAAAAATAAAAGGAAATTGTTGTTTCTTCACGTCTCTCTGAGTAAAGTATTATTTCCTAATGCCAACAGCTCAACTTCATGTAATTGAGCTTCTTCGAACTTCAAAACTATAGGGTCTTGACCCTATCAAGACCCAAAGCGTTGAGGCCTAACACAAGCCAACACAGTACTTTGGGCCATTGAGGGATACAACCATATAAACCCCACGACGAGATTCAGGTCCTTTTGAAGAGTGCACATGTCGGATATTTGACTCAGCAGACACACACACACACACACACACACACACACTCAGTGGAAAGCAAGACACTGAACTGGATGAACCCCATAACTATTTTCAATTCATTTATATCCTGGTGAATCCCGTGACAAAGTTCACAATATTCGCAACAATGCAGTGATACCAATTCTTTATTTATCTTGTAAATGTCATCTCAAATTTACCCATGAGCCAAACTCATTTTTTGTCCATATCTGTTTAAGCTGTCACATGCAATAGGACTCTGAACACCAGTGTTATCGCAGCTTCCCCGAGAAGGGCACCCCTGCACACGGACAGTCCGTTGTCTATGGGAAAATCAGTTCTGAGTAAAAACTACCAAGTTCAAATTTTAAAGCAAATTTATTATCAAAGTACATGACACCGAAACAATCCTGAGATTCTTTATTTTCTTTCAGACCATTCACAGCAAATGCAAAGAAACAGCATACAACCAATGGAAAACTGTTTACCAACACTGGCGAACAAACAACCAACGTGTAAAAGACAATAAATTGTGCAAGTACAAAAAAAAGAAAACAAAATAACAACAAAGCAATAAAAATAAATATTGACTATTAATCTTTTGATTTTGTAAGCTACTAAATAAATGTTGTTTAAGTTTGAATACGCTTTTGCCTTATATCTTATATGCTGAGGTATTCTGTCTTTTTGTTTTGTATTTCTCTTTCCAAGATGTCGTTTCTTCATCCCATAAGACATCAGTTCTTGAACACTTCACATCCGTTCGGGTGTGTCTGAACAAGATTGCTGGTCTACTTTCGAAATACTGATGTAACTCTATCCTATTTTAGGTTTAAACGGTTTAGTTTTTTATTCTTCTTTTTTAATCCTTTCTGTTTTTAATAATATTAATTTTATAGTCTTATTCCTGTTATACTAACCGTTTACCTTTTTTGGAATATGGTTTGTTTTTTTTATCATTTTTGTTTTCTGTGAGATGGGGGTAAAATTATTGTTAGTTTGCCTGCTCGCCTCTCTCTGGCCTTTTCTTGTGTTTTCGTGGATGAGGAAGGGGGTTCTAATTTGCTTTTGCTCTTCGCTTTGCTTTTCCTTCATGGGCTAACGTTATACTACGAAAATGGCTGTTGTGTTGTAACTTCGGTTCCTCTTTGAACCTGCTCCTCGCTTCCACATTCATGAGTTTATTTTTGGCTTAACCTTGTGCGTTTACTACGATAAATATTAGCAATATGTCTAAGATTATTAACTTTGTTTCGTGGAAAACAAATGGTTTAAATCATCCGATTAAACGGAAAAAGTATTTAAAGTATTCCACAGAATGAATGCTAATATTATCTTTGCACAAGAGGCTCATGTGAGGAAGGAGGCTAGTCAACGTAATTTAGGTTTTGGAAGGGTAAACAGTATCTTTCGAATTCTCAAGCTAAAGTATGAGGCGTTTTGATTTTTATAAATTCCTCAACCTCTTTTAAACATTATGAAACAACTTCAGAACCACAAGGTAGATTTTTTCATCTTACTGGTTTACTTTTCATCCAAACATTTTTTTAGTTAATGTTTATCGTTCGAATATTGACTGTCCCGAATTTTTAAAATATTTATTTACATCCTTCCCTAATTTAAATGAGCATATGTTGATAATGGGTGGTGATGTTAACTGCTGTCTAAATCCCTCGATGGAACGATCTATGTCCATTCAGGTTCCTCCGAATAGATCGGCCTCTCTCAACTCCTATATGGTTGATTCTGGAATCTCTGAATTTTGGCGATTTCTACACCCCAAGGATAAAAAATTTCAATGTTTTCGCATGTTTACCATAATTACTCAGGAATTGACTATTCCTTTATTGATCATCGTTTACTTCCGGACGTTATTGATTATAACTATGCCTCCATTACTATCTCTGATCATGCACCTTTGAAACTATCTATTAAGACAACAGATTCTTCCTCAAGTGTTAAATCATGGCGGTTCAACTCTACTTCAGGACTCAGACCTTCTCAACTTTATTAAACAACAAATTGATTTGGTTTTTTTTTTCAACAAACTTTACAGAAGAAACTTCTAGTAGAATATTATGGAACACTTTTAAAGTTTTTATCCGTGGACAAATTATTTCATACTCTGCTGGAGTCAGAAAACAAATTAACACTGAGATACATATGTTGGTTGATAAAATTAAAGAAATTGATACGACTTACGCTGTGACCCCATAGTAAGAACTCTATAAAAAGAGAGTTGAACTTCAAATGGAGCAAAGTTTGCTATTATCCTCTTCGACTAAAAATCAGTTAATTAAATCTAGGACTCCGTTTTATAAACATGGTGTCAAATCTGGTAAATTATTGGCTAATCAATTGATGACTGCTTCGGTTAAACGGCAGATAATTAAGATTCGTCAACGAGATTGCACTTAGACGATTGATCATCAAGAGATAAATAAAGCATTTCAAGATTTATAACTCTCTATATCAATCAGAGTATTCAGATGATTCTTTCACAATGAATGAATTTTTAAGGAAACTGAATATCCCGAAATTACCAGCTGAGGATTGTGCATCATGAGGTGCAGCTATTACGGAATCCGAAATAAAAGAGGCTATTTTTTTCAATGAGTTCAGGTAGAGCCCATGGCCCGGACGGTTAAACTGCGGAATACTTTAAATCTTTTTTCTCTAAACTGTCTACTTGTTTATGTAACATTTTTAAGGATGCGTTAACTGCAGGTAAAACACCGCAATCTTTTTATGACACCTCCATGTCTTTTCTTCTTAAAAATAAAAATTAAGACCCTACTGAATGTGCATCAAATCGGGCAATATCTATGATGAATATGGTTTCCAAGAATTTTACCAAAGTTTTGGCTACTGGATTGGTATTGGTTTTACCTAAAATTATTTCTGAGGTCCAGCTCGGATTTATTAAAAATCGTTATTCATCTTTTAACTTTAGAAAATTAATTAATATAGCTTACACTCCTTCATCTAGAATTCCAGAATGTATCTTTTCCTTAAATGCTAAAAAAAGTTTAACAAGGTTGAATGGCCATATTTATTTCATACTCTGCTGCATTTTAACTTCAGCCCGACATGTATATCATGGATTAAATTAATATATAATAACCCTTTGGCTTCGGTTCTTACCGATAGTCAAATATCTCATTTTTTCAGCAGTTTCGTGGCACGAAGCAAGGCTGTCCTTATATTCTTCTGCTATTTAATATTGCTTTCGAACCCTTAGTCATTGCCACTCACCTGACATTTTTGGTTCTTTACTTTACTTCACTTTATTGTCACCAAACAATTGATAGTAGACCGTACAATCATCACAGCGATATTTGATTCTGCGGTTCGCGCTCCTTGAAGGACAAATCGAATTAAATATAATAAAAAATTAAATTATATATCATAATTACAAAATAGAAAAGGGAACGTAAGGTAGTGAAGGTCAGGTCCGGATATTTGGAAGGTACGGCCCAGATCCGGGTCAGGATCTGTTCAGCAGGTTATCACAGTTGGAAAGAAGCTGTTCCGAAATCTGACCGTAAGAATCTCCATGCTCCTGAACCTTCTCCCGCAGGGAAGAGGGATAAAAAGTGTGTTGGCTAGGTGGGTCGTGTCCTTGATTATCTTGGCAAAACTGCTTCGACAGCGTGCAGTGTAAAGTGAGTACAAGGATGGCAGATTGGTTTGTGTGATGTGCTGGTCTATGTTCACGATCTTCTGTAGCTTCTTCCGGTCTTGTAATGGACAATCTCCATACCAGGTTGTGAATCACCCTGGAAGAATGCATCCGACGGTGCACCTATAAAAATAGTGAGGATTTAGGGGACAGGCCAAATTTCTTCAGCTTTCTCAGGAAGTAAAGGTGCTGATGGGCCTTCTTGGCAGTGGACCCTGCCTGGTTAGACCAAGTCAGGTCATTTGTGATATTCACTCCGAGGAACTTAAAGCGTTTGTCCTGTTCCACCTGTGTACCATCGATATAGATGGGGTCGTGCGGTGCGCTACACCTTCTGAATACAACAACCAATTCCTTCGTCTTGCTGATGTTGAGGAATAGGTTATTGCCTTCGCAACATGACACCAGGTTCTTAATTTCACCTCTGTACTCAGAATCATCATTACCCAAGATACGGCCTAAAATTGTGGTGTCACCAGAAAACCTATATATTGAGTTTGATGGAAACTTGGCTACACAATCCTGGGTGTACAGTGAGTACAGCAGGGGGCTGAGTACACAGCCTTGTGGGGCACCGGTGCTCACAGTTATTGTAGAGGAGAGCTTGTCCGTTATTTTTACAGCCTGGGTCCAGTCTGTGAGGAAGTTGTAGATCCAGCTGCAGATCTGAGTGCTAAGACTCAGGTTCTGGAGCTTAAGAATCAATTTATTTGGAATGATGGTATTAAAGGCAGAGCTTTAGTCAATGAAAAGGAGCATTACACATGCGTCTTTATTCTCCAGGTGTTATAAAGTGGAACGTAGTGCCAGGGAGATGGCATCTGCCGTTGACCTGTTGGTCCGGTAGGCGAATTGCAAAGTGTCGATGTTGACAGTTCGGTTATGGTTGATGTGTGCCATAACCAATCATTCGAAGCACTTCATAGCAATTGAGGTTAGAGCCACAGTCGGTAGTCAATCAGGCATGCTACCTTGCGTCTCTTCGGCAACGGGATTATCATTTCATTCTTCAAACACGTGGGGAACTTAGACTGAAGCAGGGGAAGTTGAAGATGTCAGCAATCACTCCAGCTAGCTCGCTTGCACAGGACCGGAGAACCCGTCCCGGGACGCCATCCGGCCCATCGCCTTCCTTGGATTTATTTTCAGGAAGGTTCTTCTAACGTCTTCCTCAGTGATGATGACTCTTGATGCCACCAGATCCGGTTCATCCAGAGGGGGCGGGACGCTCCGCTTCTGTTCGAATCTTGCTTAAAATACGTTAAGTTCGTCAGGAAGAGAACCGCTACAGTTATTGATATTAACCGTGGGGAAGGGACATATAAGCTATCATTATATGCCGATGATTTGTTATTATACATCTCTGATCCTGAGAGATTTATTCCTGTTATTTTATCTTTAGTAGATTTTCTGGCTATAAAGTGAATTTTAATAAGATTGAATTATTCCTATTAAATATGCAAGTTCTAATATATAACAATCTGCCATTTAAAGTAGTTACAGATATATTTACATATTTGGGTATTAAAATCAACAAGAAACATAACAACTTATTTAAACTTAACTTTTCACCTTTAATTGACCAAATCAAGCAACTTGTCACTAGATAGTCACCTTTGTCTTTGTCATTGGTTAATCGAATCAATGCTATTAAGTTGAGAGCTTTACCTAAATATTTATATTTATTTCAGGCACTACCAATTTTTATTCCTAAATCTTTTTTTGATATTATTTATTTCAAAATATCCTCGTATGTGTGGCAGAATAAAAATCGTAGATTAAGTAAAATATACTTTCAGAAGTCTAAGAAGGAAGGTGGTTTGTCAAAGCCATTTTCCTACTGGGCAGTTAACATCCGATATTTAATATTCTGGAAACAGGAATCGGCGACATTACAAAGTCCACAATGTGTAAATTTGGAGTGCAAATTTGTACAAGGCTTTTCAATTTTCTCTATTTTAGGATCTTTGCTTCCCTTAGTATTTTTTTCTAAACTGAATAAACAAATAACTAACTCTATAATTAAATATACATTACGAATATCGTTTCAATTTCCTAAATTTTTTGATTTGAAAAAGTTCGTCTTTTGAAGCCCTATTATAGATAACTTTCTTTTTCAGCCCTCTTTTATGGACCAAGCCTTTGAACTATGGAAAACGCAATGTATAACATGTTTTCGTGATTTATTTTTATATAATTGCTTTTTGTCCTCTGAACAGTTGTCCAATAAATATAATTTGTCTAGAACACATTTTTAAATTCTTACAAATTAGAATTTTTGAATAATATGCTACAGTCCGTTCCGAAATTATGCCCAATTGATATTGCGAAAAATTCTAGGTTTGAATCGCTGTCAGAAGGGTTTAGCAGCCGTCATTTATAATATGATCATGAAAAACAACCAGGGTGTCAGATAAAATGAAGAAGGAATGGGAAAGAGAGCTTCCTTGCCCTTTGCCTGCAGAGCAGTGGGAGAAAATTCTACAGTTATTTAACTCCTCTTCTATTTGTGTCAAACATGCCTTAATATAATTCCAGGTTGTACATAGGGCTCATATATCCAAGGACAAACTTGCTCGATATGTTTCTCATGTTAATCCAAACTGTGACAGATGTCATTCTGAAGTTGCCTTATTGATTCACATGTTTTGGTCTTGCCCTTGTTTTCAAAATTACCGGAAAGATACTTTTGGCATTATTTCAACAGTTTTGAATATTAAATTGCAACCTCATCCTCTTACTGCAATTTTCGCTTTGGCAATAGTGGATAACAGTCGTTTACGCCCTCAGCTCGCAAATGATTGCATTTGTCACATTGATGGCTGGAAGATCTATTCTGTTGAACTGGAAAGAAAGTTATCCCCCAAGTATATTTCAATGGTTTTCCAAACTATTTCTTGCTTGAGTTTAGAAAAAAAATTAAAAATGTCATTTTTTACGCCTCGGTCAAATTTGAAGAAACCTGGAGACCAATTATTCAACATTTTCATATGAGTTAAACTGACCTTTCCCAAACCTTTTTCTTATCATCTTTAATTATTGGGATAGAGCTGCAGAGTTATTGACATTACTGTGTATATTTGATATGATACAATAGTCCATGTCGGTGAGGTTAGTTTTTTTTTGTTATTTTTTTGGGGGGTTTTTCTCGTTTTTTTGCCAGTTTGTGTAACATACTATAAGTTTGGGGTGTTAATGTATTTGAATTATTAACTGATTGTATTTGTATTCTAGCCTATCAATTATGTACTCTCAAGGTCTCTGTACTCGATATCTTTCTTCTTATGTTTGTCTGAAAACTAATAAAAAGCTTTAAAAAGAAAAATAAATATTGACAACTTGAGTATCGAGTTTTTGAAAGTGAGTCTGTAGGTTGTGAGATCTTTTCAGTGTTGAGTGAGAGAAGTTACCTTCTCTAGTTCAGCAGCCTGGGATGGCCGACGGGTCAAGGCTTCTCCTGAACAAGTAGTGTGCTAGAGCATGGCCTGGATGGCAAGGGTCCTTGAAGATTAATGCTGCCCCTGGATTAAGGAGAGAACGTAAGGAAGTCCTGAACAGATTTTAGTCAGCGCAGTGGAAAGCTGAGAATCGTGTCCACCAGGGTCCTAATCGCTGGATTGCTGTCTCTGGCATGTGCCAGTGATGGTGAGGATAGGAAGAATTGCCAGGTAAATGTGTTGCTGATGATTTGTTGCAGGGAGCAGGCAAGGATTCAGATTTAAAGATCATCGGGATCTCCTCTGGAGAACGTATGGCCTGTACAAAAGGGGCGGATTACACCTGAATATCCATGTGGGCGGGTTCGCTGAAGCTGTTCGGGAATGTTTTTGGCAGGGCAGTGGGAACAAGAGGGATCGTGCTGAATATGAGGCAGTTAGTTTACAAATACTAATGTGTATTGAGGCTCCTAACAAGGAGAGGCTAATGACAGCAAATATTTCTGTCAACACGATGAGTCACAAAGTAAAAGGTGGACAACATCGAGAAAGTTGAATAGAGGGTGAAGGTATTATATTTTAATTCACACAGCGTAGGGTATCAGGTAGATGAACTTGTATTGTAGCACAGTTACAGATTGGCATGTATGCTGGTGTGGACATTACTGAATCGTGGAAGAGTGAAGATTGTAGCTGGGAGCTTAAAGTTCAAGAATAGGCACTGTGTGTCGAAAGGTCAGGAAGGAAAGCAGAGGAGAGGCGTTACTCTGTTGGCAAAAAAAAAACAAGTAAATTGAAATCATTGCGGATAGAACTATGGACCTGCTAGTGCAAGAGGCCCTGGTGAAGTAATTGTGGAATTGACTGGAAAGCTTAAGGTAAAAGACCACAAAGTGGAAATAATCATAATATAAAAGAATTTAGACGGAGAAGAAGATGCTGAACGCAGATGTATCAATATTACAGCAGAGAAAGGGATTTAGAGTATTGACAGAGGAGTTGGCGAGAACTGATTGGAAAAGGACACTGGAAGGGATGATGGCAGAGCAGCAATGGCTGAAATTTCTGGAAGCAATTGAAGGCACAGCATATATAGATCACAAACAGGAAAAGTATTCTAAAGGCAAATTGGCCAAGAAGAGAAGTTAGAGCCAACATAAACCCAATAATGGACTATGTATTACAACAAGAATTGGTAGATTTTACGGGATTAGTAAGCTTTTAAAACTAATTGGAACAACTAAAAAGTGGCTAAGAACCTCTAAATGGAATAGGAAGGTAAGCTAGCCAATAACATTAAATGGGGGATATGGAAACGGCGGAACACCTGTGCAAGTATTTTGAATCAGCGTTCACTGTGGAAGACACCAGCATGAAGTGAATGGATTCACTATTCCTCGGAAGAAAGCTTCGTTGAACTTCAAAGTTCTGAACGTAGGTAAGTCACATGGACCAGATAGGGTTAACTTCAGAAGTTGCCTCCCTATCTACTTCTCAAAAATAAAAGGAAATGGTTGTTTCTTCACAGCTCTCTGAGCAGAATATTATCTTCTGATGCTATCAGCACAACTTCCTCATATTCAGCCTCTTGGACCTTCTACCGAGGTGTATCTACCGAGGTGGACTAACTCATCTATTCTTCTCATTCGGAATTAAGACCCCCACCGTTGTTAAATCAGCATCCAAATTCCTCACAAGACACAACTCCCTGATGTACCTGGAGCACGCAAGGAACCCCACCGTCGTATTTAACGTCTGAGTGCAAGTATTCTATACTGCTAAGGACCGGTGACGGAGC
Source organism: Hemitrygon akajei (assembly GCF_048418815.1). Classification (NCBI taxonomy): domain Eukaryota; kingdom Metazoa; phylum Chordata; class Chondrichthyes; order Myliobatiformes; family Dasyatidae; genus Hemitrygon; species Hemitrygon akajei. The sequence continues at coordinate 48,954,662 of NC_133147.1, read as the reverse complement.
AGGAGATTCCAGCGAAAGGTGAGATGAATTTCCATGGGTTTTATATTAATTTGGAAGTGTGGCGTCTGATCAGGGATCATCAGCATGGCTGTGTTCCGGAATAAACATGGACTTCCTACTTTCGGGTGTTTTTTTCAGAGATAACTCAGTTATCCAGTGAAGGCAGGACAGTGGGATTGTCAATATGCAGTTCAGTGAGGAGAACTTCAGAGATTACAGTGGATGTTCTTGTTTTCCATGCGTTCGAAGGACGCTGACCGATGACCTGACAAAATAAGTTAAGATAACAGATACAGAGATAGTGTATACAGAATCGCGTTCCCATGGTAGGAGCAACATTAACAGGAAGGCACATATTTATCTTGAAGAAAGGAGATTTAAGTCGAATATAAGGGATAGTTTTTTAGCAGTTTGCTCTAATTGTCAATTCGATTTCGAGATACACCACGGTAACAAACCTCTCCGGCTCTTCGAGAATGCCCCGCCCAATTACACCCGTGTGATCAATTAACCCTCTACGGTCGCAGGCCTTCTGGGTTTGGAAAGCTTATCACATGAGGAACGTTTTACGGTCCTGGGCTTCTGCTCACTGAAATTCAGAAGAATGAGAGGTGACTGCATTGAAACCTATGGACTGTTGAAAGGCCTCAAAGCAGTCGATGTGGAGTAGATTTTTCCTATGTTGCGGGAGGCTAGGTGCCTCAGAAGGGAGGGCTGACCTTTTAGAAAGGAGATTCGGATTAATTTCTGTAGCCAGAGATTGGTAAATCTGTGACATTCATTTATGTACTTTTTAAGATGGAGGTGATAGGTTCTTGATTGGTCAGGGCATGCTCGGAAACAAGGGGAAGGGAAGAGACTGGGGCTGAAAAGCAATATGGGGGAGCAAATTCAATGAGCCAAATGGACTAATTCTGCTCCTATATCTTACGGAATTATAATCTTATGTGTGAGGAAACTGGAGTACCCAGAAAAAACCCACGCAATAGCGGGGACAAATTCTAAACCCTCTACAAGACAGCGGCGGGAGATGAACCCGTTTTTTTGGCGCTGCAGCAGAGTCATGTTAATCACTGCGCTACCATGCCGTCCATCATGAACTGACACTTTGAACGTGGCTGCCAGTGGAGGTGACAAACATCATAGGCAATCAGTACGTTTAAGAGGTATTTACGCAGGTACTTGAACAGATGAAACATACGCAGTCACGGTTCCAAAGGGTTGCAAGATGGATTGGTGTAAATGGGGAAATGGGAGGCATGGCCTGCTAGGCCAAGGACCTGTTGTTGTAGTGTTCTTGTAGCAATAGTAATAGTAGTCATATTTGTAGTAATGGTGGTAGTGGTAGAAATCCTTTATATGATGATGAGAGGCAAAGATGGAGTAGACAGTCAGTAGCGTTATTTTTCAACTGTTGAATTGGCCAGTACCAGAAGGCGTGCCTTTAAGGTGAGACGGGGTAAGATGAAAGGAGACGTGCAGGTAAGTTTTTTTTCATAAGCGGTGGGTGCCTGGAATGCGCTGAAAGAGTGGTGGTGGAGGCAGATACATTGAGAATGGTAAGAGTCGCTTGGATGGGAACGTGAATGTGAGGGAAATGGGCATTGTGTTAGCAGACGCCATTAGTTACGTAGACCATGTGATTACTTACTTAATTGATTTGATACAATATTGTGGACTATTCCTGTGCTGGATTCTTCTGTGTTCGTGCAGGACTCTGCAATCTTCATGGGCACATTTCTGTAGTGAAGGTGACTTCGACCTTTCCAGAGTACTATAGTTGTCAACGTAGACCGGAGAGCGGCGGGCGGAAGCAAATGATACTGGGAATGGCGAGGGTGATGAGCCACCGGAGGGGCTTGGGACTGGTACCAGAGAAGGAGGGCCAGGGTCGGTGTTGGGAGCGGTTGCTGGCACGGATGTAAACACGTGCTGACCTGAGACAACAGGGAAGGTCATTTGATTTTAAAATAGTTTGTTGTTATTACAGAATCGCACTTTGGTGCTTTCCGCTTCCTCCCATTCACTTCCCCTTTTCTCCAAGCATGATTCCCTTCTCCCTGCCCCTTACCAGTCACAGCAGAGACCCATATGAGAGTCAGGTGTATCGTCACTCACAAACAGTACATCCTGAAATAATTTTGTCTTTTGGCGACAGTGCAATACATCAAATTACTAAAGTACCGTGTAGTCATAGACCCTTCCGACCCAACGAGTCGCAGTGCCCAGTAACTTACCTGGTTAACCCGAACCTAACTACAGGAAAGTTCACTAAGGTCAATTCACCTAAGAGCCAGAGCGTTTTTGGAATGTGGGAGGAAAGCGAAGCACCCGCGGGAATCCCGCACGTTCAAGGAAGCAAGAACTAGTACTGGGAGTAGCTTGATCACGCCAGTCCAGTAGAATGTTCTTCTGAGGAATTGTCATCCGTGGGTCCTCGGCGGGCTGTAGAGACCGATGCAAGATCCACAATACGGCAGTGTTCAGGTGCATTTCCCTAATGGAGATCGGCCGCGCGTGACTTGTCTAACGTGGGGAAGCTAATGCATGGGCCATACATCACATGGTCGTTGACAGATCGGGGAGATGCCGGTCAGGGTTAACTGGCCTGGAATGCGAGACGACTGTGGTCTCTGCGCTGCAGCAGACTTCCGCCGGCCTCACTGCCGTTGTGGTGTGTCAGGTTTCTGTTCCGTGTTACATCCCATCTCTGCTCCCCATCCTCTCCTACCCTCTTCGCTCTCGCCACTACTCCTGAATTCGCCACCTCTCCATTGTGCACCCCTCTCACTTCCACGATATCTCCTCCACCAGATCCGACAATGTCGTTCTCCGAAGGAGTGACTAGTTCGACGCTCGCTGGGAATCTCTCTTCTCACAATTCCACGGCCGATGGAAACAGAATGGAGTGGGGAGCACTTTCCTTCGTGTCAATGGTCATCTTCACCCTCACCGTCCTACTGGGCGTCCCGGGCAACGGCGCAGTCATCTGGGTGACGGGTTTCAAGATGAAGAGTAAGGTACACACGGTGTGTTTCCTGAGCCTGGCTCTGACTGACCTGATCTATTGCCTCACCCTTCCCTTCAGAATGGCTAACATCTTCCTGATCTACTCTGGGTACAACGCCTACTTTTCCCTGAAGTTAATTAGGACGTTGACGTTCCTCAACGCATCCGCCAGCATATATCTGTTATGTCTGATCAGCATCTGCCGCTGCCTGTCTATTACTCGGCCCACTTGGTTCCAGCAACATCTGAGCCTCACGTGGATTCGTGCGTCCTGCTTCGGAGTCTGGATCCTAGCCTTCGTCATGTGCCAGCCCGTCCTCCTGCTTCGGGATTGGAAGAAGGAACTGACTGTTTTGCAGCCATTTTGGTTTGTTTTCATCTTCGGTCTTCCCCTTCTAATTATGATCACCAGCTACTCCGTGGTTGGTTGTAGGCTGCAAGAGAACAGGTCCTTAAAATCAAAGAAGCCTGTCCGCCTCATCATCACCGTTGTCATCACATTTATGATCTGTTGGATCCCGAACACTGTCTGCAACCTCGTTTCAACCTTCACACCGATTCCCCCGGACTGGACATTATTCACTGTAGCACTGGCCTCCTTCAACAGCGCCCTCAACCCGCTTCTCTATGTCTTCGCTGGCCGCGAATTCCACCAGGTCTTCAGGCGCTCCATTCTCGCCTCGCTTCATCTGGCTTTGGGCGAGCAGAGTCTGGAATTCGAGACCCAGCCCCAAACCCCAAACTCGCCTCAAATACGAATGTCTAAGGGAGTTCCTCGCAGCCAGACCTCCGACTGATATCCCCTGACTACCGACACAGTGGACAGTCGGATGCAGTTATGGTCGGCAGTGGAGGCTTTGCTACACTCTTATTTTAATCTCTCAGAACATAGAACATAGACCACTTGCTCAACAATGTACCGTACCAATTCAATCAGTCAATAAATGGCCAATTAATCAAATACCCTCCGCCTACACAATGAAGATATCCTTCCTTTATGCTGATTCTACCTGTCTAATCATCTCTTAAAGGTCTCTAACCTGTATACACACCACCATTCCGGGCGGCGTGTGCCAGACACACACCACTGTCTGTGCAATTAACCTGGGCTTTGTATCTCCTTCGGAATGACGCCCTCTCACTTTAAACGGACGTCCTCTGGTATCAGACCTTACAACGCTGGGAAACACACTGAATATCGACGCCTTTCTTTATCTTCTAAACGTCATCCCGCCACCCCAGTGAAAATAACCCAAGTGTATTCAACCTCTCGTAGTAGACGATGCTCTCTAATACCGGCAGCATTCTGGTATATCTCCTCTACACCCTCTGCAAAGCCTCGACATCTTTCCTGCAATGGATGACCAGAACTGTATACACCTCTTTCACCAAGTAGTCTCCATGTTCCTATGACCTCTCACCCTACAAGTCATTTTCACCCACAGAACAGGATGGTTTTATCTCACCCTACTCGGTGAACTCTAAACAGACTGTAGTGCGTGAGAATCCCATTAAATCAGCAGTTTCTGATTTCCTGGTGGTGGCTGATGGAGTAACAGCATTCTGTCGATGCTCCAACTCTAGTTACCTTACTATTTCAAACCTGTCTTGAAACTTCTTTTTTAAGTGTGATATTTTTTTCATTATGGCTACAAGGAGTGGCATAGAAACTAAAAAGGATGATCCGCTGCTTCGTTGGATTCTATTGTGGATTTGCTGCAAAGCATAAACGAGAAGCCTCTGAGAAGTTTCAACAATTCAGCTGTGAATTTAAACTAATGGATGGTAAATTGAATTCTATTCAACAAACTGTTAATGAACACGATAAACGCATAAAAATAATGAAGCAATGCTTTCGTTTCTGCAAACGGAAGTGGATGAACTGCAAAAGATTTATGAAAATCAATCGACGTCCAACGAAAGTTAAGACAGAAGATTGTCAACATGGAAAATAGAACTAGAAGGTACAGCCTACCGGTTCTGGGTCTCGAAGAATTAACAGAAGGTAATCGTCCTATGGAATTCTTTGCAAACTTTCTATAAGTACTACTTCCGGAAATGTTGGCGTCTTTGCCTATGGTTGATCGAGTTCATAGGTATCCCGTGTTTAGAACTCATAACAGAGATATACCAAGATCAGTAATAAACTGTTTTCATGAATTTAAAACAAAGGAACTGTTAATATGCGAATCTCGACGAAGAGGCATGATTGTCTACCATGGTTACAAGATTAGAATTGTTGAAAGCTTTTAACAAGGATTCCCCTCGCTACCCAGCTCGACTCAGAATCACACAAAAATGGATCTTTGGAATCGTTTCGTTCGACTGCTGAAACACAAAGGTTTTTTTTTTTAAAAATTCGAAGGCTAGCTGTTTAGTTTGTCCTTACATGAAGATTCAAGATTAAATGAGAAAATATTAATTCTCAAATGTCGTCGGAGGGTCATGATTCGTTATATGTTGGAATATTAAGATTCTCGAAGACGATTTGCTTGAGTTTATGCAGGAACGTGCTACTTTTAAGCAGCTTTGTTGGAATTTTTTAACAAGAGTTTTAACCCGTCCCTTGGCTACCCAGTTTGACTGAGAATCTCACTAAAGATGGATCCTTCGAATGGTTTCGTTCGAAAATTGAAGCATAAAGAATTTTTAAATTTGAAAGCTAACTGCTTAGCCTGTTTTCCCATGAAGATATAAGATTAAATGTTCAATGTCTTTCTGTATGAATAATTCTAGGGTTTACTTTTGGTAAACCTTTGTAACTAATTTCCTTTTGTATTTTAATACTGTAGTTTTGATATACGTGAATTGAATTTCGTGTTTCGATATTCTTTAGTCAAGTTTGAAATATATTTTAAAAAACGTTGAAACTAATTGGACAGATCACTGGGTTTTTTTTTTGGAAGGGTTGTCCGTAGTAGTAGATGCTGGCTTTCTATTGGTCGGTCTTCTTTCTTGGGAGGTGGGCGAGGCATGATTTTTTTTTCTCAGAAGCTTTTTTCGATTTTTTGTTAGCTAACTTGTTGGTTGGTTACCATATCTCAAGGTTTATGGATTGGTTTAACTTACATTTTAACCTTCCCTTTAAAAAATCTAAAAAATGAACCAAACTACTAACTTACATAGATTTAACGTGAGGGGCTAAATCACCCTGTTAAACGTAATAAGATTTTTGCATATATTGGGCATTTAAAAACCCTATTATTTTTTAGCAAAAAAATCACATCCGCAAATGTGATCATCTACGTTTTTTTAGCCGTTGGAACGGACTTTGTTTTCATTCGTCTTTTCAGGCCAAATCTAGCGGAATTTCATTCTTATGGACAATGCATTTTCCTTTGTCCAACATGAAGTAGTGTCTGATATGATTGGACGTTTTGTTATAGTTTCAGTAAAACTAAGTAATAAAGTAATAGTATTGCCAATGTGTATGCCCCAAAGGTAGATAATCCAGGATACATTCAGCGTATCTTTTTTCGTCTTTACCAGATCGATGTCTTTGTTCTTTGTTGATGGGAGGAGATTTTAACTACTGGTTAGACCCAAGTTTAAACCGATCATCTTCGAAACCAGCGTCTCTTAATAAATCAGCTTTGTTTTTTGTTTATTTTTCTAATTGAAATGTGGAGGATGCTATCACGTATTTGCTGCACAAATCACTCTCTCACCTAGAGGGGGTCAGTTGTGCTGTGAGGATTACATTCCTTGACTTCTCTAGTGCCTTTAACACCATCCAGCCCAAGATCTTAAGGCACAAACTAACGGAGATGGGAGTAGACTCTCACATGGTGGATTGGATAGTGGACTACTTGACAGATAGACCTCAGTATGTGCGGTTGGGAGACTGTAGGTCTGACACGGTGGTCAGCAGCACAGGGGCGCCGCAGGGAACCGTACTCTCTCCGGTCCTGTTCAGCCTGTGCACATCAGACTTCCAATATAACTCAGAGTCCTGCCATGTGCAGAAGTTCGCTGATGACACGGCCATAGTGGGGTGTGTCAGGAATGGACAGGAGGAGGAGTATAGGAAACTGATACAGGACTTTGTGATATGGTGCAACTCAAACTACCTGCGTCTCAATATCAGCAAGACCAAGGAGATGGTGGTGGACTTTAGGAGATCTAGGCCCCACATGGAGCCAGTGATCATTAATGGAGAACGTGTGGAGCAGGTTAAGACCTACAAGTATCTGGGAGTACAGTTAGACGAGAAGCTTGACTGGACTGCCAACACAGATGCCTTGTGCAGGAAGGCACAGAGTCGAATGTACTTCCTAAGAAGGTTGGCGTCATTCAATGTCTGTAGTGAGATGCTGAAGATGTTCTATAGGTCAGTTGTGGAGAGCGCCCTCTTCTTTGTGGTGGCGTGTTGGGGAGGAAGCATAAAGAAGAGGGACGCCTCACGTCTTAATAAGCTGGTAAGGAAGGCGGGCTCTGTCGTGGGCAAAGTACTGGAGAGTTTAACATCGGTAGCTGATCGAAGGGCGCTGAGTAGGCTACGGTCAATTATGGATAACTCTGAACATCCTCTACATAGCACCATCCAGAGACAGAGAAGCAGTTTCAGTGACAGGTTACTATCGATGCAATGCTCCTCAGACAGGATGAAGAGGTCAATACTCCTCAATGCCATTAGGCTTTACAAATCTACCGCCAGGACTTAAGAACTTTTTAAAAGCTATTATTAATGCTTTTTGAGACGGTGATTTAGATGCATATCATATTTTTTTACTGAGTTAAGTATTGTATGTAATTAGTTTTGCTACAACAAGTGTATGGGACATTGGAAAAAAAGTTGAATTTCCCCATGGGGATGAATAAAGTATCTATCTATCTATCTATCTATCTATCTATCTATCTATCTATCTATCTATCTATCTATCTATCTATTGTTGATATTTAGCGTTTTTTACACCCTTTAGATTAGGTGTACTCGTTTTTTTTTCCCATGTCCGTCATACATATTCCAGGATTGATTACTCTTTATTGATAGTCAAATGATTTCATCAGTTCGTTCCTGTGAATATAAAGAGAATGCTGTTTCAGATCATGCTCCTGTATTTCTATCTTGAAATCTCCCTGGTCGTCCTCAAGCAAACACATTTTGGCGTATTAATACATCTTTGTTATCTGATAAGGATTTTTTTTTAATTTCTAAAGAAGCATATTATTCTGCTTTTTAAGAGAATAAAAAGAATGCACATCTATTCTTACTGTATGGGATACTTCCAAGGCCTATATTAGATGACAAATGATTTCATATACTGCGATTGTTAATAATGAAGCTAATAAAGAAAGATTTGAATTAGCCAATCAATTGAAACAATTAGATCAGAAATACCCTATAGTTCCAGATCCTGATTTATATAAAAGACGTGCTGAAATTGAAACTAAATATGATCTTTTGTTAACATCTCCAATTGAAACTCAACTTCTTAAAGAACTCAATTTTACTTTCACGCAGATAAGTCAGACAAAGTACTGTCCAACCAATTAAAAACTTCTGTAGTTAAACGACAAATTAAATACATTTGCAAACCTAATGTTGATAGGACAGCTGATCACTCTGAAATAAATGATACCTTTTGAGAATTCTATCCTAAACGTTATGGTTCTGATTCCCCTAAAGATAATAGAGTAATTACTAATTTTCAATATCAATTAAACATCCTTGCACTTTCAGCAGAAAATTGTAAACTGATGGATCAACCCATTTCTTATGAGGAAATTGCCGAAGCTATACGTTCATTACACTCGTGGAAGACTCCGGGTCCAGATGGATTTTCTGGACAATTGTATAAGGCTTTTGTTTCATTAATTATACCGCAGCTGCACTTAGTCTTTTTGGATTCCACCTTCTATTATTTCTGATGATGAGACTAGATTTATTAAAAACCGACATACCGATTTTAATATACGCCGTGTATTAAATGTTAGTTTCTGTCCCTCCCAGGAGATATAGGTTAAGTGTGATATTCCTAGATGCTGAGAAGGCCTTCGATTGGGTTAAATGGAGTTATTTATTTAAAACCTTGGAAAATTTTATTTTTGGGTCATATTTTATTCAATGGATTCAATTACTTTATCTATCTCCTTCTGCTCGGATACTTACTAATTTTCAAAATTCTAAACCATTTAAACTTATTCGCAGAACTAGACAAGGCTGTCCGTTGAGCACTTTGCTCTTTGAACCAGCTCTAGAACCCATTACCATTGCTTTTCGAGAATCTAACGATATCTGCGGTATTTTAAGGAGAGGTATTACTCACGAAATTTCGCTTTATGCTGATGATATATTGTGTTTATCTCCAATGCTGTGACGTCATAACCTTGCCTACTTTCTTTACTCTCCCGTGTTGGCCAGCCTTCAGGATATAAATTGAAACTACATAAGGGTGAATTATTTCCTTTAAATAATTTGGTATCAATTAATACTAATCTCCCTTTTAAAGTTGTAAGGCGTTAATTTCCTTATATGAGGAAATTCACTAAGAATTACAAACACCTGTTAAAAAAGCGTTCTTACTTTATTAAATCATATAAAAAGGATATCATTAATATGATCAACTCTTTCAATATCTTTGATTGGATGAATTAATTCTATTAACATGAATATTCTACCTAAAGTTATATATCTTTTTCAGGATTTACCCGTTTTTACTCCTAAATCCTTTTTTGACTCTCTTGATGCTATTTTATCCTCCAATATATGGCAAAATAAACATCCACATTTAAATAAAGTTCATCTTCAAAAATCTAAAACGTCTGGAGGTTTAACCTTACCTAACTTTAGGTTTAATTACTGGGCAATTAATATACGATATTTTACGTTTTGTGTATATTATATTAATCGTGTAGAGAGTCCGGTATGGGTCTCCTTAGAAGCGAATTTATTAATAAATTTCCTATTATTTCTCTTCTTGTTTCCTCACTTCTATTATTTGTAAGTAAACTGATAATTTAGTAGTTAAACAATCTCTGAGGATCTGGATACAATTTAGAAAACACTTTGGTTTATTGAGATTTTCCCATTCAAGTACCAACTATTCAAATTTTTCAAACCCTCCATGACTGATTTAGTTTTTAAACAATGGGACAGGTTGGGTATTAAATATTTTTGGGATCTGTTTGTTGGAGGAAACTTCTTATTCATTTGAGCAACTGTCAGTTAAATGTAGCTTACCCAAAATTCACTTTTTGAAATATATACAAATCAGAGAGTTTAAAATCTCAATTATGTAATAATGAAGATGATTCATTCATTCATATGTTTCGGACTTGTCCAAATGTTGAGAAATGTTGGATGGAAGTTTTTCAAATTTTCTCCTTACTTTTTAAAGTCAATGTTAAGCCTAACCCTCTGACGGCCCTATTCGGTATTGTTGCTGGACAAGACATTAAGCTGAAGGACTCTCAATTACATAGTTTGGCTTTTAGCTCTCTTATAGCTAGGAGGATGCTTTTGTTTAAATGGAAAGATGTGTTTCCTCCTACTCATACTTAATGGTTATGCAATGTTGTGGCATGTTTAGATTTAGAGAAGATTCTTTGTTCAATTTCTGAATCTCGTCAAGACTTTCAAACACTGTGGGGACCTTTTCTGAATCATTTTCAAAACCTTCAATTCATTGTTTAAACTCAGATGTTGGCTATTATTAATTTGTATGATATAAGACAGTATTTTACTTTCTTTCCTTAATAAATAGCTTTGGTTCTGGTAGGGGCCAGACTCTTTTTTTGTAACAAATAGGGATACTTCAATATAACTGTGTTCCTTTATGGCATTTGTTTAGTTTATAATATTTTCGCTTAGTAATTCATTTCTTAGCATTTTTTTAGTTAAAGTTAGGATTGTTTAAAGTAAATTCTTTGTCTGTGATATATTGCGGCATGTGTTGACGTCACATCCGGTTTCACCGCGTCTTGTGGGAAAATACCGGTTTGGAGAAATGGGAAGGAGGGGGCTCACATGTGCAAGATCAGCGCAAGAAAAGTTGTCTTTCTACGCATTAGAAACATGGTGAAGCAACGCCGTAAGTTCATGAGATAATTGATATGTTGAATTAAAATGTTAACGCTGATTCTGTTAAAAGTAATGACGGTTGATAAGGTTTATGTTTTCGTTAGTTAAAGAGTTGCGGATAGTTTGTGTTGAAGTGTATTTAAAGCAGTCAATGGCGTAGGTAGATTCTGAATGTATGCTGCATTTTAATGTAATGTATTTGTTGTAGTTTACTTCTGCAAGTATTTACGATGTAAATGTGATATCAAGCAGGAAACAAATACTGTACAAATCTTGTATTGTTTTATCAATAGTTTTCACCATACGTTAATGTGGAAGAGTGAACAGTATATGGTTAATCTTACTGCGATCCTGTATTCATTGACTACGGTTTACCTCGGTGTTTAGTTCAGCGTTCTCTTACACCTGAGCGAGAACACTACAATAACTATTGATTAACTTACATGAATACGGGGTAATAAGATTGTGATTATGAAAAGATATAATGCAGTTGGTAGTTTTTTTAAATCTTTTTTGAGCTTTTATATACACTTTCGTGTACACTATTATTTTATGTAGAAACTAATAAAATATTGGAAAAGGAAATCAGCTGTTTCTGAAATACACAAAACAATATGTCTGGCGTGACCTATCAGAGTCACTTAGATCACATTTCTTCCCCCTTCTGTTGTTTGGTCTGAATAACAACTGAATCCCTTGACCATGTCTGCATGTTTTTTATGCATTGAGCTGCTGGCATATGATTGGCTGATTAGATGTTTACAATAACGAGCAGGTCTCCAGCTTTATCTAATAATGTGGCCTAATGAATTGTAAAGTTTCTAAATATCAAAAAAGTTTAAAAAAATCAGATCAATATTTGGTGTTACCACTCTCTGCCTGTAATGCTTCATCACTTCTCTTACTTCCACTGTCGTGGAGATGTATTTTTTTTTTAAATCGTCTGGTAGTTTGTACCAAACACCTGGGAGAAAATACCACAGTTCTTGGCTGTCTCGCTTGCTTTTGTTTCTCCAGATAATCCCAGATAGCCTTGTTGCGGTTGTGAACAAATTCCTCTGGAGACCATGGCATCTAAAACCACACATTAAAAAAATCTAGCGTACTGACGACATTGGCACAGTATTTGCTGGATCCGTGGACAGACATCTCGATGGTGCACAGCTCAATCCAACCCATGTGTCGTTTACAAACCTGATAACTAACCTATTTGCATATCCATCCATGTTATTGATATATATCGCAAACAACTGAAATTCCTAGCAGTGTTCTGTGCAGAAAACCGCTGGAAGCTGAATTACAGTCAGAATAACACACCCCCCCCCACCCTCCCACCACCACCTTCTATGGTCATGACAAAGTTAAATCCAGGGATTAAAGTCTCCGTGGATTCCGTTTGTAATGCACATTCAATGCTATCACTTCAGTGTTTTGGTCCCGTTGGATTTGAAAGATTGGCGCCCTCTAGAGGCGCATTACACTCGTGTATACATACCACTCCTGCAAGCAGCGTGCTTTTTGTGTCCTATATGAAGCACACAAGAGATAAAATCTCAGTTCATTCTTTATTTGCCTTTGAAACAGCAACATCTATGAGTCTTAAGCTTTAAAGCTTAAGCATAAGCATAAAGCATAAGCTGAAGCTTTATGCTCCTTTAAACTGTATAGATATAGAAAACATGTACCATATATTGTACAAAGTTCTTGATCCTGTCTTTCGTAAAACACGAAAGGCCAGCATTTTTAGGGGGCGGATTGACTAAGTTTTTTTTTTGGAGATCAATTTGCATGCCACACTCCTATCAACTGAAAGCGAATTAAGAAAATTATTGTACGATGCCACAGCGGTGTTTTGAAGTCGGCATTGGGAAACGCAAACATGTCATGGGTAAAATACTGTTGAATGAAAATGCCACACCCAAGTTTTACAAATCCCATCTGGTTCTTTATAACATCCATGACAAAGTAGCCAGTGAGCTAGATTATATGGAGGTGGAAGGCATTCGACAAAGGTTGAGTGGAGCCTGTGACCAACACCAGCTGTCCCAAGCGTCAACCGATTTGGGCCTGCCAGTTCTGAGGTGATTTGAAGACGAGATGCCCTTAAGCCATCGGGGCAGAATTAGGACATTTGGCCCGTCAGGTCTGCTCCACTATTCAATCAAGCTGATCCCTTTTTCCCTTCCTCAGCCCCACTCCCCGGCCTTCTCCCCGTGAACGTTGATGCCGTGTCCAGTCAAGAACGTATCAAACTTTGCCTTAAATGCACTAGCGACCTGGCCTCCACAGCTGTCTTTGATAATAAGTTCCAAAACGTCGCCACCTTCTGGCTGAAAAAAAATTCTCCGCATCTGTATTTAAAATGAATGCCCTTCTACCCTGAGTTTCTGCCCTCTTGTCCAAGACTTCCCCCGCCATGCGAAACATCCTGGCAACGCACACAAAATGCTGGAGGAACTCAGCAGGACAGGCAGTATCTAACGTAAATCGAACAATCGAAGTTTCGGGCGGAGACTCTTTGGCAGGACTAGGAAAAAAAAGAAAAAACAAGAAAAGCAGATTTTAAAAGTGGCGCAGAGTAGAGGGGTAGCTCAAGCTCAAGCGGAGCGGCCTGCGGAAAGCGGCCAGTCAGTGAGTGGGCCAGTGAAGGAGTGGAGCTTTGAGGCTTTGACTGGTGAGGCTTCGACGAGAAGAGGCGGAGGTCGAGCTTGCTCCCAGTTGTTCTTTCCAATGCCTCTGGAGACGATAATGTGCCTCTCCTGTGAGATGTGGCAGTCTTGAGGGAACTCCCCTCTCCCGCAGAGTCTTACCTGCCAGAATTGCATGCGGCTGGGCGATCTGGAAGGGTGTGTGTAGAATCTGGAGCAGCAGCTGGATGACCTTCGGCTCATAAGGGAGAATGAGGAAGTCATAGATGAGAGCTGCAGGAGGTAGTCACATCTAGGCTGCCGGAAGCATGTCGTTGGGTGACAGGCAGAGGGTGGAAAGCGAAGGTAGTGCAGAGCACCCCTGCAGCCATTCTGCTGAATAATAACTTTACCGTACTGGATACTGTTGGCGGGGACGACCAACCAGGTGTGAACCACGGTGTCAGAGCCTCTGGTACTGAGTTTGACCTTGTGATGCAGAATGGTGGGACGGAGAAGGGGAGAGCTGTCGTGATTAGGGACTATAATGTCAGGGCAGAAGACGGCAGATTTCGTGGACGTGATAAGGACACTCGTATGGTTTGGTGCCTCCCGGGTGCCAGGGTCCGGGATGTATCTGACCGGGTGTTTGACATCCTGGTACGAGAGGGAAAGCAACCAGAAGTCTGGATACATCTTGGTACTATCGACATAGGCAGGAAGAGTAATGATGTCCTGAATTGTGAGTTTCGGGAACTAGACAGAAGGCTGAAGAACAGGGTCTCAAGGGTGGCGTTCTCATGATTGCTGCCACTGCTACGTGATAATGATGGTAAGAATTGGAGTAGATTGCAGTTGAATACATGCCTGAGGAGCTGGTGCAGTGGGCATGGCTTTAGATTGTTGGATCATTGGAATCGCTTCTGGGAAAGGAGGGACCTGTACAAATTGGATGTGTTGCTCCTGAACTCGAGGGGGATTAATATCCTTGCAGGTAGGTTTGCTAGCATGGTTCGGTAAGCTGTAAACTAATTTTCAAGTGGGATGGGACTAGGAGCGACAGAGCAGTGGAATACGTGCATGGAGTAAAGCCAGATCTAATATAAAGAGAGGTTTTGAGGAAAGAAAAGCAGAATAAAGGGTGTAAAGATACTATGGCAGAAGGGCTAAAGTGCGTGTACTTCAATGCAAGAAGCATCAGGAACGAAGCTGATCAACTGAGAGCTTGGATACATACATGCAAATATGATGTAGTGGCCATTACCGAGACTTGGCTGGCACCAAGACAGGAATGGATTCTCACTATTCTTGGATTTCGGTGCTTTAAAAGGGATAGGGGAAGGGGAGGAGAGGTGGCATTAGTGGTCAGGGATACTATCACAGCCACAGAAAGGGTGGGTAAAGTAGCAGGATACTCTTTTGAGTCAGTATGGGTGGAAGTCAGGAACAGGAAAGTAGCAGTTACTCTATTGGGAGTATTCTATAGGCCCCCCGGTAGCAGCGGAGATACAGCGGAAGTAGCAGAGGAGAGATTTGTCTATGAGCAGACAAATGAAATGAGATTTTGCAAAGGTGAAAACTGACGGGGTTGTTATCATAGGTGACTTTAACTTCACTAATATTGATTGCCACCTAATTAGTACCAATGGGTTGGACGGGGACCAGGACGGCTTCCTTTCACAATATGTTGACAGACCGACTCGGGAGAGTGCCATACTATATGTCGGATTAGGTAATGAACCGGTTCAGGTCACAAATTTTTCAGTGGGTGAGAATCTCTCCTGCCCTTTAGATATCATGGAAAGGATAGAATCAGAGAGGACAGGAATGTTGTCAATTGGGAAAGGGCAAATTATGAGGCTAGAAGGCCAGAACTTGCAGGTGTGAATTGGGATGATGTTTTTGCAGGGAAATGTACCGTGGGCATGTAGTCGATGTTTAAGGATCTTTTGCAAGATGTGAGGAAGAAATTGGTGCCGGTGAGGAAGATAAAGAATGGTAGGCTGAAGGATCCATGGGTGACAAGTGAGGTGGAAAATCTATTCAGGTGCAAGAAGGCAGCATACATGACGTTTAGGAGCAAGGGTCAGATGGTTCTATTGAGAAATATAGGAGCTTGACAGGAGCTTAAGAAGGGACTGAGGAGAGCAAGAAAGGATCATGAGAAGGCCTTGGCGAGTAAAGTAAAGAACACTACAAGGCATTCTTCAATTATGTGAAGAGCAAAAGGTTGACAAGAGTGAAGATTGGACCGAATAGAGATAAAGAAGGAAGATGTGCCTGGATGCTGTGGAACTGAGCGAGATCCTGAATGAATACTTCTGTTCGGTATTCACCAATGAGAGGGAACTTGATGACGATGAGGACAATATGAGTGAGGTTGAAGTTCTGGAGGATGTTTATTTTAAGGGAGAGGACGTTTTGGAGTTGTTAAAATACATTAGGACGGATAGGTCCCCAGGGCCTGATGCAATATTGCTCAGGCTGCTCCAGGAGGCCAGGGAAGAGGTTGCTGAGCCTCTGGCTAGGATCTTTATGTCCTTGTTGTCCACGGGAATGGTATCGGATGATTGGAGGGAGGCGAATATTTTCCCTTGTTCAAAAAAGGTGGTCGGGATAGTCCGGTTAATTATAGACCATTGAGCCTTACGTCTGTGGTGGGTAAGCTGTGGAAAATATTCTCCGAAAGAATATCTATAGGCAATTGGAGAATCATGGTCTGATCATGGACAGTCAACGTGACTTTGTGAAGGGCAGATCGTGTCTAACAAGTCTGACAGAGTTCTTTGAGGAGGTGACCAGGGATATAAATGAGGGTAGTGCAGTGGTTGTGGATTTCAGTAAGCAATTTGACAAGGTTCCACACGGTAGAGTTGTTCAGAAAGTCAGAAGGCATGGGATCCAGAGAAAGTTGACCAACTGGGCTCAGAATTAATCATCCTGCAGAAAGCAGAGGGTCCTGGTGGAGGGAATACATTCGGACTGGAGGGTTGTGACTAGTGGTATCCCAGAAGGATTGGTTCTGGGACCTCTACTTTTCGCGAATTTTATTAACTATCTGGATGTGGGGGATGAAGGGTGTGTTGGCAAGTTTGCAGACGGCACAAAGTTTGGTGGTGTTGTGGATAGTGCAGAGGATTGCAGAGAGACATTGAAAGGATACAGAGGTGGTCTGAGAAGTGGTAGATGGAGTTCAACCGGTAGAAGGGTGAGATCCTACCCTTTTGAAGGACAAACTCCAAGGCAGAGTACAAGGTAAATGACAGGTTACTTGGTAGTGCAGAGGAGCAGAGGGATCTGGGGGTGTATGTCCACAGACACCTGAAAATTGCCTCACAGGTAGATAGGGTAGTTGTGAAAGCTTATGGGGAGTTAGCGTTCATGTCGGGGGATAGAGTTTAAGAGTCACGAGGTAATGGTGCAGCTCTATAAAACTGTGATTAAGCCACACATGGAATACTGTGAGCAGGTCTGGTCGCCTCACTATAGAAAGGGCGTGGAAGCATTGGAAAAGGTACAGAAGAGATTTAACAGGATGTTGCCTGGTTTAGAGCGTATGCATTATGATCAGAGATTAAGGGAGCTGGGGCTTTACTCTTTGGAGAGAAGGAGGATGCGAGGAGATATGATAGAGGTATACAAGATATGAGAGGAATAGCTGACTGGACAGCCACCACCTCTTCCCCAGGGCACCACTGCTCAATACAAGAGGTTATGGTTTTAAAGGAAGGGGTGAGAAGTCCAAGGGGGTTATTAGAGGAAGGTTCTTTACTCATAGAGTGGTTGTTTGGTAGAAAGCACTGCCTGAGGCAATGGTGGAGCCAGATACACAAGACAAATTTAAGGGACTACCTGACAGGTAGATGGAGGAATTTAAGGTGGGCGGTTTTATGGGAGGAAGGGTTTAAGGGTCGGCACAGCATTGTAGGTGAAGAACCTGTACTGTGCTGTACTATATGTTCTACGGTTTATAATAGGCATCTTCACCCAGATCATTAGTGATAACGGCTTATCACTCTTCCGCTTGCTTCCCTAAATGATCAAGATCTTTGTTTAATCTAGTAAAATTCCGCGTTATTAAAAAAAAGATAAACAGCTCCTTATTTGGTGTAATTCCCCGCATTTTCTGAGTAATCCCAGTGCATTCGTATCGAAATCAAAACTATAAATCACGAATAACAAGGGTATCACACCGATCCCCTGGGATACACTGGTCACGTCCCACATTCAGCGAAATAACCTTCAAACACTGCAGTCTACTTTCTATTTCCGTGTCAATTTTGAATTCAGCTCGGGTTCCACCAATGCTGGGGTTTCTTTGAAGCTAACATTCCACACCGGCCAACCAGCAGTCTTCCAAGAAGCTGTGCAAAAGCCGAAATTAAAAAAAAAACACAACATCCGCTGCCCCAACCTTATCCACACTTTCGGGTAGCGCTAGAGAACAACTTAACCCTAAAAAATAGTTAAACAGGGAATCACAAGAACAAAGCCACACTGACTCAGACGGGTTTTCATGTGTATTTCAGACTGATTGACCTGTAGGATTAGTAACTTGCCCTTGCTACCCATTTTAAAGAACACAGCGATCTCCGGACGACAGGAAACTTAACCAACTCTGTCATCAACATTAGCCTCTCCAGCATCGAGGACACCATCAAATGGTGAAAGCGAAGTCATCTGTAATTAAGAGCCCTCATCATCCAGGATATGCCCTCTTCTTAGTATTACCTTCTTCCCAAAGACCTGTGCCGCTCATCAAATAGCACATTAAACACCAGTCTAATCAGGGGTCAGTTTACAACGTCTAATTGATCTACTATCCGGGCTTTGGAAGAATTCACGGAAAGGACGTCGACACGGCAAATTGCTCACAGAGAACGACTGCACTGAACTTCGAGTTCCGACGCCGCGAACTGCAATAATGTCGGGCTAAACGCTAGCTGGTGTGACGCCTCAGTTAATTCGTAGGGCATGATCCACGGTGCAAATGATCAAATAACTTGGCAGACGGAGACAAGAATCACCGGCTAGTCTTTCTCCCGGAGACTGAAAGTCTTCACAGAGATGCGGAAAACAGGCAGCGCTGCTACTCGCCGAATGATAATAGATCGGTGATATATTAATTATAAGAATCAGATCAAGAAGGACCGGATACTCATTTCGAAATCTAGTAAAAAGTAACATTTTAGTATTAACTCCGCCATGGACGGTTCTAAGGTCGGTTTGGAAATGTAGAAGGTTGGCCAAAGGGATAACAGTTCCATCGTATAGAAAAAAAAGATAAGAGCAATAAGAAGGCCCAAAGATCCCACCCATGGGAGAGGAGAGATTTTTGCCTGGCAGACATATGAAATTTTGTGTAGAAAGCGGAAGCCACAGGGCCGATTAACCTTATATTGGCCCAGGACAGAGAACACTGGCTATCTGTTGCTGGCGGCCGATGCCACAATAGGACTAATGGGCTTAAGAAGAAGAGGAACACATAGACGGTTGGTCGCACTTCTGTCAGGGAGAACCTACTGAGCATTCCCGCCGGGAACACCAGAACCAAAAACGGTTTGGCACCCCAAGCAGTAAGGCTGATCAACATTCCACCATTTAACACACCCCCCCACGCCCTCGTACACCACCACTTTATAATTTCCTGCCAGGCATCGTGTGTACAAAGACTGCCGTGCCTAACGTCACTAACCCATACTTTATGACATATAGTCAATCCATGTAAAAATATATTTAGTTTGTTCTTTTTAAATGTGTGTTTTTTTAAATCTTATTGTGTTCATTGTCTTGCATCTGATCCAGAGTAACAATTATTCCGTTCTCCTTTACACTTGAGTACTAGGAATGTCATCAAGAAATCTTGAATTTTGAATAAACCTGTTTTTAGTAGTTCTGTTAATTATCATAGAACGGGTTAATTCAAGAATGCTGGAAGCTCGGGGCGACATTAACGCCTCTTAATTTCAGCTCATAAGGAATGTTGCAGGAACTAGGCAAGGCAGTTGAAATTTATGGAGGCGGAGTACACGATTTGGACCGAGACTTTTCATCAGGACTGGAAAGGGAGTGGGCGGAAGCAAGAAAAATCAGTGGGCAGTGTCAGCGATTCTACCAGAGTTGCCTGAGTACAGCAAAAATTAATTCAAGGCAGAACCAACATTCACATCTTATTTCAAATTACAAACAGAATTTGAAGTTAAAAGCCAATGTTGACCTTCAGACTAAGAGAAATCGTTTTTAAAATGGTGAACATGAGACTTCTGCATCTGCATCAGCAAAACGTTAACAGAATGGGGTTGTGTTAATTGGCTAGCATCAATCAAGGTAACTATGGGCTCGGTAATTTACACCTTTGCAAAAATGTTTAAGAAAGCTGGCAGTCCAGACAGATGTTGTCATTTAACATATCAAACAAGGCACAGGGATTAAACATTCACTGGTGGATGGGGGATATTTCAGAAGAATTTGGAATATGTTTCTCAATTAGCTTGTCCCGACCGCGGTGTTTGAACATTTAGTGGCGTCTTTCGCTGTCGATATGTAATTCAAAGGAACTATTTGCAAATAGAAAGTGTTGAAATGAACGCCATTATGACTATTGGTATTGTGTTGATTCACCAACCGTTATCTTTGATCATAATGTATCAAATGTGATGTACCTTTGAGTTTCTGAGACTCTACAGACCGGGTCTCCAGCGGAAATACCTGCTAGTTGTGATGAATAAATCTCCAGCTCTATATCATCAGCTTCAGTGTTTCTTTGTTGAATGAATATATGATTGAGACAGTTTTTTTAATAACAAATAAAACATTTATTAAACGCTGCTAAAAAAAACCCTAAGTAAACATTTGTGGCAATCTTTTGTTCAATGTGCTGTGTGTCATGCATGTTCTGTCGGCGATCTGTGGTCCGGAGAAACGTTGATTGTGTATATGTATAATCAGCTGGCAATAGACTTGAACTTAAGAGAGAGAAAATTTAAAGGACATGCAGAAGTCAAAAATATCAAGCACGGCGTGTTTGCTTCCTGCAATGCGCGGTAGAGTGATAGAAGCTGATATAAAAGAAACATCAGAAAATATGTAGAGTGTCGTAAACCCAGACCGGGGTTGAGCTTGACAGGAATATTTACTTATCACGTGATTATACAGAATATAGACTCAGGCTATTTTTCCCCTGGGTGGGAATACTACATAGTAGAGTGTATAAAGTGAGAAGGGCTGTATTTTAAAGGAGCCTTAAAGTGCAATTGCTTTCACACAGAGAGTAACGGATTCCGGGAACGTGCTGGAGGATAGACAGTACAGGTACTTTGCAAATGCAACGATTAGTTAATGTTTAGATAGGAGCATGAATTCTGTAATATCGACCATATACTGCCACGTAGGGTTAGTTTTAAGTGTTCGAATAATTATTCGGCAAATAGTGTAGTTGTGCATGTCCGGGAAGGTTCTCAATGCATACTACGCGACGAAGGCCAGTTGGGGATTAGTGCAGCAACATGGCAGATGGAGGTTATCGCTGCTTGGCCGTTTGTAGATTCTATTATCGTTCTGCAAAAATGTATCTCGAGGTCATATATGGTATGCATCCCTGTCCATAGGTAAGGCACTCAATTACTGGAGTTCAATAAATATACGAGATAGAGGACGATTAGACAGATAAGTACAGGATTTTTAATCTAAATTCAATAATTAGAAAAAAAATCTGAAGACCAATAGTCCCTGATAGATCACACACACACACACACACACACACACACACACACACACACACACACACACACACACACACACACACACACACACACACAGAAACTCTATGTGTGTGAGAGAGAGGGAGAGAGAGATAGAGAGAGAGGGAGGGAGGGGAGTTATACAGTCATAGTCACTACTCTTCTCGTAACTGCATTGCCTTTATGCTGGTTTATGTGTATTAATCATTAACACGCGAAACAGAACATTGTTAACTATTTTATTGAACCGCTTATTTATCCCAAGTCAATTTTCAACGACCAGTTAATCTGCTGTTGGAATGTGTAAGAAGGCCGGAGTACCGGGTGGAAACCTACACGCACAAGAGGAGAAACAATTGAACTCAGATCTCCGGAAAGTTCCGGATGTCGAAACACTGTACTAACCGCTGCGCTGCCGTGGCTCCCAATGAAATGGCCACTCTATCTGACCAGTTTGATTCAAACAAATGGAACTGCATATAGGAAATGGTGTTGTTACAGTGACGTGAACATGACATGGTAGAACGCACTTACAACTGCCAACGAAAAGCTCTGTGACATTGAAACGTCAGTTCTTTTGATGGAGGATGCAAAAGCCGGAATTTGTGGGACGGGGTTTAATTTTTACAGTATTTTATTAGTTTTCAACACGGGCTTCTATCATAAAGAGACTGTGCCAGCCAGTTACACCCATCTGATCAATTAACCCAGGAACACGGACATCTTTCGACTGGGGGAGAAAGCCAGAGCATCTGGAGCAAACGCACGCCACGACAGTAGAACAAGCAAACACCTGACAGACGTGGCGTGGACTAAACACGCATCGGTGGCGGTGTAAAATGATGCGAAAACAGCTACACCAGTTGGTTCAGGCGGGTGGGTGGCGAGGTTTGGACATCTCCTTTCCCTGCTGAGTCTGTCTCATATTGCTAGTGAATGAAGATTTGATCACCTCCTTCATCTGCTCCCGGAACGTCCTCTGGGTCAGACCGTAAAGATCCGTGTTTGTGCAGCAGCTTAGGAGCTGCAGCATGTAGCCCAGCTCCCATATGGTCCAAGGAGGGAACGCAGTCAAATACCTGGAGTACGTCAGCATTGAAAAAGAAAAAAAAAACATACACACGCATCCACACAGTGTTCACCATATAAAGCGTCCTCAACACGATAAAGTTCACGGACACGATCAAAAGTAAAACGAGCGACTTCCTACGGCTCTCCATTTCCGGGTCCTTGGAACTATTCCCACTATTGAGACTCCGGAGTCTCCTCCGGCCTCTGCTCGCCACTAACACGTGTCTGATGGTCAAAGCATTAAGCAGCAGAATGACCACAAACGGGATCATAGGCGTCAGGAGGCAGCTGCTGAACTCGACTACTGTCCAGGCCACTGAGGTCAGTACACCGTATCTTTCATAGCAAAAGCAAGGAATATTACTAAGCTGGTATTTTCCTGAGACCAAAAAATACCAGAAAATGTTGTTTAAACAGCTCAGCGAGGCCACAGTCCCCATAACCACAGCCTCCGTTCTCTCTGTGCAGTACTTAGCTTTCAGATTCTGGCAGCGAATAGCCACAGATCGGTCAAAGGTGAACATGACGACGCTGAACCAAACAGAACAGTCGTTGGCTGTGTAAAGCAGAGCGGCGTGGACATTACATACGGTGATGTTACTCAGGAAATTAATCTCTTCCCGATAAACAATCGGAATCTGCCTCAGTACCAGGTCGAAGACAACGATCAGAAGCTCCTCCTTTGCCATGGCCATCAAGTAACGAGTGACGCCTTTAGAAAGACCGCACTTTCGCCGGGACAGGACCACAATCATCAGCACGTTGACTGTTGGGATTGAAAGAAACACAAGCACGTCAGTGGTGAAGGAGCAAAATCAGCAGAGTCACAGACAGGGGAATGTAGAAGCATACTCGTGGATTCACGTTTTCTAGCATCGGCGACGTCTGCTGTAGTCGCGGATTATAGCTCAGACACGTCATACGTAACTGGAAAATAACAACATCACCAGAACCAACAAACAGCTGCGAAGATGTGGTCCCGGACTTCTCTGAAGGTTGATTTCGAATTGGGTTTGTAATCCATCAGTGAATTGGAATTGTTTTCTTTTATTGCCAAGTAGGTATATCAAGGTGGGTCCACCATGCTGTGCACGTAGATCAATTCATTACTCGGTAATTTGTGGTAGTGCAAGGTAACACAATGACAGATGCCTGCATATAAAATAACAGCTGCAGAGAAAGTGTGGTGCATTTAAACAATAAAGTACTAAAATAACGATGTAGACTGTGGAATCAAACTCAACGAAAGGGGCAACTCTTCAATAGCCTTAGAACTTCAGAGCAGAAACTTTCCTTGATCATGGAAGTAGAAGGCTCAGACTTTTGCACCTCCTTCCTGATGAAAGAGGGAAGGGGAAAGATTATTTGGTGTGGGCAGTTTCTTCGCTGACTGCTGTACGGAGTCAGTAAACGCTGTGGGCAGACTGAATACAGGCAAGCGTGAGGTGATATGTTTCGGCGTCCAAAGTTCGTTGCAACCTGTGAATTGAGCCTTTAAGTTCAGTAATTGAGCCTCTACGTTAGACTATTGCTTATTGCCTATAATTCTGCCTTCAGCGCTTTAATTCCTGCTCAAGATCTCGGCTATTCTTCCGCGGTCGCATACATTTAAATAATCTCCTTCAAAACTCAATCTCACTGAATTACGCTCCTATCCTGAGGAATTTAATGCTTCAAACTACAAGAAATTAAGATTCAGTCGACATTTTTAAATATCAGCTAAAAGACTATTACCCTTGTTTAAACGGCATCATTTTTTTCCTTCAATGTTTCATTATTTTAATTTTATGATATGATCATGTTTGCATTTCACCCTATTGTTTTACATCGTCCACTTGAAAAGAACCCTATAATTAAATTTATATATTTATATTTTTATTTATTTATTTATTTATTAACACAGTGATTAACTCCATTTAAAATGCTGAGCCCCACGTATGGATTAAATCATCCTCTGTTAGTGAGGACGATCGATTGTATTAGGCGGATCATGTAATATGAAACACAGCCATCAGAACCTTTTATCGGAACCCGTGGTCGCCGGTTCTCATCTGCTCGTTGCTTGAGCTGCTGGAGAGGAACGTACCTGGAGCTGCAACCAGAGCGAGAACGGTATAGTAAAGAGGCTGAATTGTCAGGAGTAAAGATGTGATCCGTCCGTCTGCTGTGGTCCAAGAATCGTCCTCAAAAATACAGTAAGTCATGTTGAAAACACCCTTCTCTTTGACTGTAATCTTCCCTTCTCCTGCTTCCCGATCCTGATTCATTCCCTCACACCGTTCCCAGATTGCAGTCGGTAACTAGCGATTCACAAACTGCAAATCTAACTGTTCATTTAAAATCCCACTTAATTGTTCGCAGATCCCCAAATATTGTCTACCGCTCTGGAGCTGCTTCACTCTGCCAATGACGGAGGTGCTGCTCCCGCTGACAATGTGAGACTTCGTAGGAAAGAGCAACTTAAAGCGGAGCTTTAAGCAGGCTCCGTGCGCGCTGACGTTAATTTCACTCACTCAACAAACATCCACGGCTAACCCCTTTGAAACCGAACAGCTGGAACGACACGTAAAATGAATCAGTTAATATGGTGATAATATCCACCCAACCCGAACATTCTTTATAGATAATCTGGCAGGCGACACAAAAGCATAAAAATACCTTCCATCAACCCCAGTGTCAGATTCAACTTGTCCTTATAATAAATTATGAAAACTTTTACTGGGACGACAAGATGGCCTCGGCCTCTCTCTGACTTTGAAATTTGTTTGCCTGCCCTGCATTTTCTTGGGATCTGCAGCACTTTATTCTTCTCTCTTTTCTAGAAGCTTAATGTTCTGTATGTAATACACGTTTTGTTTATCTCTCTGACCGTCGGTACAAGTGACAATGTCCAATGAACAGTCACTGTTCCATCAGTGACATGGCTACGTAAAGTCACGCCAAGACTATCAGAATCAAGAACAGTTACTTGCCCCAAGCAGACTATGTATATAGACAATCCTATCTATTTATACTTGTTTTGGTGTTCCTTATCGTAGTGTGTGTGTGTGTGTGTGTGTGTGTGTGTGTGTGTGTGTGTGTGTGTGTGTGTGTGTGTGTGTGTGTGTGTGTGTGTGTGTGTGTGTGTGTGTGTGTGTGTGTGTGTGTGTGTGTGTGTGTTTTGTGTTGCATCGGAATTAGAGTAACAATTACTTGGATCTTTTTCACCTTTGTTTCCTGGAAATGACATTGTACACTCTTGAAACTCTTGGAGAATATTCTTGAGATAGGATATGTGAACATTTGGAAACCGATGACCTAATTAGCGAGACCCAGCAAGTCGTGTCTTATCAACTTGATTGAGATTATGGACAACATGACAAAAGAGATTGATGAAGGCAGAGCAGTGGATGTTGTTTACATAGATTTTAGTAAGGCATTTGACAAAGTTTCTAATGCAATCCTTATCTAAAGGATTGAGGTACTTGTTGTCTGCGCCGAAATATCTGTTTGAATTCAGAACAGACTCACGCATGGAAGACAGAGGTCGTGGTCGAAGGGTCATATGCGGGTTGGAGTTCTATATTAGTAATGTTCTGCAGGGATCTGTGCCCCACTGGAGAATTAAAGAAGATGGAAGACGCAAGCGGAAAGTTTCAGGAAAACAATGGTATGACATTTTCTTTTAGTTACAACTACAAAATATATTTTCACTATTAATCCCTTCTGTACGTACCATAAACTGTTATATTTCAATTTGGGTTTCATGCATGTCGTATCTTTCATCTCCACAGTATAGACCAGTGTGCTGTTCTCAGGGATCGCTAGACGAGGACACCTGCTCCCACTTTTAACTGTTGTTCATTCAGTGCCGTAATGTACCCGTTTATTAAGCTTGTTGGAATGTCATTCAATCTTCCAGTATCCATTCCAAGTTTCTAACTGACCTTGGCCTGCTTTAGCATCTGAGAAGCTTCTGGCTTTCCACAACACCGACACGGTAGCGTAGCGGTTAGCACGATGCTCCTACAGCCTGGGATGACAGATTTAGGCACTATGAAGTTTGCAGGATCGTTTGCGTGGCTTTCCTCCGATTGCTTCGATTTCCTCCCATATTCCAAAGGTGTACCAGTGACTAGGTTAATTGGTGACTTTAAAGTTGTCTGTAAAGTAGTGGTAATCCATGCTATGAAAAATAAGAGATGGGTTGAGTACATCTCAGAATTATTTGAAGACAGCAGGATTGATGATTCACCAGAATTAAATCAAATGACTCATCAACCTAAAATATTGATGTCAGAGAAGGAAAATGCGATTCGGAGGCTAAAAGTCAGAAAGTCGGCCGGTAAAGATAAGATTTCCACTGAAATTCTGAAATCACTTGGTTTAGGGGATAAAGGAAACATTTAGCCCTACTGAACAACATTTATATGAAAGGAAATCTTTCGGAGGACTTTCTCAAATCAGTATTTATCGCCTTATCAAAAAAGCCAAGGACGATAAAATGTAACGAACATAGGCCGAAAAGCATAATGTCTCACAGCGTCAAGCGATTGTTGAAAATAGTGTTCGGCAGAATGAAAGGTACAATTAGCGATGAAATTGGAGAAACGCAGTTTGGTTTTCGTAAAGGCTCAAGAAGAAGAAAGGAATATTTGCGATGAGAAACACCATGGAGAGATGCTTTGAGGCACAAAAGACCATCTATTTATGCTTTATTGACTATGAATAGGCTTTTGATACATTAAGACACGAGAAAGTAATAGAGGTGCTGAAGAAGTACGATCTGGGATGGGAGAATGTTCCAATAAGGAACTTATATTGGAAACAAAAAGCGGTGGTCAGGGTACGAAATGAGCTATGACCATGGGCATGTATTAAGCGAGACTTAGGGCAAGGCTGTGTTGGCTCGCCGGATTTGTTCAACCTCTACGGAGAGTGGACTTTTCGGGAATTCGACCATCAGGAGGCAAGTATTCCAATCAGAGGTCGGAAGGTGGATAACATCATGTATGCGGGCGACACACGTTGTTAGCTGACAGCGAACGCTAACTTCAAATTATGCTGAACAAAGTGAATGAGAAAAGCCTTGACTACGGACTTAAAATCAACCCTAAGAAAACAAATTCGATGGTGGAGAGGAAAACAAACACTAAAGACTCATTCATGACGGTATCGTTACAAGTGAATGGGCAAGACATTGAACAGGTGCGAACGTTTGAATATCTTGGCAGCAGTCTGACAGGTGACGGGCGCTGTGGTTGAGATCAGAATGGGTATAAGTATGGCTAAGAACCAGTTCATGAAACTAAAAGATCTACTATGCAATCGGAAGTTAGACATCGAAAGGAGAATCCGCTTCCTCGATTGTTATGTATGGTCAGTGCTGAGGTATGGATTAGAAACATGGACCTTGAAGAAGGACGACATGAAACGAATTAATGCTTTTGAAATGTGGTGCTAACGACGAATGTTGAAGGTCAACTGGGTAGAGAAAGTTTGAAATGAGAGGGTTTTGTCCGAAGCTGATAGACCACGGACCCTGCTGGAGAAGATTATCAAGTTAAAAGTTGCTTATTGTGGACACGTTACGAGGAGTGATCACACCTTGTCAGACTTGCTATATTGAAAGGTGGAGGGAAGGAAAGGAAGAGGAAGGCAAAGAACAAGGTGGCTGTATAACATCAAAAATTGGACCAAGCTGGACAAGAATAGGGATTTTGTGGACAAGTGTCGGGACAGAGCAGCGTGGAGGGAAATCGCCCGCCAACTGGAAATTCCAGATGCGACCTAACGACGGCGACGACGTAAGTTGTCTCCTAATAAAGATGAGATGAAATAGGTGAGTTGCTGAGCCGCGCAGGTTCGTTGGGCCGTAACTCTAAATAAATAGATAGGTAGATCAATTAAACAATACGTGGCATTAATTTAATCAACTGAAATGACTGGAGAGGGGAATTGAACTTTCCCTCGCTGGAGCGAGATTAGCACCATTTATTGGTCGTTTTTATGCGTGCCACAGATTTACGAAAAGACTATTGTGCATAAATTCGACAATATCACGTGTATACGCTAAGTGCCTTTTAACCATCCCTCGCTAGAGCGGCCGTGGGAAGAATTTTACGCTTTGGAGAAGATTCCAAGATCCGAGGGTCCAGCCTTAGAATGAAAGGACACTGATGCGCTGGGCTGTGTTTAAAACTGCACCCCCACCCCTCACCTTATGTGCATTTTGTAAGGATGGAGGGGGGGGGGGTGAGGAAAGAAAGTGGGTGCAGATCGGCAGAAAGGAAAGCAGCATCAATGGGTTCAGTGGGTTTGATTCTGGCCCATGCGTCGTGGTTGTAGAGGAATGAGGACTCCAGTGGAACTCAAAGTCGGTAATATCATCAAAAGAATGATTTAAAAAGCAGGTGATTTTAGGAGACGGAAGTACGCACAACACGGCGTTACACAGGTAACACTGCTTGTGGTGTGTATGCACAACATACAACAGTGAACTGTGCAAAGTGTCCAATGGTGGTGGGATGTGAGTGTATACCCTATGCAGCAGAAGGCATCATGGAGTTTTGGCAGGTTTGAAGTTAAAAGTTCAAGGTAGGTTTATTACCTATGTACATGATTGCCGGCATATACGACCCTGAGATTCATTTTCTTGCGGACGTACGCAGTGAATCCAAGAAACGCAATGGAATGAATGAAAGACCGCATGTAAAAAACCGCTGACCAAAAAGAAAACACGTGCTGAAGACAACAAAATGTGAAGGTACAAAAGAGAAATTTAAAAAAAAACAATAAATTTCGAAAACATGTGGTGCAGCGCCCTTGAAAGCGAGTCCGATATTTGCGGGAAATACTCGGTGTTGTGTCATGTGTGCAATGGTTCAGAAGTCGTCACTGTTCCTGAATCTGATGATATGGGTCCTGAAGCTCGTGTACATTATTCCTGATGGCAGCGAGAAGAGAGCATCGTCTCGGTGGATGCGGTCCTTGATGACGGGCGCTGCTTTCCTGCAGCAGCGTATCGTGTAGATATGTTCAATGATGGAAGAGTTTTTTTCCTTTGTTGAACTGGGGCTAATACACTATTTTCTGTCGGATTTTACGTCAAGGCCATTGGTGCTTCCATATCAGACCGTGATGCAAGCAGTTAATATACTCTCCACCAGGCATATACAGACGTTGTCAAAGTCTGAAATGTCAGTCTGAATATATACAAACGTCGAAGGAAGGAGAGTCGCTGCCATGATTTCTTCGTGATTACTCTTAAGTTCTGAGCTTAAACTGATCACTCCGAGGAATTTAAAGTTGTTAACCTTCTCCACCTCTGATCTCTCAATGAGGATTTGGTCATAGACCTCCCCCTTAAGTCAGTAAACATCTCCATCATCTTTCAGACATTGAGTGAGTGATTAATTATGTTGTGAAAGCAGTCATAAGTATACAGGGAATGTAGCAGGGTTTTATGCACACAGCCTTGTTCTGTACCAGTGCTGATATTGTGGTGGAGATGATAATACCAATCCGAAGTTACGAGCTTCTTCAAGTGAGGAAAACGAAGATCCAATTGCACAATCCGCATGAGCAGCATCTGCATTGACAATAACGAAACAATGATCTAATTGGACGTTCCCTCTCTGTTCTCTTTCATCTCCTTCGCCGAGCTCAAGAAACTCTAATAAAACTATTTTTCGATTAAGAACCAAACGATAGGAGACTAAACGTAAATAGCATATCGGGGTTAATACTTCAGCGGTTTGATCGTGGCACGACTGCGGAAGCGGGTGGACGTCAGCCAGTGAGAACAGCAAGCAGAGTTTGAAAAGAAGATAGCTTTATAGAGCGGTCAATAGAGTAGCGGGAGGAGGAGTAGAGGGAGACAGAGTAGGGAAGCTTTGGCTCAACGGGGCTTAGGCGATAATGGGTCGAGGCCAGGTAGGTTGCCTGTGTAGAATACAGAAATGAAGTGTGTGTGTGTGAGGCCGATGTTCTGTGCTCTATGTCAGATGTGGGAAGTCCTGGAGACTCCCAGAGTCCCGGACGGCCACATCAACGCCAGTTGCATCGAGGTGCAGCTGCTTAGGAACCGCGTAAGGAAACTGGAAATGTAGCACGATGACCTTCGTCTAGTTAGGGAGAGTGGGGAGGTGATAGAGGGGAGCAATAGGGCCCTCGGAAGATAGATAAGTGGGCAATAGTCAGGAGATAGAAGGGGAAGAGTCAGATACTGGAGAGTACCCCCAGTGGCTATTCGCCTGAACAATCAGTACTCCTATTTGAGTACTGTTGGGGGGTGGGGGGACGGCATACCTGGGGGAAGCAACAGTGACCGCTCCTCTGGCATATAGTCTGGCCCTGTTGCTCAGAAGGGTAGAGAAAGGAAGTGGGTGGCGGCAGAGATAGAGGACACTGAATTTTAAGTGTCAGACAGGCGATTCCGTGGACGCAGGAAAGATACAGAAGTAGTTTGCGTCCCAGATGCCATGTTCTGGGATGTTTCTGATCCCATCCGCGACATCCTGAAGTGCGAAGGAGAACGGCCAGAGGTTGTGGTAGATATTGGAGGAGGTCCTAACAAGAAACTGAAGGAAGACAGGAAGGAAGTTGAGAAGCTGGACCTCAACGGTAGCCATCTCGGGATTACAGTCTGTACCACGTTACAGTGCGTATAAGAAGGTAGTGAGTAGGAGGATGAATGAGTGACTAAGGGATTGGAGCAGGGGACAGGGATTCAGTTTTCTGGATCATTGGGTCCTTTTTTGGGGCAGGTGTGATCTGTACAAAGAGGAAAGGTTGCACTTGAATCCAGCGGGACCAACATGCCAGACTAAGCCTTTTCCTAAGCCTATTGGGGAGAGTTTAAACTAGAATTACTGGGGCGGGGAGGGGGGTGGGAGGTGGGAACCCAACTGAAGTAGAAAGAGGCTTTTGGCTCACAAATAGAGAAAGCTTGGAGATAGTGCGAGAATGCGGAAAGGCAGGCGATAGAGAAGGGCCGCGCTCAGATCGATTGTTTGAGATGTGTCTATTTTAATGCAAGGATTATTTTTTAACAAAGCAGATGACTAGAGCGTGAATCGGTTCTTGGAACGATGATATTGTGGCCATTTCAGAAACTTGACGCAGGAATGGCTACTTCTAGTGCAAGGCTTTAGATGTTTCAGAAAGGAGAGGGAGGGAGGCAAAAGAGGTGGGGGCGTGGCACTATTGATCAGAGAGTGTCACTGCTGCAGTAAAGGGGGAAGTCATGGAGGTTTTTTTACGGAGTCTCTGTGGGTGGAGCATAGGAACAGGAATGTCTCAATAACTGTACTAGTTGTTTTATTTTTATAGACCGCCCAATAGTACAGGGGCTTCGAGAAACAGATAGGGAAACAAATTCTGGTAAGTTTTATTAATAGCAGGGTTGTTAATTTCCCAAATATCTTTTGGTATCTCCCTAGAACGAGGGGGTTCGCTGGGCTGGAGTTTCTTACGTGTGTTCAGGAAGTTTGCTTAACACAACAGATATATAAGCTTACAAGAGGAGAAGCTGTATTTGATCTGGTATTTTGAAATGAACCAGGTCAGGTGTCAGATCTCTCAGTTGGAGAACATTTAGGAGATTGTGATCACAATTCTATCCCCTTTAACACAATATTGGAGAGGGACAGGAACAGACAAGTTAGGAAACCGTTTAATTGGAGTAAGAGGAAATATGAGGCTATCAGGCAGGAACTTAAAAGCGTAAACTGGAAACGAATGTTCTCAGGGAAACATACGGAAGAAATGTGGCAAATAGGGTGTATTTGCGTGGGGTTCTGCATAGGTACGTTCCAATGAGGCAGGGAAAGAATGGGAGGGTACAGGAACCGTGGAATACAAATTATGTTGTAAATATAGTCAAGAAGAAAGGAAGTCAGCAATAATCTGCGTAGTGCTCTACTTTTCCAAAGCATTTGATGTTATTCCCCATCAAAGGTTACTTGGGAAGCTCGATT
This sequence comes from Hemitrygon akajei, assembly GCF_048418815.1. NCBI lineage: Eukaryota > Metazoa > Chordata > Chondrichthyes > Myliobatiformes > Dasyatidae > Hemitrygon > Hemitrygon akajei. The sequence goes on along the minus strand of NC_133147.1, from coordinate 48,922,234 downwards.
CCTACGGTTTTCAGTTCAATAGTACAAGATAGATTTTCAGTTTCTTGACAAAACGACTTCAGCGTGTATGCATGAATAGAAAAAAAAAGCTCTAAATGGCGTCCAGTGTAAAGTGGTACACCCCAGGGCACAGTGCTAGGCCCACGTTTGTATTTACGTTACATTAATGACATCCACGAATGTCAAAAGTACCACCAGACTTTCTGCTGATGATTGTTTTATATACCGTCCAATTAAGTCAGCTGATGATGAAGATGCTCTCAAGAAAGATATTCATAGTATGTTTGAGTGGTCACAACAATGGGGCATGAAGTTCAATTCTTCCAAATGTGAAACCATGCATGTCACAAGGAAGAGAAAACCAGGTAAAATATCATTTAAAATCCTGAGTGTCACCTTTGACGAAACCAAACAGACCAAGTATCTTGGTATCAAAATCCAGAATGATCTACGCTGGAATATTCAGACGCATCAGGCAACAGTGAATGTCCTAAATTTTTGGAGATGCAATTTTCATCATTGTTCAACTTAGTCAAGGAGAAGTTCTACCTCACAATTGTTAAGCCACATTTGGAATTGCAGCTGCTGCATGGGACGCTTACACAAACAAAAACACTGCTTCCATCGAGTAAGTCCAAAGACAGGCAGCCCGATTTGCCACAAATGCCAATAAGAGAGATGCGAGTGTTACTCAACTTTTAAATTTATTAAAGTGGAACTCTCTGCAAGATAGACGGGAAGCACACCGCCTGATCTGTTTATACAAAACGTAAAATGGTCAGCTCGACATAGACTACCAATCCCACATCAAACCTAATCCTATTAGTAGCAGACGAGTGCACTCAATTCAATTTGATAAAGTAACTACCAAGTCAGATGTGTACAGCAATTCATTTTCGGCGCGCACAATTAAAGCATGGAATAATCTTCATTCTACCATAGTCACACAACCAAACCGAATTAAACTTAAGGCAGATTTTGTTCTTCAAAAATCTCATTCTTAAATCCACCCTCCGCCACCTCCAGTTTAAATCCCATACGGAATATTTTGGAGGATCAAGAACCAAGAACCAAGAAGAGCTTACAGAAGGTTCAAAAAGCTACTTAATGATAGAGTTTAGCAGGAAGGATAGCAGGAAGGAGCTTAAGGATGAAATTAGGAGAGCCAGAAGGGCCCATGAGAAGATCTTGGCGGACAGGATTAAGAAAAACCCCAAGACATTCTTCAAATAGGTGAAGAACAAGAGGATACGACGTGTGAAAATCATGCGTGACCGTGCGAAAATATCTATGGAACCGAAGGAAATCGCCGAGGATACTTTATGGATACTTTGCTTCACGATTCACTACGGAAAGCGATCCTGGCGATTGCAGTGATAACTCACAGCGGAATGAAAAACTTGAGCATATAGATATTAACGAAGAGGATGTGCTGGAGATTTTGGAAAGCATCAAGTTGGATAGGTCACCGGGTCGGGATGAGATATACCCCAGTCTACTGTGGAAGCGAGGGGGGAGATTGTTGAGCCTCTGGTGATGATCTTTGATTCATGAATCGGGACGGGAGAGGTTCCGGAGGATTGGAGGTTTGCAGATGTTTTCACTTATTCAAGAACAGGTGTAGAGATAGCCCAGGAAATTGTAGGCCAGTGAGTCTCATTTCAATGGTTGATACGTTGATGGAGAAGATCCTGAGAGGCAGGATTTATGAATACTTGGAGAGGCAAAATATGATTAGGAATAGTTAGCATGGCTTTCTCAAAGGCAAGTCGTACCTTACGAGCCTGATTGAATTTTTTGGAGAATGTGCCTAACCACATTGATGATGGTAGAGCAGTAGATGTAGTGTATATGGAATTTTGCAAGGCATTTGATAAGGTATGGAATCCAAGGGGATTTTGCTATGTGCATCCAGAACTGGCTGGCCCACTGAAGGCAAAATGTGGTTGTAGACGCGTCAGATTTTGCATGGAGGTCGTTGACCAGTGACGTGTCTCAACGATCTGTTCTGGGACCTCTGCTCTTCGTGTTGTTTCTAAATGAACTGGATGAGAAAGTGGAAGGATGGGTTAGTAAATTTCCTGTTGACAAAAAAGCTGCGGGTGTGGCCGATCGTGTGGAGGGATGTCAACGTTTACAGCGGGACATTGATATGATGCAAAACTGGGCTGAGAAGTGGCACATGGAATTTTACCCAGATAAGTGTGAGGTGGTACATTTCGGTAGGTGAAATATGATGGCAGAATGTAAGACTCTTTGCAGTGTGGAGGATCAGAGGGATCTTGGGGTCCAAGTCCATAGCACACTCAAAGCTGCTGCGCAGGTGGTCACTGTGGTTAAGAAGCCATACGGTGCATTGGCCTTCATCAATTAACATTAGGTTTCAGTGTCGAGAAGTAATGTTGCAACCTGGTCAGACTCACTTGCAGTCCTGTGCTCAGTTCAGGTCGCCTCACTACAGGATTGATGTGGAAACCATATAAATCTCCAGCGGAGATTTAGGATTGATGGAACATGACAGGTGACCAGAATAGAGGTGTACAAGATGATGAGAGGCATTGATCGTGTGGATAGTCAGAAGTTTTTTCCCCCTCTGGCTGAAATAACTCGCACCAGAGAGCACAGGTTTAAAGTGCTTGGAAGTAGGTGGAGAGGAGATGTCAGGGTTAAGTTTTTTACACAGATGTTGGTGAGTGTGTGGAATGGGCTGCCGGTGACAATGGTCGAGACGGAAACGATGGTGGATAGGTGCATGGAGTTCGGAAAAATGGAGTGCTGTGAATAACCCTTGCTAATTTCTAAGGTAAGGGCAAGTTCGGTACAGCTTTATGGGCCGAAGGGCCTGTATTGTGGTGTAGGTTTTCTATGTTTATATGTTTCTATGTGGTAACTGGTATAACTCTGCTTTTATTATTACCGTAAATTTAACGGCACACTGTCCAAACAGCTGGAATGGCTGCAAACAGCTTCGCCCATCTCCGGGTTCATAGCCAAAGCAGTCGTGCAAAGGTTAGAAAAGACAGCATTGCCAATTATAATTCTAACATGTGGGTCTGTTATGTCGATAATACCTTGGTTTTAGTAAAACGCAGAGAAATTGAAAGAACTTATAAACTAATAAACTAAAAAAAAGCATGTGTTCAACGACACTAAATTCACGATGGAAGCAGATACTGAAGGAAAGCTGCCGTTCTTGTTGGTGCTTGACAATAGAAACACGTACGGCACTTTTGAAATATTCATTTATCTGAAGGGATCACATACAGATCAGATCCTAAACTATCACAGTACCCGTCCAAATACACACAGAAAAAACTTGTTACGAAGAGCGGAGACGCATTGCAACATCTTTGAACTAAAAGATAAAGAGGAGAAACATTTCTGCAAATTGTTCAACTGAAACGGATACTCGTGGAACTCCATACGAAGATACCTACGAGATCAACAACACATTAACCAAGAAACGACCAAGCGGGTTGTCCATCCATACATTCTAAATATCTCGGAATTAACAGCCAGCCTGCTCCAAAAACATCGAATTCAGGTCTTGCAGAAACCAAAAGCGACATTGAGAAGACCATTGCAGTTGGAGCAACATTTCTGGCAGCACATTTCCTGCCGTTAACCGTCTGGTTTTCCTGTTAAGAGAATTCTTCTTTATCATATCGCCATCAACGGATTTGTCGCTGTATTCCACAACCTTGTGTATATTTTCGTATTATTCTTTGCTTGAGCCTCATTAAATCTTGTTAGCCACGTTTCCTTAAACTTGCCACGTTTGCAATTTACCAACGTTTTCGTGGAATTACAACACAGGCAGAACTGCAGATACGAATCGCGCTTATTTGCTGAAACGGCTTAATTTTTATCTTTTATTAGCCTCTGTTTTCCTTTGAAAGGTGTATGGCGCTCTGCTGTTCTCACTCAAACCTCGATTCATCCCCAAGATTTTCCCCAGGGCACAACAACCAGCCGGATTTTGATATTCCAAGTTTCGGACTCTGACGACGGACGCATTATCGGAGTGCTGAGGCTTTGCGTCCCTGGAGCAGAGCTGATTCTATGCCGGTGCATCTGACTAAGGCGTCGAGGGAGGAAACGGAATATCGATAATGGCGGTTTAGTGATCGGAGGCCTCTGTATTTGAATCGCCCTCTCTCCCTTCCTCTCGTTGCTGTGGGAAAGTATTTTGCTGATTTTCGAGTCGTATAACTTGTTTAAAGTGTGACCCAGCAGAGCTTGACATCGCAGATCAGCGAGTGTTTCAGTTTGCTTTGCTAATCTCCACCTTCGCTGTGCGATACATCTCTGCCCCTTTATGAGGGAGAAAGACGGCCTGCGGTATGTCGAATTGTAGGTTGAACGATTAGTTTTTTGTTGTTCTGTAGATCATGATCTTTCTTGTGGGCTATGCTGTTGCTTTCTTGATGAGTGACAGGTACTGATGGTTTTTCCCGAAGATAGTGGGGGGGGGGGATTTGTTGCTGCTTGTGCGTGGGAGGGGGAGTAGTGTGGATTTTGGGGTTCTAACGTTTCTTGTGCCATTCATTCTTACGGAGACCCTTTTCTTTTCGTGGATGTCTGCGACGAACAAGAATTTCGGGTTGTATATTACATACATTCTCTGTTATTAAATGGAACTATTCAACTATTGAACGGTATTTCATTCAGAGTTTGAGGAGGCTAGGTATGTTATTAATGACTCCCTCAAATTTATGTACATCTACCGTGGAGACCATACCAACTGGTTTCCTCACGTCTGGTATGAGATGGGGGTCTGGGGAGTGTGTGGTGGTGGGTAAAGTAGCTAAAGAAAGTTGTAAAGTGCGCTAGCTCCATGATGCACACAGACATCTCTATCATGGAAGATAACTTCAAACGGCTATGCCCCATAATGCTAGTGTCCAGCATTAAGAACTCCCATCACCCAGAATACGCATTCTTCTCACTCTTACCATCAAAGAGGAGCTACAGAAGGTTGAAGGCACATAAAGAGTTTCTTAAAGAGTTCTTACCTGCAGCTCTATCTGATTTCCGAATGGACAGTGAACCCACGAATACTACCTCACCTTATGTTTCTGTATAGGCTCTTTTAGCACTATTAAATGAACTTGATATTATATATGCAGTATATTTATTCTTGTGATGTATAGTTGATTATTTGTATGTATTACAATGTACTACTGCGGAAAACAACAAAAATCACGACAATGCCAATTACATTAAATCTGTTTTTGATGCTGATGAAATTACTCTCCGGTTTCCATATATCAAATTCATAAAAAACTACACTTACACTACATTTATTTCCAGTCAAAGATTCACTGCTCAACTGCCCATACTGGCAACCTAATATCACCATTGTTAGCCCTTATTTCGTTAACACATTGTTGCAGAAAACATAAAGCTATGCGCGGTAGTACCAGTGTGCTGCCAGAACCTCAATTCAGTAACTTACCTTACCTCGTGAAAGAAGTTTTGCACCATCCCTCGGAGAGGGCACTCTATTGATTCAAGAAGCTTTCCTGGTTGCCATTCAGAGATTCCACCCGGGCGAGGTCTCGAAGAAACAATTGATATCTCCCACTAATAGAACCCTGCTATCCTTGCATCAAAGAGCATGTATTGATGACTTCTGGAGAATCTGCAATTATAATTCCACTAGACTGACCTTCCCTACTTTTGTCTAACTGATAAATGGGTGCCGCTCGGCTCTTTTAACGCTATGATTGGACCACCGGAAATAACGATACTTCCTCCAGCATTAAGTTGTCATTTTTCCATTATCGGAGTAGAAGATCTGTGTGTGTGGAAATCACGGCGTTTAGACTTTTTTTCTTATCTTCTTTTGTCATTAACCGCGAAACAGGCTCTCCCAGCCCATTAAACCGCGCCGTTCACCAAACTACCTGTTTAACAATGGCTTAATCACAGGGTAATTTACAATGACCAATTAACCTACCAAGAGGCAGGTCTTTATTTATTAGGAGAGGAAACCGGAGCATTTGGAGAAAGTCCATGAGTTGAACTGAATTGAACTTCGAACTGCAGAAACGTCAAAAAAAACCTCTAAAGAACACGTCGCCGGGAGTGAAATGATCTTCGCACAGAAGACGTATCAAGTAGTCTGGAAAAAAGGAGAAGGCATGGGGTCGATTTATCTCCAATCAGCGTAGGGCTGTCAGAAGTATCAGTTGGAGTTCAACACAGATAAGTGTGGAGTGGTTCATTTTGGTAAGTCAAATATTATCACAGAATATAGTATTAATGGTAAGACTCTTGGCAGTGTGGAGGATCAGAGGGATCTTGGGGTCCGAGTCCATAGGACACTCAAAGCTACTAGGCAGGTAGACTCTATGGTTAAGAAAACATAGGGTGCATTGGCCTTCACTAATCGTGGGTTGGATCCGAGAGACAATGTTGCAGCTACATAGGCCTCTGGTCAGATCCGACTTGGAGTGCTATGGTCAGTTCTGGTCACCTCACTACAGGAAGGATGTGGAATCCACTGAAAGAATGCAGAGCAGATTTCCAAGGATGCTGCCTGGATTGGAGAGCCTGCCGTATGAGAATAGTTTGAGTGAACTCGGTTGTTTTCTCTTTGGAGCGACGGAGGATGTGAGGTGACCTGATAGAGATGTATTGATCGAGAAGTATTGATCGTGTGGATACTCCGAGGCTTTTTCTTCAGGCTGAAATGGTTAGCACGAGAAGGCACAGTTTTAAGGTGCTTGGAAGTAGGTACAGAGGAGATATCAGGGGTAAGTTTTGTACGCAGAGTGGTGAGTGCGTAGAATGGGCTGCCTGCGACGGTGGTGGAGGTGGATACGTTAGGGTCTTTTACGAGACTCCTGGGCTCAGAAAAGTACAGGGCTATGCATAACCCGAGGTAGTTTCTCAGGAGAGGACATGTTCGGCACAGTTCTGTGGGCCGAACGGCCAGTATTGCGCTGTAGGTTTTCTATGTTTCTTTGTTTCTATCGTGGCAAGCTGTGTTTGCGTCCTATGCCACAGTAGGGGTGATGGGTCTCAAAAGAAAAGGAAAACGTAATATTTGGGCTCTTTGCTGACAACATCCCAGGAAAAGGTCTTAGGGAGCGTGCATATGAGCTGACTGACTTCGCAAGTACATCTTCAACACTTCAATCATCCAGGCTAAAGTAATTTACCCCATTGTAAACAAAGTCAAGAAGCTGGCAGATGGCGGTGATATCTGCGCAGGATACCAAACAAGGTCACGGGGAAAAAAGCAATCAATATTGGGGAGGATTGGTGTACTCAGAGAGTCGTTTGCACAGTAATCTTCGGCGCCTGTCTTTCTGTTTTCAGAATCTTTTATAATATCTGTGTCAACTAGATTTTCGCAACAGCGGTGTCTAAACATTCAGAGGTATCTCCCCTGTAGATATATAATTCAAATGAAGCACACTGTGAAATAAAAATATTGAGTTAAACAACGTCATTATAACGATTGTGATGGCATTTAATCACCTGCTGGTTATTTGATCTCAACGGCCTAAAATAGGAAGCACTATTGAGTTTGTTAGACTCTACCAGTTGGGCAATAGAACAATGTCTGCTTGCTCTGATGAATACCATCACCTTCAGTGTGTATCCGGTAATTCAGATGGATTGGAAAAGTAAGGGGCAGAGCCAGTATTGCGAGTGCGTAGTGTGAGTGAGCCTCGACGACTCACACTACGAAGTTGGTACTTCGGCATAACAGTCTGGTCGAGAATGTGGTAAGTACAAAATAAGCGATAATAGGGCTCCAAGCTAGCACAGGAAAGTGGTCTAGGAGCATAATGACCTGGACTGCCAGCATAGGCAAAGGCTGTGCAACTACAGCGGACCCTGTCACCACCTGTCACCGCGGTTCGGATATGGCCCAAGGGCGGAGTGAGAGACACTGAAGCAAATCGATACTTCACAGCTTTAATTCTGAAAATGGGAAATTAAATATAAAACGCTAGGCCAAACGGGGCCGTTAAATAGAACTCTCAAAATGGAAAAGAAACCTATACTGCGGCCGAAAAGGATATCTGAACATTAAACGAATACCGCTAGTCTTCTGAGTCAGTTGATTTTGAAAGTCCAATGGCTCAGGGAAAGGCGAATGCAACACAGCAGCAAAGCTTTACTCTATGCTGTCCAATTCTCGGCATGCAACACGACGTCAAGACTGTAGTGAAATAGTATCACGCTTAAATAATAATTAGCAGACACGTGCAAATTCACAAGCGCAGTTGTCATATCCACTGCGCTGCCGAATACGCGGTTGTGATAGGGCCCCGCTCTCTAGACGCAGTCACTGAGGAGCCACAGACCTGTGTTCGCTGGAAGTCCCGATTCAGCCACATGTACAAGATGTCCTTCGCTGGGATCCAATTCCGTTCTTCTGGGCCATACCTTTCCCAGTCCACAAGGGACGGGACCTTACAATGCAACCAACGAGATGCCAGGAGGCGCCGCAGAGTATAGACAAGGGGACCATCTACCAGGCGGGGAGAAGGGGAAGCTGAGATGGCTGAGGCCAGGGGAGAGGTGGTAACCGGCGAGAACGTTAATGATTATCAGTAGATGCTGGCTGTTCACAGTAAGTTCGTGGACAGCGGCTGTGAGTGCGGTAATCGCAGACATCTGAGTCCGATTGTCTGTGGTGAGCTGTAGACCAGCTGCGGCTAAGGTTTATACCTGTTCCTCCAAATGAGACTGGACTTGTAACCGTAACTTCACTGAGAACATCTTCCATTCCCTGTACCTATCGCCCACCAGACCGATGAACCTCACGGACAAGTTCAGCTGTTCTCTCTCTACCGTGTCTATTTTTTTTTTTGTTCGAGACTTGCTGTCACCGCTGTTCGGATATGGTCCAAGTGCGGATTGAGAGACATTGAAGCAGGTCAATACTTCACAGACTTTAATTCGAAAAAGGGAAAATTAAGCAATGAAGACGAGGCCAAACAGGGCCGTTAAATAAAACTCTCAAAGGGGAAACGAAGCCGACAGTGCGGCCTGAAAGAATATGTAAACATGAAACGATTAACTCCAGTTTTCAGAGTCAATTGATTTTGAAAGTCCAATGGCTCGACGAAGGCCGAATTCAATCTAGTAGTGAAGCTTTGCTATGCTCTCTCCAATTCTCGACAACAACTTCGACGACAAGAATGTAGTTAAATACTATCACGACTAAATAATAATTACCTGACACGTGCAAATTCGCAAACACAATTGCTGTATCTGCTGCGCTGCCGAATCCGTGGTTCTGACACCACCGGGGTCTCGTCACCAGGACAAGAGCTCTTTCTTCTCTTCAATTTTTCCCATAATTGCCATGCATTCTAACTCCACTTTCCTACTCACATGTCCAATGAAGTTACGTTGCCTTTTCATGATGTCATATATTATTTCTCTTTTTGTGCTTGCTCTGTTTATGACTTCCTCGTTATATATTCGTTTCGTCCATGATAATCTTTACATCCCCCTCAAAAATCACATCTCTGCTGCTTCAATTCGCTTCCTCATGTTACTAGATATTGTTCAACATTCTGAGCCATATATTATATAACTGGATAAACGTAACATTTCAGTACTCTGAGGCGGGTTGTCATGCCCAGTTTTATGTTGGTCAGAATACTCTTCATTCTCGTAAAAGGGTCTTTTGCCAACCCTGTTCTTCTCTTGATGTCCATCTCGCACCTGCCATCGATGTCACCCAGCTTCCGAAGTCGCAAAGGTTTTGTCCTTGTGTCATGTCTTCCCTGGTCATTTTCAGCCTGCAGATAGGATTCTCCTTCTTTTTGGTTATCACCATACATTCAGTCTTTCTGCCTCCCATTTTTGCACTGTCTTCAATAACTACATCAATTAAGTTTTGTAGTTCTTCTTCCGTACTTGCAATAAAACACGCTGTCATCCGCATATCTGAAATTATTGATGTATTCACCGCCAAATTTGATTCCCGAGATGTGTCTTATGTTTGGTAATATTGTTATTAACAAAAATATTATTATTTCTGGTAATACAGTAAACAAATCAGGGGAGAAAACACATCCTTGTATAACGCCTCTCTTGATTTTCGTAAACGGACTCACTTCTCCACCTATTCTTACAGTGGCAGCTTGTCCCCAGTACAGATTTCTGATTCGGGGAAGTCTTTCGAATTTAGAATACTTCAAAAAAATTATTGTGTCTCAGTTTATCAAATGCTTTTGTGCAGTCGATAAAACAACCAAACAAATCGTTTTGCACTTGAATAGCTCGTTCTGATAGTATCCTTAACATCAATATCGTGTTTCCTGTACCTTTTGTCTTTCACAAAACCACATTGTTCTTTACCTATTTCAGCCTGTATCTTACTTTTAGCTCTTGTCGTCAAGATTCTTTGTTGCAATGAGCAACTGAGGTGAACCCCAGTGCAGGACGCAGGCATGGACATTAAGGTAGGATGCTTAAGCGGACCTGAACGTTCCACAGCAAACAGGAGTGACCTGGACACGGAGCCTTAACACACCTTGATACGGAGATGCGGGGTTTCATAGGTAAGCACTGAAACTGGAGCAAAACATAGATCACACGGTTCTGGACCAGACTGGACACGTTAATCAGCCAACAGGCAAAACCAACGATCTGGCGACTAGTGGCTGTAACGCCAGGGTTCTTATACTGCAGGTCTTGATGGAAACTGGGTGTGCATCATCAGAGAGAATTAGAAGCAAGTTGGAAATTAACGGTCGGAACTGTGGCACAATCAAAGGAAATTTGGAGCAAGATAGGGAAGGATTGGGACTGTGACAGTATACCCGCACACCCTCTCAGCGGGAGCCTCCAAGCGAAACACAAGGCGGTTCCAGATTGTTTCGATGGAAACCACGGAAAGGTCCAGGATGAGGGAGTGGGGAAGCCAAGAGCGTTCCTCCGGGCCCTATCCCTTCCAATCGACCAGATACAGGAGACCTCTGCCTTGGCAGCACTCGTGCACTATTCGCCGGACGGTGAATGCTGGGTGGTCGACATTGATCCGGGCGGCTTGAGCTGGTTGGGCAGGAGGGCGAAAAGGTGTGACAGAGACAGGTTTCAATTGGGACACGTGGAACGTGATATGAATGTGCATGGATCCGGGCAGCTTGAGTCTGACCACCGAGGGGTGATGACTCTCTCGATCTCGAATTGTCACAGGTAGCGAGGGGCGAGATTCTCGGCTGGATTCTTGAGGGGGATGTCTTTTGACGAGAGCCAAACCTTCTGCCCAGACAGATCATCTGGTTCAGGAATTTGATGGCGATCCGCAATCCTCCGGTTGTGGTCGGCTGAACGGAACAGGGCAGCGCGTGCATCCTTCCAGATCTTGCCGCACTGGCGGAGATGGGCCTGAACAGAAGACACAGCAATGTCATCTTCATGTGCGGGAAACAGAGGGGATTAGTAACCGAGGGAGCATCCGAAGGGAGACCGGTGGCAGTGCTGAACAGGGAGTTGTGCGCGTACTCGACCCAAACGTGATGGGTGCTCCAGGATGACGGTTTTTGGCGATGATGCAGCGCAGTTCCGCTTCCAAATCCTGGTTTGCTCGTTCTGTTTGACCATTAGTCAGCAGAAGACAAGTTTACTGAGGCTCCAATGGCTTGGCAAAAGGATCTCCAGACTTGAGACATGAATTGGGGATCCCGCTCGGAAATGATATCAGAGTGAATTCCTTGAAAGAGGAAGATGTGATGAACAAGGAGCCCGGCAGTCTCACGGTCTGTAGGGAGTTTGGGAAGGTCTACGTAGTGCACAGCTTTGGAGAAGCGGTCCACAACGGTGAGTATGGCAGTGCTCCCATGTGAAGAGGTAGTCGCGTAATGAAATCCAGCGGAATATGGGACCAAGGGCGGCCAGGGACACGTAGGGGACGTAGCAATCCAGCAGTTGGTGAGTGGGAGGATTTTCTGCGGGCACCAACGGAACAAGCAGAGACGAAGGAACGGGAATCAGCATCCACGGAGTGCTACCAGAAATATCTCTTCAGAAGGGACAGAGTCCGATCGATTCCGGGATGGCAGGCGAAACGAGGAGCCTGCCCCCATTGGAGAATCTGAGACAGAACAGAGTCAGGCACGAAGAAGCAATTGGGATGTCAATTTCCTGGGTCAGGATGAGTCCGATGGGCCTCTTTGACTATGGAATCGATCTCCCAGGTGAGGGCAGCCGCTACACAGGATGGTGGAAGCATGGTCTCGTGGTTGGGAAGTCCCTCCTCGGAAACGTATTGACGAGAGAGAGTATTGGGCCTCCCCTTCTTAGACCCCGTACGATAGGTGAGTATGAATCTGAAACAGACAAAAAGTAATGTCCAACGCACTTGGTGGGGATTCAGGCGTTTGTTGGTCTGGATCTAGGCGAGGTTCTTGTGATCTGTACAGACTATATATGGATGGGATGTCCCCTTCCATCCAGACAGTGCCTCCACTCCTCCAAAGGAAGTTTGATGGCCGGTAACTCCCGGTTCTCTACGTCGTAATTTCGTTCGGCTGGGGACAGCCGGTAAGAAAAGAAGGCACATTGATTAAATTTTTGGTCAGGGCCGGAAAGTTGGGAGATGACTGCTCCCACCCCAGAGTCGGAGGCGTCGACTTTCACAATAAATTGGCCACAGGAGTCTGGTTGGACCGGGATCGGCGCGGAGTAAAGAGCCTCTTCAACTCCGAGAAGGCGGAAACCGCTTCGGGATCCTGGTGAAAGGCGGTCACAGGAGAGGTGAGTCGGGTAAGGGGCCCTGCCACACCGCTGTAATCCCTGATGAAGGGCGATAGAAGTTTGCAAATTACAGAAATCGCTGATATTCCTTGAATGTCGTGGGCTTTGACCATTCCGCCACCGCTCATATCTTTTCGGGATCCGCCCTCACTCACCCGCTCTCCATGACGTATCCTAAGAATCTGACAGAGGGGACAGGAAACTTGTTTTGTGACTTAGGCCCCGTTAGTCAATACAGGGGCACAGTGAACCGTCTTTCTTCTCCACCAAAACGGACCTGCTTCTACAGAGGATAATAAGGGTCAGCAAATGCCAGCCACGAAAGAATCATTTAGGTAAGCCTCCATTGCTTCCCGTTCTGTCCAGGACAGGTTACACAGCCGACTGGTGGGTCGAGGGGCTCATGGGAAAAAGTCAATTGCACAATCGTAAGTTCGGTGTAGAGGCAGGGAAAGGGCCCGATGTTTAGTAAACACTTGTTGCAGGTTGTGATACTCAACTGGGACCTTGGCTATGTCAGGGGGTTTCAGCGTCCGACGAGGTCGCTGTGACTTACAGGGGACAGGACCGATTGTAGACAAGTGTAGTGACAGAACGGCATCCAGCTGGCTATCCTCCCGGTGGACCAGTCAATGTGAGGATTATGCCGGCCTAACCAGGGGTAACCAAGAACAATATGAGCTTGACGAGAGGAAATTAAGTTAAATTGTACCTGCTCCCGATGGTTCCCGGAGAGAGTAAGAGACAGGCGTGGTGTGCAGTCTGTGACTGTGTCCGTGCTTCCAGAGGGGTACTCTACGGCTCCAAAGGAATTCCGACTCAGGAAGTTATTTCTTCATCCAGAAGGTTTCCCTCAGCTCCGGAGTCCACTAGAGCCGACAGAGGTAGGGATTGTGGTTGTAACATAAAGTAGCCGGGACCTGCATCCGGACGGAAGGGACTGTTGTCTGGCTCACCATGGTCCCCTTTTCACTGGGGAGACTCCATTTTGGCCGAAGGGGACAGGAAGCACGGAAGTGGCCGGGCTGGCTGCAATGGAGACATTCCTCCGATCTCAATCTCCGAAGCCGCTCTGAGGGAGGAAGACGATTCCAGCCCAGCTGAATGGGTTCCTCTCCCTGGGTGGTGGAGATAGCCGGGCTAGGAGCTATTCTATGAGCAGGAGGAGAAGAGAGGCTTGTGCTGGTGGGATACGGTAATGAGTGCCGTGGAGCTGCCAAAGGGGGTGGACGAACAGATCTTTCCTTGTGGTGTTCCCGGAGACGATTGTCCAACTTGCTGGTATGGGAGATCAAGGAATCCAGGCTGTCTGTGTCATTTCTTGCCGCAACTCGTCTTTCACCATTTTAAAAACCCCTTGGAGTGCCTTGTCGTTCCAGCTCGAGTCGGCCGCTAACGCCTGGAACTCCAGGGAGTACTCGGCAACACTGTGTGAGCCCTGACGGAGAGTGTGTAAACGTTCAGCGGCATCTTTACCACGGACGGGGAGGGTCAAAGATCTTTCTCATTTCCGCGATAAAGGTGTGGAAAGAAGAGCAGATATCCGATTGATTCTCCCAAACTTCAATTGCCCATGCTCTGGCGCTTCCCCGCAACAACCCCATGAAATAAGCTATCTTTGACTTATCTGTGGAGTACATTGATTACTCTAGTTCGAACATCACGGAACATTGCAGAAGGAAGGCCCGGCACTTCCCCGAATCCCCAGCGGAGTGTTCTGGCTCATGTACGTGCTGCCCTCTCCGCGATGGTCTTGCTGCCGCGTAGGGGATTGCTGGTACAGGCTGACTGGGCTGGTTAGACAGAGTACCTGGAGTGGATGGGGTCAGATGAGTGGATACACGGTCCACCTGGCCACCGATCCTCGTTATGTTAGCTGACAGGGAACGAAGTTTCTCCATGACATCCCGGAGGAGCTGATCGTGCAGACCCGGTAGGGAGCCCTGGCTGGCGAGGGCATGTTGCAGGGTGTTCATGTCCGCCGGGTTCATTGTGGGCAGTTCGTTCTGCTGCAATGAAAGACTGAGGAGAAACACAAGTGCAGGACACAGGCGCGAATATTAAGGTAGGTTGCTTCGGCGGACCTGAACGTTCGACAGCAAACAAAATGGACCTTGATACGGAACTTTGACACGGAGCCTCGCCACGGAGCTGGACACGAAGCCTTGGCGGTGAAATGCGAGGTTTCACAGGTAAACCCTGAAACCGGATCAAAACTTAGAACACACAGTCCTTTAGTTTTTTTTTTAAAGTTTTATTTTCACTTGTCATATTACTAGGTTATGGTCACTATTATAGTCTGCACCGATATGTTTTGCTTTGAGTCACCCACATAATAAATATTTGGTTTATAGTAATAAATTTTGGTTTATTACTTTGGTTTGTAGTTTGACCATGGTCAAAGTCACAAAATGTATCGAACAACAGTGTCGAAATTTAAGAAAATTCTGAAGATGCTCACCAAGCTACTGTTCATAAAATTCAAGTAACACAAAAAGAATTGCCTCTTGGAAGGTAAGAACACTATATCGATCAGGAAAATTGGACAATGTGATAAATGAAATAGATGAAATGAAATCAACATCATGGGAATTAGGGAAGTTCATTGGACAGGTGCTGGAATACGTCAGAATAAAAAAAAAACATTTTTTTGTGGAACATCCCATACTAATAGAGGAGAATTCGTATGGATGAAAACATGGCAAGAAATATTTTCCGACATTGGACAATATCAGAGAGAGTGCTTCTTGTTCGATTCAGAAGACAACCATTTGATTGAGCAATTCTACAAATATTGCACCAACAACAGACGGAACAAATGAGGATATAGGTAAATTCTATGAAGAGCAATCTCAGGATATTGTTATTGTCATGGGAGATCTAAATGTTAAAGTAGGACAAGGTGCTGATGGAAATACCATGGGAAAATTTGGACTAGGGGAAAGAAATGAAAGAGGTGAGAAATGGGTAGAATGGAGCAAGACGAATAATCAGGTCATTATAAATACCTACTTTAAAATCCAGCCAAGACGCTAGTGGACCTGTAAGAGTCCAGATGATAACAGAAGAAATCAAACTGACCTTATAACTGTAAACCAAAGATTTAGAAACTCAGTGACTCAATGCCGGAACATAGGGTTAGTTTAAAGTTTTGGGAGAATGATTCAGAAACCGGCGGTGTTATGCATGTTGAGGAACTTTGCCAAAGGATTCTGCATGGTGTATGCCAATTGGGGATTTGGGAATCAACATGGCAGATGGAGATTAATCCGTTAATGAAATTATAAAATGTTTGTTGAATGGATTGGACACCTGGAAGCTTTTATGTACAGGTGGAACTTTGTCTAGACCTCGATGTCTTTCTGAATGTAACAATGGACGTAGAGATGTTGGTAAAGAAGGCGTAGGCATCATTCCATTAATTGGTTGTGTTTTAGTGATGAATTCAGGAAGTCATGCAGCAGCTGCTTAAGTTATTCAACGTCGATATCTCCACCTTCCAGTTCATTTTCCTCCTCTAACATCTCCTCTTTTTCAATACCCCACGCTGGCCCTTCTTACTTCGTCTCTCTCCTCAACTGCGTGTTATCTCCGTTTACTGCCTCTTCCCTCCCGGGATTCACTCACTGTTCGATCAGATTCCTTCTTTTGCTGTTTGACTTCCCCTTAATATCTCTTCACTTATTATTTCACATCTTTCCTTCCACCCACCTTCTTACTCTGGTTTCTTTCCACTTTCTTTCCAGTTTTGATTAAGGGATCCGGAAACCTCCAGAGTTTGTTCATTTCTATAGATCCTGCCTGAGCCAATGATTTCTCCGGGATTTTTTAAGCCTCTCTGCAGATGCGTAGCATCTACGTATCTCTAAACTGCATAAATAATTGGTTTGGCCACATTCATTTGTCCGTCTAAGCATCACTTAAAAAGAATATTGACCATAGAGATGCACATGATCAGTTTAAATTAGCGTTAATGTTGTCATCCCAATCATGGTCCGGACGGCCTATTCCTGTGCTGCACTGATCTATGTTCATCATTCTCACCCACGTATTTATAAAATTGATTTCGCTGCTGATTTTTTGATTCGATAAACCTGTGCCAGACTGCTTGGTTTACCATAGTTCTTGAGAGACAGACAGAATAGTAGAAGGCGACACACAACTGCTAATAATATGTTGCGCGGAAGAGAAGATTGTCTTTTATCATGGAACGGGAGAGTGAGGGAGGGAATTTCATTTTAACAGTACTTAGTATTTTATTTTCTTATTTGTCGGTATAGCAGGGTAGCAGGGGTTCCCTCCATATTCTCTCTTATAATGCGGGAGACTGGAAATCTCACCACCACCCGCATCTGCACTCTGATGAACTTCCTCTGGGTCAAGGCCTAAAGCAGCTCAGTAGTTTCAGCGTATTTATCCCAGCTCCCACATGGTCGTAGTCGCAGTCGCGGTAGAAAGCACAACATGTCCAGCAAAATAAACCAACGTCCAGAACAAAAAGCATCCAGAACACGATTAAATTCGCCGACACAACCAACAGTAAAATAAGCAACTTCCTACGGTTGTCCATTTCCGGGTCCTTGGAACCATCCCAACTGTTTCGACTCCGGAGTCTGTTCTGGGTTATGCTCGCCAATAACACCAGTCTGATGGTCAAAGCTTTGAGCAGCAGAATGACCTGAAACGGGATCACAGGCGTCAGGAGGTAGCTGCCGAACTCGACTACGGTCCAGGCCTCTGAGGTCAGGACAGAATATTTCACTTTGGAAAAGCAAGGGATGTTAGATATCCGATATATTCTTGAGAGACTAAAATGCCAGAAAATGTTCTTTAAGCAGTTCGGCGCGGCCACAGTCCGGAGAACCACAGCTGCGGTTCTCTCGGTGCAGTATTTAGCTTTCAGATTCGGGGCAGCGAATAGCCACAAATCGGTCAAAGCTGAACATGGCGGTGAACCAGAAGGAGCAGACGTTGGATTCGTAAAGTAGAACGGCGTAGATATTACATACGGGGATGTTCATCAGCAAATTAAACGTTTCCCAATAAACAATCGGAATCTGCCTCAGTAGCAGGTCGAAGATAAAAAACAAGATATCCCCTTGTTGGATAATGGCCATCAGGTAGCAAGTGACCCCTTTAGAAAGACCGCACTTTCCCGGGACAGGACCACAACAGTTAGCACAGTCACTATTGGGATTGAAAAAGCACAAGCATGTCAGTGGGCAAGGAGCAATGTCAGCAAAGTCACCGACTGGAAATGCGGAAACATGCTTTTGAACCCAGACTTTTGGATTGCAGTTTCCAGCATCATCGATGTCTGCTAGGGTCGAGTGAAGTCAGTGAAGTTCACTGAAGTCGACAAAGAGCTGGGAAATAACGTCACCACGCCAAATAACTAACAGATGAGAAGTGTTCCCAGATTTCGGTAACGATGTATTTGGAATAGGGTTCGGAATTGGTCATTGAATTGGAATTGCTTTACTATTACCCAAGTGGTACAACAAGGTAGAACGAAACACGCGTCTCCACACTGTACACAGTTCAATTCATTCGTCAATGCTTGGAGGCGGTGCCGTAAGTTCAACTCGAGCTTTCAAGCTTCTTCTGCAGGTCTCTTAAATTTATACAATCTCCCTTAAATTTTATTTGGAAAGTCATGTATTTTAAATTGCACTCGAAAGTGGTGAATTCAATTGTCTGAAACTGAAAGGATGCAGACTCAGTTGAAACTTTTAAACGCCAGCTCAGAAACTAATTAGTTAACCTTCGTTTTAACCAACATTATTTTGTCTGTTCGTTTGCATTTAGAAAACACTTCGAAACTTCATCGTCTAAATGCACAATGCTCTTTATATATATTTTATTATTTATAGAAAGCACGGAAATAAACGTCGTTGACCAGATCCGGTCAATAATTATTCGAAGTTAAATCAGGGAGAAGGATCGACCATGTGAACCGGAACATGTTATTAAATCACCACCAATCAGACCGGTATACCATCAGGCTCAGGAACAGCTTCAATCACACTGTTATAAAAATATTCAACCCTTCACCCTGACGATCAGACGGACTCTTGATATCGCAATCTGCCTCGCTGTGACTTTGCAATTTGTTGTTCTCCTGCGCCGCATTTGCTCTGTAACTGCAGCACTCTATTCTGCACTCTGTCATTGTGTTACCTGGAAACTCAATGTACTGTGGCAATGATTTTTTTTTCTCTTTTTTTTTGGTGTTTTTGCGTTGCATTGAATGCGGAGTAAATACTATTTCGTTCTCCTTCACACTTGAACATGGAAATGATTTCAAACAATTTCGAATCATTAGTAATAAACCCATTTACCAATTGACCACAATGCCGGGGGATGGACCAATGGGATCAGGGAACTGCCTGCAAGGCTGATGGAGTTGTAGGGTGTGATCCGGAATGCTGCTAACATAGAGCAGGATCCTCAGAGTGAACACTCAGATGAGATCCTATCCTTGGATGGTGGAGGGCGATTTAACACGGGAACTTCTCCGCATCTAATCTGTCGTCACAGCGAGGGCGATGAAGGTGTGGATCATTCTGTATCCGAAGAGGGTGACTGTTGAAATTATGCGGGAACAATTTGTTTTTTTTTTTTATTTATTTATGCGGGGACAATTTGTTCTACTTCACATCTGTGTACTAGAAATGCCGTCAAGCAATCTTCGATCTTGCATGAACCTATGTTTTGTAGTCGTGTTAATGATCATACTGTAGAATGGGTTAATTTCAAAATGCTGTTGTTGAGAGATGACAGCAGCAGGTCTTACATTCGACCCAGCTCAGCGTTTCAGGCAGAAGTTAAAGAGGAGGAATGATCAGTTGATTTTTCGGGCAGAGACTCTTTATCAACATAACGAAGGAAGGGGGCCGAAGCAGGGATACCCAATGAGTAGTGGGTGCTTGTGCAGGGAGTATTCTGTGTTAACGTGTATTTAGCAGATATTAATTCAATTGAGAACCAGACTTCTATTCATTCTGTGAATGGCAAGTATTAAATTGAAGTTAGAGCACTGGCGGCCCAGATATGGAGACATCATATTTGTGAAATAGTGATGATGAGACGTTTTACATCCGCAACAGGAGAGCGGATCAAGTGGATAACAGTAAGAATAATTTATTGGAGTAAACAACGTTATTGCAACGATCGTAACTGCATTGAATTAACTACTAATATATCCGATTTCAACGGCCAAGAATATGAAGTACATTTGTGCAACTCTACCGAGTGGGACATTGAGGAAAGACTGCTTGTTGTGATGAATATCACCACCTTCAATATGTCTCCAGTGACTCAGCGGGGATGGAAAGGAAGGGGGCAGAGGCAGTATTGCGAGTGGGTACTGTGAGCATGGACGAGCAGTAGTTGGTACCAGGGAGGGACTGTCTGTAGTCGAGAAGGAGGCAAGTACGAAATAAGCGTTGAAAGGTCTTCAAGATGGGTACATGATAGAGGTACAGGAGCATTATAACCTGGACTTCTAGCATGGGCAACGACTTCAAACATCTGACTGTGAAACAACAGAGGACCCTGCCACCATCGGATCTCGTCAGCAGGACAAGAGGTGTTTACAGTTTACTGTTTAGCTCTGCTGAGTAAGTCACCGATATTAATTCGTGTTGATAACCTTACTCGTAGCAATATTTTGTTCCTATGATGTCTGTCAGCTATGTTTTGTTATCTGCCCTGTGGCCCAGAGGAAAAATGCGTCGTTTGATCACATGTATGTATCACCGGATGAGAATAATCGTGAACTTGTGAAGGAGAAAGTTTAAACGGCACGGAGAATTTAAATATATCATGCACTGCGTGGTAACTGACGGGAATGCGTTGTGAAACAGAGTCAGAGATGGCGATAGAAAAAGAATATAAGAAAAATATATGGACCAACACAAAACAAGCGAAAATTAGAATAACAGTTGTATTTACCTTTACCTTTGCCATGATTGTATACAAACAGAGCCAAAATACTTTAGTATGGCAATCCTAAACACCAGAGACTATGGAATCAAAGTGAGAACGAGGGTATTTCAAAGGAGTCTTCCAGTGCAATTGCTTTCACACCGAGAGTGATGGATGCCAGGAACGCGTTACCGGGATAGGCGATGCGTTTATTTTGTAACTGCAGCGATTCTGCGATGTTTAGAGAGGTAGACACGTGAATTGTGTAACATCCATTATATGCTGGCACAAAGGGTTATTTAAAAATGTTGGGACAGTAATTCAGAAACTGGGTATGTGTGCATGTTGAGGAAGTTTTCCAAGTATCCTACATGATGTGAGCAAAATGGGGATTTGGGAAGCATCATGTCAGATGGAGGTTAATACGGCATTAGTGGCAAGCTGCACACTGTGTGTGGGGTGACGTTAAATGTAATTATATAATATGTATTGTATGTGCTGGATATTTAGAAGCTTTGATGTACAGTAGGGACTTTGGCTCGAGCTCGATGTCCACCTGAACGTAACAAAGCGCGTAGAGATATTGGTAAAGTAGGCGTACGCATCATTCCATTAATTGGTCGTGTTCTAGTGATGAGTTCAGGAAGTCATGCAACAGCTGCGTGAACGATTGACCGCCGATATCTCCAACTTCCAGCTAATTATCCCCATCTACCCTCTTCTTTAATTCTCCATTCTCCCCCACTTACTTCAAGTCTCCACTCCACCTCATATTTCTTCTGACTGCTACCGCTTCCCTGTCTTCCGTGATTTAATTCCTTCTCCTACTATTAGTCTTCCACTTATCACCTCCTAACATTGCTTCACACCCCCTCTCATATTTGCCTCACTTTGACTTCCTCGTTCGACCTTGTGCACTTTCCCCTTCCGCCCACCTTCTTACTCTGGTTTCTTTCCCCTTCCTTTCCACTTTTGGTGAAGGGTTGCGGAAACCTCGACTGTTTCTGCATTGATATAGATCCCGCCTGAGCTAATGATTCCCTCCAGGATTTTGTATGCGTTGCTGTGTATCATGTGCAGAATCGCTAGAGTGCATAAATAATTGTTCTGGCCATCGTTCATCTGCTTGTCTAAGCATCAGTTAGATGGACTATTGATCAAGCAGACACTGAACTCGCAGACGCACATGAGCCGTTTAAATTAGCGTTATTGCTGACATCCATATAATGGGCCGAATTTTTCTATTCCTGTGAAACACTGATTTGTGTTCATCATTTTCAATCAAATATTTACAAAACGATTGCATTGTGGATTCTTTGATTCGATAACCTGAACCAGACAGCTTCGTTTGCCATAGTTCTTGAGAGACAAACACAATGGTAGACCGCGGCAGACAACTGCTAATAATACACACCGCGACAAAGACGCTTGCCTTTATAATGGAGCGGGAAATTGACAGAGGTAGTTTCATTTTAGCAATATTTTATTTGTTCTGATTTATGGATATAGCAGGGTAGCAGGGAATTTCAGCATAACCTTCACGTCTTTGGAATGTGAATGCATTTGGACGAAACCTAAGACTTCATCTATAGAACGTACAAAATTCATAGAGACGGCTGCGGGGACTGAAACCCCTTTCAACCGCGTTCAACCTGTTGGGCAGCGCCGGTTTATTACTCTTCATTCTGAATAGTTTCTCTCACAATGCGAGTAAATGGAAATTTCACCACCTCCCGCATCTGCTCCCGGAACATCCTCTGGGTCAAGCTGTAAGGCCCGTGTTTGTACAGCAGCTCAGTAGCTCAGCTCCCAGATTGTCAAAGATGGGTATGCAGAACTAAAGAAAATCAATCGCATCCACACAGTGTGCACAACAAAAAGCATCCAACACGATGGAATTCGTCGACACGACCAACAGTAAAATGATCGACTTCCTTCGGTTCTCCATTTTCGGGTCTTTGTAACCACCTCCACTATTGCGACTCCGGAGTCTCTTCCGGGCTCTGCTTGCCACTAACACCTGACTGATGGTCAACGCATTGAGTAGCGGAATGGCCACAAACGGGATCACAGGCGTGAGGATGTGGCTACGGAATTCGACTACTGTCCAGGCCACTGAGAGCTGGACACCATAACTTGCTGCACAGAACCAAGGGATGTTAGAAAGCCGATACGTTCCTGAGAGCAAAAAATGCCAGAAAACGTGTTTTTAAACAGCTCAGCGCGGCCTACAGTCTCCAGAACCACAACCGCCATTCTCTCTGTGCAGTATTTGGCTTTCAGATTCTGGCAGCGAATAGCCACAAATCGGTCAAAAGTAAACATGACAGTGAACCAGACGGAACAGTCGGCGGCTGCGTAAAGTAGGGCGGATTGGACATTACACACGGGGATGTTCTTCAGGAAATTAAACGTTTCGCCATAAACAATCGGAATCAACCTCAGTATCAGGTCGAAGATAGCAACCAGAAGATCCGCCATTGCCCTGGCCACCAGGTAGCGAGTGACGCCTTTAGAAAGACCACACTTTCCCCGGGACAGGACCGAAATCGTCAGCACGTTCACTGTCGGGATGGTAAGAAACACATGAATGTCAGTGGACAAGGAGCAAAATCAGATTCACAGACTGGGAACATGGCAGTTTAAAGAGCTCCGATTGCGCGATCACAGACCAGGAAACAGTGAGGGTGGAGGAAGTTAATGCAACCACAATGCAGATAGCAGTGACTTATGGAACAAATCTACCAAGTTGGGGATGTGCCAGAAACATGAAATAACATCGATAAATAAAGAATAAATCGATCCTTTACCGACCCTGTATTTTAACTATTGATTACTGACTAAAATTCCGTTTCATTACTATAATTCCTGCTCCACCAGTTGTTTCTGATGTTCTTTTAAATTTAAATAATCTCTCTCAAACGTTAATTATCAGATCAACTTTTTAGGAACTATGCACCTAAACAGTGGAACTGACTATTTAAAACTGTAAGGGAGGCCGACTCTCTTAACGCTTTAAACGTCAGCTCAGAACGTATTCATTTATCTTGCTTTTGCCGATCATCAGTTTTCCTTTTGTTGTTATGCACAGGGGTTTCTTGCTTTCTAATATTAGTTTCACGTTTGAATTTTATCTCATGATAAAACACTTTGAACGACATCGTGTGTGTTAAAATTCTCTATAAATAGTAAGATTATTTTAAATAAAATGAAAATAAACAACTCTAAAAATAGTTATTTTAACTATGTAATAGTTATTTGAGTTCGTTATTTCGTCATTGTAAAACTGTTCTGTGATACGGCTTGGGTTAAATAGATGAGTTGTTGAGCTACGTTGGTTCGTTGGTCTAGAGGAGCCTGTTCCCCATTGTATTGTTAAATAAATTAATTAAATAACATATAGATGGATAAATAAAATCTAAAAAATCCTTATAACTTTTATCAACTGAAGTGTTTGATGAGGAGAATTGAGCTCTCTCTCAGAGAGAAATGAACAACAATTATTCAAGGTTTCTATTGTGGAATTTATTCCCTCCATAGATCACTACAAATCTATCGGAGACAATACCATGTGTGTATGGTGTGTGTCGTTTAAGCATGCCTGGATCGAGTTAACGTGGAATTCTTGTTATCATGTTACCATTTGGAAGAGAGTTCAGTGAACAGCCTGAGAATAAAAGGACGTCCCTTCAAAAGTGAGGTGGAGAGGCAATTCTTCAACCGGAGATTGGGTGATCAGTGGAAATCGCTGTCACAGCGGGACGTGTATGCTGAGCCATTGCTTTATTTGCACTGATATTTTTGGCCTTAGATGACCAGCTGACGAAGAAGGATGGCACTTGCACTGTTATCGGTCATGAATGCTGCCCCTGCATTCCTGTCGAGTCGGGAAACATCGCTCACCCAGTTGACATCATTTGAGAGATTAAGTGCGGAAACAGCTCATTGGCTATTACAGTCCGGGGGAATGGTTGTGGCTTTTTGGGGGACAGGGAAGCTGGTGGGGTACTGCCGTGCACTCGGGTTGGCTATTGGGTTTATGATACTGATATTATAGATGTGTTTCCTGGTACCTTTACAGGGAATTCGTGAGGGTCATTCTAGACTGCGGGTCGCGACATTCCCGGGGAGGGGAAGTATTGAGGTGTGCTGTGGAGGCGTGGCGTACTTTTGCTGATCAAAGTAAGAGGCTGGACTGAGAAGAACCAGTTCACAATACAGCTCAAAAATGGAGGCCATAGTGCAGCTTCACAGAATGGCACCACCATTTCTTCAATCGGCTGGCAAGAACGAAGACAATCCCTTTGTGATATAAAGATATCGGGAATAATTACCTCCTGGATTCACACACTCTATACCGACAATCATGTCTTCTGTTTTACAAGAACGTCATTCTATCCAGGTCTTTCCTGGTCCTGTCCCTCAGAATTCCTTCCAATATATGATGACGGGCTGCTTGGGCTGATGATCCGTAACGTGCCGTTGCTACCTTTCTTAGAGAACAGAGCCTCCAGCCGTCGTGGATTACACCAGCAGGCAAAGATGAAGGAGATAACTCAACCAGGGCCTCTGGGATATCTTCTCTAGACTCCTGAAAATTCCAGCAATGTTCTCCATTATGCAGTGGTGATGCATCCACGTTAATGTTTTTTGTTCATTGTAAATCATTCCCGCCATGGTAATGGAAATGTTTTCTAAACCAATGTCCACATTTCCATTATTTTTGAGCAACTATGACTTCAACTTTAGCAATCCCACCTATCTCCCATGGGTAGAGACATAGGCATCTCTGCTGATCGCTAAGAGTCTTACTGTTTTCCTTGTCATAATTATACTCCGAGTATCGCCATAGAACTTGTTAAAGTTACTGGCAGATCCACCGCTTGCCTTCTGGTTTCCATGTTGAGAGAATTATTCATCATTACGTAGTCAAGAGGTGAATAAAGAAGGTAAGAAGCGAGAGTAGGGAAAACACTTCACAAAATGGAGGCTACAGAGCAGCTCCACACAAAGGCAGCTCCATTCCTTCAAGCTCATGGCAAGAACAAAGACAATTAGTTTGTCTGCTTCTACTGTCCCTGACTCATTGGAATTCACTTAATTATTTTCTAGTCAAAATATCCCTTCCTCCTGATCCAACAATATTCATATTGGGATAATTATTCTCCTCTCATTATGTTGACTCTGCATGGAACAGCCCTGGACGCCCAGCAAAGTGCTACATTTATATTATATAAAATAGAAGTAACTTTTATGTAGCTCCTGAATTCACAGAATCAATATCGGCAACGGTCTCCTCTGTTTCAGAAGAACATAAAAGAGTTTTCTATCCATGTTGCTGTAGGGCTTATCCTTCAGAAATCCCTCCAGTTCATTATGTCAGACTGATTGGCCTGTGGCTCGGTAACTTGCCGTGGCTACTCTTGAAACGACTCTCAAAACCCCACCCCTCCCCAACATTTACACAGTGTTTCTTTCCATTAAGACACACTCAACAAACCGCTGCCAGATGCTGCCCAACTTCATCACGATTTCCCCTCTCAAACTTAACTATGAACCGATCCTAACGCTTTTCAAGACTATCGTATAAAACGTAGAATTATGGTCATTAGTGCCAAGCTAAAGTCCCCAACCATGCCCCCCACTGCCAAGGGGGCAGGTTCAGGTTCAGGAGAGGCGAAGTCTGCGGGACTAAGCCCAGACAGAAAATCCGGAGTGTCCAGCAAAGGCGGCTGGACGTCATTGAACATCTTTTCGGAAGTCCCTGAAGCCAAGATAGTGTCAAACCTATTGCTTCGCTTTGTTTTGTTCCGCTGAGGCCGAGAGGGCGGTCTTGACGACTCGGTACCCCAGTATCGCCAGATCCCCAGTCCAGGTTTGTACCTTGGAGAGGCTATTCCAGTGCAAAATGCCTCCATTATCATTCGAGACAGACG
Organism: Hemitrygon akajei; assembly: GCF_048418815.1. Taxonomy (NCBI): domain Eukaryota; kingdom Metazoa; phylum Chordata; class Chondrichthyes; order Myliobatiformes; family Dasyatidae; genus Hemitrygon; species Hemitrygon akajei. The sequence continues at coordinate 48,895,631 of NC_133147.1, read as the reverse complement.
GCTGCCATTACAGTTCCAAAATGCTACCAGATTGCCAAGTCCGCTACTTGCCTCACCTCATTTAGAGGTTCCGCGCCATTCGTAGCAGAGTCCACTGTTAATTGGCTCTCGAAACTTCGCTGTACAATATTTCAATCCGTCTCGGCCCTTGAAACTCTGAGTGTCTCAAATCAATTGAAATCTCCTTCTAACCCTCGATCAAAGAAAATATTTTCTCTACATACCTGCTCGTCGAGATCTGGATGACAATTTAGAAGTCTGCAATGTAAATCCAGGACAGTGACCGCCCCTTCTTTCGTCTATGTGCTAAGCGAGTGCCGCTTGCTTCTTTTTAATGCTGTGTTTCGCCCGGTGGAAATATGGACATGTCTTCCAGAATTGACTTACGGTTCTGCACGTATCGAATTCGAGGTCGGCGTGCCTGGAAATACCCGTGTTTATAAATATATTTATTGAATTTAGAGACACTACGTGGTCCAGGCCTTGCTGATCCAACGAGCCACGCCCCTTCGCAACCCACCTTTTTAACAGGAGCATAATTACAGGACAATTTACAATGGTTAATTTACGTACTGACCGGAGTTTGAATTGCTTGAGGAAACAGGACAACTTGGGGAAATCAGTTCACGGTAAAGACGTAGAGACCCCTCAAGAGAACGCAGGAGGCAGAACTGCAAACGCTGACGTCCTGAGCTGTAATAGCGTCATTTAACCGCTAGGCTGCGGTGGCGCCTCAAGTAAATCACAAATCATGATCCATCGAGCATTGGAACAAACAGCTTGTCTGATGGAGACACGCTCTTTATGACGGAGAGCAGTCGTCACTGAAATATGGACAAAAGGCAATCCTGCTGCTCTCTGAGCGATAGTAGCTTCATAATATATTAATTCTAAGAATCAGGCTGGAGGGAGTCTGGAGTATAGTCAGTATAAAATATGGTAGCGAGCAACATGTAATATCAACTTCGCCATGGACCGTCCCACGCCGGTTGTGAAAGGAGGAGGGAAGGACATTTGGCCGGACACGCTAGGGCTACAGAAATGTCGTTTGAATTTCTAACGATCTCATGCCTGCGAGAGTTAGAAACTTCCCCTATAAAACATATGAAGTCATGTGGAGAACGCTGAAGCCATTGGGCCACTAGTCCTTTTCGGTCGAGATCAGAGGAATCTGATGCTGCAATAGCGGTACTTGTTTTAAGAAGAGGAACACGTCACACTTGGGGGACTTAGCTGGCAATGTTCCAGGCTGAGGGCCCAGGGAATGCGTACACGAGCTGACGGACGTCGTCCAGCCACCGTGAGTAGTTGACACAGCTAGGTTGCTCATCCAGGACATAGAAACCCAAATGTACGGAAATTGGGCTGCTGACATCCCAAGCAATACTACCTACTGTGTTTGCGAGCTGTTTGCCCCACTGCAATCAGAAAGCAGGCTGCATAGCATCCCCGCCAGGACAACCAGATTCAAAAACAGTTTCCTTCCTCAAAGAGTGAGGCTCATAAACTCCTGCAGCTATTAACCTAGAACACCACCCCGAAATTCTCGACCACCACTACTTTATCAATTCTTGTTTGTCACTTCATGTTCAGGCACTCCTGTACCTAGCATTGCTTTGTGGACACACAGTTAATCCATGTATAAAATCTAGCTTATGATTTACAATTATTGTGTTTTTATTATATTTCTTATATTGTTGTGGTTTTAGTGTCGCATCGGATGTGAAGTAACGCTTATTTCGTCTCCTTTACGCTTGTGTACCTGAAATTACATAAAGCAGTCTTGAATTTTGAACAAACCTGTGTTTTGAGGTCACATTAATTATTATAGAACGGGCTAGTTCCAAAATGCCAAAAGCTCGGTGATGACTGCAGCGTGTTTTACTTTGCAGCCGACAAGGAATGTTGGAGGAACTCAGCATGTCAGGAAAAGTTGATGGAAGGACAGAAGTGAGAATATCCTGTAAGTAGTAAATGCCCGTGCCAGAGTATATACTGGAGTAATGTGATTTTAGCAGATATGATTTCAAATGGGATAGATTCTTCTGCTATTATTGTAAATTACAAGCAGGAAATTGAAGTTAAAACAGACGCTGGCCCACAGTATAAGAGATATAGTTTGCAAAGTTGTTGTCAGGACACGTTTACTGCATCAGCCAAATGCTAAGACAATAGGGTTGTGCTAATTGGCCTGCATCACACCAGGCATCTGTGAACATAATTAATTTACACCTTTGTAAATAAGTTCAGGGAAGCCGTCAGACCAGGCTGATGTTGTCACTTCGCACATTGAAGATGGTTCCAGCTAAAGTCAATCAATGGTGAGGGGAATTTGTGTAATCAGCGAAGCAGCTTCACAAGAATCAATCTCGGACGTCAGTCTCTCCGCCTTCAGCAGTTTTAGAATAATTGTATCAATTATTTTGTCCCAGCAGCGGCATTTGAACATTTGGATGTGTCTCCCCCTGCAGATAAGTAATGTAAAGGAAGCAATTGTCAACATAAAGTATCGAAGCCAACATTCTCATTGTAAATATTGTATTGAAACATATACTGCTGTCTGTGATCTTCAGTTTATAAAACGTGATGTGCTTTTGACATTGCGAGATTCTACTGAATGAGTCATTCAAATACACCCCTGCTTATTCCGATGGATAAAGAGTTCTATATCAGAAGATTCAGTTTCTCTCCGATAACAGTGGAAAACAAGTTTTTTTTCAGAAGTGTTGCTTCCTCAGACATTGTTTTTGTTTATGATAGACTGCTTGAAGATGAACACGGATACAATTTCAGACTACTTTAATCACGTAGGAATTTGGAGCAACAACAAATTAACTTTTTTTTTTAATATAATGTGTTTAATTGCATAATGGTGCTGATGCTTTGCAATAGTTCAATAAAGTTAAAAATATTTTGTTAAAGATTTTCATTTGTTCTCAGTGTCTGAGGCTTCTCGCTTAAGTGTCCAACAATAATTTCCAGTATTGATGTATTCCTGTTGCCCTGGTATCTTCTCTCCATGACCGCAATGTCCTGGTGAAACGTTTCACCATTCTCGTTACTAACAGCATCAAGATTTGCAGGGAAGAAGTCTAAATGGGAATGCAGAAAATGAATATTTGGTGACATGTTGCATTTCATGGTTTTATATGCTTGAAACATGCTTTCAACCAGCTGCATGTATTTTGTGGCTCTGTAGATGCCGAGAAAAATGTCAACAACTTCCTTTTATGCCTTCCATGTGTTTTTCTCCAATCCTTAGAAAATCTTCAAGTTGCCTGTCATTGATGACCAGTTTGATTTTTGGACCTGCAAAAATTCTTTCCTCAATCTTGACATCAGTTATTATGGAAAGCATCTGCCTCAAATATCAAAATCTTTCATAGAATTTTTTTGTGCCTGGTGATAGCAAATTCCATCCTTACAGTCCTAAACCCAATAATTATTCCCAAATCCTGTCCTGCCATGCAGCAGGCGCTGCGCGTAAGCATGGCCAAACATGCCTGGAGAGGATAGGAAACTTTCCAGCTTACATTGTAGGCAATATTTTAATTAACTTGAATTATGAATTGAAATAATAAACATTGACTAAATTAATAATAAACTTAATGTCAATAAAACTTAATAAAATAACTTAATAAAAATAGTAAACTTAGGCTATGGGAAGAGTTTGTGTCTCCTGGGATAGTACTCAACTCAGAAGGATGAGGGGAGATTTATAAAAACATATGACATTATGAAAGGGATAGATAACATAGAAGCAGGAAAGTTGTTTTCACTGGTAGGTGAGACTAGAACTAGGGGACATATTGTTAAGGTTTGGGAGAGTAAATTTATGACGGAGATGAGGAGGTGCCACTTTTCCCAAAGAGTGTTGAATCTGTTGGGCGTAGCAGGTGCATTTACTTATGATGGGATTGTATAGACCACAGAGTCAGAGTATTTTCCCTGGGTGGAAATGTCAAACTGTAGAGAGTGTGGAATTGATGTGAGAAGAGGATAACTTAAAGGATAATTTAAAGGAAAAAGTACAATTTATTTCAAAAGTAGAGTAACGGACGCTGGGAAAGCGCTGCCAGGATAGACAGTGCAAGTAGCTTGCAAAATCACAATTAGGTGATATTTAGAGAGATACATGAATTATGTAATATCCACTATAGGTATACATATAGATGGGGTAGTTTTAAAATATCGGGTTACTTATGCAGGAATTGTCAGTTATTGAGGAAGGTTCTCGAAAGATTCTGCATGATGTAGGTAGTTGGAGATTTGGGCGGCAACTTTGCAGATAGAGGTTAATCCGGTAAAAGTGACCTGCTCCAGACTGAGCGTGGGGTGAGCTCAAACAAAATTATAAAATATTTGGTGAACAAGCTGGATACTGAGAAGCTTTGATGTAGAGTAGGTTCTTTGGCAAGACCTTCATATCTTTCTGACCTTGACAATTTATTATCAAGGTAAAACAGGCGCCCGCATTACTCCCGTACTCGGTTATGTTTTTAATGAAGAAGTCAAAAAGTCAAGTAGCAGCTACACATGTAATTCAACATGGATATCTGCAACATCCGGTACATTGTCCCACTCTCTCCTCTCCTTTTCAATTCCTCACTCCGTTCCGCTCTTATTTTCACCCTTCTATTCACCTGCCCATCGCCTGCGTGTAGTCCCCCTCCTCTTTCCCCTCTCCCATGGTTCACACTCTTCTCCTATCAAATTTATTCTTCTCCAGCCCCCCTTTTTTACCTATCACCTCAAAACATTTTACATCAGCTCCCTCCCCCACCCATCTGACATCACGTGTCACATTCTCGCTTGCACGCCTTTCCCTCCTTTCAGCTTCTTATTCTGACATGTCCCTCCTTCCTTTCCAGTTGGGATGATGGATCCCGGCCTGAAACGTCGACTGTTCATTAATTTCCATAGGTGTGGCCTAAGCTGCTTAGTTCCTCCTGCAATTGATCTAGCTTTCTCTGGATTTGCAGCATCTGCAGAATATCTTGTGTGCATCAATCAATGGTTCAGGCCCACTTGGACCACTGCTCACCTGCCCGTCTAAACATCACTGAGAGAGAATATTGACCAAGCAGAGATATGACCACGGAGACGTGCATGAGCAGTTTAGATTAGCATCAGTGTTGACATCAAAATCATGCGCCGAAGCGCCTGTTGCTGTGCTGACCTGAGCCAAGTTCACCCGTTTCTGACTACGTATTCGTAAATGTGAGATCAGGGAGACTGTGGCCCGATATGCTTGAACGCATAAATGGTCTTCTAGAAATATAAATGATCATCGAGGGTGTCAGGAATATGAGACGATCCATGGGAGGGAAGAACGAAAATGCCAAGACTGTACGTGTATTCAGAATATTATGGTAACAAGGAAAATTGGGTGAAGATCAACCCATGGATCAGACGGGGTATTACAGGGCTTAGCGTCAGAGTCAGAGTGATAAAGTCAGCAAACAGACCACTCACCCAATCGCCGACTGTTTTGTTTGTGTGTGCTCATGCTCCCTGTAACCATTAAATGCAAATCCCTTTACCCCTCTACGTTCTGGTACCCATCTGATGCTACTTCAACTGAGCGCCACGGCGGCGTAGTAGTTCGCCAGAAGTTATAACAGCTCGGGGCGTCGGAGGTAAAAGATCTGTTCTGGCACAGTTTTTTAGGAATTCGTGCGTTCTCCGCTTGGGTTTCCTTCGGATACTCCGGTTTCCAGTCTCGGGTCAAAATACGTTCTGGGTAGTCGGTTAATTGGTCATTGCCAAATGTATCGAGATTAGTGTTAAAAAGGTAGGTTGCTTATTGGACTGGAAGGTCCCATTCCGCGCTCTGAATATGAATAATGTAATGTAAAACAAGCATCTAGTGACTTAAATGACACACCACGTCTGGCAGCAGATTTCGGATAACTTCCATACTGTGTGTGAAAGAGTCACCTCATATCCTCGATCTCACATTAATGATCTGCTCGCTAGTTAACGATCCACCGCATATCAGCTCCTTATAATGTTACATACCCCTATCTTGGCACTTTTCAGCCTCCTTCTCTACAGTCTGCGATACACAATCTACACCGAAATCCTAAACGCTTCAATGCATATTTTGTAGTACATTGAGTAATGACCAAACATTGCGGATTTCTGATTTCAGAGTGGGACTGATATAATGGACAGGTTACAAGTCAACTAAAAGAATACTTTAAATGCCTCAGTAAACTTTCCTAGCCATAGTTGAGGTACACGATGACGGCAGTTCAGCAAACTTGGGGGATGTCAGAAGGATTAGTCAGGAGTTTTAAACTAACTTCAGAGATGGAAAGAATGTGAAGACCAGGAATAATCTACACTCAGACGGGAAGGGCCTGTGCACTGAGAATCAGTATGGAATTGGTGGAACGATATTGTGACTCAGTTACCTCATTCATAATCGTAAAGAAATATTCTTCTGCACGTGCCTCGCACGTTACAAGTTTGGGTGATCATGGCTTTCCACATCGAACTACCCCACGCTGTCATGGTCCCTTCTGACAATCGCCCACCTGGCTATTTACCTCAGAAATAGGGCCTCAATCACCTCGTTTAGTTTCAATCATTCCCAGGTTCCAGTAACTACAAACACCTGCTTTCCATCAGCAAACTGCATTATAAATCCCTGTGATCACAACAAGGAGCTGCCAGTTCGTTGGTCGACTCCGGTGTAAGTAACCTCATTTCATGGTTCTTAGGACTCCAGTTCCAGGTCAAACATCGCTTCCGGATACCTCCACGCACGTGTTCTGCACTGGTGTTCGTCCAACGCCACGCTCGAGTAACAGAATGAACTAACTACAATGAACTCAGCGGACACGAATCCCCTGCAACAAGCCCTGGACATCCAGGGCTCCTTACTGTGCTTGCTCGATCAGCCGCTCCAGGATGTCATGCCGCAGTTCAGTTCCAAAAAAAATTTTTGAAGCAGTTGTTGGTCCCTTCCCTCAATGTTCAGTTTAGCAAGAATTTGAAATAATTTTTCATATTGCACTTTCTCGAATCCTTTAGTGAAATCAATAAAACAGAAAAAAGCAACATTTTGATATTCAATTGTCCTTAAAGAAAAAAAATGATTTAATTATAAAAAATACATGCTGTACGAATTGTCAAGGTATATTACGCTATCGATCGATGTCTACCAACTCAGTTTCGTGTTGTGCTTGCATAAATGTCAGGGTGGGGTGATTGGCAGAAGTGCGTTCACTTCGTGGGGGAATTCATTGTTTCGATGAACCGATGTCAGACGACGTCGTTTAGGTAGGGAGGGAGAGTGATGGAGTGGGGTCGGGGACTGGGTGGGGTTGGAGAGAAGGAGACAGATAGATAGGTAAATAGAGAGATAGATAGTTAGACAGAAAAATAGATAGATAGATAGACAGAGAGATATCTGAAACATATTGCCTGAATAACATTTTTCCTACGTTGATCATTAGCTCTTGAAACGGAACTATGTTGACTATTTCATTAATGCACTTATTCAACCCTAGCAAGGACAATTTACAATGATCAATTAACCTAAAATTGGATTGTGGGAGGATGCTGGAGCAAGCAGAAGAAACACGCGCGCTCACGGAAAGGAACACAAAGCCCTTACTAACGGCGACTGAACTAAACTCAAAATTCCGGAACGCCGAAGGCTGTAATAATTTTGCGATAACCACGAGGCACCGTGGCTCCCAAAGCAGTTGCCATTCCAGCTGACACGTTTCAACATGATTCAAACCAATGGAACTGCAGTTGGGATTATCATGTCATTACAGTTACGTGGAACTGACGTGGTCGAACATGGCGTTCACAAACTGTCAACAAAATCGTCCGAAGCGTAGAAGTTTTTGTTTTTTTTTAATGGAGGAGACAAAAGCGGGAATTTGAGGGACATAGTTTCATTTTAATAGTATTTTAAAATTTAAAGATACAGAACGGTAATAGGGATTTCCACCACTACGAGACCGTGCCGCCAAATTATACTCAGGTGACCAATTTGCCTAATTACCCTTACAACTTTGGAATGTGGGACTAGACCGGAGGATCCAAAGGAAACCCAGTCCATCACGGATAAAACGTAAAAGCTTCATGCAGACGGCGTTGTGGGCACTGCCGAGCGATGTGCTAACCGCTATGCCATTTGGTTCAATAAGGTGGGAGGCGCGGATTTGTTCGCATCTCTCCCCGTTGAGTGTGTCTCATAAAGCTGGTGAATGGAGATTTCACCACCTCCAGCATTTGCACCATCTTCAACTTCATTTTCGTCGATATCTCCAATTTCCAGTTCATTCTTCCCCTCTGCCCTCTCCTCTTCTGTAATTCTCCACTCTTCCCCTCCGTAGTTCCTCTCTCTCCCCCACTACGCATTCCTCCGGCTACTGTCCCGCCCCTTTATCCCGTGATCCATTCACTTTTCAGATCTGATTCCTTCTGCTTTTAGTCTTCCACCTATCACCTCTTAAAATTGCTTCGCACCCCCTCTCCTATTTACCTGACTTTACCTGCCACGTTCTAGGTCGTATACCTTCCCCTCTGCCCATCTTCTTACTCTGGTTTCTTTCTCCTGCCTTTCCAGTTTTGATGAAGGGTTCTGGAAACCTTGACTGTTCACTGATATAGATCCTGCCTGAGCTAATGAGTCCTTCTATGATTTTGTATGCGTTGTTGCGGATGTGTAGCATCTGCAGAATATCTAGACTACATAAATATTTGTTTTGGCCATAGTTCATTTGCCCGTCTAAGCATCAGTTAGATGGAGTATTGATCAAGCAGAAATGGAACACGCGCAAAGGCATGAACAGTTTAAATTAGCGCTATTGTTTGCATCCATATCATGGGCCGAACGGCCTATTCCTGTACAGCACTGACCTGTGTTCATCATTTTCAATCACGTATTTATAAAATTGACTTCAGTGCGGATTCTTTGATTCGATAACCTGGACCAGACTGCCTCGTTTGCCAAAGTTCTTGAGAGACAGACACAATGGTAGAACGCGCAGACGACACTGCTAATAATATGCTCAGCGAATTAGAAGTTTGGCTTTTTTGATAATGGAGCGGGAAATTGACGGATGGAGATCCGTTTTAACAGTGCTTTATTTTTCTTATCTATCGATACAGCAGGCTACCAGGGGTTTCCACCAGAACCTTCACGCATTTGAAATGGGAATGCATTTGGAAGAAACCAACGCCGTCAACGATCGAACGTACAAAATTCACAGGGACGGCTGCGGGGACTGAAACCGCTTTTAACCGCGTTCAACTAGGCGGGCTGCGCCGGATTCTTCGCTGTTCATTCGGATTAGTTTATCTCACAATGCGAGTGAATGGAAAATTCACCACCTCCCGCATCTGCTGCCTAAACTTCCTCTGGGTCAAGGCGTAAAGAGCCGTGTTTGTACAGCAGCTCAGAAGCAGCAGCATGTAGCCCAGCTCCCACATGCTGACAGGTGGGTACGCATAAGTAAAATGAACCAAACAATGTGCTCAATGTAAACCATCCACAACACGATGTAATTACCTGATACGACCGATAGTAAAATGATACATTCCTTCGGTGCTCCATTTCCGGGTCTTTGGAACTAACCTCACTGTGGCGACTCCGGAGTCTCCTCCGGGCTCTGTCCACCACTAACACGTGTCTAATGGTCAAAGCATTGAGTAACAGAATAACCACAAACGGGATCACAGGCGTCAGGCGGTAGCTGCCGAACTCGACTACGGTCCAGGCCATTGAGTTCGGGGCAATAAAACTTAGCTGGCAAAACCAAGGTATGTTAGACATCGAATATATTCCTGAGAGCAAAAAGTACCAGAAAATATTCTTTAAACTACTCAACGCGGCCACAGTCCCCAGATCCACAACCGCCATTCTCTTTGTGCAGTATTCAGCTTTCAGATTCTGGCAGCGAATAGCCAAAAATCGGTCAAAGGTGAACATGACGGTGAACCAGACGGAATAGTCGTAGGCTGCGTAAATTTGGGTGGCGTGGACATTACATACGGGGATGTTCCACAGGAAATTAAACGCTTCCCAATAAACAACCGGAATCTTCCTCAGTACCAGGTCGACGGTAACAAGCAGGAGATCGGCTGTTGCCATGGCTATCAGGTAACGAGTGACAACTTTAGAAAGATCTCACTTTCCTCGGGACAGGACCACAATCGTCAGCACATTCACTATTTGGATTGAGAGAAACACAAGCATGTCAGTGTCCAAGAAGCAAAGTCAGCAGAGTCACATACAGGAAATCTGGAAACATGTTTTTGTCTCCAGTGCTGAAATTTCAGCGCGAGCTCTCAGAATTCTCCTGCCGCTCTCTTAAATTTGAACAATATGCCTCAAAAGATGATTGGAAAGGCGTCTATATTAAACTACACTCCAGCCTGGTGAGTTCGATATCTGAAACTTTAAGAGATACAGTCTCAGTTGAAACTTTCAAACGCAAGCTCAGAAACTGTTTATTTAACCTTGCTTTTAACTAAAGTCGTTTTTCTGATCTTCAAATTTTATTTCAGTTTGCATTTTGAAAACATATTGAAACCTGATCGTCTATATCAAGAGTGCTTTTAAAATATTATCATTGTTTCAAGAAAAACACGGAGACAAACGCTCCTGACGCCATCCCGTGAGTATATCACAGGTTCATCACCCGAAGTTCAGTCAGTGAGGGCGATCTACTGTGTTAACCGGAACATGTAACTAAATCCCCATCAGTCAGACCCCTTTACCGGTCTCCGTGACCACTACTTGCCAGTCTCTCAATCGTCCAGTCGGTGAACAGGAACTTACCGGGAAATGCAACCAAAGCGAGAACGGGATAGTAGATGGGCTGTACCGTCACGAGTAAATACCAGATCCGTATGTCTGCTGTCCTCCCCGGATCTTTCGAAAAAATATAGGGAGCCAGGCTGAATATACTCTTCCCCGTCGCAGAAACACTCCATGTTCCAATTTCCCGATGCTGAACCATTTTCCGTCACTGTCCCAGATTCCAGTCGATGGTCGGCACTTCACACGCTGCAGATCCAACCGCTCATGTAAAATCCCACCTTGTTTATCGCAGCTCCCCAGTTATTTTCTTCCACTCCTTAGCCGCTGCGGTCCGTGTGTGACGGACTGGTTGCTCTCACCAGCACTGTGAACTTCATCGAAAGTGGCAAATTCAAATAGAGCTTTGAATCCCCCAGTGACCCAATCAGGCTTCGTGCGGGCTGATGTTATTTACACAACATATTTCTACGGTTAACCCATTTGAGTCCGGAACACTGAGGGAACACGTAAAATGAATTGTGTAACGGGGTGGTGGTGTCCAGGATGCACGTCCAACGATCCAGCACATTCGTTCTGCATCATCTCGAAAGAGTCACGAAAGACTGAAGCACGTAGCATCAGGCTCAGGAAAGGCTTTAATCACGCCGCTATAAAAATATTCAACCCTTCACCCTGACGACTAGACGGACTCTTGATATTGCATTCTGCCTCGCTGTGACTTTGCAATTTGTTGTTCGCCTGCGCCGCATTTGCTCTGTAACTGCAGCGGTTTATTCTGCACTCTCTCATTGTATTACCTGGAAACTCAATGCACTGTGGCAATGATTTCTTTCTGAGTTTTTTTTGCGTTTTTTCATTACATTGAATGCGGAGTAACAACTATTTCGTTCCCCTTTACACTTGCGAGTGGAAATGATATCAAACAATCTCGAATCTTGAATAATGAAACCATTTGCCAATTGACCATGGTGCGGTGGGATGGTCCAATGGCAACAGGGAACTGCCTGCATGGAGTCCTGGTGTGTGATCCGTAATTCTGCAAGCATAGAGCAGTCTCCTCAGAGTGAAAGACTGAGATGAGAGCTCTTTCCATGTATGGGAGGAGGGTGATATAATCCCGGGATCTTCGCCGCATCTAACCAGACGTCACTGCATGGGCAATGAAGGAGTGGATCATTCTGTATATGATGAGGGACACTTTGAAAATTATGGGGTGACCAATTGCTTTATAAAAGGGCTTTGGACAAAATCTGTATTAAAGTGCTACATATTACATCCCGTTTTACTGCCGTCCACTCACCTGAAACTGTGATAACTGCAGGGGTTCGCAGGTCAGGTAGCATCTATGGAGGTGAATAAAGAGCCACCGTTCGGGTCGAGACTATTTTAAAAAGAGCTGCGAATAAGACTGGCGAGATAGAAGGCGCATGGCAGAATAGAAAGTGGGGGAGGCGATAAGGAGAACAGAGTGGTCCGTGATACTTCTGGCCACGTGAGCGGTTAGATGGGTGGGTGGGGAAGAGGGATGAAGTAAAAATGTTGTAGTTGATAGTTGGAAACAGAGCTGGTGAAAAGGTAATCTGATAAAAGAGGGGTATTAACCATGGGAGACATGGAAGGGGGTATTCAGAGCAATTTCTATAAGCTTATTGATTAGTCTCGAGGGGACAATGGTATTGAATGTCGAGATTTCCTCAATAAAGCTCATCTAAATGTCCGCAGATTTGCTGTCCAGGTGTTACAGCTTTGAGTGCACTTCTTCTCGTTGCTGGAGACTCCAACCAGGAGTTTGAAGTAAACCCTGCCCAGCTATCACCAGCATGTAACCTGTAGCACCAGAGGTCCAAACATGCCAGACCACTGTTATACTGAGACAACGAATGCCTACCGTTCCTTGGCCGGACCGAATTACTTTGCTGTCCTCCTCCTACATGCACACAGGCTGAGCAGAAAAGTCTAGGTCCAGAGGGAAGGACAATTAAGAGGCGGTTGTGGGAGGCAGAGGCGTGATAACGGGCTTACTTTGAGTCAGTGGACTTGGCCGTGTTCAGGTTCTCATCTAGATATCGGAACCAACACTGTGGGCCGTGGTTGTAACGAACTTCATGAAAACAGTTGTAGATGAGTATGTCTTCACTAATCATTCAGTGTCTTCCCCAAATGGAGACCCTGGATGTGATCCGAAATCTGCTCTGGGACCGAACAGAGGCATTCAAATCTAGATACCACGAAGGGTATAAGAGGTGCAGGCATAAACTCTAGACTCCGGTCCTTGGCTGTTCCTATCTCCCTCCTCATCGTCTCTCATTTCCAATTTCTCACAACCAATTGACCTCTCAACGATCTGTATTAAATCACCTCGTTGTCTGAATATTATCTCGGCTAATGTTCCGGGTCTGAGTACGAGGATCTGTCTTGTACTTTTCCATCTGAAATGTAATAGTAAGTCTTGTCAAATCGGGATAGAAGCGGTCTTTGATTATGACATTTCTATTTTCACTCGATGGGAGAGGGGTAGAAGAGACAATGCCTGGCATTCAAGCGGATTTTATTATGCTGGCTTTTGTCGTGCCAGAACGGTGTGTAGACAGAGTCTGCGGCGTTGGCCCTATACATACAGAGCGGGCGGAATTAACGTTGACACAGGTAGACAGGAAGGGGATCAACGTCTGAGCACATAGGGCGGACTGAGGACTTCAGTTTACCTCAAAATCCTTAATACTACGGATAAAAGATGTCTGCATTGTCTTACCTATTTTCCCGCTTTCGTCAAACCGTCGCTCTCTCTCGCAATTCCCTTCGTAACAATGGCTCCATCTCCCTCTCTTTACTTCTGGCATGCTCCTGTTCGTACTCTCTTCTGCACTCATTGGACCCTCTCTCCCCCTATTCGCGACTGGGTTTCTTTACCTCACAACTATTCTCCACCCTCTCTATCCTCACCTTCTCTTCTTGCCTCCGACTCTCGCTCTCCGTGTGTTCCACACTCACAGGCGGTACTGTCCTCTCTTTGGGTTTCACGTAGCCTTTTACTTCTCTGGTGAACCCTGGTTGTGTCTTTAGAATACTTGTTCCTGTTAGGGATGTTAAAATCCTATGCGTTCCGAACTGCTTATACGAATTTCGGACATTGTTGCTCAGACATAATCCCTGCCAGTGTTCTTTTCAAATCAACTCTGACGAACTCTCTCATGCCTCTGTCACCTTCTTTATTCCAGTGAAATGCTGACACATCTGTCTTCAGCTTTTTCTTCCAAAATTTCAGAGTGTAAAAGATGATTTATCAAAATGTGATGAAGTCTTTCCACTAGGGGTTCTTTTACTTTAATCTCTCTAATCAATTCTGGTACTTTGTAAAACGCACAATACAGAATAGTTGACCGTTTAGTGGGACCAACAACGAGCTGCTCTAAAAAGCCATTTTGCAAAAACCGTAGAAATTTCCCCTGCCTGATTTTCCAAATCCACCCGCAAATTGAAGTTCCTATGAATATATTTCCCTTTTAGCATAGATTTTCTATCTCCCTTTGTAATCTGTAGGCTATGACCTTTAGTCTGTCCGAGTGTCTACATACAACTGCCAACAGGGTTTTACTACACTTGTAGTTCCTTAGCTCTATCCGCAATAAATCAACCTCTTCCGACCCTGTGTCACCTCTTTCTAATGATTTGATTTCATTTTCTTGCCAACAGAGCAATACCGTCCACTGCCTTCCTGTCTACGCTTTCAATACAATACCTACCCTTGGACATTAACATTCAACACTGAGTCAGTGTGGCTGAAAACGTCACACCTGTCAATCTGCAGCTGGACTGCTGGTTCACCCAGCTTATTCCGTATACTCCATGCAATCAATTACAACACCTTCGGTCCTGTCTTCAACCTTTTGATTTTGTCCAGTTTTTAATTTACACCTCACCCAGTTCACTGGAAATTTGCTGTATCAACAGTCTCTGCTCATCTACATATTGTCTCTGTCTGTAAATCAGCCTTCACACCTTCTGCAAAATTAGCTGCCCTTCCTACGATAGTTCATTTAAATACAAGATACTCAGCACATTATTCACTACATGGTCGAGCAATTGATTCCTAACTTTGTATGAAGGCTTACCAACGTCTGCCTCCACAGCGTCTGCACTAACTGTTCTGGCGCTTTGCTTACCATTCCCCTGAAACTCTAGTTTAAACCGCATCGTGCGCAGTTAACGAAACTCCCTCCTTGGTTATGAGTCCCTCTCCAGTTCAGTTGTATACCGTCCGTTCCAGACAAATCCTATCATCCTTGAAAGATTCAAAACTCTTATGCGCTCCCTTCTACCTACAGCAACCCACTAGCCACGTATTAAACTGTATAGTTTCCCTGGTCCTGCCATTTAACGTAGTTCCTAACACCCTGAACTCTGTATGCTGAACCTCGAAACTCTTTCAACCCAGGTTATTCTACCTACAAGGACCACGACCTCTACCTTCTCACTGAGAGTGATGGGGGCCCATAGTTCGCGCCCATAGAACCTCGTGACCGTCCCCCTGTTTCCACAGTGTCCCTCTATACCTCCCCTTCCATGCTGAAACACAGAAGCAGATTGAGTGCGCGGCCCATTAAACCGCGCCGTTCAGTAAACCACTGGTCTAATCACGGGACAAATTTGCAAAAACCAATTAACATCCCAGGTGCTAGGTATTTGTATGTGAAAGGAAACCGGAGCACATGGGAGAGAAAATCCATGCGTTCACGGGACGGATGTACAAACCCTTCACAGAGGACGTCGGATTTGAACTTGCACTCCAATACAAAGAGCTGTCATCTCGCCGTGCTGTCTGCGACGCGACTGTGGCACCGCAGTCCTTTACCAAGCAAGACCCTCTGAGCAAAGAAGCAAATATATTGGGAAATGGAGACACAGACGCTGGATTTCAGTGCGTCGGAGAGCGAAGTGTTCCACAAAAAAATGAGGAAAATAGGCAACCTTATTCTCTGAGTCATAACAGGTTGATAATACTTTAGTTTTAAGAGACATGCTGACAAAAAATGCCGAATACTCAGTTGAAAATGTGGTAGTGAACAACATATAGTCTCTTTGCCATGTGTGGTCCTAACCACAGCTGTAGAAGAAGGAGAGTTGGGCATGGGATCAGCAAACCTATTCCATACAAACCCAGAGCTGCAGGAACGCCAACAGAACCTCCACAGAACACATCAATGGGAGTGGAAAGATATTCACAGCGCAGGCGATTGGAGTTGTCTGGAAATAAAGGGGACAGCACAGGGTCGATTTCTCTCCAATCGACTGAGGTCTGATGATCCTGGCATTTTGTGCTGGCGGATAAGAGGCACTAACGGGCCGGAAAAGTGTCACTAACACCAAGAAGGATCACAGCCATCAGACTGTTAATCCCACTCCACTAATGGAGAAGGCTACCTATCCCCACTGCAGGACCACAAACAGTTATCTTCCCCAAGCCTTAAGTATGAATGGCATCTCCACCCAATAACACACCCCTGCAGACCCTCAGCCACCAGTAGTTCATCACCTTATCCACTGACAGCCCAGTACCTAGCGCCCTTTCTGAAGATGGGACCCAGAGTAAGAATGCTTTGTTCTTACGATTGTGTTCTTTATTTAATGGAATTTATTTGTACTGCACTGGAGCCGGAGTAATAAGAACTTCGTTCTACTTTACATCTATGTACTATAAATGCCATGCAGCAATTTTCAATACTGCATAAAGCTGTGTTTTTTAGTCATTTTAATGAACATACTGCAGAATGGGTTAATTTCAAAATGCTGTTATTGAGAGATGACAGCAGCAGGTTTTACGTTTACCCCAGACAGTTTGTTAGAGGAACTCAGTGTTTCAGGCAGAATTTATGGAGGAGGAATAATCAGTTGATGTTTCGGGCAGAGACTCTATTAGCTTGACGAAGGAAGGGGGCAGAAGTCGGAATACCCAATGAGTAGTGGGTGGTTGTGCTGGGAGTATTCTCTGTTAATATAAATTCAGCAGATATTACCTCAGTCGAGAACCAGACTTCAGTTCATATTTTAAATGTCAAGCATGAACTTGAAGTTAAAAACACTGGCGGCCCATGTATGGAGAGATAAAGTTTGTGAAATAGTGATGATGAGACCCTGACATCCGCAACAGCCGAGCCGGTCAAGTGGATCATAGTGAGAATAACTTATTGGTGTAAACAACGTCACGGTAACGATCGTAATTTCTTTGAAACATCCGCTGATATATCTGATCCCAACGGCCAAAAGTATGAAGGACTTTCGTGCGACTCTACCGAGTGGGACATATCGGAAAGACTGCTTGTTGTAATGAATATCAGCAGCGTCGGTGTGTCTCCAGTGACTCAGCAGGAATGGAGGGAAGGGGAAGAGGCGGTATTGCGAGTTGGTACTGTGAGCCTGAAAAAGCCGTAGTTGGTACCGAGGCGGGACTGTTTGTCGTCGAGAAGGAGGCGAGTACGTAATAAGCGTTGAAAGGGACTCAAGGTGGGCACATGATAGAGGTACAGGAGCATTACAAACTGGACTTCCAACAGGGGCAAGGACCTCAAAACTCTAACTGTGAAACAGCAGAGGACCCTGCCACCACCGGGTCTCATCACCAGGACAAGAGATGTATACAAATTACTCTATACTGTTTACCTCTGCTGAGAAATTCACCGATATTGCATTATATTTATAACCTTACTCGTAGCAACAATTTTTTTCATTCGGTGTGTGTCATGTGTGTTTTGTGATCCGGTGTCTGGTCCCGAGGAAGGATGCTTCGTTTGATCACATATATGTATCACCGGGTAAGAATAAACGTGAACTTGAGAAGGAGGAATTTTAAAAACCACGTAGAATTTAAATATATCATACACTGCGTGGTAGCTGACTGGATCGTGTTGCGAAACAGAGTCAGAGATGGGGATTGAAAAGGAAAATCTGAAAATATATGGACGAACACAAAAACAGCGGAGTTTGGGATGACAGGTGTATTGACCTTTACTTTTGACATGATTGTATAGAAACAGAGCCAGAACACTTTTCCTGCGTGGCAATCCTAAACACCAGAGAATATGGAATCAAAGTGTGAACGAGGTTATTTCAAAGGTGTCTTCCAGTGCAATTGCTTTCACACCGAGATTGATGGATGCCAGGAACGCGCTACCGGGATAGGCGGTGCGGGTACTTTGTAATTACAGAGAATCTGCGATGTTTAGAGAGGTAGACATGTGATTTGTGTAACATCCATTATGTGCCGGCACAAAGGGTTATTTTAAAATGTTGGGATAATATTTCAGAAATTGGAGGTGTGTCCAAGTTGAGGAAGTTTCTCGAAGGATTCTGCACGATGTTAGCAAACTGGGGATTTGGGAAGCACCATGCTAGATGGAGGTTAATCCGGAATCAGTGGCCTGCTGCACACTGTGTGTGGGGTGAGGTTAAATGCAATCATAAAATAGCAATTGTAGGTACTGTATACTTAGAAGCTTTGATGTACTGTAGGATCTGTGACACGAGCTCAATGTCTTTCTGAACGTAACAATGCACGTAGAGATCTTGGTAAAGAGGGCGTACGTATCATTTCATTAGTTGCTGATGCTTTTAGTGATGAGTTCAGGAAGTCATGCAGCAGCAGCGTGTATGATTGAACGTCGATATCTCCAACTTCCAGTTCATTCTCCCGCTCTACCATCTCCTCCTCTTTAATTCTCCTCTCTTTCACCACTTACTTCCTCTCTCTCCCCCACTACGCATTTCCTCCGATTACTGTCCCTTCCTTTTTTCCCGTTATCCATTCACCTTTCAGATGTGTAGCATCTGCAGAATCTCCAGACTGCCTAAACAATTGTTCTGGCCATCGTTCATTTGCTCGTCTAAGCATCACTTAGATGGAGGATTGATCAAGCAGACATGGATACGCAGACGCACATGAGCAGCTGAAATTGGCGTTATTGTTTGCATCCATAATGGACCGAACGACCTATTCCTGTGCGGCACTGATCTGTGATCATCATTTTCAATCATGTATTTGTGAAACTGATTTCAATGCGGATTCTTTGATTCGATTACCTGGACCAGACAGCCTCGTTTGTCTTCGTTCTTGAGAGACAGACACAATGGTAGAACGGGCAGACAACTGCTAATACTACGCTCCATGACATAGAAGCTTGTCTTTTATTATGGAGCCTGGAACTGACGGAGAGAGTTTCATTTTAAAGTATTTCATTTTAGTTATTTATCGATACAGCAGGGTAGCAGGGGTTTCTACCAGCAACTTCACGCCTTTGGAAAGTGAATGCATTTGGAACAAACCCACGCCGTCACCGATCGAACGTACAAAATTCATAGAGGCGGCTGCGGGGACTGAAACCTCATTCGAACGTGTTCAACTAGGTGGGCAGCGCGGATTCTTACTCTTTATTCCGAATATTTTCTATCACAATGCGAATGAATGGAAATTTCACAACCTCCCGCATCTGCTGCCTGAACTTCCTCTGGGTCAAGGAGTAAAGACCTGTGTTTGTGCAGCAGCTCATTAGCTGCAGCATGTAGCCCAGATCCCAAAAGCAGAAAGGTGGGATCGCAACATAAAAATAAATCAATCGCGACCACACAGTGTGCACAACATAAATAATCCACAACACGATGAAATTCGCCGACACGACCGACAGTAAAATGATCGACTTCCTTCGGTTCTCCATTTCCGGGTCTTTGGAACCATTTCCAGTATCGCGACTCCGCAGTCTCTTCCGGGCTCTGCTCGCCACTAACACGTGACTAATGGTCAAAGCATTGAGCAGCAGAATGAACACAAACGGGATCACAGGCGTCAGGATGTGGCTGCTGTACTCAACTACTGTCCAGACCAGTGAGTCCTTGACAGCATCTCTTGCTACGCAAGGCCAAGGGATGTTAGAAAGCCGATACCTTCCTGAGAGCATAAAATACCAGAAAACGTTTTTGAAGCAGCTCAGCGCGGTCACACTCCCCAGAACCACAACCGCCGTTTTCTCAGTGCAGTACTTAGCTTTCAGATTCTGGCA
This sequence comes from Hemitrygon akajei, assembly GCF_048418815.1. NCBI lineage: Eukaryota > Metazoa > Chordata > Chondrichthyes > Myliobatiformes > Dasyatidae > Hemitrygon > Hemitrygon akajei. The sequence goes on along the minus strand of NC_133147.1, from coordinate 48,875,792 downwards.
GCAAATTGCCACAAATCGGTCAAAGGTGAACATGACGGTGAACCAGACGGAACAGTCGTAGGCTGAGTAAAGTAGGGCGGCGTGGACATTACACACGGGGATGTTCCACAGGAAATTAAACGCTTCCAAATAAACATTCGGAATCTTTCTCAGTACCAGGTCGACGATAACAACCAGGAGATCGGCTGTTGCCATGGCCACCAGGTAACGAGTGACACCTTTAGAAAGACCGCACTTTCCTCGGGACAGGACAACAATCGTCAGCACATTCACTATTGGGATTGAGAGAAACACAAGGATGTCAGTGTCCAAGAAGCAAAGTCAGCAGAGTCACATACAGGAAATCTGGAAACATGTTTTTGTCTCCAGTGCTGTAATTTCAGCGTGAGCTCTCAGGCTTCTCCTGCCGCTCTCTTAAATTTGAACAAAGTGCCTCAAAAGATGATTGGAAAGACGTCTATCTTAAACTACACTCCAGCCTGGTGAGTTCAATATCTGAAACTTTAAGAGATACAGTCTCAGTTGAAACTTTCAAACGACAGCTCAGAAACTGTTTATTTAAACTTGCCTTTAACTAAAGTCGCTTTTCTGATCTTCAAGTTTTATTACAGTTTGTATTTTGAAAACATATTGAAACCTGATCGTCTATATCAAGAGTGCTTTTAAAATATTATTATTGTTTAAAGAAAAACATGGAGACAAACGCTCCAGACGCCATCCAGTGAATATATCACAGGTTCATCACCCGAAGTTCAGTCAGTGAGGGCGATCTACTGTGTTAACCGGAACATATAACTAAATCCCCATCAATCAGACCCCTTTACCGGTCTCTGTGACAACTACTTGCCAGTATCTCAATCTTCCAGTCGGTGAACAGGAACTTACCGGGAAATGCAACCAAAGCGAGAACGGGATAGTGGATGGGCTGTATCGTCACGAGTAAATACCAGATCCGTATGTCTGCGGTCCTCCACGGATCTTTCGAAAAAACATAGGGAGCCAGGCTGAAGATACCCTTCCCCGTCGCAGAAACATTCCATGTTCCAATTTCCCGATCCTGAACCATTTTCCGTCACTGTCCCAGATTCCAGTCGATGGCCGGCACTTCGCACGCTGCAGATCCAACCGCTCACGTAAAATCCCACTTTGTTTATCGCAGCTCCCCAGTTATTTTCTTCCACTCCTGAGCCGCTGCGGTCCGTGTGTGACGGACTGGTTGCTCTCACCAGCACTGTGAACTTCATCGAAAGTGGCAAACTCAAATAGAGCTTTGAATCCCCCAGTGACCCAATCAGGCTTCGTGCGGGCTGATGTTATTTACACAACATATTTCTACGGTTAACCCATTTGAAGCACGTAGCATCAGGCTCAGGAAAGGCTTTAATCACGCCGCTATAAAAATATTCAACCCTTCACCCTGACGACGAGACGGACTCTTGATATTGCATTCCGCCTCGCTGTGACTTTGCAATTTGTTGTTCGCCTGCGCCGCATTTGCTCTGTAACTGCAGCGGTTTATTCTGCACTCTGTCATTGTATTACCTGGAAACTCAATGCACTGTGGCAATGATTTCTTTCTGAGTTTTTTTTTTTTTGCGTTTTTTCATTACTTTGAATGCGGAGTAACAACTATTTCGTTCCCCTTTACACTTGCGAGTGGAAATGATATCAAACAATCTCGAATCCTGAATAATGAACCCATTTGCCAATTGACCATTGTGCGGTGGGATGGTCCAATGGCAACAGGGAACTGCCTGCATGGAGTCGTGGTGTGTGATCCGTAATTCTGCAAGCATAGAGCAGTCTCCTCAGAGTGAAAGACTGAGATGAGAGCCCTTTCCAGGTATGGGAGGAGGGTGATATAATCCCGGGATCTTCGCCGCATCTAATCAGACGTCACTGCATAGGCGATGAAGGAGTGGATCATTCTGTATATGATGAGGGACACTTTGAAAATTATGGGGTGACCAATTGCTTTATAAAAGGGCTTTGGAAAAAATCTGCATTAAAGTGCTACATATTACATCCCGTTTTACTGCCGTCAGCACACCTGAAACTGTGATAACTGCAGGGGTTCGCAGGTCAGGTAGCAGCTATGGAGGTAAATGAAGAGCCGCCGTTCGGGTCGAGACTATTTTAAATAGAGCTGCGAATAAGACTGGCGAGAAAGAAGGCGCATGGCAGAATAGAAAGTGGGGGAGGCGATAAGGATGACAGAGTGGTCCGTGATACTTCTGGCCACGTGAGCGGTTAGATGGGTGGGTGGGGAAGAGGGATGAAGTTAAAATGTTGTAGATGGTAGTTGGAAACACTTAGAGCTGGTGAAAAAGTAATCTGATAAAAGAGGGGTATTAACCATGGGAGACATGGAAGGGGGTATTCAGAGCAATTTCTATAAGCTTATTGATTAGTCTCGAGGGGACAATGGTATTGAATGTCGAGATTTCCTCATTAAAGCTCATCTAAGTTTCTGCAGATTTGCTGTCCAGGTGTTCAAGCTTTGAGTGCACCTCTTCTCGTTGCTGGAGACTCCAACCAGGAGTTTGAAGTAAACCCTGCCCAGCTATCACCAGCCTGTAACCTGTAGCACCAGAGGTCCAAACATGCCAGACCACTGTTATACTGAGACAACGAATGCCTACCGTTCCTTGGCCGGACCGAATTACTTTGCTGTCCTCCTGCTACATGCACACAGGCTGAGCAGAAAAGTCTAGGTCCAGAGGGAAGGACAATTAAGAGGCGGTTGTGGGAGGCAGAGGCGTGATAACGGGCTTACTTTGAGTCAGTGGACTTGGCCGTGTTCAGGTTCTCATCTAGATATCGGAACCAACACTGTGGGCCGTGGTTTGAACGAACTTCATGAATACAGTTGTAGATGAGTGTGTCTTCACTAATCATTCAGTGTCTTCCCCAAATGAAGACCCTGGATGTGATCCGAAATCTGCTCTGGGACCGATCAGAGGCATTCAAATCTAGATACCACGAAGGGTATAAGAGGTGCAGGCATAAACTCTAGACTCCGGTCCTTCGGCTGTCCCTATCTCCCTCCTCATCGTCTCTCATTTCCAATTTCTCACAACCAATTGACGACTCAACGATCTTTATTAAATCACCTCGTTGTCTGAATATTATCTCGGCTAATGTTCCGGGTCTGAGTACGAGGATCTGTCTTGTACTTTTCCATCTGAAATGTAATAGTAAGTCTTGTCAAATCGGGATAGAAGCGGTCTTTGATTATTGCATTTCTATTTTCTCTCGATGGGAGAGGGGTAGAAGAGACAATGCCTGGCACTCAAGCGGATTTTATTATGTTGGCTTCAGTCGTGCCAGAACGGTGTGTAGACAGAGTCTGTGGAATAGGAGTGCTTTGGCCCTATACATACAGAGCGGGCGGAATTAACTTTGACCCAGGAAGGGGATCAACGTCTGAACACATAGGGCGGACTGGGGACGTCAGTTTAACTCAATATCCTTAATACTACGGATAAAAGAGGTCTGCATTGTCTTAACTATTTTCCCGCTCTCGTCATACCGTCGCTCTCTCTCGCAATTCCCTTCGTAACAATGGCTCCATCTCCCTCTCTTTACTTCTTGCATGCTCTTGTTCGTACTCTCTTCTGCACTCATTGGACCCTCTGTCCCCCTATTCGCGACTGGGTTTCTTTACCTCACAACTATTCTCCACCCTCTCTATCCTCACCTTCTCTTCTTGCCTCTGACTCTCGCTCTCTGTGTGTTCCACACTCACAGGCGTTACCGTCTTCTCTTTGGGTTTCACGTAGCCTTTTACTTCTCTTGTGAACCCAGGTTGTGTCTTTAGAATACTTGTTCCTGTTAGGGATGTTAAAATCCTGTGCGTTCCGAACTGCTTATACGCATTTCGGACATTGTTGCTCAGACATAATCCCTGTCAGTGTTCTTTTCAAATCAACTCTGACGAACTCTCTCATGCCTCTGTCACCTCCTTTATTCCAGTGAAATGCTGACACATCTGTCTTCAGCTTTTTCTTCAAAAATTTCAGGGTGTAAAAGATGATTTATCAAAATGTTACGATGTCTTTCCACTAGGGGTTCTTTTACTTTAATCTCTCTAATCAATTCTGGTACTTTGTAAAACACACAATACAGAGTAGTTGACCGTTTAGTGGGACCAACAACGAGCTGCTCTAAAAAGCCATTTTGCAGAAACCGTAGAAATTTCCCCTGCCTGATTTTCCAAATCCACCCGCAAAGTGAAGTTCCTATGAATATATTTCCCTTTTAGCATAGATTTTCTATCTCCCTTTGTAATCTGTAGGCTATGACCTTTAGACTGTCCGAGTGTCTACATGCAACTGCCAACAGGGTTTTACTACACTTGTGGTTCCTTAGCTCTATCCGCAATAAATCAACCTCTTCCGACCCTGTGTCACCTCTTTCTAATGATTTGATTTCATTTTCTTGCCAACAGAGCAATACCGTCCACTTCCTTCCTGCCTACGCTTTCAATACAATACCTACCCTTGGACATTAACATTCCAGATATAATCCCTCAACCCTGAGTCAGTGTAGCTGAAAACGTCACACCTGTCAATCTGCAGCTGGACTGCTGGTTCACCCAGCTTATACCGTATACTCCATGCAATCAATTACAACACCTTCGGTCCTGTCTTCAACCTTTTAATTTTGTCCAGTTTTTAATTTACACCTCACCCAGTTCACTGGAACTTTGCTGTATCAACAGTCTCTGCTCATCTACATATTGTCTCTGTCTGTAAATCAGCCTTCACACCTTCTGCAAAATTAGCTGCCCTTCCTACGATAGTTAATTTTAATACAAGATACTCAGCACATTATTCACTACATGGTCGAGCAATTGATTCCTAACTTTGTATGAAGGCTTACCAACGTCTGCCTCCACAGCGTCTGCACTAACTGTTCTGGCGCTTTGCTTACCATTCCCCTGCAACTCTAGTTTAAACCGCATCGTGCGCAGTTAAGAAACTCCCCCCTTGGTTATGAGTCCCTCTCCAGTTCAATTGTATACCCCCCGTTCCAGACAAATCCTATCATCCTTGAAAGATTCAAAACTCTTATGCGCTCCCTTCTACCTACAGCAACCCCCTAGCCACGTATTAAACTGTATAGTATCCTTGGTCCTGCCCTTTAACGTAGTTCCTAACACCCTGAACTCTGTATGCTGAACCTCGACACTCTTTCACCCCAGGTTATTCTACCTACAAGGACCACGACCTCTACCTTCTCGCTGAGAATGATGGGGGCTTGATCCGACATATCACGGAACCTGGCTCCCGGGAGGTGACATATTATCCAGGAAACTGGTTCGCGCCCATAGAACCTCGTGACCGTTCCCCTGTTTCCACAGTGTCCCTCTATACCTCCCCATGCTGAAACACAGAAGCAGATTGAGTGCGCGGCCCATTAAACCGCGCCGTTCAGTAAACCACTGGTCTAATCACGGGACAAATTTGCAAAAACCAATTAACATCCCAGGTGGTAGGTATTTGTATGTGAAAGGAAACCGGAGCACATGGGAGAGAAAATCCATGCGTTCACGGGTCGGATGTACAAACCCTTCACAGAGGACGTCGGATTTGAACTTGTGTTTCCTACCAGTGACACGTGACAGTGATACACTTGTCACGTGACTGGGTTTGAAGTTATACTGGATTTGAGGTAATGGTCTTGTGATGGTGGAGTGACGTCATTTTCCCGCCAGTAGAGGTCATGTGACAGGTTTTTTTTACAGGTTATAAAAGGGAGACCCACTCTGTCAGGTGGGGCAGTTCGTGGCTGTATTTGCCAAGCTGATTTCGTGTCACTGCGTGATTTAATGTGATGACGCAGTTTAGTTGAAAAATGAAGTTTTATATAATGCCTAAAGTTTAAAAGGTCATTGCCAGCAGTTTCTTTGCTGGTGGAGAGCGAAGATAAGAATTTGGAAGATAAAGATCGAGGAGAATCGATTTTCGACGGTGGATTGGTTTCGACCTTATTTGATCCTAATTCGGAAGGATTTCGTTGACTGTTCTCGTGTTAATCTCCGCTGGGATAGCGGGAGATTGAGGACAGAGTGTGGAAGAAGAGGCTAATGCCATTAAACCATTATGTTTCATAAAAATTCGACGTGGGAAGTGTTCGACGCCGGGGAATCGAAGGACAACGACTTGGAAAAAATTTAAATCGCCTTAAAAAGTCTCTCCTTTTAAATGGACTGTGAGCTTTTGAACTTTCGGCATACCGCTTTAAAGAACTGTTTTTTTTTTTTCAATACCGCTTTAAGCACTGTTTGAACTGCATCGCTTTAAGAACTGTGAATCTGCCGCACAGCAGCTGAGTTCTGGTTAAGCTAGTGTTTGTTTACTTTTGGGGGGTTTGTTTTCAGTGTTTATTAAACGTGTTATTTGTTATAAAAACCCCTGCCTAACTCATATATATTTATTGTTGCCTGAATACGTAACATAAATATGGGGGCTGCGTCCGGATTGGATCGTTTGAGTTTAAATGCTTGTTGAATTTTGAGTCGGTGTTTTGGAAACGGGGAATACTAGATTCTTTTGTTTGATTGGCTTGTGAGTGGTATTCGGCAATGATGAATATTGATGAGTTTCTGGATTCGCCCGTTGCGGATTTGTTAGCGAAGGCGAAAAAGACTGAAGTATCTGAGCTTGCGAATAGATTGCAACTTAAAGGGACTTTTAAGACTACATCAAAGGCTGTAATACAGAGAAAAATCGCATCACACTTTGTGGCTTCGGCTGGTTTTGATGAATCGATTTTAGAATCGTTTCCAATAAGTAATATGGAGATACAGTTGCAAATTGAACAAATGAAGTTGGATCAAAGTAAAGCAGAATTGGAGCGTTATAAATTGGAAGCTGAACAGAAAAAGAGAGAGTTTGAATATGCAATGGCGGAATTAAGGTCTTGGAATCAGTCTTCTGGTTCTAAAAACCGTTTGCTGCTAGCCAAGTAATTAAATTGGTCCCTCCATTTAGTGAAACAGAAGTGGAAAGATATTTTCAACATTTTGAAACTATTGCTCGGATGTCAGACTGGCCGAAAGATAAATGGTCAGTGTTGTTACAGAGTGTAATTAAAGGTAAAGCACAACTGGTTTACACAGCTTTAACTGCTGCGCAAGCATTAGATTATGATATTGTGAAAACGAATATTCTCAAAGCGTACGAATTAGTCCCAGAAGCATATAGGGAAAGATTCAGAAGTTTGAAAAAGTCTGTGGAAAAGACTTATGTGGAATTTGCCTATGATAAAGCTGTGTGTTTTGAGAGATGGGTTTCTTCTAAAAATGTAAATGAGGATATGATACATTGAGAGAGCTGATTTTAATGGAGGAATTTAAAAGAAGCATTCCTGTTGAAGTAAGGACCTACTTAAATGAGAGGGATACTGATAAATTGCAGGACTGTGCTAGATTAACTGATGAGTATGTTTTAATCCACAAGAATAAATTTCCTCAGGGTAGAATTTTTAAGAGGAAAAATAATATGGAGACTCAAGGTAAATCAGAAATTAAATCAGAGGTTAATGAGAAAGGTAAGGAGGAAGGAAAACCTGTGAAGGAAAGATAGTTTGGTCTTATTTGTAACTATTGTAAGAAGCCTGGCCATGTAATAGCTAACTGTTTCAAATTGAAAAAGAAAGAGAAGGAAGCAGTTCCAGATGCTTGTGTGCAACATACTGAAGCACCTGTAAAGTTACAGGGTTTGGTAAACACAAATGAGGATTTGTTAGAGTCTGACCAAGTTAGAAAGGGATATGATCATTTTATAACTGAAGGGTTTATATCCTTGAAAGAAGGATCTACTCTGGTGCCAATAAAAATCCTTAGGGATACTGGAGCTTCTCAATCACTGATGTTAGATAGTGTGTTGAAGTTTAATGAAGAGAGTGATACTGGTGAGGTAAGTTACATAAGAGGTGTTGGAAGTGATTTTATGCCTGTACATTTACATAAAGTAAATTTAAAGTCAGGGTTAGTTACAGGATTTGTTAAAGTAGGATTACGGCATAGCTTACCTGTGAAGGGTATTTCTTTATTCTTAGGTAATGACTTGGCAGGTGGACAAGTTTGTCCTGAAGTGCATTTGACAATGGAGTCAGAGGAACCAGAGATGAATTCTAACACAGATTCTTCCTGTGTTGTGACTAGAGCTATGGCTAAAAAGATTGATGTGCAGGATGAGGTTGTTACTCATGACTGTTCAACTCAGGATTCGAGTTTTGAGGATGTGTCAGAAACTTTCTTACCTTCGTTGTTTGAACAAGATTCTGGGAGTAAGTCTGACTATGAAGATCTATCTCTGTCTCGGAAGGAGATGATAGCAGAGCAGAATAGAGATCCTGAGATTATAAAATTAAGGGAACAAGCTTTACTAGGTAGTGAAATTGAGAAGGTGTCAGTAGGATATTACTTGGAAAAAGGAGTATTGATGAGGAAGTGGAGGTCACCTACAATTCCTGCAAGTGAGGAATGGAATGTTGTTTACCAGGTAGTTGTTCCTAAAGTTTATCGAAATGAGATTTTGACTTTAGCTCATAGTGTGCCTTCAGGTGGACATCAAGGGGTAAGGAAAACTGTGGACAAGATTTTATAACATTTTTACTGGCCTGGTCTAAGAAAAGATGTGGCGATGTTTTGTAAAACGTGCCATACTTGTCAAATTGTGGGTAAACCAAATCAGGTTACACCATTAGCTCCATTACAACCTATTCCAGCTTTCGGTGAACCGTTTTCTAAAGTTATTGTAGATTGTGCTGGTCCATTACCAAAGACAAAAACTGGTTATCAGTATTTGTTGACTATCATGTGTACTTCGTCTAGGTTTCCAGAGGCAGTACCACTTAGGAATATAAAAGCTAAAACTGTGACGAAGGCTCTTATAAAATTCTTTACTTATTTTGGATTGCCTAAGGAAATACAAACTGATCAAGGCAGTAATTTTATGTCTGGATTGTTTCAACAGATAGTTTATAAATTGGGAGCTAAGCAAATCACTTCGTCTGCATACCATCCAGAATCGCAAGGTGCCTTGGAGAGGTGACCTTGAAATGAAAGTGACTGGGTTGAGAGTATAAACTTACTTTTATTTGCAGTAAGGGAATTGGTACAGGAATCTTTAGGTTTTAGTCCATTTGAACATGTGTTTGTGCATAGAGTTAGAGGACCTTTAGCTTTATTGAAGGAACAGTGGATTAGTAAGGAAGTACACACTAATTTGTTGGACTATGTTTTGAAATTTAAGGACAGGTTACATAAAGCTTGTAGCTTAGCCAAGGAAAAATTTAAGTTGGCTCAGGAGAAAATGAAAACTTGGTATGATAAAGAAGCTAGGATGAGGATGTTTAAGCCTGGAGATAAGGTGTTGGTTCTTTTCCCAGTGCAGACAAATCCTTTACAAGCTAGATTTCATGGTCCTTATGAAATTGTGTCTAGAATCAATGATGTGGATTATGTAATAAAAACTCCAGATCGTGGAAGGTCAACACAAATTTGCCATATAAATATGATTAAACCATATGTTGGGAAACAATCTGATACTGTGACTGTTGTGGTTAGTGAGAATGAGTTTGATGTAAATGGGATCATGATAGATGATTCATCTGACTTTCATTGTAAATCTAACATTGTTTCTGTTAGGTTACCTAATTCGACCATTCTGGAAAATATGGACGAGAAATTAGCACATTTACAGCTAGAGCAGCAACAACAGATGAAGGAATTGATTTTTAAGTATAAGGATTTGTTTCCAGATGTTCCGAGAAGGACTACTATAGCTTCACATGATGTAGATGTTGGAGATGCCAAACCTATGAAACAACATCCATATAGGATGAACATGGAAAAATGTGAACTTGCTGAGAAAGAAATTGAATACATGTTAGAGAATGATATTATTAGACATTCTAACTCGAATTGGAGTTCGCCGTGTGTTATGGTGCCAAAACCTGATGGTAGTATTAGGTTTTGTACGGACTATAGGAAGGTGAATGCTGTAACGAAAGCAGATGCATATCCAATTCCTAGAGTGGATGATTGTGTAGATAAAGTTGGAAAAGCAAAGTTCCTTACAAAGATTGATTTATTGAAAGGGTACTGGTGTGTTCCATTAACGGACAGAGGTAGAGAGATTTCTGCATTTGTAACTCCATCTGGGTTATTTGAGTATAATGTACTTCCATTTGGGATGAAGAATGCCCCAGGTACTTTCCAGAGGATGATTAACTCTGTGATTCAGGGATTGAAAGATACTGATGCTTATATTGATGATTTAGTGACAGGAAATGATACTTGGGAAGCACACATAATTGCGGTGGAGAAATTGTTTGAAAGGCTTTCAAAAGCTAACTTAACTATTAATTTAGCTAAGAGTGAATTTGGACATGCCACTGTGACTTACCTTGGTTATGTTGTGGGTCAAGGTAAGGTAGCTCCTGTTCAGGCAAAAGTTCAGGCAATTTTAGAGATTCCCACTCCGACGGGGAAAAAAACTCTCCGAAGATTTTTGGGAATGGTAGGATATTATCGAAAATTTCGTAAGAATTTTGCTAATGTTGCCCTTCCATTAACTAACCTTCTGCAGAAGAATGTGAAGTTTGTGTGGACAGTGCCTTGTCAGGAAGCATTTGAAAAATTGAAAACAATGATATGTCAACAACCTGTGCTTAAGGCACCTGACTTTGAACAACCTTTTTCATTAGCTGTAGATGCTAGTGATGAAGCTGCGGGAGCAGTATTAATGCAAAGGAATGAGGGTGATGAGGTTGATCATCCAGTAGCTTACTTTTCTAAGAAATTCAATAAGCATCGAAGAAACTATTCGACAATAGAGAAAGAATTGTTATCTCTTGTTTTAGCTTTAGAATATTTTGAGGTATATGTTGGTACAACTCAAAAACCACTTATTGTTTACACTGATCATAATCCATTAGTTTTTCTGAGTAAGATGAAAAACAAAAACAGAAGATTATTAAATTGGAGTTTGATGTTACAAGAGTACAATATTGTGATAACTCACGTTAAAGGTAAAGATAATGTGGTTGCTGAATGTCTATCTCGATGTTGAATGTACAATGTAATTTTTTTTGGAGTGGTTAGTTTTTTCTTATTGTAACACTCCTACTGTATTGTATATTGTGTATGTTATATAATTTATACATTTGTTTTTCTTGTAAGTAATTGTTAAAATTTTTGTTCTTGTAAGACCAAAAATGTTTTTTTTGGAGGGAGGTGTTACGTACCCGTGACCCGTGACAGTGGTACCCTTGTCACGTGACTGGGGTTGAAGTTATACTGGGCTTGAGGTAATGGTCTTGTGATGGTGGAGTGACGTCATTTTCCGCCAGTAGAGGTCATGTGACAGGTTTTTTTTTACAGGTTATAAAAGGAAGACCCACCCTGTCAGGTGGGGCAGTTCGTGGCTGGATTTGCCAAGCTGACTTCGTGTCACTGCGTGATTTAATGTGATGACGCAGTTTAGTTGAAAAATGAAGTTTTATATAATGCCTAAAGTTTAAAAGGTCATTGTCAGCAGTTTCTTTGCTGGTGAAGAGTGAAGATAAGAATTTGGAAGATAAAGAGCGAGGAGAATCGATTTTCGACGGTGGATTGGTTTCGACCTTATTTGATCCTCATTCGGAAGGATTTCTTTGACTGTTCTCGTGTTAATCTCCGCTGGGATAGCGGGAGATTGAGGACAGAGTGTGGAAGAAGAGGTTAGTGCCATTAAGCCATTACGTTTCATAAAAATTCGACGTGGGAAGAGTTCGACGCCGCGGATCGAAGGACAACGACGTGGAAGAGAATTTAAATCGCCTTAAAAAGTCTCTCCTTTTAAATGGACTGTGAGCTTTTGAACTTTCGGCACACCGCTTTAAAGAACTGTTTTTTTTTCAATACCGCTTTAAGCACAGTTTGAACTGCATCGCTTTAAGAACTGTGAATCTGCCGCACAGCAGCTGAGTTCCGGTTAAGCTAGTGTTTGTTTTCTTTTGGGGTGGTTTGCTTTCAGTGTTTATTAAACGTTTTATTTGTTATAAAAACCCTTGCCTAAATCATATATATTTATTGTTGCCTGAATACGTAACACTTGGAACTCCGATACAAAGAGCTGTCATCTCGCCGTGCTGTCTGCGACGCGAATGTGGCACCGCAGTCCTTTACCAAGCAATTCCCTCTGAGCAAAGGAGCAAATATACTGGGAAATGGAGACACAGACGCTGGCTTTCAGTGCGTCGGAGAGGGAGGTTTTCCACAAAAATGAGGAAAATAGGCAACCTTATTTTCTGACTCATACCAGGTTGATAAGACTTTAGTTTTAAGAGACATGCTGACAAAAATTCCGGATACTTAGTTGAAAATGTGATAGTGAACAACATATAGTCTCTTTGCCATGTGTGGTCCTAACCACAGCTGTAGAAGAAGGAGAGTTGGGCATGGGATCAGCAAATCTATTCCATACAAACCCAGAGCTGCAGGAACGCCAACAGAACCTCCACAGAACACATCAGTGGGAGAGGAAAGATATTCACAGCGCCGACGATTGGAGTTGTCTGGAAATAAAGGGGACAGCACAGGGTCGATTTCTCTCCAATTGACTGAGGTCTGATGATCCTGGCAATTTGTGCTGGCGGATAAGAGGCACTAACGGGCCGGAAAAGTGTGACTAACACCAAGAAGGATCACAGCCATCAGACTGTTAATCCCACTCCACTAATGGAGAAGGCTACCTATCCCCACTGCAGGACCACAAGCAGTTATCTTCCCCAAGCCTTAAGTCTGAATGGCATCACCACCCAATAACACACCCCTGCGGAACCTCAGCCATCAGTAGTTTATCACCTTATCCACTGACAGTACCTAGCGCCCTTTCTGAAGTTGGGACCCAGAGTAAGAATGCTTTGTTCTTACGATTGTGTTCTTTATTTAATGGAATTTATTTTTGCTGCACTGGAGCCGGAGTAATAAGAACTTCGTTCTACTTTACATCTATGAACTATAAATGCCATGCAGCAATTTTCAATACTGAATAAAGCTGTGTTTTTTAGTCGTTTTAATGAACATACTGCAGAATGGGTTAATTTCAAAATGCTGTTATTGAGAGATGACAGCAGCAGGTATTACGTTTACCCCAGACAGTTTGTTAGAGGAACTCAGCGTTTCAGGCAGAATTTATGGAGGAGGAATAATCAGTTGATGTTTCGGGCAGAGACTCTATTAGCTTGACGAAGGAAGGGGACAGAAGTCGGAATACCCAATGAGTAGTGGGTGGTTGTGCTGGGAGTATTCTCTGTTAATATAAATTCAGCAGATATTAACTCAGTCGAGAACCAGACTTCAGTTCATATTTTAAATGTCAAGCATGAACTTGAAGTTAAAAACACTGGCGGCCCATGTATGGAGAGATAATGTTTGTGAAATAGTGACGATGAGACCCTGACATCCGCAGCAGCCGAGCCTGTCAAGTGGTTCATAGTGAGAATAACTTATTGGTGTAAACAACGTGATTGTAACGATCGTAATTTCTTTGAAACATCCGCTGATATATCTGATCCCAACGGCCAAAAGTATGAAGGACTTTTGTGCAACTGTACCGAATGGGACATATAGGAAAGACTGCTTGTTGTAATGAATATCAGCAGCGTCGGTGTGTCTCCAGTGACTCAGCTGGAATGGAGGGAAGGGGAAGAGGCAGTATTGCGAGTTGGTACTGTGATCCTGAAAAAGCAGTAGTTGGTACCGAGGCGGGACAGTTTGTCGTCGAGAAGGAGGCGAGTACGAAATAAGCGTTGAATGGGACTCAAGGTGGGCACAGGATAGAGGTACAGGAGCATTACAACCTGGACTTCCAACATGGGCAAGGACCTCAAAATTCTAACCGTGAAACAGCAGAGGACCCTGCCAGCACCGGGTCTCAGCGCCAGGACAAGAGCTAATACAGATTACTGTATATTGTTTACCTCACCGATATTGCATTATATTTATAACCTTACTCGTAGCAACATTTTTTTTCATTCGATGTGTGTCATGTGTGTTTTGTGATCCGGTGTCTTGTCCCGAGGAAGGATGCTTCGTTTGATCACATATATGTATCACCGGTTGAGAATAAACGTGAACTTGAGAAGGAGGAATTTTAAAAACCACGTAGAATTTAAATATATCATGCACTGCGTGGTAGCTGACTGGATCGTGTTCCGAAACAGAGTCAGAGATGGGGATTGAAAAGGAAAATCTGAAAATATATGGACGAACACAAAAACAGCGGAGTTTGGGATGACAGGTGTATTGACCTTTACTTTTGACATGATTGTATAGAAACAGAGCCAGAACACTTTTCCTGCGTGGCAATCCTAAACACCAGAGAATATTGAATCAAAGTGTGAACAAGGTTATTTCAAAGGTGTCTTCCAGTGCTATTGCTTTCCCTCCGAGATTGATGGATGCCAGGAACGCGCTACCGGGATAGGCGGTGCGGGTACTTTGTAATTACAGAGATTCAGCGATGTTTAGAGAGGTAGACATGTGAATTGTGTAACATCCATTATATGCCGGCAAAATGGGTTATATTAAAATGTTGGGATAATAATTCAGAAATTGGCGGTGTGTCCATGTTGAGGAAGTTTCTCGAAGGAGTCTGCACGATGTTAGCAAACTGGGGATTTGGGAAGCACCATGCTAGATGGAGGTTAATCCGGAATCAGTGGCCTGCTGCACACTGTGTGTGGGGTGAGGTTAAATGCAATCATAAAATAGCAATTGTAGGTACTGTATACTTAGAAGCTTTGATGTACTGTAGGATCTGTGACACGAGCTCAATGTCTTTCTGAACGTAACAATGCACGTAGAGATGTTGGTAAAGAGGGCGTACGTATCATTTCATTAGTTCCTGGTGCTTTTAGTGATGAGTTCAGGAAGTCATGCAGCAGCAGCGTGAATGATTGAACGTCGATATCTCCAACTTCCAGTTCATTCTCCCGCTCTACCATCTCCTCCTCTTTAATTCTCCTCTCTTCCCCCACTTTCTTCCTCTCTCTCCCCCACTACGCATTTCCTCCGATTACTGTCCCTTCCTTTTCTCCCGTGATCCATTCACCTTTCAGATCTAATTCCTTCTTCTGCTATTAGTCTTCCACTTATCCCTTTCTAATATTGCTTCGCATCCCCTCTCTAGATTACTCGATTTTAACTACCAGGTTCTAGCATGTGCACTTACAATTTCCGCCCACCTTCTTACTCTGGTTCCTTTCCCCTTCCTTTCCAGTTTTGATGAAGGATTCCGGAAACCTCGACAGTATGTTCATTGATATGGATCCCGCTTGAGCCAATGAGTCATTCCAGGATTTTATATGCGTTGTTGCGGATGTGTAGCATCTGCAGAATCTCCAGACTGCATAAACAATTGTTCTGGCCATCGTTCATTTGCTCGTCTAAGCATCACTTAGATGGAGGATTGATCAAGCAGACATGGATACGCAGACGCACATGAGCAGCTGAAATTGGCGTTATTGTTTGCATCCATAATGGACCGAACGACCTATTCCTGTGCGGCACTGATCTGTGATCATCATTTTCAATCATGTATTTGTGAAACTGATTTCAATGCGGATTCTTTGATTCGATAACCTGGACCAGACAGCCTCGTTTGTCTTCGTTCTTAAGAGACAGACACAATGGTAGAACGGGCAGACAGCTGCTAATACTACGCTCCATGGCATAGAAGCTTGTCTTTTATTATGGAGCCTGGAACTGACGGAGAGAGTTTCATTTTAAAGTATTTCATTTTAATTATTTATCGATACAGCAGGGTAGCAGGGGTTTCTACCAGCAACTTCACGCCTTTGGAAAGTGAATGCATTTGGAACAAACCCACGCCGTCACAGATCGAACGTACAAAACTCATAGAGGCGGCTGCGGGGACTGAAACCTCATTCAAACGTGTTCAACTAGGTGGGCAGCGCGGATTCTTACTCTTTATTCCGAATATTTTCTCTCACAATGCGAATGAATGGAAATTTCACAACCTCCCGCATCTGCTGCCTGAACTTCCTCTGGGTCAAGGAGTAAAGACCCGTGTTTGTGCAGCAGCTCAGTAGCTGCAGCATGTAGCCCAGATCCCAAATGCAGTAAGGTGGGATCGCAACATAAAAATAAATCAATCGCGACCACACAGTGTGCACAACATAAATAATCCACAACACGATGAAATTCGCCGACACGACCAACAGTAAAATGATCGACTTCCTTCGGTTCTCCATTTCCGGGTCTTTGGAACCATTTCCAGTATCGCGACTCCGCAGTCTCTTCCGGGCTCTGCTCGCCACTAACACGTGACTGATGGTCAAAGCATTGAGAAGCAGAATGACCACAAACGGGATCACAGGCGTCAGGATGTGGCTGCTGTACTCAACTACTGTCCAGACCAGTGAGTCCTTGACAGCATCTCTTGCTACGCAAGGCCAAGGGATGTTAGAAAGCCGATACCTTCCTGAGAGCATAAAATACCAGAAAACGTTTTTGAAGCAGCTCAGCGCGGTCACACTCCCCAGAACCACAAACGCCGTTCTCTCAGTGCAGTACTTAGCTTTCAGATTCTGGCAGCAAATTGCCACAAATCGGTCAAAGGTGAACATGACGGTGAACCAGACGGAACAGTCGTAGGCTGCGTAAAGTAGGGCGGCGTGGACATTACACACGGGGATGTTCCACAGGAAATTAAACGCTTCCCAATAAACATTCGGAATCTTTCTCAGTACCAGGTCGACGATAACAACCAGGAGATCGCGCTGTTGCCATGGCCATCAGGTAACGAGTGACACCTTTAGAAAGATCGCACTTTCCTCGGGACAGGACAACAATCGTCAGCACATTCACTATTGGGATTGAGAGAAACACAAGGATGTCAGTGTCCAAGAAGCAAAGTCAGCAGAGTCACATACAGGAAATCTGGAAACATGTTTTTGTCTCCAGTGCTGTAATTTCAGCGTGAGCTCTCAGGCTTCTCCTGCCGCTCTCTTAAATTTGAACAAAATGTCTCAAAAGATGATTGGAAAGACGTCTATCTTAAACTACACTCCAGCCTGGTGAGTTCAATATCTGAAACTTTAAGAGATACAGTCTCAGTTGAAACTTTCAAACGACAGCTCAGAAACTGTTTATTTAAACTTGCCTTTAACTAAAGTCGCTTTTCTGATCTTCAAGTTTTATTACAGTTTGTATTTTGAAAACATATTGAAACTTGATCGTCTATATCAAGAGTGCTTTTTAAATATTATTATTGTTTAAAGAAAAACACGGAGACAAACTTTACCGACGCCATCCCGTGAATATATCACGGATTCATCACCCGAAGTTCAGTCAGTGAGGGCGATCTACTGTGTTAACCGGAACATATAACTAAATCCCCATCAATCCGACCCCTTTACCGGTCTCCGTGACCACTACTTGCCAGTCTCTCAATCGTCCAGTCGGTGAACAGGAACTTACCGGGAAATGCAACCAAAGCGAGAACGGGATAGTAGATGGGCTGTATCGTCACGAGTAAATACCAGATCCGTATGTCTGCTGTCCTCCCCGGATCTTTCGAAAAAATATAGGGAGCCAGGCTGAAGATACTCTTCCCCGTCGCAGAAACACTCCATGTTCCAATTTCCCGATCCTGAACCATTTTCCGTCACTGTCACAGATTCCAGTCGATGGTCGGCACTTCGCACCCTGCAGATCCAACCGCTCACGTAAAATCCCACTTTGTTTATCGCAGCTCCCCAGTTATTTTCTTCCACTCCTGAGCCGATGCGGTCCGTGTGTGACGGACTGGTTGCTCTCACCAGCACTGTGAACTTCATAGAAAGTGGCAAACTCAAATAGAGATTTGAATCCCCCAGTGACCCAATCAGGCTTCGTGCGGGCTGATGTTATTTACACAACATATTTCTACGGTTAACCCATTTGAGTCCGGAACACTGAGGGAACACGTAAAATGAATTGTGTAACGGGGTGGTAGTGTCCAGGATGCACCTCCACCGATCCAGCACATTCGTTCTGCATCATCTCGCAAGAGTCACGAAAGACTGAAGCACGTAGCATCAGGCTCAGGAAAGGCTTTAATCACGCCGCTATAAAAATATTCAACCCTTCACCCTGACGACTAGACGGATTCTTGATATTGCATTCCGCCTCGCTGTGACTTTGCAATTTGTTGTTCGCCTGCGCCGCATTTGCTCTGTAACTGCAGCGGTTTATTCTGCACTCTCTCATTGTATTACCTGGAATCTCAATGCACTGTGGCAATGATTTCTTTCTGAGTTGTTTTTTTTTTGCGTTTTTTCATTACATTGAATGCGGAGTAACAACTATTTCGTTCCCCTTTACACTTGCGAGTGGAAATGATATCAAACAATCTCGAATCCTGAATAATGAACCCATTTGCCAATTGACCATTGTGCGGTGGGATGGTCCAATGGCAACAGGGAACTGCCTGCATGGAGTCGTGGTGTGTGATCCGTAATTCTGCAAGCATAGAGCAGTCTCCTCAGAGTGAAAGACTGAGATGAGAGCCCTTTCCATGTATGGGAAAGGGTGATATAATCCCGGGATCGTCGCCGCATCTAATCAGACGTCACTGCATGGGCGATGAAGGAGTGGATCATTCTGTATATGATGAGGTACACTTTGAAAATTATGGGGTGACCAATTGCTTTATAAAAGGGCTTTGGAAAAAATCTGTATTAAAGTGCTACATATTACATCCCGTTTTACTGCCGTCCACTCACCTGAAACTGTGATAACTGCAGGGGTTCGCAGGTCAGGTAGCATCTATGGAGGTGAATGAAGAGCCGCCGTTCGGGTCGAGACTATTTTAAATAGAGCTGCGAATAAGACTGGCGAGAAAGAAGGCGCATGGCAGAATATGACAGTGGGGGAGGCGATAAGGAGGACAGAGTGGTCCGTGATACTTCTGGCCACGTGAGCGGTTAGATGGGTGGGTGGGGAAGAGGGGTGAAGTAAAAATGTTGTAGTTGATAGTTGGAAACAGTTAGAGCTGGTGAAAAAGTAATCTGATAAAAGAGGGGTATTAACCATGGGAGACATGGAAGGGGGTATTCAGAGCAATTTCTATAAGTTTATTGATTAGTCTCGAGGGGACAATGGTATTGAATGTCGAGATTTCCTCAATAAAGCTCATCTAAATGTCTGCAGATTTGCTGTCCAGGTGTTCCAGCTTTGAGTGCACCTCTTCCCTTTGCTGGAGACTCCAACCAGGAGTTTGAAGTAAACCCTGCCCAGCTATCACCAGCATGTAACCTGTAGCACCAGAGGTCCAACATGCCAGACCACTGTTATACTGAGACAACGAATGCCTACCGTTCCTTGGCCGGACCGAATTACTTTGCTGTCCTCCTGCTACATGCACACAGGCTGAGCAGAAAAGTCTAGGTCCAGAGGGAAGGACAATTAAGAGGCGGTTGTGGGAGGCAGAGGCGTGATAACGGGCTTACTTTGAGTCAGTGGACTTGGCCGTGTTCAGGTTCTCATCTAGATATCGGAACCAACACTGTCGGCCGTGGTTGTAACGAACTTCATGAAAACAGTTGTAGATGAGTATGTCTTCACTAATCATTTAGTGTCTTCCCCAAATGGAGACCCTGGATGTGATCCGAAATCTGCTCTGGGACCGATAAGAGGCATTCAAATCTAGATACCACGAAGGGTATAAGAGGTGCAGGCATAAACTCTAGACTCCGGTCCTTGGCTGTTCCTATCTCCCTCCTCATCGTCTCTCATTTCCAATTTCTCACAACCAATTGACCTCTCAACGATCTGTATTAAATCACCTCGTTGTCTGAATATTATCTCGGCTAATGTTCCGGGTCTGAGTACGAGGATCTGTCTTGTACTTTTCCATCTGAAATGTAATAGTAAGTCTTGTCAAATCGGGATAGAAGCGGTCTTTGATTATGGCATTTCTATTTTCACTCGATGGGAGAGGGGTAGAAGAGACAATGCCTGGCATTCAAGCGGATTTTATTATGCTGGCTTCTGTCGTGCCAGAACGGTGTGTAGACAGAGTCTGTGGAATAGGAGTGCGTTGGCCCTATACATACAGAGCGGGCGGAAGTAACGTTGACCCAGGAAGGGGATCAACGTCTGAACACATAGGGCGGACTGGGGACGTCAGTTTACCTCAAAATCCTTAATACTACGGATAAAAGAGGTCTGCATTGTCTTACCTATTTTCCCGCTCTCGTCAAACCGTCGCTCTCACTCGCAATTCCCTTCGTAACAATGGCTCCATCTCCCTCTCTTTACTTCTTGCATGCTCCTGTTCGCACTCTCTTCTGCACTCATTGGACCCTCTGTCCCCCTATTCGCGACTGGGTTTCTTTACCTCACAACTATTCTCCACCCTCTCTATCCTCACCTTCTCTTCTTGCCTCTGACTCTCGCTCTCTGTGTGTTCCACACACACAGGCGTTACTGTCCTCTCTTTGCGTTTCACGTAGCCTTTTACTTCTCTTGTGAACACTGGTTGTGTCTTTATATAATTGTTCCTGCTGGGATGTTAAAATCCTATGCGTTCCGAAATGCTTATACGCATTTCGGACATTGTTGCTCAGACATAATCCCTGCCAGTGTTCTTTTCAAGGACACTTGAACTTTTCAAGAGTTCTGACCAACTCTCTCATGCCTCTGTCACCTCCTTTATTCCAGTGAAATGCTGACACATCTGTCTTCAGCTTTTTCTTCCAAAATTTGAGGGTGTAAATGATGATTTATCAAAATATGATGATGTCTTTCCACTAGGGGTTCTTTTACTTTAATCTCTCTAATCAATTCTGGTACTTTGTAAAACGCACAATACAGAATAGTTGACCGTTTAGTGGGACCAACAACGAGCTGCTGTAAAAAGCCATTTTGCAGAAACCGTAGAAATTTCCCCTGCCTGATTTTCCAAATCCACCCGCTAATTGAAGTTCCTATGAATATATTTCCCTTTTAGCATAGATTTTCTATCTCCCTTTGTAATCTGTAGGCTATGACCTTTAGAATGTCCGAGTGTCTACATACAACTGCCAACAGGGTTTTACTACACTTGTAGTTCCTTAGCTCTATCCGCAATAAATCAACCTCTTCCGACCCTGTGTCACCTCTTTCTAATGATTTGATTTCATTTTCTTGCCAACAGAGCAATACCGTCCACTGCCTTCCTGCCTACGCTTTCAATACAATACCTACCCTTGGACATTAACATTCCAGATATAATCCCTCAACCCTGAGTCAGTGTGGCTGAAAACGTCACACCTGTCAATCTGCAGCTGGACTGCTGGTTCACCCAGCTTATTCCGTATACTCCATGCAATCAATTACAACACCTTCGGTCCTGTCTTCAAGCTTTTGATTTTGTCCAGTTTTTAACTTACACCTCACCCAGTTCACTGGAACTTTGCTGTATCAATAGTCTCTGCTTATCTACATATTGTCACTGTCTGTAAATCAGCCTTCACACCTTCTGCAAAATTAGCTGCCCTTCCTACGATAGTTCATTTTAATACAAGATACTCAGCACATTATCCACGACATGGTCGAGCAATTGATTCCTAACTTTGTATGAAGGCTTACTAACGTCTGCACTAACTGTTCTGGCGCTTTGCTTACCATTCCCCTGCAACTCTAGTTTAAACCGCATCGTAGCAGTTAACGAAACTCCCTCCTTGCTTACGAGTCCCTCTCCAGTTCAGTTGTATACCGTCCGTTCCAGACAAATCCTATCATCCTTGAAAGATTCAAAACTCTTATGCGCTCCCTTCTACCTACAGCAACCCCCTAGCCACGTATTAAACTGTATAGTTTCCCTGGTCCTGCCCTTTAACGTAGTTGCTAACACCCTGAACTCTGTATGCTGAACCTCGACACACTTTCAACCCAGGTTATTCTACCTACAAGGACCACGACCTCTACCTTCTCACAGAGAATGATGGGGGCTTGATCCGACATATCACGGAAATTGGCTCCCGGGAGGTGACATATTATCCAGCAAACTGGCTCCCGCCCATAGAACATCGTGACCGTTCCCCTGTTTCCACAGTGTCCCTCTATACCTCCCCCTCCATGCTGAAACACAGAAGCAGATTGAGTGCGCGGCCCATTAAACCGCGCCGTTCAGTAAACCACTGGTCTAATCATGGGACAAATTTGCAAAAACCAATTAACATCCCAGGTGCTAGGTATTTGTATGTGAAAGGAAACCGGGGCACATGGGAGAGAAAATCCATGCGTTCACGGGTCGGATGTACAAACCCTTCACAGAGGACGTCGGATTTGAACTTGGAACTCCAATACAAATAGCTGTCATCTCGCCGTGCTGTCTGCGACGCGACTGTGGCACCGCAGTCCTTTACCAAGCAAGACCCTATGAGCAAAGGAGCAAATATATTGGGAAATGGAGACACAGACGCTGGCTTTCAGTGCGTCGGAGAGCGAAGTGTTCCACAAAAAATGAGGAAAATAGGCAACCTTATTCTCTGAGTCATAACAGGTTGATAATACTTTAGTTTTAAGAGACATGCTGACAAAAATGCCGGATTCTCAGTTGAAAATGTGGTAGTGAACAACATATAGTCTCTTCGCCATGTGTGGTCCTAACCACTGCTGTAGAAGTAGGAGAGTTGGGCATGGGATCAGCAAACCAATTCCATACAAACCCAGAGCTGCAGGAACGCCAACAGAACCTCCACAGAACACATCAGTGGGAGAAGAAAGATATTCACAGCGCAGGCGATTGGAGTTGTCTGGAAATAAAGGGGACAGCACAGGGTCGATTTCTCTCCAATCGACTGAGGTCTGATGATCCTGGCAATTTGTGCTGGCGGATAAGAGGCACTAACGGGCCGGAAAAGTGTCACTAACACCAAGAAGGATCACAACCATCAGACTGTTAATCCCACTCCACTAATGGAGAAGGCTACCTATCCCCACTGCAGGAACACAAGCAGTTATCTTCCCCAAGCCTTAAGTCTGAATGGCATCTCCACCCAATAACACACCCCTGCAGACCCTCAGCCACCAGTAGTTTATCACCTTATCCACTGACAGCCCAGTACCTAGCGCCCTTTCTGAAGATGGGACCCAGAGTAAGAATGCTTTGTTCTTACGATTGTGTTCTTTATTTAATGGAATTTATTTGTGCTGCACTGGAGCCGGAGTAATAAGAACTTCGTTCTACTTTACATCTATGTACTATAAATGCCATGCAGCAATTTTCAATACTGCATAAAGCTGTGTTTTTTAGACGTTTTAATGATCATACTGCAGAATGGGTTAATTTCAAAATGCTGTTATTGAGAGATGACAGCAGCAGGTATGACTTTTACCCCCGACAGTTTCTTAGAGGAACTCAGCGTTTCAGGCAGAATTTATGGAGGAGGAATAATCAGTTGATGTTTCGGGCAGACACTCTATTAGCTTGACGAAGGAAGGGGGCATAAGTCGGAATACCCAATGAGTAGTGGGTGGTTGTGCTGGGAGTATTCTCTGTTAATATAAATTCAGCAGATATTACCTCAGTCGAGAACCAGACTTCAGTTCATATTTTAAATGTCAAGCATGAACTTGAAGTTAAAAACACTGGCGGCCCATGTATGGAGAGATAATGTTTGTGAAATAGTGATGATGAGACCCTGACATCCGCAACAGCCGAGCCGGTCAAGTGGATCATAGTGAGAATAACTTATTGGTGTAAACAACGTCACGGTAACGATCGTAATTTCTTTGAAACATCCGCTGATATATCTGATCCCAACGGCCAAAAGTATGAAGGACTTTTGTGCGACTCTACCGACTGGGACATATAGGAAAGACTGCTTGTTGTAATGAATATCAGCAGCGTCGGTGTGTCTCCAGTGACTCAGCAGGACTGGAGGGAAAGGGAAGAGGCGGTATTGCGAGTTGGTACTGTGAGCCTGAAAAAGCAGTAGTTGGTACCGAGGCGGGACTGTTTGTCGTCGAGAAGGAGGCGAGTACGAAATAAGCGTTGAAAGGGACTCAAGGTAGGCACATTATAGAGGTACAGGAGCATAACAACCTGGAATTCCAACATGGGCAAGGACCTCAAAACTCTAACGTGAAACAGCAGAGGACCCTGCCACCACCGGGTCTCAGCGCAAGGACAAGAGCTGTATACAGATTACTGTATATTGTTTACCTCTGCTGAGAAATTCACCGATATTGCAGTATATTTATGACCTTACTCGTAGCAACATTTTTTTTCATTCGATGTGTGTCATGTGTGTTTTGTGATCCGGTGTCTGGTCCCGAGGAAGGATGCTTCGTTTGATCACATATATGTATCACCGGGTAAGAATAAACGTGAACTTGAGAAGGAGAAATTTTAAAAACCACGTAGAATTTAAATATATCATGCACTGTGTGGTAGCAGACTGGATCGTCTTGCGAAACACAGTACGAGATGGGGATTGAAAAGGAAAACCTGAAAATATATGGACGAACACAAAAACAGCGGAGTTTGGGATGACAGGTGTATTGACCTTTACTTTTGACATGATTGTATAGAAACAGAGCCAGAACACTTTTCCTGCGTGGCAATCCAAAACACCAGAGAATATTGAATCAAAGTGTGAACGAGGATATTTCAAAGGTGTCTTCCAGTGCAATTGCTTTCACACCGAGATTGATGGCTGCCAGGAACGCGCTACCGGGATAAGCGGTGCGGGTACTTTGTAATTACAGCGATTCAGCGATGTTTAGAGAGGTAGACATGTGAATTGTGTAACATTCATTATATGCCGGCACAAAGGGTTATTTTAAAATGTTGGGATAATAATTCAGAAATTGTCGGTGTGTCCATGTTGAGGAAGTTTCTCGAAGGATTCTGCACGATGTTAGCAAACTGGGGATTTGGGAAGCACCATGCTAGATGGAGGTTAATCCGGAATCAGTGGCCTGCTGCACACTGTGTGTGGGGTGAGGTTAAATGCAATCATAAAATAGCAATTGTAGGTACTGTATACTTAGAAGCTTTGATGTACTGTAGGATCTTTGACACGAGCTCAATGCCTTTCTGAACGTAACAATGCACGTAGAGATGTTGGTAAAGAGGGCGTACGTATCATTTCATTAGTTGCTGGTGCTTTTAGTGATGAGTTCAGGAAGTCATGCAGCAGCAGCGTGAATGATTGAACGTCGATATCTCCAACTTCCAGTTCATTCTCCCCCTCTACCATCTCCTCCTCTTTAATTCTCCTCTCTTCCCCCACTTACTTCCTCTCTCTCCCCCACTACGCATTTCCTCCGATTACTGTCCCTTCCTTTTCTCCCGTGATCCATTCACCTTTCAGATCTAATTCCTTCTTCTGCTATTAGTCTTCCACTTATCCCTTTCTAATATTGCTTTGCACCCCCTCTCTAGATTACTCGATTTTAACTACCAGGTTCTAGCATGTGCACTTACCCTTTCCGACCACCTTCTTACTCTGGTTCCTTTCCCCTTCCTTTCCAGTTTTGATGAAGGATTCCGGAAACCTCGACAGTATGTTCATTGATATGGATCCCGCTTGAGCCAATGAGTCATTCCAGGATTTTATCTGCGTTGTTGCGGATGTGTAGCATCTGCAGAATCTCCAGACTGCATAAACAATTGTTCTAGCCATCGTTCATTTGCTCGTCTAAGCATCACTTAGATGGAGGATTGATCAAGCAGACATGGATACGCAGACGCACATGAGCAGCTTAAATTGGCGTTATTGTTTGCATCCATAATGGACCGAACGACCTATTCCTGTGCGGCACAGATCTGTGATCATCATTTTCAATCATGTATTTGTGAAACTGATTTCAATGCGGATTCTTTGTTTCGATAACCTGGACCAGACAGACTCGTTTGTCTTCGTTCTTGAGAGACAGACACAATGGTAGAACGGGCAGACAGCTGCTAATACTACGCTCCATGACATAGAAGCTTGTCTTTTATTATGGAGACTGGAATTGACGGAGAGAGTTTCATTTTAAAGTATTTTATTTTAATTATTTATCGATACAGCAGGGTAGCAGGGGTTTCTACCAGCACCTTCACGTCTTTGGAAAGTGAATGCATTTGGAACAAACCCACGCCGTCACCGATCGAACGTACAAAACTCATAGAGGCGGCTGCGGGGACTGAAACCTCATTCAAACGTGTTCAACTAGGTGGGCAGCGCGGATTCCTACTCTTTATTCCGAATATTTTCTCTCACAATGCGAATGAATGGAAATTTCACAACCTCCCGCATCTGCTGCCTGAACTTCCTCTGGGTCAAGGAGTAAAGACCCGTGTTTGTGCAGCAGCTCATTAGCTGCAGCATGTAGCCCAGATCCCAAAAGCAGAAAGGTGGGATCGCAACATAAAAATAAATCAATCGCGACCACACAGTGTGCACAACATAAATAATCCACAACACGATGAAATTCGCCGACACGACCAGCAGTAAAATGATCGACTTCCTTCGGTTCTCCATTTCCGGGTCTTTGGAACCATTTCCAATATCGCGACTCCGCAGTCTCTTCCGGGCTCTGCTCGCCACTAACACGTGACTGATGGTCAAAGCATTGAGCAGCAGAATGACCACAAACGGGATCACAGGCGTCAGGATGTGGCTGCTGAACTCAACTACTGTCCAGGCCAGTGAGAGCTTGACAGCATCTCTTGCTACGCAAGGCCAAGGGATGTTAGAACGCCGAAACGTCCCTGAGAGCAAAAAATACCAGAAAACGTTTTTGAAGCAGCTCAGCGCGGTCACAGACCCCAGAACCACAACCGCCATTCTCTCAGTGCAGTATTTAGCTTTCAGATTCTGGCAGCAAATTGCCACAAATCGGTCAAAGGTGAACATGACGGTGAACCAGACGGAACAGTCGTAGGCTGCGTAAAGTAGGGTGGCGTGGACATTACATACGGGGATGTTCCACAGGAAATTAAACGCTTCCCAATAAACATTCGGAATCTTTCTCAGTACCAGGTCGACGATAACAACCAGGAGATCGGCTGTTGCCATGGCCATCAGGTAACGAGTGACACCTTTAGAAAGATCGCACTTTCCCCGGGATAGGACAACAATCGTCACCGTGTTCACTGTTGGAATTGAGAGAAACACAAGGATGTCAGTGTCCAAGAAGCAAAGTCAGCAGAGTCACATACAGGAAATCTGGAAACATGTTTTTGTCTCCAGTGCTGTAATTTCAGCGCGAGCTCTCAGGATTCTCCTGCCGGTCTCTTAAATTGAACAATATGCCTCAAAAGATGATTGAAAGACGTCTATCTTAAACTACACTCCAGCCTGGTGAGTTCAAAATCTGAAACTTTAAGAGATACAGTCTCAGTTGAAACTTCCAAACGCCAGCTCAGAAACTGTTTATTTAACCTTGCATTTAAATAAAGTCGTTTTTTTGGTATTCAACTTTTATTTGAGTTTGCATTTTGAAAACATATTGAAACCTGATCGTCTATATCAAGAGTGCTTTTAAAATATTATTATTGTTTAAAGAAAAACATGGAGACAAACGCTCCTGACGCCATCCAGTGAATATACCACAGGTTCATCACCCAAAGTTCAGTCAGTAAGGGCGATCTACTCTGTTAACCGGAACATATAACTAAATCCCCATCAATCAGACCCCTTTACCGGTCTCTGTGACCACTACTTGCCAGTATCTCAATCGTCCAGTCGGTGAACAGGAACTTACCGGGAAATGCAACCAAAGCGAGAACGGGATAGTAGATGGGCTGTATCGTCACGAGTAAATACCAGATCCGTATGTCTGCGGTCCTCCACGGATCTTTCGAAAAAATATAGGGAGCCAGGCTGAAGATACCCTTCCCCGTCGCAGAAATATTCCATGTTCCAATTTCCCGAACCTGAACCATTTTCCGTCACTGTCCCAGATTCCAGTCGATGGCCGGCACTTCGCACGCTGCAGATCCAACCGCTCAGGTAAAATCCCACTTTGTTTATCGCAGCTCCCCAGTTATTTTCTTCCACTCCTTAGCCGCTGCGGTCCGTGTGTGACGGAGTGGTTGCTCTCACCAAAATTGTGAACTTCATCGAAAGTGGCAAATTCAAATAGAGCGTTGAATCCCCCAGTGACCCAATCAGGCTTCGTGCGGGCTGATGTTATTTACACAACATATTTCTACGGTTCACCCATTTGAGTCCGGAACACTGAGAGAACACGTAAACTGAATTGTGTAGCGGGGTGGTGGTGTCCAGGATGCACCTCCACCGATCCCGCACATTCGTTCTGCATCATCTCGCAAGAGACACGAAAGACTGAAAGCACGTACCATCAGGCTCAGGAAAGGCTTTAATCACGCCGCTATAAAAATATTCAACCCTTCACCCTGACGACTAGACGGCCTCTTGATGTTGCTTTCTGCCTCGCTGTGACTTTGCAATTTGTTGTTCGCCTGCGCCGCATTTGCTCTGTAACTGTAGCGGTTTATTTTGCACTCTGTCATTGTATTACCTGGAAACTCAATGCACTGTGGCAATGATTTTTTTTCTGAGATTTTATTTTTGCGTTTTTGCATTGCATTGAATGCGGAGTAACAACTATTTCTTTCCCCTTTACACTTGCGAGTGGAAATGATATCAAACAATCTCGAATCTTGAATAATGAACCCATCTGCCAATTGGCCATTGTGCGGTGGGATGGTCCAATGGCATCAGGGAACTGCCTGCATGGAGTCATGGTGTGTGATCCGTAATTCTGCAAGCATAGAGCAGTCTCCTCAGAGTGAAAGACTGAGATGAGAGCCCTTTCCATGTATGGGAGGAGGGTGATATTATCCCGGGATCTTCGCCGCATCTAATCAGACGTCACTGCACGGGCGATGAAGGAGTGGATCATTCTGTATGTGATGAGGGACACTTTGGAAATTATGGGGGTAGCCAATTGCTTCATAAAAGGGATTTGGATAAAATCTGTATTAAAGTGCTACATATTACATCCCGTTTTACTGCCGTCCACTCACCTGAAACTGTGATAACTGCAGGGGTTCGCAGGTCCGGCAGTACCTATGGAGGTGAATAAAGAGTCGCCGTTTCGGATCGAGAATATTTTAAATTGAGCTGCGAATAATACTGGCGAGAAAGAAGGCGCATGGCAGAATAGAAAGTGGGGGAGAAGATAAGGAGGATAGAGTGGTCCGTGATACTTCTGGCCACGTGAGGGGTTAGATGGGTGAGTGGGGAAGAGGGATGAATTACAAATGTTGTAGTTGATAGTTGGAAACAGTAAGAGCTGGTGAAAAAGTAATCTGATAAAAGAGGGGTATTAACCATGCGAGACATGGAAGGGGGTATTCAGAGCAATTTCTATAAGCTTATTGATTAGTCTCGAGGGGACAATGGTATTGAACGTCGAGATTTCCTCAATAAAGCTCATCTAAATGTCTGCAGATTTGCTGTCCAGGTGTTCCAGCTTTGAGTGCATTTCTTCTCGTAGCTGGAGACTCCAACCAGGAGTTTGAAGTAAACCCTGCCCAGCTATCACCAGCATGTAACCTGTAGCACCAGAGGTCCAAACATGTCTGACCACTGTTATACTGAGACAACGAATGCCTACCGTTCCTTGGCCGGACCGAATTACTTTGCTGTCCTCCTCCTACATGCACACAGGCTGAGCAGAAAAGTCTAGGTCCAGAGGGAAGGACAATTAAGAGGCGGTTGTGGGTGGCAGAAGCGCGATAACGGGCTTACTTTGAGTCAGTGGACTTGGCCGTGTTCAGGTTTTCATCTAGATATTGGAACCAACACTGTGGGCAGTGGTTGTAACGAACTTCATGAAAACAGTTGTAGATAAGTATGTCTTCACTAAATCATTCAGTGTCTTCCCCAAATGGAGACCCTGGATGTAATCCGAAATTTGCTCTGGGACCGATCAGAGGCATTCAAATCTAGATACCACGAAGGGTACAAGAGGTGCAGGCATAAACTCTGGACTCCGGTCCTTGGGCTGTTCCTATCTCCCTCCTCATCGTCTCTCACTTCCCATTTCTCGCTACCAATTGACCTCTCCACGATCTGTATTAAATCACCTAGTTGTCTGAATATTATCTCGGCTAATGTTTCGGGTCTGAGTACGCGGATCGGTCTTGTACTTTTCCATCTGAAATGTAATAGTATGTCTTGTCAAATAGGGATAGAAGCGGCCTTTGAGTATGGTATTTCTATGTTCTCTCGATGGGAGAGGGGTAGAAGAGACAATGCCTGGCATTCCAGCGGATTTTATTATGCTGTCTTCTGTCGTGCCAGAACGGTGTGTAGAGAGAGTATGTGGAATAGGAGTGCGTTGGCCCTATACATACAGAGGGGGCGGAATTAACGTTGACCCAGGAAGGGGATCAACGTCTGAACACATAGGGCGGACTGGGGACGTCAGTTTACCTCAAAATCCTTAATACTACGGATAAAAGAGGTCTGCATTGTCTTACCTATTTTCCCGCTCTCGTCAAACCGTCGCTCTCTCTCGCAATTCCCTTCGTAACAATGGCTCCATCTCCCTCTGTTTACTTCTTGCATGCTCCTGTTCGTACTCTCTTCTGCACTCATTGGACCCTCTCTCCCCCTATTCGAGACTGGGTTTCTTTACCTCACAACTATTCTCCACCCTCTCTATCCTCACCTTCTCTTCTTGTCTCTGACTCTCGCTCTCTCTGTGTTCCACACTCACAGGCGTTACTGTCCTCTCTTTGGGTTTCACGTAGCCTTTTACTTCTCTTGTGAACCCAGGTTGTGTCTTTAGAATACTTGTTCCTGTTAGGGATGTTAAAATCCTATGCGTTCCGAACTGCTTATACGCATTTCGGACATTGTTGCTCAGACATAATCCCTGCCAGTGTTCTTTTCAAATCAACTCTGACCAACTCTCTCATGCCTCTGTCACTTCCTTTATTCCAGTGAAATGCTGACACATCTGTCTTCAGCTTTTTCTTCCAAAATTTCAGGGTGTAAAAGATGATTTATCAAAATGTTATGGTGTCTTTCCCCTCAGGGTTCTTTTACTTTAATCTGTCTAATCAATTCTGGTACTTTGTAAAACGCACAATACAGAGTAGTTGACCGTTTAGTGGGACCAACAACGAGCTACTCTAAAAAGCCATTTTGCAGAAACCGTAGAAAGTTCCCCTGCCTGATTTTCCAAATCCACCCGCAAATTGAAGTTCCTATGAATATATTTCCCTTTTAGCATAGATTTTCTATCTCTCTTTGTAACCTGTAGGCTATGACCTTTAGACTGTCCGAGTGTCTACATACAACTGCCAACAGGGTTTTACTACACTTGTAGTTCCTTAGCTCTATCCGCAATAAATCAACCTCTTCCGACCCTGTGTCACCTCTTTCTAATGATTTGATTTCATTTTCTTGCCAACAGAGCAATACCGTCCACTGCCTTCCTGCCTACGCTTTCAATACAATACCTACCCTTGGACATTAACATTCCAGATATAATCCCTCAACCCTGAGTCAGTGTGGCTGAAAACGTCACACCTGTCAATGTGCAGCTGGACTGCTGGTTCACCCAGCTTATTCCGTATTCTCCATGCAATCAATTACAACATCTTCGGTCCTGTCTTCAACCTTTTGATTTTGTCCAGTTTTTAATTTACACCTCACCCAGTTCACTGGAACTTTGCTGTATCAACAGTCTCTGCTCATCTACATATTGTCTCTGTCTGTAAATCAGCCTTCACACCTTCTGAAAAATTAGCTGCCCTTCCTACGATAGTTCATTTTAATACAAGATACTCAGCACATTATTCACTACATGGTCGAGCAATTGATTCCTAACTTTGTATGAAGGCTTACCAACGTCTGCCTCCACAGCGTCTGCACTAAATGTTCTGGCGCTTTGCTTACCATTCCCCTGCAACTCTAGTTTAAACCGCATCGTGCGCAGTTAACGAAACTCCCTCCTTGGTTATGAGTCCCTCTCCAGTTCAGTTGTATACCGTCCGTTCCAGACAAATCCTATCATCCTTGAAAGATTCAAAACTCTTATGCGCTCCCTTCTACCTACAGCAACCCCCTAGCCACGTATTAAACTGTATAGTTTCCCTGGTCCTGCCCTTTAACGTAGTTCCTAACACCCTGAACTCTGTATGCTGAACCTCGACACTCTTTCACCCCAGGTTATTCTACCTACAAGGACCACGACCTCTACCTTCTCACTGAGAATGATGGGGGCTTGATCCGACATATCACGGAACTTGGCTTCCGGGAGGTGACATATTACCCAGGAAACTGGTTCGCGCCCATAGAACCTCGTGACCGTTCCCCTGTTTCCACAGGGTCCCTCTATACCTCCCCTTCCATGCTGAAACACAGAAGCAGATTGAGTGCGCGGCCCATTAAACCGCGCCGTTCAGTAAACCACTGGTCTAATCATGGGACAAATTTGCAAATACCAATTAACAACCCAGGTGTTAGGTATCTGTATGTGAAAGGAAACCGGGGCACATGGGAGAGAAAATCCATGCGTTCACGGGTCGAATGTACAAACCCTTCATAGACGACGTCGGATTTGAACTTGGAACTCCAATACAAAGAGCTGTCATCTCGCCGTTCTGTCTGCGACGCGACTGTGGCACCGCAGTCCTTTACCAAGCAAGACCCTCTGAGCAAAGGAGCAAATATATTGGGAAATGGAGACACAGACGCTGGATTTCAGTGCGTCGGAGAGCGAAGTGTTCCACAAAAAATGAGGAAAATAGGCATCCTTATTCTCTGAGTCATAACAGTTTGATAATACTTTAGTTTTAAGAGACATGCTGACAAAAACGCCGGATACTCAGTTGAAAATGTGGTAGTGAACAACATATAGTCTCTTTGCCATGTGTGGTCCTAACCACAGCTGTGGAAGAAGGAGAGTTGGGCATGGGATCAGCAAACCAATTCCATACAAACCCAGAGCTGCAGGAACGCCAACAGAACCTCCACAGAACACATCAGTGGGAGAGGAAAGATATTCACAGCGCAGGCAATTGGAGTTGTCTGGAAATAAAGGGGACAGCACAGGGTCGATTTCTCTCCAATCGACTGAGGTCTGATGATCCTGGCAATTTGTGCTGGC
Source organism: Hemitrygon akajei (assembly GCF_048418815.1). Taxonomy (NCBI): domain Eukaryota; kingdom Metazoa; phylum Chordata; class Chondrichthyes; order Myliobatiformes; family Dasyatidae; genus Hemitrygon; species Hemitrygon akajei. Next base: position 48,842,653 of record NC_133147.1, on the reverse strand, counting down.
GGATAAGAGGCACTAACGGGCCGGAAAAGTGTCACTAACACCAAGAAGGCTCACAACCATCAGACTGTTAATCCCACTCCACTAATGGAGAAGGCTACCTATCCCCACTGCAGGACCACAAGCAGTTATCTTCCCCAAGCCTTAAGTCTGAATGGCATCTCCACCCAATAACACACCCCTGCAGACCCTCAGCCACCAGTAGTTTATCACCTTATCCACTGACAGCCCAGTACCTAGCGCCCTTTCTGAAGATGGGACCCAGAGTAAGAATGCTTTGTTCTTACGATTGTGTTCTTTATTTAATGGAATTTATTTGTGCTGCACTGGAGCCGGAGTAATAAGAACTTCGTTCTACTTTACATCTATGTACTATAAATGCCATGCAGCAATTTAAATACTGCATAAAGCTGTGTTTTTTAGTCGTTTTAATGATCATACTGCAGAATGGGTTAATTTCAAAATGCTGTTATTGAGAGATGACAGCAGCAGGTGTTACTTTTACCCCAGACAGCTAGTTAGAGGAACTCAGCGTTTCAGGCAGAATTTATGGAGGAAGAATAATCAGTTGATGTTTCGGGCAGAGACTCTATTAGCTTGACGAAGGAAGGGGGCAGAAGTCGGAATATCCAATGAGTAGTGGGTGGTTGTTCTGGGAGTATTCTCTGTTAATATAAATTCAGCAGATATTAACTCAGTCGAGAACCAGACTTCAGTTCATATTTTAAATGTCAAGCATGAACTTGAAGTTAAAAAAAAAACTGGCGGCCCATGTATGGAGAGATAATGTTTGTGAAATAGTGACGATGAGACCCTTACATCCGCAACAGCCGAGCCGGTCAAGTGGATCATAGTGAGAATAACTTATTGCTGTAAACAACGTCACGGTAACGATCGTAATTTCTTTGAAACATCCGCTGATATATCTGATCCCAACGGCCAAAAGTATGAAGGACTTTTGTGCGACTCTACCGAGTGGAACATATAGGAAAGACTGCTTGTTGTAATGAATATCAGCAGCGTTGGTGTGTCTCCAGTGACTCAGCAGGAATGGAGGGAAGGGGAAGAGGCAGTATTGCGAGTTGGTACTGTGAGCCTGAAAAAGCAGTAGTTGGTACCGAGGCGGGACTGTTTGTCGTCGAGAAGGAGGCGAGTACGAAATAAGCGTTGAATGGAACTCAAGGTGGGCACAGGATAGAGGTACAGGAGCATTACAACCTGGACTTCCAACATGGGCAAGGACCTCAAAAGTCTAACCGTGAAACAGCAGAGGACCCTGCCACCACCGGGTCTCATCACCAGGACAAGAGCTGTATACAGATTACTTTATACTGTTTACCTCTGCTGAGAAATTCACCGATATTGAATTATATTTACAACCTTACTCGTAGCAACATTTTTTTTCATTCGATGTGTGTCATGTGTGTTTTGTGATCCGGTGTCTGGTCCCGAGGATGGATGCTTCGTTTGATCACATATATGTATCACCGGTTGAGAATAAACGTGAACTTGAGAAGGAGGAATTTTAAAAACCACGTAGAATCTAAATATATCATGCACTGTGTGGTAGCTGACTGGATCGTGTTGCGAAACAGAGTCAGAAATGGGGATTGAAAAGGAAAATCTGGAAATATATGGACGAACACAAAAACAGCGGAGTTTGGGATGACAGGTGTATTGACCTTTACTTTTGACATGATTGTATAGAAACAGAGCCAGAACATTTTTCCTGCGTGGCAATCCTAAACACCAGAGAATATGGAATCAAAGTGTGAACGAGGTTATTTCAAAGGTGTCTTCCAGTGCAATTGCTTTCACACCGAGATTGATGGATGCCAGGAACGCGCTACCGGGATAGGCGGTGCGGGTACTTTGTAACTGCAGCGATTCTGCGATGTTTAGAGAGGTAGACATGTGAATTGTGTAACATTCATTATATGCCGGCACAAAGGGTTATTTTAAAATGTTGGGATAATAATTCATAAATTGGTGGTGTGTCCATGTTGAGGAAATTTCTCGAAGGATTCTGCACGATGTTAGCAAACTGCGGATTTGGGAAGCACCATGATAGATGGAGGTTAATCCGGAATCAGTGGCTTGCTGCACACTGTGTGTGGGGTGAGGTTAAATGCAATCATAAAATAGCAATTGTAGGTACTGTATACTTAGAAGCTTTGATGTACTGTAGGATCTTTGACACGAGCTCAATGTCTTTCTGAACGTAACAATGCACGTAGAGATGTTGGTAAAGAGGGCGTACGTATCATTTCATTAGTTGCTGGTGCTTTTAGTGATGAGTTCAGGAAGTCATGCAGCAGCAGCGTGAATGATTGAACGTCGATATCTCCAACTTCCAGTTCATTCTCCCCCTCTACCATCTCCTCCTCTTTAATTCTCCTCTCTTCCCCCACTTACCAACTCTCTCTCCCCCACTACGCATTCCCTCCGATTACTGTCCTGTCCCTTTCTCCCGTGATCCATTCACCTTTCAGATCTAATTCCATCTTCTGCTATTAGTCTTCCACTTATCACTTTCTAATATTGCTTCGCACCCCCTCTCTTGATTACTCGATTTTAACTACCATGTTCTAGCATGTGCACTTACCCTTTCCGCCCACCTTCTTCCTCTGGTTCCTTTCCCCTTCCTTTCCAGTTTTGATGAAGGATTCCGGAAACCTCGACAGTATGTTCATTGATATGGATCCCGCTTAAGCCAATGAGTCATTCCAGGATTTTATATGCGTTGTTGCGGATGTGTAGCATCTGCAGAATCTCCAGACTGCATAAACAATTGTTCTGGCCATCGTTCATTTGCTCCTCTAAGCATCACTTAGATGGAGGATTGATCAAGCAAACATGGATACGCAGACGCACATGAGCAGCTTAAATTGGCGTTATTGTTTGCATCCATAATGGACCGAACGACCTACTCCTGTGCGGCACTGATCTGTGATCATCATTTCCAATCATGTATTTGTAAAACTGATTTCAATGCGGATTCTTTGATTCAATAACCTGGATTCAATAACCTGGATTCAATAACTTTGTCTTCGTTCTTGAGAGACAGACACAATGGTAGAACGGGCAGACAACTGCTAATACTACGCTCCATGACATAGAAGCTTGTCTTTTATTATGGAGCCTGGAATTGATGGAGAGAGTTTCATTTTAAAGTATTTCATTTTAATTATTTATCGATACAGCAGGGTAGCAGGGGTTTCCACAAGCACCTTCACGTTTTTGGAAAGTGAATGCATTTGGAACAACCCACGCCGTCACCGATCGAACGTACAAAATTCATAGAGGCGGCTGCGGGGACTGAAACCTCATTCAAACCTGTTCAACTAGGTGGGCAGCGCGGATTCTTACTCTTTATTCCGAATAGTTTCTCTGACAATGCGAGTGAATGGAAATTTCACAACCTCCCGCATCTGCTGCCTGAACTTCCTCTGGGTCAAGGCGTAAAGACCCGTGTTTGTGCAGCAGCTCATTAGCTGCAGCATGTAGCCCAGATCCCAAAAGCAGAAAGGTGGGATCGCAACAAAAAAATAAATCAATCGCGTCCACACAGTGTGCACAACATAAATAATCCACAACACGATGAAATTCGCCGACACGACCAACAGTAAAATGATCGACTTCCTTCGGTTCTCCATTTCCGGGTCTTTGGAACCATTTCCACTATCGCGACTCCGGAGTCTCTTCCGGGCTCTGCTCGCCACTAACACGTGACTGATGGTCAAAGCATTGAGCAGCAGAATGACCACAAACGGGATCACAGGCGTCAGGATGTGGCTGCTGAACTCAACTACTGTCCAGGCCAGTGACTGCTTGACAGCATCTCTTGCTACGCAAGGCCAAGGGATGTTAGAAAGCCGATACCTTCCTGAGAGCATAAAATACCAGAAAACGTTTTTGAAGCAGCTCAGCGCGGTCACAGTCCACAGAACCACAACCGCCGTTCTCTCAGTGCAGTATTTAGCTTTCAGATTCTGGCAGCAAATTGCCACAAATCGGTCAAAGGTGAACATGACGGTGAACCAGACGGAACAGTCGTAGGCTGCGTAAAGTAGGGTGGCGTGGACATTACATACGGGGATGTTCCACAGGAAATTAAACGCTTCCCAATAAACAACCGGAATCTTTCTCAGTACCAGGTCGACAATAACAACCAGGAGATCGGCTGTTGCCATGGCCATCAGGTAACGAGTGACACCTTTAGAAAGACCGCACTTTCCTCGGGACAGGACAACAATCGTCAGCACATTCACTATTGGGATTGAGAGAAACACAAGCATGTCAGTGTCCAAGAAGCAAAGTCAGCAGAGTCACATACAGCAAATCTGGAAACATGTTTTTGTCTCCAGTGCTGTAATTTCAGCGCGAGCTCTCAGGCTTCTCCTGCCGCTCTCTTAAATTTGAACAATATGCCTCAAAAGATGATTGGAAAGACGTCTATCTTAAACTACACTCCAGCCTGGTGAGTTCAATATCTGAAACTTTAAGAGATACAGTCTCAGTTGAAACTTCCAAACGCCAGCTCAGGAACTGTTTATTTAACCTTGCTTTTAACTAAAGTCGTTTTTCTGATCTTCAAATTTTATTTCCGTTTGTATTTTGAAAACATATTGAAACTTGATCGTCTATATCAAGAGTGCTTTTTAAATATTATTATTGTTTAAAGAAAAACACGGAGACAAACGTTACTGACGCCATCCCGTGAATATATCACAGGTTCATCACCCGAAGTTCAGTCAGTGAGGGCGATCTACTGTGTTAACCGGAACATATAACTAAATCCCCATCAATCAGACCCCTTTACCGGTCTCCGTGACCACTACTTGCCAGTCTCTCAATCGTCCAGTCGGTGAACAGGAACTTACCGGGAAATGCAACCAAAGCGAGAACGGGATAGTAGATGGGCTGTATCGTCACGAGTAAATACCAGATCCGTATGTCTGCTGTCCTCCACGGATCTTTCGAAAAAATATAGGGAGCCAGGCTGAAGATACCCTTCCCCGTCGCAGAAACATTCCATGTTCCAATTTCCCGATCCTGAACCATTTTCCGTCACTGTCCCAGATTCCAGTCGATGGCCGGCACTTCGCACGCTGCAGATCCAACCGCTCATGTAAAATCCCACTTTGTTTATCGCAGCTCCCCAGTTATTTTCCTCCGCTCCTGAGCCGCTGCGGTCCGTGTGTGACGGAGTGGTTGCTCTCACCAGCACTGTGTACTTCATCGAAAGTGGCAAATTCAAATAGAGCTTTGAATCCCCCAGTGACCCAATCAGGCTTCGTGCGGGCTGATGTTATTTACACAACATATTTCTACAGTTAACCCATTTGAGTCCGGAACACTGAGGGAACACGTAAAATGAATTGTGTAACAGGGTGGTGGTGTCCAGGATGCACCTCCACCGATCCCGCACATTCGTTCTGCATCATCTCGCAAGAGACACAAAAGACTGAAAGCACGTACCATCACACTCAGGAAAGGATTTAATCACGCCGCTATAAAAATATTCAACCCTTCACCCTGACGACTAGACGGACTCTTGATATTGCATTCTGCCTCGCTGTGACTTTGCAATTTGTTGTTCGCCTGCGCCGCAATTGCTCTGTTGCTCAATTCATAGTGGAAATGATTTTTCTGTGCTTTTTTGTGTTTTTGCGTTGCATTGAATGCGCAGTAACATCTATTTCTTTCTCCTTTATACTTGCGAATTGAAATGATATCAGACAATTTGGAATCTTGAATAATAAACCCATTTGTTAATTGACCGCTGTGCAGTGAGATGGATCTGGGAACTGCCTGCAAGGCTGATGTAGTCGTGTCGTGTGATACGCAAGTGTACTAATTTTGAGCACTCTCCTCAGAGTGAAAGACTCAGATGAGATTCTTTCCATGAATGGGAGGAGGGTGATATAATCCCGAAAACTTGACCGCATCGAATCTGACGTCACTGCGTGGGTGATGAAGGAAAGGATCATTCTGTATCAGATGAGGGTCTGTTCGGAAACAATGCCGAGCAAAATTGCCTTATGAAAGAGATTTGGACCAAATCTGTATTAAAGTCCTCCATATTACATCCAGTTTTACCGCCCGTCCACTCATATGAAACTGTGATAATCCACGCAGAATGCTGGAGGGGGTCGGCATGTCAGACAGCATCTATGGAGGTGAATGAAATGTCAACGTTTCGTGTCGAGACAATTTTAAGTAGCACTGCGAATAAGAATAGAGTAGAAGGAGGTACATGTCAGAATAAGAAGGTTGGGCAGGCGATAAAGAGGACAGACTGGTCCGTGATATTTGTGGCCAAGTAAGCTCTTAGATCGGTGGGTGAGGAAATTGGAGACTTGAAAGGAGATTCACGAAAATTATTTGTTTCCATAGCTTGTCATATGCAACATAGAAACATAGAAAATAGGTGCAGGAGTAGGCCATTCGGCCCTTCGTGCCTGAACCGCCATGGCTGATCATCCAACTCAGCACACTGTACCTGCTTTCTCTCCATACCTCATGAAGACTGTTTGACGGCTCAGGGACTTCATTCACGAGAATTCAGAAGATTAAGCGGTGACCTCATTGAAACCAATGGACTAGTGAAAGGGCTTGATAGAGTGGGTGTGGAGAGGATGTTTCCTCTGTTGGGAGAGTCATGGTACTCGGTGTGGACTCAGGACAAGTCGAGGGATTCGGGGCAGGCGGATTCATGGTAGCTTCCCTGAGAGATGGAGCTGACCGCAGACAGTTTGCGTGGCAAGACTGGTTCCATTTGGCTATCCACCCGGTAGACCAGTCGATGTGGGGATTGTGTTGGGTCTACCATGGATACTCAAGAAATACCGGGCCTTGAGGTGAACGAATGAGACTGAATCGTACCTACTCCCGATAGGATCAATGTCATGGTCCGGTCCGTGAAATCCGTATTCCAGTTCATGGTCCGGTCCATGTCCCTTATTCCAGGTTTTCCGGGTTTCCCCAGTTTCTGTTGAGGTAGGTGATTTTTGTTTGGACTGGTTTCATAAATAGCTTCAGGATTCAGCCTCTGGAGCCTTGCGTCGCCTTGCCTGTGACTGGAGCCTTGCCTGGCCTTGCCTGTGTCTGGAGCCTTACCTCGCCTTGACTGTTTCTGGAGCCTTACCTCGCCTTGACTGTATCTGGAGCCTTGCCTTGCCTTGCCTGTGACTGGAGCCTTAACTCGCCTTGCCTGTGTCTGGAGCCTCGCCCTGTTTGGAGATGTCTGTCTGTGCCCACGCCTTCGCTAGGTAGGTCCGGCCGTTTTGCCGCATCCTAGCGTTGGGAACTGTCTCGTCGTGTTCAGCGTTCTGTTTTATGAGTCCCGGCCCTACGTCCTGTACCCAAGGGGGTCCTTGCTCTGTGTTCCTCGTTCCTGTCCTCCCTCGGCCCAGGCTCAGTGTTCTTCGTTTTTGTACTTCCTCGATCAAGTCAAGGCTTCGGGTCTCGTCCAGCCCTAGTCACGTCCAACGTCCTTTTCCTGTCCTAGCCACGGCTTTGTGTTCTCATCTTTTCATGCGCCTCGTCCAGCCCAGGAGTTCCCTGCCCAGCCCGGTGCTAGGGTTCCCTTGTCCAGGAGTCTCACGTCCAGTCCTGCTGTCTCTCCCTCGACCAAGGCTCTGGGTTCTTGTCATGTCCATGTGCGTCGCCCAGCACAGGAGTACCATGCCCAGCCCGGTGCTGGGATTCCCTCGTCAATATCCAGATTCTAGGTGCTTGACCAGTCTCTAGCTTGGAGTCCAACCCCGGGCTCCTAGTTCCCAGTTCCATGTCCTGGTTTCCTATCGTAGTCAGGTCCTGGCCCAGGTCCGGAGTCCTTCTCTCGTCCGGGGCTGGTGCCATGTAGAGTGACCGTTCTTTCCCGATTCCCTTGCTTCCTTGGCACGCCTAGACCTTTTCCTTGTAGTTCAGTGTCTGTGTCTTGCATTTGGATCCACTCCCAATGCCACCCATTATGATAATCATGGTCAGGGGCGGTATACAGTGGATCACCCAAGCCGGCAGTTTTCCATCCAGGCCCCGTACTTCCATGGGGGTAGCTGGTGGGTTCGGGAGGTATTCCATCCCGGGAGGCTATGTCTCCGTCCAAGACATTTCCACCAAAATCCACCAAAGCAGATAGGGACAGAGACTGTCATTGGTATTTCACGGTAGACGGGCTCTGCATTAGAGTCCGGGGGGTAAAGGGAATATCGTCCAGCTCACCAGGCAAACCTTTTCACTGGTGAGCCCTCCCTTTTGGCCGCGGAGGGCAGGTATTCCGGAAATGTCCTGGCTGGCCACAATAGAAACAATCCCCATCTCTCCACCTCCGAAGTCGTCCGGCCGGGGAGAGCCGGTTCCGTCTCATCTGCATCGTTTCCATCCCAGGGTGGTGGGGACGGTCGGAGCAGGAGCTACCGAGGGAGTGGCTGTGGAAGGGATGCTGGCTGAAACTGATAAGGTGACTGTGGGCTTCCCCGAGGAAAGTGGCGACTGTTTCTTTCTCTCAGCCGATCCTGAAGTCGATTCTCTAATCTAGTGGCGAGCGAGGTCAGAGAGTCCAGAGAGTCCTCGTCGTCCCTCCCTGCCAGTTCATCCTTTATCTTGTCCGGAAGGCCCTGACAAAGCCCCGCAGGGCCTCGTTATTCCCTCCTGAGTCTGCGGCTAAGGTATGGATTTCGATGGAATACCTTGCTACGCTACGCGGACCCTGACAAAGAGTCAGCAAGCGTTTGGTGGCGTCCTTACCGCGAATCGGTTGTTCGAAGACCTTCCTCATTTCAGCAACAAAGGAGGGGAAGGAGGAACAAACCTCTGGACAGTTATCCCATATCGAGTTTGCCCAGGCCAAGGCATCCCCTCGTAAGAACCCCATGGTGTACGCAATCTTGGATTTATCGGAGGTGTAGGTACGTAGCTGGCTGTAGCTGAAACACCAGAGAACATTGTAACAGGAAGACCGGGCATCTCTCCAGGTCCCCAGCGTAGGGTTCGGTCTCGGGGACGTATGGCTCTCGAGGGGACTGTGTTGCTGATCCCAGAGGCGACGGCATCCCAAGAGGTGCGGATTGGGTAGTCGGGATTCTTGGAAAAGACGTAGAAAGAGAAGCGGAAACTCGATCCGCCTGTTCACCGACCGTCCGTACATACGTGTATAGCGTCCCAAGGTTTTCCATGTCCGCCCAGTAGGTAGCCCTGACTGGCGAGGGCCTGTTGTACGGGATCCGTGTCCGTTGGATTCATCATGGCCACTTCGTTCTGTTGCAAGGACGAGGCTGAGGATGAACCCAGGTGCAGGACATAGGCGCGGAGGCAGAGTCGGGAGGCGTTCTGGACATAGCGAGTGCGGAATCGGAATCAGGAGCGATGATAGACTTAGAAATGGCAGTCCTAAGAACCATGAAACAATGTTACTCACTCCAGAGACGACCAACGAACTGGCAGCTCCTTGTTGTGATCACAGTGTTTTTGTACTGCATTTGCTGATGGAAAACGTGTGTTTGTAGTTAGTGGAACCTGGGAATGATTGGTCACAAAACAAGGGGATTGAGGCCCAATTCCTGAAGTAAATAGCCAGGTAGGGGATTGCCAGGCGGGACCATTACAACGGACCTACCGAGGACTGCATAAAGTGCACAAAACAATGCTGGCTTTACATTAAATAATAAACAAGCAAATAGACACAGTAGAGGGCAGTACGTTGGTCTCAGTCCATACTCCGGGTTTTGAGGAGACTGATGGCGTGGGGGAAGACTGTTACATAGTCTGCTCGTGAAAGCCCCAATGCTTTTTGCCCGGTGCCTTTTGCTAAATGACAGGAGGGAGAACAGTTTGTATGAGGGGTGTTACGGATTCAGCAACAATAAATATATATGTGAGGCAGGGTTTTTTTGTAACAAATAAAACATTTATTAAACACTGAAAAACAAACCCCCAAAAGTAAACAAACCACTAACGTAACCGGAAATCAGCTGCTGTGCTGCAGCTTAAACAGTTCTTAAAGAAATAAAGCGAAAGCAGTTCTTCAAAGTAGTACTGCAAAAGTTCAAAATGCTTACAGTCCATTAAAGGAGAGACTTTTTAGAAGATTTAAATTCTCTTTCACGTCGTGTTGTTGCGGTTCCCAGTCGAACTATACTTTTCCCGGAGAATTTACGAAGATAAAAATGAAATAGCTTAAGGCACTGACCTTTCATTTACAAAACTGTATGCTATTATTCGCAGGGGTTACCAGGGGGACAGCCGACGAATTCCTTCCGAACGAGGATCAAACAAGGTCGAACCTGTTTCATCGTCGAAATCGACTTTCCTCAATCTTTTAGCTCCCAAACTCCAATCTTCACTCTCCACTGATTTTTAACTGGCAGTATTATAAAGAAACTGCCGGCAATGACTTTTTAAACTTTAGGCATTAAATAAAACTCCACCTTTCAACCAAACTGCGTCATAATATTGGACCACGCAGAGGCATGGAGTCAAAATGGCAAATCCAGCCACGAACTGCCCCTCCTCACAGGGAGGGGTCCTCCTTTTATACCCTGTAAAAAAAAACCTGTCACATGACCTGTACTGGAGGGGGGAAATGACGTCACTCCACCATCATAAGACCACTACCTTAAGTCCAGTATAACTTCAACACCACTGTCACGTGACAAGTACAAGCTACCCACGGGTACGTAACAGGGGTGCGTAGTGTCCTTCATAATGTTGTTTACTTTGCGGATGCAGCGTGCAGTGTAACTGCCGAAAATACCAAGAGAATCCCAAAAATAAAATCCAGCTTCTCCTGCAGAAATTATCCGATCACTTACGCTGGCGCCATTACGCATACATCATTGGCCAACATGTTGTTTTAAATTACAACCACGTAAAAGAAATCATACAATTCTACAAATTGAAGCCTGTTCCAGTATTAGAGCCGTATTCTTACAAATTATATGTACAACAAATGCATTATTAGAGATAGGACAACCCATAATAACTGTCCGGATATAATGATACAGGATCAATGAACATATATGACTTCCTTAATAGATATAGCCACTCCAATCACACGTAACATACGGAAATCAATAAATGGAATGTTGAATTAAAAGAGGAAATGGAAATACGATGGAACATGAACAGGGTATACAATGAACTGCTTAGAACTGCTATCACCCCAAAGGCGCTACACTGTAGCATTTAACAATAGGGCTTCACCAAAATATTCACGCAAAGCTTTAAAAGACATCACAATGAACACAAAAAAGTTAACAAAACGAAAAAATGAGTGTACTAGTCCATGAACCGTACTTCAGATTTTACTAACTTGAGCTAAGTAAAAATTATTGATAATAATAAAGCAATAATGATGCTGCTGATGATGATGATAACAAAAACAACAACGACAACAACAATAATAATAATAATAATAATAATAATAATAATAATAATAATAATAATAATAATAATAATAATAATTTTATCCAAGTTAGGGGCGGCTGAAACCAATACCTGGTTGTAGGTATAAGAAAGCAATACGTTTTCACTTCAAAAATGGTGAGGTGTGTACTGAACAGTGTGATCCGGACGTTGCCTCTGGATACCAAGGGCATGTTTGGAGCAAACGATGGGCATGACACCAAGCGAATTGCTAGTAGTACACGGCGAATAGGCCGGCAGGTACCGGGAAACCCGAAATGGATACTGCCAGTATTCAGTGTAGACCATCGACACCAGAGGCTTCGACTGCTGCAGGTATTTCTCAGCGGTGCAGTCCAATTACAACTGAGCTCACTCAAACTGTTAACAGATGAAACAAGCGCTCGAAGTGGCCATTAAAAGTATGCATATTCAGAATGTGATACGTTATTAAGTAACGGAGCTTGAGACTGGCATCACAGGATATAGGGACAAACTTGATCAAAGGTTTATTGCTCAAAAACACTTCATGCAAGTAAGTGAGCAACGAATGCCAGACCGGCGTAGAGTGAAAGCAACAGTAATAAAAAAACTTATCCCCTGTAGACACGGTATAGAAAATTAAACATGAAATTGCACGAGACCTGGAAAGAAACCAGCCTAAAGACCATAACAATGCTATTCAATAAAATAATGACGATGCGACCCATCAAGCGATGATGTAAATAAATTTACTTCAAGTGCTTCTCATCCGGAAGGTGTGGAGCCTTGCAAAATGCTGATGATGAAGCTGCGCATACGGACAAAATTATCTTTCTGTTTAACACCCTACTAACAGAAAATATGGACATTGTTCCCTCCGAAATGACACAACATAACAAACCAAAATACATCATCAAAATTTACAGAAAAATGTCAGTCCTTTCAACAACATTTGTGTAAATTTCAAGCAATACCATACTGTGAAGCACTAACAGCAGCTCAATGCAATGCCTCCAAAATAAAGGTAGTCGTTCATTGAAACTAAAACGGATAAAGGAAATCAGAACAGCGCAATTGCAAAAATAGATTTTTTTTTTAAAAAAGCAAAACTGGAGCCTTAAGAGCAGAAATAGCTCGCCTAAGGTAGTATAAAATGTATACCCCAAGCAAGAAAGTTAAGAGAAATGTTAAGGAAATGTTTAAACGTGAGAAGATTCATGCAAGATACGATCAGTCAAACAATAGCATTGTAGACAGAATAGATACACTAAAACAGAAGCCTCCTGTAGGTATACATGTAATGCGCATGATGAGGAAAACAGAGATGAGTGCAGAAACAGTGAAAAAGGTTTACACTGGAGAATGATACTAAATTCGACGCACCAAAGGGCACCAACACTAGCACAAAATTACGAACAAACTCAAAGAAAATGAATTTTCGTTCTCATATCTGGTCAGAGGGTGATCAAGAATCAGGACTCAGCCTGGATTAGGGAAGTAAACGAACGCACAGACCATTGAGGAAATGCAAAGCCAATATCAAACGTTACATTGGATATGGTGATCATAAAAATACCGACATCTGGAAGGATATATTGGCAGATATTTTATCAAACGTTACATTGGATATGGTGATCATAAAAATACCGACATCTGGAAGGATATATTGGCAGATATTGTAATTACTTGCCTTCACCTGCACATATAAAAAATTCAAATATGTTGCTAAAATCCTGAAAAACATGCCCGAATATTTGACAAAACGTAAAACTTATATCTCACCTAAATGGGAAGTCAGAAATGATGCATCGAAAATCGTTCTATTACTTCTTTACAAACTATATATAAAATGGTGACACCATGTATCGCGCAGCTGATTACAACTCAGTCTGGTAACTACAATATCCTTAAAGAAGAATTGATGCCGTTAATGGTATGAAAGGATGGAATGAACAACTGACAATACATTCTATAATTCTAAATCAACCCCGCCGGAAAAGAAGAAAACTTTATATTGACTACAAAAAAAGAGTTAGCTCTATCACACAATCATAGTTTATCGATGTTCTACGTACATTGGCGTACTATAATCATCCTATATATTAACAGCGCAAGAGGACAACCACTGTTATCAAGAAAAATTGAGGCATCTTTCAGGGTGACTCTCTAAGCCCACTATGTTTCTGTTGCGCTTTAAACCCACTCTATAATTCAGTGAATCGAACCAAATTTGCTTATCAAATCAAAAGCCAGGTAAGAATGTATACCTTGGCGCACTATCTATACATATATGTAATGCCCTGGTTCACTTCTTTACTGTTCTGCTGTAGGTATTTCATAAAGATCTATAGGAGCTGCTGTTCTGCTTTCAGCTTGTTTGGGTTATTGTTGGAGATAGCGGCTGGAGATAAGTATTGACTGGTGCAAGCAGTTGGTTTTAGAACGCACATAATTAGTTAAAATGGAGATTTGACTTTGGAGGCCTATGTGTAGTCAAGCTATTTCAATTGATTGCATCACAAATACACCTGATTCTGCAAGGATCAACTGCTGGTAAGTCAGTATTCTGGCAAAAACTACATCATGAAGAAAAAAGAACAATTCAAGCAAGTCCGTGAAAAGGCTATTGAAAAGCACAAATCAGGAAATGTATACAAGAAAAGTTCCATGTCACTGAATATCCCTTGGAGTATAGTTAATGGAGTTATCAGGAAATGGAAATAATATGCCACAGCTGCATTTCTGTCTGGAATTGGCCGTCTTTAAAAATTGAGTGGCCGTGCAAGAAGGGCTCCAATGAGTCATGCCACCAAGAGTTCTATAACAACTGAGGAAGATGTACAAGTTTCAGTGGCTGAAATAGGAGCCATTGTCGGTATACACTATAGGAACCGACCACACTCAGTGTAAGAACCTCGCCCCTCACATCTCCTTTGCAATTCCACCCTCTCATATTAAATCCATGCCCATAAACATTTCAATATTCACTAAAAATTACTGTCTGTCTACTCTCTATGTCTCTAATAATCTTATAAACCTCTATCAGATCCCCCTCATCTTTTCAAATCCCGTTGTGCTTGTTGGTAATTCTGCATTCCTGAATCGTGCGTGCGTTGTCTTCCCTCACTAATCCTGCTTCCTGCTTCTTCTGATTCGTCTTTCTTTTTTCTGGGCTCCGGCTGCTAAAACCTGAGATATGGGCAGGGTCATTCCTCAATCGCTACGAATTTTTGGACTATTCTAGTGGTGTTTAGCATTGTGGCTTTCTGGAAATTTACATGAGTATTGCTGTGTAGCCCGAATTGTATAATGTTGCTGCGTAGTGTCTTTGGGATAAGACCAGCTGTCGGGAACATGTTTATGTTCCAGAGACTTTCAATTTTCTCCTTTAATTCAGCATTTGTCATGTTAATTTCTGTACTGGACTGTGTGTTTGATATGGCTATATCAATTAGGTAAGCTGACCTTGCTTGCGTGACCTGTATTATTAGTCCCAGAAAGTTTGTGAACGCTGCAGACTTTTCGCTATTTCTGTATAAGTACGACCGAATATGTGATCAGTTCTTCACATAAGTCGTAAACCTAGATATAGCGAACGCAATTGAACAAAAGAACGCAAAAGCATTATAATTGTTCACTTGTTTATTGAGAAAAATATCGAATATTACATGAATATGTTAGACGGGTGGCTGGGGGTGGCGAAACTTTGATTTCAGTAACTGTTTTGACTGCCTTATGCAGCCATATCTTCAACCAAACTTTTTCAGGTAACTGTTGATCAGTCCGGCACAACGGCTTGGAGGGATTTTAGGACACTCCTGCTGATAAAACCGCCCCAACTCTGAGATGTTGGTGGGTTTCCTTCAATGAACTGCATGCTTTCGGAATTTGCACAACATTTCTATAGGTTTCAGGTCAGGTCTTTTGCTCGGCTATTTCAAATCATGAATTTGCTTCTTCTTAAACCATTCTGATGTTGATTTACTCTTGCCTTTCGGATCATTTTCTTGTTACATTATCTAACTTTTATTAATATCTTGCTCAATTTGGAATTAATTGCTCCCTCAACGGTTGCAAGCCGCCCGAGTCCTGAGAGAGGAAATCAGCTGAAATCATGATGCTCCTTGCACTATGCCTCACAGTTCGGATGGGGTTTTAGTGTGCGTTGCTGTTGGGTTTGGTAATGGGGATTTCTGCCAAAAAACTTCAACTTCTGCTTCATCTGCTCATGGAATATTGTCCCAGAGTATTTCTGAACACCCAGGTGGTCTTTTCCTAACTTGAGACGTGCAGCACAGTTTATCGGAGAACAGTAGTTTCTTCGTGGAACCGACCCAGAGAATTCTGCGGGTCTTTTCTGTTACACTCGTGTTTTTTTTTTTCAACTCCTATCACCCGATGCTGATATGGCCAAAAGTGTGGAGTGAGTGACACTGAAGCGGGTCGATAATTCACGGACTTTAATGCAAACAGTGTTAAAGGGAAAGGAAAACAATAAACGTTGGACCAAACAGGATCGTTAACGAAAATTCTCCTATGGAAAATCAAGCCTATACTGCGTTTGAAAAAAAGAACTGACAATAAAACGAATACCGTTCGTCTTCACAGTCAGTTGACTCGACAGTCCAATTTCTCAGGCAAGGCAAAATACAAGCAGCCAGCGAAGCGTTGCTGTGACCAAGTCTGGACAAATACTCCGACAGAATGAATGGAGTTCAATACTACCACGATGAAATAATAATTAGCTGACACGTGCATATTCACGGGCTCTATTGCCATATCTACAACTCTGCCGAATCCGTGGCTGTGACAGTATTGAGTTTTTTTTTAAAATTTGGTTCTCTTTATCTAGTTTTAGGATTCACGTTAAGATCTGATCATATTTACGTCACATTTATTCAGAAATAGTGAAATCTCTACCGTGTTCACATAATTTCTAGCACCAGTGTATTACGATATAGCTATTGTAAATTGTTCTGTTTGTAATAACGGATTGGTCGTAATATAATTTCTAGGATTCTGACTTTCATCATTTATGGAAAGCTGTGGTTTCTTTTATAAGTTTGCATCTTAAAGCAAGACTTTGGCGAATGCAGTTAATTCTGTCTCTGTATGTAATTAGATTGAGTTAAACTACTGTAGGATCCTGAAATGTGTTGGATTCTTTGGCAAAAAGGTAAATTCATTCCTTATTTCTTATTTCTTTTCCTTATTTATTTTTGAGAGAATAGGGGTTATGTCTGCAAAGCCAGTGTTCCGTTTTGGGTGTCAAATGTAGAATTTCAAGGATATTCCAACATCCCCGATGGCCACATCTGCACCAGGTATATAGAGATGCAGCTCCTGAAAGACGTCTGTGGAACTGGAGCTGCAGCTCGATGACCTTGGCTTGTTAGGGAAGAAGAGACAGTTATAGACAGGAACTACAGGAAGGTAGTCACCCCAAGGCAACAGGAGTCAGGGAAATGGGTGACTGTCAGGAGTGGGAAGGGAGAACTCAGTGACTCAGAAGTCTGGAAAACCGAAGAGGATGACTCTATAGTCATGGGGACAGATAGATGATACTGTTGACATGAAAAGTTTGTCACCCGGGTAGCAGCGTCCGCGATGTTTCAGAACGCGTCTACTGTCAGAAGTCTAATGCATGTTGGCACCAACGACATAGGTAGAAAAAGGGAGGATTTCTCGGAAAAAAAGACAGGGAGTTAGGAAAGAAGCTGAGAAGCAAGCCCTCAAGGGTAGTAGTCTTAGGATTGCATGACGCAACAGTGAGGATATCCACAGAATAACGTAGCAAACAATTTCGTGCTGAAGAATTAGAGCAGGGGGTGGGAACGCACATTTCTTGATAAGTAGGATCTTTTCTCGTGCAGGTTTGAACTGTACAATAGGGTTGCATTGCACTTGAATCGGAAGGGGCCAATTTTCTTGCGTCCGGTTTACTGGAGCTCTTCGGAGTATTTTTAAAGTAATATGACAGGTGGTGGGAACCATTATGATAGAGCTAAGGATCAAGCAGTAGCTTCCCAAGTAGATGACGGACGTAGCATGAAGGCTAGGAAGGACAAACCAATGACTGGGTCCAAATGGGAACAGAACGAAGGGTAAAATGTACCACAGAGGCAAAATTTAAAATGTGTGAAGAACGCAGGACTGCAGGTGCTGTATTTAAACGTACGTACCTTGTGGAATAAGGTGGACAAACGCGTGACGCAATTACAAATTTACCGGTATAATGTTGTGGACATCAATGAGTCGCAGTTGAAAGTAGATAATAGTTGAGAGCTTAACATCACATGATATACTTTGTATCGAATGGACAAGCATACATAGTTAAAAAGAGGGGAAAGTGGGTCAGAAAGAAGTTGAATCGTTTTGGGTGGAGTTACGAAATTGCAGGAGGAAAAGAAACATCATGGAAATCATATATAGGCCTCCAAATGGTAGCTAAGACGTGTTTCTGAGATTACAAAGAGTGCTGAAAAAGGCACGTAATGAAGGTAATGGGGGACTTGAATATGCAAGGGGAATGAGAAATACGGTTAAGGTCGTGTCGCAAGAGAGGGAGTTTGTTGAATGCCTAAGACAGGGCTTGGGATGGAGATTATTTCATTAATTATAAGAATCATTAATCATTAAGATTAATAATAATTCAGCCACGATGGAAGGGCGGCGCAGAATCAATAGGCCAAATGGCCTAATTCTGCTTCTTTCTCTTCTGACCATGTGGTTCTTTTCCGCTGAATTGCTCTCACATGATTGACGAAGCGGGAAGCGGGTTTTGTATTAATGAGCAGGTCTGTTGCTGTGCTTAATAAATTAATCATATATATATACATTTTACAAATATAATGTGTAAATAAGATTTAAGTACTCTACTCTTTGGCGTCAGATCGGCGTGTTCGGTATGACAAGATCAGTAAAGTGTATAGCAATTGTTGAATAATCAATATTAAGGGTTAAAAGTGCACACAGTACGTTCCCCGTGCCCCACCCAACACCAATCACATCAAAAAGCGAAAGGAATTGCAGCAATTTTCTATTTTACGGAGTCACTCTCATGGGAATGTTTGTTAGCTGTTAACAAGAGGAATTGTAACGTCAGTGGTTATGTCTGTTTACAGACTGTATCTTAAGTTAATGTCATTCCTCATGATTGAATTGTAAACAACATTAGCTTATTTAACTAACTTTCGCGGTTGAACCTTAGTATATTAAGGACTCCTTCCGAAATCGACAACAGCGCAATTGCTGTAAGGAACAGGTCTCGCCGACCTTCACGGAAAATGCAACGCCCCTCCCAGAGACTTGGTGTGTGCACATGTAGCAAGTTCACCCTCTCCCCATGTCTGATCACCTCATAGGATCTATAGAACTCAATATATGCCTGTTCTATTGGCTCCAGCTCCGGATGTTACCCTCAGAGTTTACTACCGAAGCCTGCCGCATCAGTGAGTATAGCCGCAAGGCAAAGGAGGTTCGAGAGCAGAGTTTACCTTCCCCCAGATGAGTACCAGCCACGGGTGACGAGCCGTATCTGTCCGACAGGGCAGGTATTATGCGCCAGTAACCGCCTTTGCCACTTCTCCAGTCAGTGGGTACGGTTCGGCTGATCTTCTTAGATAAGGCATACATTAAGGCCAGGAGCTGGATGTGGTTGTGAGAGTTTATTCGAGGCGCACGGCATTGGGAGCATTTAATAGGTAGTGGGAGCTCCCCTAGCTCTAAGAACTTTAAGGAAAGTAGAACTTAAATATGACTTATACATTAAGTCATATAAATTCATACTGCTGTGTTCGATATAACAAAGTTGTTCAGAAAGACAAAACAATACATAGGGGGTAGGGAATATTAAGTGTGATCTGACTGCATAAGTTTTATGCAGTTAACTGGACGATTTCTTGACATACTTAACGTGCATTATATGTTTGACAGTTGATAAAGAAATTAAATTATATTTTAAAATATTGCAGACATGCCGCAACCTCAGTAACAAGTTTTAGTGAGTTCACTCTCCTTACCACGCTATACTAATGATTGATCCAGTTTTTAACTCTTTGTGCACTGATGGCCCCCATTTAGGACCGTCGTCAACATTGTCTAAAGTCGGTAAACTGGCGAGCAAATATTCTGTGCATTACGTCGGCACAAAAGAATGAACAATTCTCTAAGTGTAACCCATGGTTCTTGTAGCTGCAGTGGCCTTCGTCTCAGCTTGACCCGGCCTAGCCAATACCCTCTTCCCTCTCTCATTAACAAGGCGTTTTTCTCCGCAGAATTGACGCTCAGTGGGTGTTTGTTTTTTTGCTTGTTTGTTCTTCAGTCGACTGTTGTATGTGGCAATCCAAGAAAATTAGCATTTTCTCAGATATTCAAACCATCCTGTTTGGCACCATCTAACGTTCCACGGTCAAAGTTACTGAGATCAATTTTTTTCCCCATTCTGTGAACAGTGTGCCCAACACTTTTATGGTATAGCTTCCACCATACACCGAAGGGTGTATGGACTCCCGGTTGAGAACCTCTCGTCTTGACTATGTCTGGACCTGTTTATGCTTGGGTTGCCACCAATTTTTAGCTGATCAGATATTGTCATGAACGAGCAGGTGTATAGGTGTCCCGAAAAAAAATGGCCATAGAGTGTAATACTGTGACCCAATAAAGCCCAAGGTTCTTTTTTTTATGTACTTGTTTTCGTTCCTAGTCATTGTGGTTTCCATATCAGGTCGAAAACAATCTCCATTGCAGACAATCAAAAGAATATCTTCAGTGTTTTTATTTTGGACTTGACGTGCCGTAATTATGCAAATTTCTCATTTCAAACTCCTGAATTTCTTCAGCTGCGAGTGTGTTCTGTGATTAATCTCCACGTGTTTCTCGTACAGTTAATATAGTGTCGATTGTGATCCTGTCCCGAGGACAATGCGGCCTGACAAGATGTATCAGCCAGTACCTCGTGTCCACGGCGGTGAGCGATATTCTGGTAATTATCACCCCCGTGGTATTAAACCTGATTACCGCCATTTATTTCCCGGGTAGTTTTCTCTGCGTTACTCCCGTATGCAGTTTCAGCATTGCGTTCATTTACGCAGCCTGGTATAGTTTGGTTTGGTTGACGGTCATGTTCACTTTTGACCGATATGGCGCCATCTGTTGGCAGAATCTCAAAGTAAAGTATTGCACCCACAGAACTGCTGGCATTGTTGTCTCGGCAGTCTGTACTTTGGGCTGCGTGATCAATATTCCCTGGTATTTTATGAACGAACCAATCTACGTCATTGATAACGTGCCCTGGTATTGAGAACAAATGGATATCCGTTATTCTTTTCTACTGTGGACAAAATTTGATTGGGCCGATCGCGTTCTGACACCTTGCCTCCCGTTCCTGCTTATTCTCTCCTTCAATGCTCTGACTATCAGTCACATTTTGGTGGCCAATCGGGCCCGTAGGAGACTCCACAGTTGCCCCACGGGAGAGAAACAGAGCGACCGGGAGATGGAAAGCCGCAGAAAGTCGATCACCCTGTTCCTTGCAATCTCGGGATATTTCATCCTTTTATGGATGCCGTATGTTGTCTACTTCTTTGTTCATCGATTTCAAATTGGTGATGCAATTATTGGTCACAGCGATCCCAAATATATCCTGATGGAGTTGCTGCACTGTTGAGTTGCTGCACAAACACGTTTATCTACGCAGTGTCACAAAATAAATTCCGGAAAGGATTCAAGTATCTGATGACTTTTCCTCGGAAAATTTCACATTACTTTGCTAAGTATCGGAAGTGGTAGTTTCCTGCAAATGAAAAATTATATGAAATGTACTAGCTCAGTCCATTTGGACAAAATAAAAATTTTGCTTGAAAGTCTCGATTTGATATGAATTGCAGGTTATCCGGTCATTATTTAACGTAACTAATAGTTTAATAATATGTTTATTTCAATAATACGGAGAGATTTGATACCTCTAACCACCTACTGCTCCTCTCTCCGCTTTCCACAGTGACCGCTCTGAGTGACTGCTGGGTTTTTCCCGTCCATTTGTCCTCCGACTGATCTCCCACTTGCCACTTATCCCTGCGAATGAATGAAATGCAACGGCTGCACATTCACCTCTTTTCTCACCACCATTCAGGTCCTTAAACTGTCCTTTCGATTGATTTAAAACTTCGCCGGTGAGACTATCAATTTCACTAACTTCTGATATCCACTTACCCGCCCTTTCTCCCTTCCTCCATTTTCCAATCTAATTCCATTAATTCCATTCTTACCTCTGCTCATTTCCTCAACTGCCTATCACTTCCCTCTGGTGCCTTTTCTCCGATGGCCCACTCTCATCTTCTTTCAGAATCCTTCTTTCTCAGCCCTTTACCTTTTCCACCTATCATCTCTCACCTTCTTACTTCATCGCCCTCCCCCAGTCATTCATCCTCCCCTTCACCTGAGATTACCTATCAGCTTCTAGCTTCCAGCTTCGCATGCTTATTCTGGCTTCCTCACCCTTCATATCCAGTCCTCATGAAGAGCTTCGCCCTATAACATCAACTATTTATTCCTTTCCATAGATGCTGCTTGAACTATAGAGTTTCTCTAGCATTTTATGTGCATTGCGCAAACTTTCCAAGAACTGGAATAAACTATTGAGTTCATGAACTGCCTGTTGCTGTTCGAATCCAAAAAAGTATCTCACGCAAGTGTTTTCGGTTGCTGGATAGTGAAACACAGCGTCCACACACAAAATGTGATCGGACAATGATCACATGACGTTTGCAGGATTCCAGGTTCTGCGTGGGGTATTGTGCAGGTAATCAAATATCACAAGACATTTCGTCAGAAAGTCGCACAGATTTTTTTTTATTATTGCCTTTTCTTTAACATTCGCATATATCCCATAAACTTTTACCACAACTCTGCAGTGCTTGGCATTTGTACTCTGCGAAAAATAACTGTTACGTATTCAGGCAACAATAATTATAGATGAGTTAGACGAAGGGTTTTATAACAAATAACACGTTTATTAAACACTGATAACAAACCCCCTTCAAAAGTAAACAAACCCAAACAATGATCCGAGCTCAGCTGCCCAAACAGTCCTTAATAGCGTTGCAGTCCCAAACAGTCTTTAAAGCGGTATTGAAAAAAAACAGTTCTTCAAAGCGATATGCCGAAAGAAAACAGTATTTTAGAACGATATGCCGACAGTTCAAAAGCTCACGGTACTTTTAAAAGGAGAGACTTTTTAAAACGATGTAAATTCTCTTCCACGTCGATGTCCTTCGATTCCCAGCGTCGAACTCCCACGTCGAATTTTATTAAATATAACAACTTAAATTGACTGACCTTCCTTCCACAATATTCTCAATCTCCCGCTTTTTCCAGCGGAGACTATCATGAGAATAGTAAACGAAATCCTTCCGAATGAGGATCACACAAGGTCGAAGTCAATCCATCGAAAATCGATTTTCCTCGATCTCCATTTTCCAAACTTCACTCTCCCTTAGCAAAGAAACCGTTGGCTCTGACCTTTTAAACTTTATGCATTATATAAAACTTCATTTTTTAACTAAACTGCGTCATCACATTAAATCACACAGTGATATGAAGTCATCTTGGCAAATCCAGCCACGAACTGCCCCACCTGACAGGGTGGGTCTTCCTTTTATACCATGTAGAAAAAACCTGTCACATGACCTCTACTGGCGGGAAAATGACATCACTCCACCATTACCTCATGTCCAGTATAACGTCAACCCCAGTCACGTGACAAGGGTACCACTGTCACGTGTCACGGGTACGTAACACCTCCCTCCAAAAAAAAACATTTTTGGTCTGTCAAGAACAAAAATTTTTAACAATTACTTACAAAAAAAAACCCAAAAAAAAACAAAGGTATAAATTATATAACATACACAATATACAATACAGTAGGAGTGTTACAATAAAAAAAAAACCACTCCAAACAAAAAACATTGTACATTCAACATCGAGATAGACAATCAGCAACCACATTATCTTTACCTTTAATATGAGTTATCACAATATTGTACTCTTGTAACATCAAACTCCAATTTAACAATCTTCTGTTTTTGTTTTTCATCTTACTCAGAAAAACTAACGGATTATGATCAGTGTAAACAATAAGTGGTTTTTGAGTTGTACCAACATATACCTCAAAATATTCCAAAGCTAAAACAAGAGATAACAATTCTTTCTCTATTGTTGAATAGTTTCTTTGATGCTTATTAAATTTCTTAGAAAAGTATGCTACCGGATGATCAACCTCATCACCCTCATTCCTTTGCATCAATACTGCTCCCGCAGCTTCATCACTAGCATCCACAGCTAATGAAAAAGGTTTTCCAAAGTCAGGTGCCTTAAGCACAGGTTGTTGACATATCATTGTTTTCAATTTTTCAAATGCTTCCTGACAAAACACTGTCCACACAAACTTCACATTCTTCTGCAGAAGGTTAGTTAATGGAAGGGCAACATTAGCAAAATTCTTACAAAATTTTCTATAATATCCTACCATTCCCAAAAATCTTCTGAGAGTTTTTTTCCCCGTCGGAGTGGGAATTTCTAAAATTGCCTGAACTTTTGCCTGAACAGGAGCTACCTTACCTTGACCTACAACATAACCAAGGTAATTCACAGTAACATGTCCAAATTCACTCTTGGCTAAATTAATAGTCAAGTTAGCTTTTGAAAGCTTTTCAAACAATTTCTCCACCGCAATTATGTGTGCTTCCCAAGTATCATTTCCTGTCACTAAATCATCAATATAAGCATCAGTATCTTTCAAACCCTGAATCACAGAATTAATCATCCTCTGGAAAGTACCTGGGGCATTCTTCATCCCAAATGGAAGAACATTATACTCATATAACCCAGATGGAGTTACAAATGCAGAAATCTCTCTACCTCTGTCCGTTAATGGAACACACCAATACCCTTTCAATAAATCAATCTTTGTAAGGAACTTTGCTTTTCCAACCTTATCTACACAATCATCTACTCTAGGAATTGGATATGCATCTGTTTTCGTTACAGCATTCACCTTTCTATAGTCCGTACAAAACCTAATACTACCATCAGGTTTTGGCACCATAACACATGGCGAACTCCAATTCGAGTTAGAATGTCTAATAATATCATTCTCTAACATGTATTCAATTTCCTTCTCAGCAAGTTCACATTTTTCCATGTTCATCCTATATGGATGTTGTTTAATAGGTTTGGCATCTCCAACATCTACATCATGTGAAGCTATAGTAGTCCTTCTCGGAACATCTGGAAACAAATCCTTATACTTAAAAATCAATTCCTTCATCTGTTGTTTCTGCTGTAGCTGTAAATGTGCTAATTTCTCATCCATATTTTCCAAAATAGTCGAATTAGGTAACCTAACAGAAACAATGTTAGATTTAGAATGAAAGTCAGATGAATCATCTATCATGTTCCCAGTTAAATCCAACTCATTCTCACTAACCACAACAGTCACAGTATCAGATTGTTTCCCAAAATATGGTTTAATCATATTTATGTGGCAAAGTTGTGTTGACCTTCTACGATCTGGAGTTTTTATTACATAATCCACATCATTAACTCTAGACACAATTTCATAAGGTCCATGAAATCTAGCTTGTAAAGGATTTGTCTGCACTGGGAAAAGAACCAACACCTTATCTCCAGGCTTAAACATCCTCATCCTAGCTTCCTTATCATACCAAGTTTTCATTTTCTCCTGAGCCAACTTTAAATTTTCCTTGGCTAAGCTACAAGCTCTATGTAACCTGTCCTTAAATTTCAAAACATAGTCCAACAAATTAGTATGCACTTCCTTACTAATCCACTGTTCCTTCAATAAAGCTAAAGGTCCTCTAACTCTATGTCCAAACACAAGTTCAAATGGACTAAAACCTAAAGATTCCTGTACCGATTCCCTTACTGCAAATAAAAGTAAGCTTATACTCTCATCCCAGTCACTTTCATTTTCCACACAATATGTCCTAATCATATTCTTGAGAGTAGAATGAAACCTCTCCAAGGCACCTTGCGATTCTGGATGGTATGCAGACGAAGTAATTTGCTTAGCTCCCAATTTATAAACCATCTGTTGAAACAATCCAGACATAAAATTACTACCTTGATCAGTTTGTATTTCCTTAGGCAATCCAAAATAAGTAAAGAATGTTATAAGAGCCTTCGTCACAGTTTTAGCTTTTATATTCCTAAGTGGTACTGCCTCTGGAAACCTAGACGAAGTACACATGATAGTCAACAAATACTGATAACCAGTTTTTGTCTTTGGTAATGGACCAACACAATCTACAATAACTTTAGAAAACGGTTCACCAAATGCTGGAATAGGTTGTAATGGAGCTACTGGTGTAACCTGATTTGGTTTACCCACAATTTGACAAGTATGGCACGTCTTACAAAACATCGCCACATCTTTTCTTAAACCAGGCCAGTAAAAATGTTTTAAAATCTTGTCCACAGTTTTCCTTACCCCTTGATGTCCACCTAAAGGCACACTATGAGCTAAAGTCAAAATCTCATTCCGATAAACTTTAGGAACAACCACCTGATAAAAAACATTCCATTCCTCACTTGCAGGAATTGTAGGCGACCTCCACTTCCTCATCAACACTCCTTTTTCCAAGTAATATCCTACTGACACCTTCTCAATTTCACTACCTAGTAAAGCTTGTTCCCTTAATTTTATAATCTCAGGATCTCTATTCTGCTCTGCTATCATCTCCTTCCGAGACAGAGATAAATCTTCATAGTCAGACTTACTCCCAGAACCTTGTTCAAACAACGAAGGTAAGAAAGTCTCTGACACATCCTCAAAACTCAAATCCTGAGTTGAACAGTCATGAGTAACAACCTCATTCTGCACATCAATTTTTTTAGCCATAGCTCTAGTCACAACACAGGAAAAATCTGTGTTAGAATTCACCTCTGGTTCCTCTGACTCCATTGTCAAATGCACTTCAGGAAAAACTTGTCCACCTGCCAAGTCATTACCTAACAATAAAGAAATACCCTTCACAGGTAAGCTATGCTGTAATCCTACCTTAACAAATCCTGTAACTAACCCTGACTTTAAATTTACTTCATGTAAATGTACAGGCATAAAATCACTTCCAACACCTCTTATGTAATTTACCTCACCAGTATCACTCTCTTCATTAAACTTCAACACACTATCTAACATCAGTGATTGAGAAGCTCCAGTATCCCTAAGAATTTTTATTGGCACCAGAGTAGATCCTTCTTTCAAGGATACAAACCCTTCAGTTATAAAGTGATCATATCCCTTTCTAACTTTGTCAGACTCTAACAAATCCTCATTTGTGTTTACCAAACCCTGTAACTTTACAGGTGCTTTAGTATGTTGCACACAAGCATCCGGAACTGCTTCCTTCTCTTTCTTTTTCAATTTGAAACAGTTAGCTATTACATGGCCAGGCTTCTTACAATAGTTACAAATAAGACCAAACTGTCTTTCCTTCACAGGTTTTCCTTCCTCCTTACCTCTCTCATTAACCTCTAATTTAATTTCTGATTTACCTTGAGTCTCCATATTATTTCTCCTCTTAAAAATTCTACCCTGAGGAAATTTATTCTTATGGATTAAAACATACTCATCAGCTAATCTAGCACAGTCCTGCAATTTATCAGTATCCCTCTCATTTAAGTAGGTCCTTACTTCAACAGGAATGCTTCTTTTAAATTCCTCCATTAAAATCAGCTCTCTCAATGTATCATAGTCCTCATTTACATTTTTAGAAGAAACCCATCTCTCAAAACACATAGCTTTATCATAGGCAAATTCCACATAAGTCTTTTCCACGGACTTTTTCAAACTCCTGAATCTTTCCCTATAAGCTTCTGGGACCAATTCATACGCTTTGAGAATATTTTCTTTCACAATATCATAATCTAATGCTTGCGCAGCAGTTAAAGCTGTGTAAACGTGTCGTGCCTTGCCTTTGATTACACTCTGTAATAACACTGACCATTTATCTTTCGGCCACTCTGACATCCGAGCAATAGTTTCAAAATGTTGAAAATATCTCTCCACTTCTGTTTCACTAAATGGAGGGACCAATTTAATTTCTTGGCTAGCAACAAACGGTTTTTTAGAATCAGCAGACTGTTCTACAGACCTTAATTTCTCCATTGCATATTCAAAATCTCTTTGCTTTTGCTCAGCTTCCAATTTACACCTTTCTAACATCATTTGTTCAATTTGCAACTGCATCTCCAGATTACTTATTGGAAACGATTCTAAAATCGATTCTTCAAAAACACCCGAAGCCACAAAATGTGATGCGATCTTTCTCTGTATTACAGCTTTTGATGTAGTTGGCAAAATCCCTTTAAGATGCAACCGATTCGCAATTTCAGAGACTTCAGTTTTTTTCGCCTTCGCTAACAAATCCGCGTCTGGCGAATCCAGAAACTCGTCAATATTCATCGTTGCCGAATACCACTCACAAGCCAAACAAACAAAAAAAATCGAGCAATCCCCGTTACCAAAACACCGATTCAAAATTCAAAAAAACTTATTAAACTCAAACAATTCAATTCCGGACGTAGCCCCCATATTTATGTTACGTATTCAGGCAACAATAATTATAGATGAGTTAGACGAAGGGTTTTATAACAAATAACACGTTTATTAAACACTGATAACAAACCCCCTTCAAAAGTAAACAAACCCAAACAATGATCCGAGCTCAGCTGCTCAAACAGTCCTTAATAGCGTTGCAGTCCCAAACAGTCTTTAAAGCGGTATTGAAAAAAAACAGTTCTTCAAAGCGATATGCCGAAAGAAAACAGTATTTTAGAACGATATGCCGACAGTTCAAAAGCTCACGGTACTTTTAAAAGGAGAGACTTTTTAAAACGATGTAAATTCTCTTCCACGTCGATGTCCTTCGATTCCCAGCGTCGAACTCCCACGTCGAATTTTATTAAATATAACAACTTAAAGTGACTGACCTTCCTTCCACAATATTCTCAATCTCCCGCTTTTTCCAGCGGAGACTATCATGAGAATAGTAAACGAAATCCTTCCGAATGAGGATCACACAAGGTCGAAGTCAATCCATCGAAAATCGATTTTCCTCGATCTCCATTTTCCAAACTTCACTCTCCCTTAGCAAAGAAACCGTTGGCTCTGACCTTTTAAACTTTAGGCATTATATAAAACTTCATTTTTTAACTAAACTGCGTCATCACATTAAATCACACAGTGATATGAAGTCATCTTGGCAAATCCAGCCACGAACTGCCCCACCTGACAGGGTGGGTCTTCCTTTTATACCATGTAGAAAAAACCTGTCACATGACCTCTACTGGCGGGAAAATGACATCACTCCACCATTACCTCATGTCCAGTATAACTTCAACCCCAGTCACGTGACAAGGGTACCACTGTCACGTGTCACGGGTACGTAACATAACTATTACAATTTGCAACACTTTTGCCTCTCCTATAATGTTCTATCAGATCTCCCCACAGCCTCCGAAGCTTCGGAATAAATAAATAAACAAGATTTCCTAATTTCTCCTTATACTCAAGCCTACTAATCCGAACAGCATTCTGGTGAAATTCTTTTAAAAACAAACTCATCTCATTTAAAACTTTTGTCCTCTCAGATATAATGCTCTAGTTTGACAATTCCAACCTGCTTAAAAGATTCAGAGCTTTTACACAAGTTAAGCATAGACCGCTGAGTAGACGATCTAAAGAGCGACCAAACAGGACGTTCTTTCCTGTAATAATTTTATATACAGTTTTCTGCAAACGTCTTCGGCACGTAGATGCTGCTCGGGTGCTTAATACTTCTGCACAATAGTCTTTTTATCAATATGGAGCAGAGAGCGAATTTATAAACCTGATGGGAGCAAAGGATGCTGCGATTGGCCAGAGTGGAGCACCACGGGAGGGATGTGAGACAGGTGGCATAGCAGGAGTGCCGAGGGAGGGGGCGGTGTTAGCACGGGTTGAGTCTGCCCCGGCACACAGACAACTGAAAACTTCGGTATAAATGTGCCCAACGTTTTGCACACAATCGATTGACATTTTGTTAACTAACTCCTGTTCATGGTCTTCTGCTGCTGTGGCCAATCAACTTTAAGGTTTGAAGTGGTGTGAGTGCAAAAATGCTCTTATGCACACCACTGTTGTAACGACTGGTTTCTTGAGTTACTTTTGCCCTCCTGTCAGCATGAACTAGTCTGATCAGTCTATCAGTCTCCTTTAACCTTTCTCAATAACTGGGTTTTGTCATCCATGATCTACCGCTGACTGGATTGCTTAACAGCAATCATCTTAACTCTGGGGACTATTTTGAGTAAAAATCTCAGGAGCTCACCATGTTCCAAACTTTTCCTGATGTTCTCTCTCTCTCTCTCTCTCTCTCTCTCTCTCTCTCTCTCTCTCTCTCTCTCTCTCTCTCTCTCTCTCTCTCTCTCTCTCTCTCTCTCTCTCTCTCTCTCTCTCTCTCTCTCTCTCTCTCTCTCTCTCTCTCTCTCTCTCTCACTCTCTCTCGCTCTCTATCGCTATCTCCACCGACACTCATGGTCAATTTCGCTATACTTCTGCCATCCTATTACCTGTAAACATGCCATTCCTTTGTCTGACTTCCACTCCCTACTCCTCTTCCCCATGTCGGTTGATGAACGTCTCTACTGTCACGAAAAAGGCACTCTGAGGTTGGAAGTGCAATGCCTCATTTTCCGCCTGGGAAGCTTAAGGTTGTAATAGACGGGGTGGTAATGGTGACAAGTTCCCACTATCCCACTATGCCCCTAGTGGTGTGCGCATGATTTGCCTCGGACAGCCAAGTCCAGCTCCTGTCCTTCACGTGTGACTCAGCTGCAAAGCCCAGCCGAACCATCTCTACTGACAGGAAAAGGGAAAAGGGTGTGTTACTGGCATCTTAAAACCAGTCGCTTAAGACAGATGGGGCTTATAGTTGACAGCTGATCTAGGGGCAGTAAAACTCTGATCTAAAGCCTCCGCTGCCTGGCGGCTATATTCACTTATTTGCTTATTGCACAGCAGGTCAACAGAGGGCGCCATCTCCACGGCACTTCATTCTGCCCTGACCCACTTGTGCAGCCGCAACTCTTACGTCAGAATGCCGTTCATTGACTTTAGTTCAGCATTCAATACTGTGATCCCCTCCAAGCTGATCGTCAAACTTCACCAGTTTGGTATCAGCTTATCCCTCTGTAATTGGACATTGGACTTTCTGACTAACTGACCTCAATCTGTTATGTTAGACAACGTCTCGTCCTTCATTCTCACCCAGAATACCGGCATGCCTCAAGGCTGTGTGCAGAGCACTCTTCTGTACTATCTTGTCCCCTGTCACTGCGTTCTTGTACAAAGTTATAATTCCATAATCAAGTTCGCAGACGACATCACGGTGGTTGGCCTGATTAGAAGGGATGACGAGAAAGCCTACAGGGACGAAGTCCAGCACCAGATCCTGACCGGCAACAACCTGGCCCTTAACACCCAGAAGACGAAGGAGATCTTTGTGGACTTCGGGCACGCTTGGAACCTCACTCATGTCCCCTTCTATTTTAACGGAGCTGTAGTGGAGCGTGTATCAAGCTTCAAGTTCTTTGGTGTTCACATTTCCGATTATCTCACCTGGTTCCTGAACTCCTTCATCCTGAGAAAAAAGGCACAAAAGCGTCTTTATTTCCTACGGAGCATCAAGAAAGCTCACCGCTGTCCCAGGATACTGACGGACTTTTACCGCTGTACCGTTGAGAGCATACTCACAAACTGCATCTCAGTGTGGTATGGCAATTGTCCCGTATCGGATCGCAATGCACTTCAGCGGGTGGTGAAAACTGCCCAGCGGATCATCGGCACCCAATTGCCCACCATCGAGAACATCTACCATGAACGCTGCCTGGGCAGGGCGAAAAGCATTATCAAGGAAGTATCTCACCCTAACCATGGACTTTTTACTTTCCTCGAATCCGGTAGGCGCTACAGGATCCTCCGCTTCCTCACCAGCAGGCTCAGGAACAGCTTCTTTCCTGAGGCTGTGACCCTGCTGAATCTCACATCACAGCGTTAAACAGTATTGCACCCATATTGTACAGTGTTTATACTTTTATATTTGTATGCTGTAGCACTTACTTATTATTCGCAGTTATTTTGTATCTGTCCTCGGCACAATGACAATAAAGGTGAATCTAATCTAATCTGAACCAATCTAATCATGTGAAAGGCTTTGGGAGTCAACCCCGAGGGAAAATTCCGGAGCCGGTGCTTAAAGGTAAAGCAGTCGCACATTTTGTTCACTGCTGAATCGCAACTCCCGCGACGCTGCTGGCACGAAACTGTGCCGGTTTCTGCCGCGGGAGCTTGCTACATGGACAACAGTTGTTCTCCATATCGTCCTACCGAGGACTGCGCATGTAGACAGCTAGGAATCAACACCCTTGCACAACCCTGACCAATGGTGGCCTCAGGGACCCCACGGCTTCCAACATGACGACATGAACACCGATTTAACAAAATTCCCAAAATTCGGCCTTCTTCTTCTTTGACATTTTCTTCCCCATTCTGGCTGCTGTCTTACCTTTGCTGCTCTCCACACTTGCTTATCTCTTCCCCCTGGTGTTCCTGCTTCTTCTTTTTCTCCGATAGTCCACTCTCCTCACAGACCACATTGTTTCTTTTGTAACCCTTTACGTTTTTCCAGCTGTAAGCTCTCAGCTTCACACTTCATACCCATCAGGCCTCACCTTTTGACTTGTACACCTTCCCCTCCCACACCTTCTTTTTCGGGCTTTTCCCCTCTTCCTTTCCATTCAACGTTTGGGGCCGAAACTTCAATTGTTTATCCCATACATGCTGATTAACCCGATGAGTATGTCCATCATTTCCTATATGATTCCCAGGAGATTAGCGATTTCTGAGATACTCAACCCATCCCGTCTGGCATCACCCATCATTCCTATTCCTGTTCCATTGTGATGTTCGACATGAACAACAACTGATCCTCTTCACCATGCCGGCATGAATTTGTTATTGTGATATGTTTTTTTTTAACTAAGTTGCTATCACATGATCGGGGGAAGATATATTTGTATTACCGACCAGGTAAACAAGTATAAATAATAAGACGGTCACTAATTGTATGAAAGCAAGATCGCCCATCATTTTTATTCCCGTATTTATAAAACTCATTTCAATACGGATTATTTGATTCGATAACCTGGACCAGACAAACTCATTTGCCATACTTCTTGAGAGACAGACGCAATGGTAGAACGCGCAGACAACTACTAATGATATGTTCCGCGAACTAGAAGCTTTTCTTTTATGATGGAGCTGTAAATTGACGGAGAGGGTTTCCTTTTAACAGTACTTTACCCTCCTTCTTTATCGATACAGCAGGGTAGCAGGGGTTTCCACCAGAACCTTCATATCATTGGAATGTGAATGTATTTTGAAGAAACCCATGTCGTCACTGATAAAACGTACAAAATTCATAAGGCCAGTTGCAGCGACTGAAACCACATTCAACCGCGTTTAGCTCGGTGGGTAGCGCCGGTTTCTTCGCTCTTCATTCCAAATAGTTTCTCTCAGGATTGCGGGTGAATGGAAATTTCACCACCTCCCGCAACTGCTCCCTGTCCCTCTTCTGGGTCAAGGCGTAAAATGCCGTGTTTGTGCAGCAGCTCAGTAGCTGCAGCATGTAGCCCTGCTCCCACATGGTCAAAGGTAGCAACGCAGCACCAAAATAACACAAACGGATTCACACAGTGTGCACAACAAAAAACATCCACAACACGATGAAATTCGCCGACACGACCAAGACTAAACTGATCGACTTCCTTCGGTTCTGCATTTCCGGGTCTTTGGAACCATTTCCACTGTTGCGACTCCGGAGTCTCTTCCGGGCTCTGCTCGCCACTAACACGTGTCTGATGGTCAAAGCATTGAGTAGCGGAATGACCACAAACGGAATCACAGGCGTAAGGATGTAGCTGCCGAACTCGACTACGGTCCAGGCCACTGACAGCAGGGCAGCAGCATTTGGATTGCAAAACCATGGTAGGTTCATAGTCTCCCGAGAGCATAAAATACCAGAAAACTTTCTTTAAACAGCTCAGTGCGGACACAGTCCCCAGACCCACAACCGCCATTCTCTCGGTGCAGTATTTAGCTTTCAGATTCCAGCAGCGAATAGCCAGAAATCGGGCAAAGGTCAACATGACGGTGAACCAGACGGAACAGTCGTTGGCTGCGTAAAGTGGGGCGGCGTGGACATTACACACGGGGATATTCTTCAGGAAATTAAACGCTTCCTGATAAACAATCGGAATTTGCCTCAGTACCAGGTCGAAGATAACAGCTAGGAGATCGGCTGTTGCCATGGCCATCAAGTATCGAGTGGTTCCTTTAGAAAGACCGCACATTCCCCGGGGCAAGACCACAATCGTCAGCACGTTCACTATTGAGATTGAAAGAAACACAAGCATGTCAGTGGGCAAGGAGCAAAGTCAGCAAAGTCTCAGACAAGAAATACGGAATCATGTTTTTGACGTGTAGACGTGAAGACTGTAGTTTTCCAGCATCGGCGATGTCTGCTGGGTGCGAGGATTACAGCTCAGTGAAGTCGACAAAGAAGTTGAAAACAACGTCATCACATCAACCAACGAACAGCCGTTAATAAGCATTCCCGGATATCGGTGAAGATGGATTCAGAAATGTGTTTAGAAATTGATCATTGAATTGGGATTGCTTTACCAATACCAAAGTGGTTTGACAAGATACAGGGAACACACGTCTCCACGCTACGCATACAGATTAATTCAACGTTCGGTGCTTCGAGGCGGTGCTGTAATTTCATTTCGAGCTCTTAGTCTTCTTCTGCCGGTCTCTTACATCTATACCATCTCCATCAAAAGGAATTTGTGAAGTTATCCATTTTAAACTACACTCCAAACTGGTGAATTTAATTATCAAAAACAGAAGGGATACAGACTCAGTTGAAGCTTTTAAACGCCAGCTCAGAACTTATTTATTTAACGTTGTTTATAACCAAAATCATTTTCTCTGTTCGCTTGTATTTTGAGAACACTTTGAACCTTCATCGTCTTTTTGAACAGTTCTCTTTAAATCTTATTATTATACATTGAAAACTCGGAAATAAACCGTTGACAGTTGACCAGATTCAGTCAACATATCAGAGGTTAATCATCCGAAGTTCAGTCAGGGAGGACGATCGACAGTGCGAGCCGGAACATCTAATGAAATCCCCATCAATCAGACCTCTTTACCCCGTGACCACTACTTCCCATTCTGTCATTCCTCGAGTTGATGATCAGGAACGTACCGGGAAATGCAAACAAAGCGAGAACGGGATAGTAGATGGGCTGAATTGTCCGGATACCAGATCCGATCGTCTGTTGTCATCCCAGGGTCATTCGAAAAAATATAGGAAGCCAGGTTGAACACACCCTTCCCCGTCGCTGGAATATTCCACGGTCCTATTTCTCGTTTTGAACCATATTCCGTCACCTTTCCCAGATTCCAGTCGGTGGCCGTGCTTCGCACGCTGCAGATACAACCGTTCACGTAAAATCTCACTTTGGTCATCTGAGCTACCCAATTACTGTCTTTCGCTGTCGAGCCACTGCGGTCCGTGTGTAACGGAGGGGTTCCTCTCGCTAACACTGTGAACCTTCATTAAAAGGAGAAATTTTAAATAGAGCTGCAAATCCCCCAGTGACACTATCAGGCTCCATGCGGTCTAATGTTAATTACCCAACATACATCTACGGTTAACCCCTTTTGAATCTGGACCGCTGTAGCAACAGGTAAAACGAATTATATAACAGCCTGGTGATTCCAGGATTTCCACCATCCTGATTGGCAGGAATTATGAACATCTGGAGAGACATAATATGAATAGGTATAATCGGCAATGCATTGTCAAACGGAGGTCGTGCCTTACGACCTGATTGCATATTTTGAGGATGTGACTGAACACACTGATGAAGGTGGAGCAGCAGAGGTACAGGATATAGATTTCAGCGAGGCCTGTGACAACGTACCCCATGCAAGTGTTATTGAGAAAGTAAGGAGGCACAGGATCCAAGGGACCATCGCTTTGTGGATCCAGAACTGGATTGCTTACAGAAGACAAAGTGTGGTTGTAGATGGGTCATAGTCTGCATGGACAACTGTCACCAGTGGTGTGCCTCAGGGATCTGTTCTGAGACCCCTAATCTTCGTGATTTTTAAAAATGACCTCGATGAGAAAGTGTAGGACTGGGTTAGTAAGTTTGCTGATGACACTAAGTTTGGCGGTGTTGTGGATAGTGTGGAGGGCTGTCAGATTGTACAACGGGACATAGATAGGATGCAAAATTGGGCTGAGAAGAGGCAGATGGATTTCAACCCAGAGAAATATGGTGTGGTTAATTTTCGTTGGTTAAATATGATGGCAGAATATGGTGTTACCGGTAAGACTGTTGGCAGTGTGGGGGGTTCAGAGGGATCTTGGTATCCGATCTTGGTGCACTCAAAGCTGATGCACAGCTTGACCCTGTGGTTAAGAAAATATACTGTGCATTGGCCTTCATCAATCGTGGGATTGAGTTTAGGAGCCGAGAGGTAATGTTGCAGCTATATAGGACCCTGGTTTAGCCCCACTTGGAGTACTGTGCTCCGTTCTGGTCCCCTCACTACACTAAGTATGTGGAAACTATAGAAAGTGAGCACAGGAGATTTACCAGGATATTGCCTGGATCCTGGAACATGCTTTATTTTGAATAGGTTGAGTGAACTCTGCCTTTTCTGCTTGGAGCGACGGAGAATGAAAAGTGACTTGATAGAGATCGAAAAGATGATGAGTGGCATTGATCACGTGAATAGTCAGAGGCTGTTTAAGAACATAGAATAGTACAGCACATTCAAGGCCCTTCGGCCCACAATGTTGTGCTGACACTCAAACCCTGCCTCACATAATCAGGAATAATCTGTTTTCCGGCAGGGACTCTTTGGCAACATAGCGAGGAAGGAGAAAGAAACCGGAATACCCAATGAGTAGTGGGTGCTTGTGCAGTGAGTATTCTGGGTTAACATGAACTTAGCAGGTACTAATTCAATCAAGAACCAGAGTGTAGTTCATTTTGTAAATGACAAGCATTAAACTGAATTTAAAAGCACTGGCGGCCCACATATTGAGAGATAATATTTGTGAAATAGCGATGATGAGACGTTTTGCTTCCTCAACAGCCGAGTAGATCAAGAGGATCACTGTGACAATAATGTATTGGAGTAAGCTACGTCATTGTAACGACCGTAATTGCGTTGAATCACCAACTGATCTCAACAGCCAAGAATAAGAAGTATTTTTGTGCGACTCTACCGAGTGGGACGTAGAGGAAAGGCTGCTTGTTTTAATGAATCACGTTCAATGTGTCTCCGGTGACTCAGCAGGAAAAGACAAGAAGGGGGCCGAGACAGTATTGAGAGCGGGTACTGTGAGCCTGAACGAACAATAGTTGGCAATAATGTGGGACTGTCTGTAGTCGAGAAGGAGGCAAGAACGAAATAAACGTTGGAAGAGCTTCAAGATGGGCACAGCACAGAGTTACAGGAGTATTATGATCTGGACTTCCAGCATGGGAACTAGCGCAATCATCTGGCTGTGAAACAGCAGAGGACACTGCCACCACCGGGTCTTGTCACCAAGACAAGCCCGGTTTACAGTTTACTGCTTACTGTTTACCTCTACTGAGAAATTCACCAATATTTAATTATATTTACCTTACCCGTAGCAATACATTTTCTTCGTATGATGAGTGTGATGTGTGTTTTGTCATCTGCTCCGTGGTCCCGAGGAAGGATGCTTCGTTTGATCATATATATGTATCAAAGAATGAGAAGAAACGTGAACTTGAGAAGGAGGAAGTTTAAAACCCACGAGGAAGTTAAATATACCATGCACAGCGTAGTAACTGACTGGAAAGCGTTGCGAAACAGAGTCAGAGATGGCGATAGAAAAGAAATATCAGAAAAAATATGGACAAACACAAACAAAAGCGGAGGTTGGGATGACAGGTGTATTTACCTTTACCTTTGACATGATTGTATAGAAACAGAGCCAGAACACTTTTCCTGCGTGGCAATCCTAAACACCAGAGAATATGGAATCAAAGTGTGAACGAGGGCATTTCAAAGGAGTTTTCCAGTGCAATTGCTTTCACACCGAGAGTGATGGATGCCTGGAACGCGTTACCGGGATAGGCGGTGCGGGTACTTTGTAAATGCAACGATCCTGCGATGTTTAGAGAGGTAGACATGTGAATTGTGTAATATCCATTATATTCCGGCACAAAGGGTTATTTCAAAATGCTGGGATAATAATTCAGAAATTGGCGGTGTGTGCATGTTGGGGAAGTTTCTGGAAGGATTCTGCACGATGTAAGCAAATTGGGAATTTGAGAAGCAGCATTACAGATGGATGTTATTACGGAATCAATGGCCTGTTGCACACCGTGTGTGGTATTAAGTTAGATGCAATCTTAGAATATTTATTGAATGCACTGGATATTTAGAACCTTTCATGTACAGTAGGAATTTTGGCTCGAGCTCGATGTCTTTCTGAATGTAACAATGCAATTCAGATGTTGGTAAAGAAGGCGTACGCATCATTCAATTAATTGGCCGTGTTTATAGTGATGAGATCAGGAAGTCATGCAAAAGCTGCGTGTCAGGATCGGGGCCGGATCGACCCAAGCGCAGGACGCAGGCACTGAAGTACTAAGGGGTAGAGCAGGAGAGGGATGCCATGGCATGTAAGGGGTAGAGCTGGGGTCCAGGCAGGCAAAGCGGGTTCGCGGAGTTCAGGCAGGCAGGCAGACAGGTCCCGTGGTTCAGGCACGCAGGCAGACAGCTCCCGGGGTTCAGTCAGGCAGACAGCTCCCGGGGTTCAGGCAGGCAGACAGGTCCCCGGGGTTCAGTCAGGCAGGCAGACCGGTCCCGGGGTTCAGGAGGCTAGATAGGCTGGCGAAGAACCCTCCCTGAGCGGGCCGCATATATCCTCCCAGGCGGAAACACCGGAGGCCTGGGCACGACGCGGACCGCTAGGCGGGTGCGGGGCACATTCCCAGAGTTCGGGCGGAAGAGGAGGACCAACCTGGCAGTACTGGTACAGGGCAGAGACGCAGCATGGGGAGTAGATCTGAGCCCAGGCAGGATAACAGAATGCAGAGAAGAGTTCGGAGCCGGCGGAGAATCAGGAAACAGAACAGAAAGACCAACCGCCCGGTCTCCGTCCCACGGCCCCTTATAAACACCTGCAGCCGAATTGGTCACAGATGTTCCTCCTTGATCCAGGATGATCTTAACAGGCTCAATGATTCCGGGAGGGACAGCAGCAAGACCCGGAGCCCGGAGGCCTCGGACCGGATCGAGACCCGGAACGCGGACTCCGGACCGGACCCTGACACTGCGTGAATGATTGAACGTCGATATCTCCAACTTTCAGTTCATTCTCCCCCTCTAACCTCTCCTCTTCTTTAATTCTCCACTCGTCCCCCACTTACTTCCTCTCTCTCCCCAGTGCGCATTGCCTCCTACTACTGCCCCTTCCCTTTCTCCCGTGATCCATTCAGTTTTCAGATTTGATTCCTTCTTCTGCTATTAGTCTTCCATTTATTACCACCTAACATTGCTTTAGCACTCCCTCTCCTATTTAACTGACTTTAACTGCCACGTACAAGCTTGTACATATTCCCGCTCGTCCAACATAATCTCTAGACTGCATAAATAATTGTTTTGGCCATCGTACATTTGCCCGTCAAAGCATCACTTAGATGGAGTATTGATCAAGCAGACATTGAACACACGCAAAGACATGAGCAGTTTAAATTAGCGTTATTGTTGGCATCCATATCATGGGCCGAACAGCCTATTCCTGTACAGCACTGATCTGTGTTCATCATTTTCAATCACGTATTTACAAGTTTCTTACTCTTCGTTGCGAATAGCTTCTCTCACAATGCGAGTGAAAGGAAATTTCATCACCTCCCGCATCTACTCCCTGAACTTCCTCTGGGTCAAGGCGTAAAGACCCATGTTTGTGCAGCAGCTCAGTAGCTGCAGCATGTAGTAAAGCTCCCATATTGTCAAAGGTGGAGACGCCGAACTAAAATAAAACAATCGCATCCACACAGTGTGCACAACAAAAAGCATCCACAACAGGATGAAATTCGCCGACACGACCAACAGTAAAATGATCGACTTCCTTCGGTTTTCCATTTCCGGGTCTTTGGAACCATTTCCAGTATCGCGACTCCGCAGTCTCTTCCGGGCTCTGCTCGCCACTAACACGTGACTGATGGTCAATGCATTGAGTAGCAGAATGTCCACAAACGGGATCACAGGCGTCAGGACGTAGCTACTGAACTCGACTACTGTCCAAGCCACTGAGAACTGGACAACATAACTTGCTGTGCAAAACCAAGGGACTTTAGAAAGCTGATATTTCCCTGAGAGCAGAAAATACCAGAACATGTTCTTTAAACAGCTCAGTACGGCCACAGACCCCAGAACCACGACCGCCGTTCTCTCGGTGCAGTATTTAGCTTTCAGATTCTGGCAGCGAATAGCCACAAATCGGTCAAAGGTGAACATGACGGTGAACCGGACGGAACTTTCGTTGGCTGCGTAAAGTAGGGCGGCGTGGACATTACACACGGGGATGTTCACCAGGAAATAAAACGCTTCCCGATAAACAGTCGGAATCTGCCTCAGTACCAGGTCTAATATAACAACCAGGAGATCCGCAGGTGCCATGGCCATCAGGTAACGCGTGATTCCTTTAGAAAGACCGCACTTTCCCCGGGACAGGACCACAATCGTCAGCACGTTCACTATTGGGATTGAAAGAAACACAGGCTTGTCAGTGGGCAAGGAACAAAGTCAGCAGAGTCACAGACAGGAAATGTAGAGAAATGTTTTTCAACCAAGACTTGTAGACTGCAGTTTTACAGCTTTCACGGTGTCTGCTGGGGTCGAGGATTATAGCTCAGTGAAGGCGACAAAGAACTGGAAAATAACGTCATCACATCAACAAACAAAGAACTGAGAAGAAGTGTTCCCGGATTTCGGTGACGATGGATTTGGATTAGGGCTCCGAATTGGCCATTGCATTGGAATTGCTTTACTATCACCAAAGTGGTATAACAGGCTGCAGGGAAACACGCGTCTCTTAAATTGAAACAATATTCCTCAAAACATAATCGAGAGGTCTTCTATTTTAAACTACACTTCAACCTGGTGAGATCAAAATCTGAAACTTTAGGAGATACAGACTCAGTTGGAGCTTTTAAACGGCAGTTCAGAACCTGTTTATTTAAATCTGCTATTAACTAAAATCGTTTTTTTCTTTTTTTTCTTGTTATTTCAGTTTGTATTTTGAAAACACATTGAATCTTCATCGTCTATATGAAAAGTGTTCTTTAAATATTATTATTGTTTAAAGAAACACGGAAACTAATGTTATTGACCCGATTCGGTTAATATATCAGAGGTTTCATCACCCGAAGATCAGTCAGTGAGGGCGACAAGCTGTGTTAACTGGAACATGTAATTAAATCCTCATCAATCAGACCTATTAACCAGACTCTGGGAACACTACTTGCACTTCTCTCATTCATCGAGTCGGCGAAATGGAACGTACCGGGAACTGCAACCAAAGCAAGAACGGGATAGTAGACGGGCTGAATTGTCAGGAGTAAATACCAGATCCGATGGTCTGCTGTCATCGAAGGGTTTTTTGAAAAAATATAGGGAGCCAGGCTGAAGACACCTTTTCCCGTCACTGACACATTCCATGGTGCTATTTCTCGATCCTGAACAATTTTCCGTATCTGTTCGCAGATCCGCCTCGCACGCTGCAAGTCCAACCGTTCATACAAAATCCCCCTCTGATGTTCGCAACCTCCCAATTATTTTCTTCTGCTGTGAAGACGCTGCGGTCCATGTGTGATGGAGGGGTTGCTCTCGCTAACGCTGTGTACCTTCATCGAAAGGAGCAATTTTAAATAGAGCTGCGAATTCCGCAGTGACACAACTAGGCTCCATGCGGGATGATGTTACTTACTCAACATACTTCTAAGGTTAACCCTTTTGAGTCAGAACCGCTGAGGCAACACGTAATTCGAAATATTTATCATATTGATGATTTCCAGGATGCACTTACACCGATCCCGGACATTCGTTCTGCATCATCTCGTAGGAGAATAAAAACCCTGAAAGCATCAGGCTCAGGATCGGCTTCAATCACGCCGTTATAAAAATGTACAACCCTTCACCCTGACCATTAGATGGATTCATGATATCGCAATCTGGCTCGCTCTGACTTTGCAATTTGTTGTTCGCCTGCGCCGCATTTGCTCTGTAACTACAGCACTTTATTCTGCACTCTGTCATTGTATTACCTGGAAACTCAATGCACTGTGGCAATGGTTTTTTTTCTGAGTTTATTTATTTTTTTCTGCGTTTTGGCGTTGCATTGAATGTGGAATAACAACTATTTCATTCCCCTTTACACTTGCGAGTGGAAATGATATCAAACAATCTCGAATCTTGAATAATAAACCCATTTGCCAATTGACCATTGTGCAGTGGGATGGTCCAATGGCATCAGGGAACTGCCTGCATGTTTGATGGAGTCGTGGTGTGTGATCCGTAATTCTGCAAGCATAGAGCAGTCTCCTCAGAGTGAAAGACTCAGATGAGAGCCCTTTCCATGTATGGGAGGAGGGTGATATAATCCCGGGATCTCCGACGTCACTGCATGGGCGATGAAGGAGTGGATCATTCTGTAAACGATTAGGGACACTTTGGAAATTATGGGGTGACCAATTGCTTAATAGAAGGGATTTGGACAAAATCTGTATTAAAGTGCTACATATTCCATCCCGTTTTACTGCCGTCCACTCACCTGAAACTGTGATAACTGCAGGGGTTCGCAGGTCAGACAGCATCTATGGAGGTGAATAAAGAGTCGCCGTTTCGGGTCGAGACTATTTTAAATAGAGCTGCGAATAAGACTGGCGAGAAAGAAGGCGCATGGTAGAATAGAAAGTGGGGGAGGCGATAAGGAGGACAGAGTGGTCCGTGATACTTCTGGCCACGTGAGCGGTTAGATGGGTGAGTGGGGAAGAGGGATGAAGTCAAAATGTTGTAGTTGATAGTTGGAAACAGTAAGAACTGGTGAAAAAGGAATCTGATAAGAGCGGTATTAACCATGGGAGACATGGAAGGGGGTATTCAGAGCAATTTCTATAAGTTTATTGATTAGTATCGAGGGAACAATGGTATTGAATGCCAAGATTTCCTCAATAAAGCTCATCTTAATGTCTGCAGTTTTGCTGTCCAGCTGATCCAGCTTTGAGTGCATTTCTTCTCGTAGCTGGAGACTCCAACCAGGCGTTTGAAGTAAACCCTGCCCAGCTATCACCAGCATGTAACCTGTAGCACCAGAGGTCCAAACATGCCTGACCACTGTTATACTGAGACAACGAATGTCTACCGTTCCTTGGCCGGACCGAATTACTTTGCTGTCCTCCTCCTACATGCACACAGGCTGAGCAGAAAAGTCTAGGTCCAGAGGGAAGGACAGCTAAGAGGCGGTTGTGGGTGGCAGAAGCGCGATAACGGGCTTACTTTGAGTCAGTGGACTTGGCCGTGTTCAGGTTCTCATCTAGATATCGGAACCAACACTGTGGGCAGTGGTTGTAACGAACTTCATGAAAACAGTTGTAGATGAGTATGTCTTCACTAAATCATTCAGTGTCTTCCCCAAATGGAGGCCCTGGATGTGATCCGAAATCTGCTCTGGGACCGATCAGAATAATTCAACTCTAGATACCACGAAGGGTACAAGAGGTGCAGGCATAAACTCTGGACTCCGGTCCTTGGGCTGTCCCTATCTCCCTCCTCATCGTCTCTCACTTCCCATTTCTCACGACCAATTGGTCTCTCCTCGATCTGTATTAAATCACCTCGTTGTCTGAATATT
The DNA here is from genome assembly GCF_048418815.1 of Hemitrygon akajei. Classification (NCBI taxonomy): domain Eukaryota; kingdom Metazoa; phylum Chordata; class Chondrichthyes; order Myliobatiformes; family Dasyatidae; genus Hemitrygon; species Hemitrygon akajei. The sequence goes on along the minus strand of NC_133147.1, from coordinate 48,799,166 downwards.
TTCTGGGCTAAAGTTTCGGGTCTGAGTACGCGGAGCTGTCTTGTACTTTTCGATCTGAAATGTAATAGTAAGTCTTGTCAAATCGGGATAGAAGCGGTATTTGAGCATGGCATTTCTATTTTCTCTCGAAGGGAGAGGGGTAGAAGAGGGAATGTCTGGCGTTCAAGCGGATTTTATTATGCTGGCTTCTTGTCGTGCCAGAACGGTGTGCAGACAGAGTCTATGGAATAGGCGTGAGTTGGCCCTATACATACAGAGCGGGCGGAATTAACGTTGACACAGTTAGACAGGAAGGTGATCAACGTCTGAACACATAGGGCGGACTGGGGACGTCAGTTTACCTCAAAATCCTTAATACTACAGATAAAAGAGGTCTGCATTGTCTTACCTATTTTCCCACTCTCGTGAAACCGTCCCTCTCTCTCGCAATTCCCTTCGTAACAATGGCTCCATCTCCCTCTCTTTACTTCTTGCATGCTCTGTTCGTACTCTCTTCTGCACTCATTGGACCCTCTCTCCCCTATTCGCGACTGTGTTTCTTTACCTTACAACTATTCTCCACCCTCTCTATCCTCACCTTCTCTTATTGTCTCTGACTCTCGCTCTCTCTGTGTTCCACACCCACAGGCGTTACTGTCCTCTCTTTGGGTTTCACGTAGCCTTTGAATTCTCTTGTGAACCCTGGTTGTGTCTTTAGAATACTTGTTCCTGATAGGGATGTGTATATCCTGTGCGTTCCGAACTGCTTACACGCATTTCAGACATTGTTGCTCAGCCATCATCCCTGCCAGTGTTCTTTTCAAATCAACTCTGACCAACTCTCTCATGCCTCTGTCACCTCCTTTATTCCAGTGAAATGCTGACACATCTGTCTTCAGCTTTTTCTTCCAAAATTCCAGGGTGTAAAAGATCATTTATTATCATGTTATGATGTCTTTTCCGGAGGGGTTCTTTTACTTTAATCTCTCTAATCAATTCTGGTACTTTGTACAACGCACAATACAGAATAGCTGACCGTTTAGTGGCACCAACAACGAGCTGCTCTAAAAAGCCATTTTGCAGAAACCGTAGAAATTTCCCCTGCCTGATTTTCCAAATCAACCCGCAACTTGAAGTTCCTATGAATATATTTCCCTTTTAGCATAGATTTTCCGTATACTCCATGCAATCAATTACAACACCTTCGGTCCTGTCTTCAACCTTTTGATTTTGTCCAGTTTTTAATTTACACCTCACCCAGTTCACTGGAACTTTGCTGTATCAACAGCCTCTGCTCACTATATATTGCCTCTGTTTGTAAATCAGCCTTCACACCTTCTGCAAAATTAGCTGCCCTTCCTACGATAGTTCATTTAAATACAAGATACTCAGCACATTATTCACTACATGGTCAAGCATTTGATTCCTAACTTTTTCTGAAGGCTTACCAACATCTGTCTCCACAACGTCTGCACTGACTGTTCTGGCGGTTTACTTACCATTCCCCTGCAACTCTACTTTAAACCCCATCGTGCGCAGTTAACAAACCTCCGTCCTTAGTTATGAGTCCCTCTCCAGTTCAGTTGTATACCGTCCGTTCTAGACAAATCCTATCATCCTTGAAAGATTCAAAACTCTTATGCACTCCCTTCTACATACAGCAACCCCCCTAGCCACGTATTAAACTGTATAGTTTCCCTGGTCCTGCCCTTTAACCTAGTTCCTAACACCCTGAACTCCGTATGCTGAACCTCGACACTTTTACAACCCAGGTTATTCTACCTACAAGGAGCACGACCTCTACCTTCTCACTGAGAATGATGGGGGCTTGATCCGACATATCACCAACCTTGGCTCTCGGGAGGTGATTATTATCCTGGAAACTGGTTCGCGCCCATAGAACCTCGTGACCGTTCCCCTGTTTCCACAGTGTCCCTCTATACCTCCCCTTCCATGCTGAAACACAGAAGCAGATTGAGTGCGCGGCCCATTAAACCGCGCCGTTCAGTAAACCACTGGTCTAATCACGGGACAAATTTGCAAAAACCAATTAGCATCCCTGGTGGTAGGTATTTGTATGTGACTGGAAACCGGAGTACATGGGAGAGAAAATCCATGCGTTCACGGGACGGATGTACAAACCCTTCACAGAGGACGTCGGATTTGAACTTGGAACTCCAATACAAACAGCTGTCATCTCGACGCGACTGTGGCGCCGCAATCCTTTACCAAGCAAGACCCTCTGAGCAAAGGAGCAAATATATTGGGGAATGGAGACATAGACGCTGGGTTTCAGTGCGTCGCAGACCGAAGTGCTCCACTAAAATGAGGAAAATAGGCAACCTTATTCTCTGAGTCATAACAGGTTGATAATACTTAAGTTTTAAGAGACATGCTGACAAAAATGCCGGATACTCAGTTGAAAATGTGGTAGTGAACAACATGTAGTTTCTCTGCCATGTGTGGTCCTAACCACAGCTGTAGAAGTAGGAGAGTTGGGCATGGGATCAGCAAACCAATTCCATACAAACCCAGAGCTGCAGGAACGCCAACAGAACCTCCACTGAACACATCAGTGGGAGAGGAAAGATATTCACAGCGCAGACGATTGGAGTTGTCTGGAAATAAAAGGGGACAGCACAGGGTCGATTTCTCTCCAATCGACTAAGGTCTGAGGATCCTGGCAAGTTGTGCTGGCGGATAAGAGGCACTAACGGGCCGGAAAAGAGTCACTAACACCAAGAAAGATCACAGCCATCGGACTGTTAATCCCACTCCACTAATGGAGAAGGCTACCTATCCCCACTGCAGGACCACAAGCAGTTATCTTCCCCAAGCCTTAAGTCTGAATGGCATCTCCACCCACTAACACACCCCTGCAGACCCTCAGCCACCAGTAGTTTATCACCTTATCCACTGACAGCCCAGTACCTAGCGCCCTTTCTGAAGATGGGACCCCAAGTAAGAATGCTTTGTTCTTACGATTGTGTTCTTTATTTAATAGAATTTATTTGTGCTGCACTGGAGCCGGAGTAATAAGAACTTCGTTCTACTTTACATCTATGTACAATAAATTCCATGCAGCAATTTTCAATATTGCATAAAGTTGTGTTTTCTAGTAGTGTTAATGATCATACTGCAGCATGGGTTAATTTCAAAATGCTGTTATTGAGAGATGACAGCAGCAGGTCTTACCTTCGGCCCAGACAGTTTGTTAGAGGAACTCAGCGTTTCAGGCAGAATTTATGGAGGAGGAATAATCAGTTGATGTTTCGGGCAGAGACTCTATCAACTTAGCGAAGGAAGGGGGCAGAAGTCGGAATACCCAATGAGTAGTGGGTGGTTGTGCTGGGAGTATTCTGTGTTAATATAAATTCAGCAGATATTAACACAGTCGAGAACCAGACTTCAGTTCATATTTTAAATGTCAAGAATTAACTTGAAGTTAAAAACACTGGCGGCCCATATATGGAGAGATAATGTTTGTGAAATAGTGACGATGAGACCTTTACATCCGCAACAGGCGAGCCGGTCAAGTGGATCATAGTGAGAATAACTTATTGGTGTAAACAACGTCATTGTAAAGATCGTAATTTCTTTGAAACATCCGCTGATATATCTGATCCCAACGGCCAAAAAAAAGGACTTTTGTGCGACTCTACCGAGTGGGACATAGAGGAAAAACTGCTTGTTGTAATGAATATCAGCAGCGTCGGTGTGTCTGCAGTGACTCAGCAGGAATGGAGGGAAGGTGAAGAGGCAGTATTGCGAGTGGGTACTGTGAGCTTGACAAAGCAGTAGTTGGTACCGAGGCGGGACTGTTTGCCGTCGAGAAGGACGCGAGTAAGAAATAAGCGTTGAAAGGGACTCAAGGTTGGCACAGGATAGAGGTACAGGAGCATTACAACCTGGACTTCCAACATGGGCAAGGACCTCAAAACTCGAACTGTGAAACAGCAGAGGACCCTGCCACCACCGGGTCTCATCACCAGGACAAGAGCTGTATACAGATTACTCTATACTGTTTACCTCTGCTGAGAAATTCACCGATATTGAATTATATTTATAACCTTACTCGTAGCAATATTTTTTTTTTCATTCGATGTGTGTCATGTGTGTTCTGTGATCCGGTGTCTGGTCCCGAGGAAGGATGCTTCGTTTGATCACATATATGTATCAGCGGTTGAGAATAAACATGAATTTGAGAAGGAGGAATTTTAAAAACCACGTAGAAGTTAAATATATCATGCACTGCGTGGTAGCTGACTGGACTGTGTTGCTAAACGGAGTCAGAGATGGAGATTGAAAAGGAAAATCTGAAAATATATGGACGAACACAAAAACAGCGGAGTTTGGGATGACAGGTGTATTTACCTTTACTTTTGACATGATTGTATAGAAACAGAGCCAGAACACTTTTCCTGCGTGGCAATCCTAAACACCAGAGAATATGGAATCAAAGTGAGAACGAGGTTATTTCAAAGTTGTCTTCCAGTGCAATTGCTTTCACACCGAGAGTGACGGTTGCCAGGAAGGCGTTACCGGGATAGGCGGTGCGGGTACTTTGGAACTGCAGCGATTCTGCGAAGTTTAGAGAGGTAGTCATGTGAATTGTGTAACATCCATTATATGCCGGCACAAAGTGTTATTTTAAAATGTTGGGATAATAATTCAAAAATTGGCGGTGTGTCCATGTTGAGGAAGTTTCTAGAAGGATTCTGCACGATGTAAGCAAACTGGGGATTTGGGAAGCACCATGCTAGATGGAGGTTAATCCGGAATCAGTGGCCTGCTGCACACTGTGTGTGGGGTGAGGTTAAATGCAATCATAAAATAGCAATTGTAGGTACTGCATACTTAGAAGCTTTGATGTTCTGTAGGATCTTTGACACGAGCTCAAAGTCTTTCTGAACGTAACAATGCACGTAGAGATGTTGGTAAAGAGGGCGTACGTATCATTTCATTAGTTGCTGGTGCTTTTAGTGATGAGTTCAGGAAGTCATGCAGCAGCAGCGTGAATGATTGAACGTCGATATCTCCAACTTCCAGTTCATTCTCCCCCTCTACCATCTCCTCCTCTTTAATTCTCCTCTCTTCCCCCACTTTCTTCCTCTCTCTCCCCCACTACGCATTTCCTCCGATTACTGTCCCTTCCATTTCTCTCGTGATCTATTCACCTTTCAGATCTAATTCCATCTTCTGCTATTAGTCTTCCACTTATCACTTCCTAATATTGCTTCGCACCCCCTCTCTTGATTACTCGATTTTAACTACCATGTTCTAGCATGTGCACTTACCCCTTCCGCCCACCTTCTTACTCTGGTTCCTTTCCCCTTCCTTTCCAGTTTTGATGAAGGATTCCGGAAACCTCGACCGTATGTTCATTGATATGGATCCCGCTTGAGCCAATGTGTCATACCAGGATTTTATATGCGTTGTTGCAGATGCGTAGCATCTGCAGAATCTCCAGACTGCATAAACAATTGTTCTGGCCATCGTTCATTTGCTCGTCTAAGCATCATTTAGATGGAGGATTGATCAAGCAGACATGGATACGCAGACGCACATGAGCAGCTTAAATTGGCGTTATTGTTTGCATCCATAATGGACCGAACGATCTATTCCTGTGCGGCACTGATCTGTGATCATCATTTCCAATCATGTATTTGTAAAACTGATTTCAATGCGGATTCTTTGATTCGATAACCTGGACCAGACAGCCTCGTCTGCCTTCGTTCATGAGAGACAGACACAATGGTAGAACGGGCAGACAACTGCTAATACTACGCTCCATGACATAGAAGCTTGTCTTTTATTATGGAGCCTGGAATTGACGGAGACAGGTTCATTTTAAAGTATTTCATTTAATTATTTATCGATACAGCAGGGTAGCAGGGGTTTCTACCAGCACCTTCACGTCTTTGGAAAGTGAATGCATTTGGAACAAACCCACGCCGTCACCGATCGAACGTACAAAATTCATAGAGGCGGCTGCGGGGACTGAAACCTCATTCAAACGTGTTCAACTAGGTGGGCAGCGCGGATTCTTACTCTTTATTCCGAATATTTTCTCTCACAATGCGAGTGAATGGAAATTTCACAACCTCCCGCATCTGCTGCCTGAACTTCCTCTGGGTCAAGGCGTAAAGACCCGTGTTTGTGCAGCAGCTCATTAGCTGCAGCATGTAGCCCAGATCCCAAAAGCAGAAAGGTGGGATCGCAACAAAAAAATAAATCAATCGCGTCCACACAGTGTGCACAACATAAATAATCCACAACACGATGAAATTCGCCGACACGACCAACAGTAAAATGATCGACTTCCTTCGGTTCTCCATTTCCGGGTCTTTGGAACCATTTCCACTATCGCGACTCCGGAGTCTCTTCCGGGCTCTGCTCGCCACTAACACGTGACTGATGGTCAAAGCATTGAGCAGCAGAATGACCACAAACGGGATCACAGGCGTCAGGATGTGGCTGCTGAACTCAACTACTGTCCAGGCCAGTGACTGCTTGACAGCATCTCTTGCTACGCAAGGCCAAGGGATGTTAGAAAGCCGATACCTTCCCGAGAGCATAAAATACCAGAAAACGTTTTTGAAGCAGCTCAGCGCGGTCACAGTCCCCAGAACCACAACCGCCGTTCTCTCAGTGCAGTACTTAGCTTTCAGATTCTGGCAGCGAATAGCCACAGATCGGTCAAAGGTGAACATGACGGTGAACCAGACGGAACAGTCGTAGGCTGCGTAAAGTAGGGTGGCGTGGACATTACATACGGGGATGTTCCACAGGAAATTAAACGCTTCCCAATAAACAACCGGAATCTTTCTCAGTACCAGGTCGACGAAAACAACCAGGAGATCGGCTGTTGCCATGGCCATCAGGTAACGAGTGACACCTTTAGAAAGACCGCACTTTCCTCGGGGCAGGACAACAATCGTCAGCATGTTCACTATTGGGATTGAGAGAAACACAAGCATGTCAGTGTCCAAGAAGCAAAGTCAGCAGAGTCACATACAGGAAATCTGGAAACATGTTTTTGTCTCCAGTGCTGTAATTTCAGCGCGAGCTCTCAGGATTCTCCTGCCGCTCTCTTAAATTTGAACAATATGCCTCAAAAGATTATTGGAAAGACGTCTATCTTAAACTATACTCCAGCCTGGTGAGTTCAATGTCAGAAACATTAAGAGATACAGTCTCAGTTGAAACTTCCAAACACCAGCTCAGAAACTTTTTATTTAACTTTGCTTTTAACTAAAGTCGTTTTTCAGATCTTCAAATTTTATTTCAGTTTGTATTTTGAAAACATATTGAAACTTGATCGTCTATATCAAGAGTGCTTTTTAAATATTATTATTGTTTAAAGAAAAACATGGAGACAAACGTTACTGACGCCATCCCGTGAATATATCACAGGTTCATCACCCGAAGTTCAGTCAGTGAGGGCGATCTACTGTGTTAACCGGAACATATTACTAAATTCCCATCAATCAGACCCCTTTACCGGTCTCCGTGACCACTACTTGCCAGTCTCTCAATCGTCCAGTCGGTGAACAGGAAATTACCGGGAAATGCAACCAAAGCGAGAACGGGATAGTAGATCGGCTGTATCGTCACGAGTAAATACCAGATCCGTATGTCTGCTGTCCTCCACGGATCTTTCGAAAAAATATAGGGAGCCAGGCTGAAGATACCCTTCCCCGTCGCAGAAACACTCCATGTTCCAATTTCCCGATCCTGAAACATTTTCCGTCACTGTCCCTGATTCCAGTCGATGGCCGGCACTTCGCACGCTGCAGATCCAACCGCTCATGTAAAATCCCACTTTGTTTATCGCAGCTCCCCAGTTATTTTCTTCCACTCCTGAGCCGCTGCGGTCCGTGTGTGACGGAGTGGTTGCTCTCACCAGCACTGTGAACTTCATCGAAAGTGGCAAATTCAAATAGAGCTTTGAATCCCCCAGTGACCCAATCAGGCTTCGTGCGGGCTGATGTTATTTACACAACATATTTCTACGGTTAACCCATTTGAGTCCGGAACACTGAGGGAACACGTAAAATGAATTGTGTAACGGGGTGGTGGTGTCCAGGATGCACCTCCACCGATCCCGCACATTCGTTCTGCATCATCTCGCAAGAGACACAAAAGACTGAAAGCACGTACCATCACACTCAGGAAAGGATTTAATCACGCCGCTATAAAAATATTCAACCCTTCACCCTGACGACTAGACGGACTCTTGATATTGCATTCTGCCTCGCTGTGACTTTGCAATTTGTTGTTCGCCTGCGCCGCAATTGCTCTGTTGCTCAATTCTTAGTGGTAATGATTTTTCTGTGTTTTTTTGTGTTTTTGCGTTGCATTGAATGCGCAGTAAACACTATTTCTTTCTCCTTTATACTTGCGAATTGAAATGATATCAGACAATTTGGAATCTTGAATAATAAACCCATTTGTTAATTGACCGCTGTGCAGTGAGATGGATCTGGGAACTGCCTGCAAGGCTGATGTAGTCGTGGCGTGTGATACGCAAGTGTACTAATTTTGAGCACTCTCCTCAGAGTGAAAGACTCAGATGAGATTCTTTCCATGAATGGGAGGAGGGTGATATAATCCCGAAAACTTGACCGCATCGAATCTGACGTCACTGCGTGGGCGATGAAGGAATGTATCATTCTGTATCAGATGAGAGTCTGTTCGGAAACAATGTCGAGCAAAATTGCCTTATGAAAGAGATTTGGACCAAATCTGTATTAAAGTCCTACATATTACATCCAGTTTTAACGCCCGTCCACTCATATGAAACTGTGATAACCCACACAGAATGCGGGAGGGGGTAGGCTTGTCAGACAGCATCTATGGAGGTGAATGAAGTGTCAACGTTTCGTGTCGAGACACTTTTAAATAGCACTGCAAATAAGACTAGAGTAAAAGGAGGTACATGCCTGAATAAGAAGGTGGGGAGGCGATAAAGAGTACAGCCTGGTCCGTGATATTTGTGGCCAAGTGAGCGGTCAGATGGGTGGGTGAGGAAATTTCAGACGGTTGAATGGAGGTTCACGTAAAGGATTCAAGTTTTGCATAGCTTGTCATATGAAGAATGTTTGACGTCTCTGGGCCTTTATTCAGGAGAATTCAGAAGATTAAGCGGTGACCTCATTGAAACCAATCGAATAGTGAAAGGGTTCGATAGAGTGGGTGCGGAGATGATGATTTATCTGTTGGGAGAGTCATGGTACTCGGTGTGGACTCAGGACAAATCGAGGCATTCGGGGCAGGCGGATTCGTGGGAGCTTCCCGGGGAGATGGAGCTGACCGCAGACAGTTCATGTGGCAAGACTGGCTCCATTTGGCTATCCTCCCGGTAGACCAGTCGATGTGGGGATTGTGCTGGGTCTACCATGGATACCATGGAAATACCGGGCCTTGAGGTGAACGAATGAGACTGAATCGTAGCTACTCCCGAAAGGATCAATGTCATGGTCCGGTCCGTGAAATCCGCATTCCAGTTCACAGTCCGGTCCAGTACCTAATTCCAGGTTTTCCGGGTTTCCACAGTTTCTGTTGAGGTAGGTGATTCTTGTTTGGGCTGGTTTTATAAATAGCTTCAGGATTCAGCCTCTGGCTGCTGGATTGATCCTGTCCAAGCCCCCTGTCTGCATCCCTTCCCTTCACCTTCCTCCTGGAGCCTAGCTTTGCCTCGCCTCGCCTGGAGTCTTGCATTGCCTCGCCTGGACCCTTGCCTCGCCTTGCCTCTGCCTGGAGTCTTGCCTCGCCTTCCTGTCTGCAGCTTTGCCTTACCTTGCCTGTGTCTGGAACCTTGCTTCGCCTTGCCTGTGTCTGGAGCATCGCCCTGTTTGGAGCTGTCTGTCTGTGTCCACGCCTTCGCTAGGTAGGTTCGGCCGTTTTGCCGCAACCTAGTGTTCAGTGTTGTGTGTGATGAGTCCCGGCCCTACGTCCTTTACCCAAGGAGGGGTCCCTGTTCTGTGTTACGCGTTCCTGTCCTTCCTCAGCCCAGGCTCAGCGTTCTTCGTTCTTGTACTTCCTCGATCAAGTCAAGGCTTCGGGTCTCGTCCAGCCCTGGTCACGTCGAAGGTCCTTTTCCTGTCCTAGCCACGGCTTTGTGTTCTCGTCTTTTCATGCGCCTCGCCCAGCCCAGGAGTTCCCTGCCCAGCCCGGTTCTCTTGTCCAGGAGTCTCACGTCCAGTTCTGTTGTCTCTCCCTCGACCAAGGTTCTGGGTTCTTGTCATGTACATGTGCGTCGCTCAGCACAGGAATACCATGCCCAGCCCGGTGCTGGGATACCCTCGTCAATACCCAGATTCTAGGTGCTTGACCAGTCTCTAGCTTGGAGTCCAAGCCCGGGCTCCTAGTTCCCAGTTCCATGTCCTGGTTTCCTATCGTAGTCAGGTCCTGGCCCAGGTCCGGAGTCCTTCTCTCGTCCGGGGCTGGTGCCATGTAGAGTGACCGTTCTTTCCCAATTCCCTTGCTTCCTTTGCACGCCTATACCTTTTCCTTGTAGTTCAGTGTCTGTGTCTTGCATTTGGATCCACTCCCAATACCCCACATTATGATAATCATGGTCAGGGGCGGCGTAAAGTGGATCACCCAAGCCAGCAGTTTTCCATCCAGGCCCCGTACCTCCATGGGGGTAGTTTGTGGGTTCGGGAGGTATTCCATCCCGGGAGGCTATGTCTCCGTCCAAGACATTTCCACCGAAATCCACCAAAGCGGATAGGGCGGATAGGGACAGAGACTGTCATTGGTATTTCACGGTAGCCGGGCTCTGCATTAGAATCCGGGGAGGGGGGGGGGTGGGGTGAAGAGAATATCGTCCGGCTCACCAAGAAAACCTTTTCACTGGTGAACCCTCCCTTTTGGCCGCTGAGGGCAGGTATTCCGGAAATGTCCTGGCTGGCCACAATAGAAACAATCCCCATCTCTCCACCTCCGAAGTCGTTCGGCCCGGGAGAGCCGGTTCCGTCCCATCTGCATTGTTTCCATCCCAGGGTGGTGGGGACGGTCGGAGCAGGAGCTACAGTTGGAGCGGCTGAGGAAGGGATGCTGGCTGAAACTGATAAGGTGACAGTGGGCTACCCCGAGGAACGTGGCGACTGTTTCTTTCTCTCAGCCGCTGCTGAAGTCGATTATCTAATCTTGTGGCTAGCGAGATCAGAGAGTCCAGAGAGTCCTCGTCGTCACTCGCTGCCAGTTCATCCTTTATCTTGTCCGGGAGGCCCTGACAAAGCCCCGCAGGGCCTGGTTATTCCCCCCTGAGTCTGCGGCTAAGGTATGGATTTCGATGGAATACCTTGCTACGCTACGCGGACCCTGACAAAGAGTCAGCAAGCGTTTGGTGGCGTCCTTACCGCGAATCGGTTGTTCGAAGACCTTCCTCATTTCAGCAACAAAGGAGGGGAAGTAGGAACAAACCTCTGGACAGTTATCCCATATCGAGTTTGCCCAGGCGAAGGCATCCCTTCGTAACAGCCCCATGATGTACGCAATCTTGGATTTATCTGAAGTGTAGGTACGTGGCTGTAGCTCAAAGACCAGAGAACATTCTAACAGGAAGGCCCGGCATCTTCCTAGGTCCCCAGCGTAGGGTTTGGGCTGGAAGTCGTATGGCTCTCTAGGGGAGCGTGTTGCCGATCCCAGGGGCGACGCCATCCCGAGAGGTGCGGATTGGGTAGTCGGGGTTCTTGGAGGGGACAGAGAAAGAGAAACCGAAACTCGATCCGCCTGTTCACTGACCTTCTGTACATCCGTGTACTGCGTCCCAAGGTTTTCCATGACCGCCGCAAGTAGTTAGTCGTGGGCGCCCAGTAGGTAGCCCTGACTGGCGAAGGTCTGTTGTACGGGATCCGTGTCCGCTGGGTTCATTATGGCCACTTCGTTCTGTTGCAAGGGCGAGACTGAGGATGAACCCAAGTGCAGGACATAGGCGCGGAGGCAGAGTCGGGAGGCGCTCTGGACATAGCGAGTGCGGAATCGGTATCAGGAGCGATGATAGACTTAGAAATGGCAGTCCTAAGAACTATGAAACAAGGTTACTCACTCCAGAGCCGACCAATGAACTGGCAGATCCTTGTTGTGATTACAGGGTTTTTGTACTGCATTTGTTGATGGAAAGCAGGTATTTGTAGTTAGCGGAACCAGGGGAATGTTTGGAAATTAAACAAGGAGATTAAGACCCAATTCTAGAGGTAAATAGCCAGCTAGGGGATTGCCAGGAAAGACCATGCCAACGGACCTACCGAGGACTGCATAAAGTGCACAAAACAATGCTGGCTTTACTTTAAATATTAGACACAGTAGAGGGCAGTAAGTTGGTGTTAGTCCAGACTCTGATTATTGAGAGACTGATGGCTTTGCGTAAGAAACTGTTACATCGTCTGCTCGTGAAAGCCCCAATGCTTTTTGCCCGGTGTCTTTTGCCAAACGGCAGGAGGGAGAAGAGTTTGTATGAGGGGTGTGTGGAGTCCTTCATAATGCTGTTTACTTTAGCGGATGCAGCGTGTAGTGTAAATGCCGAAAATATCAAGAGAATCCAAAAAAAAATCCAGATTCTCCTGCAGCAGTTCTCTGATCACTTACGCAGAAAGTTAAATGTCATTGGCCAAAATATTGTTTTAAAATACAACCACGGAAAAGAAATCATACAATTCTACAAATTGAAGCCTGTTGCAGTATTAGAGTCATATTCTTACAAATTATATGTACAACAAATCCATTATTACAGATGGGACAACCCATAATAACCGTCCGAATATAATGATACAGGATCAATGAACATGTATAACTTCCTTAATAGATAAAGCCACTCCAAACACACGTAACATACGGAAATCAATAAATGCAATGTTGAATTAAAAGAGGAAATAGAATTACGGACGAACATGAACAGGGTATACAACGAACTGCTTAGAACTGCTATCACCCCGAAGGCACTGCACTGCAGCATTAAACAATTAGGGCTTCACCAAAATATCTACGTAAAGCTTCAGAAAGATATCACAATAAACACAAAATAGTTAATAAAACGAAGAAATGAGTGTACTGGTCCATGGAACGTACTTCAGATTTTACTATGTCGAGCTAAGTAAAAATTATTGATAATAACAACAAATAATGATGCTGATGATGATGATCATGATGACAACAACAACAACAACAACAACAACAACAACAACAACAACAACAATAATAATAATAATAATAATAATAATAATAATAATAATAATAATAATAATAATAATAATAATAATAATAATAATAATATCTACCTGGCTGTAGATATAAGAAAGCAATACGTTTTCACTTCAAAAATGGTGAGATATGTCCTGAACAATGTGATACTACCGATGCCTCTGGATAGAATGGGCATGTTTGGAGCAAACCATGGGCAAGACACCAAGCGAATCGCTAGTAGTACACGGCGACTAGGCGGGCAGGTACTGGGAATCCCGAAATGGATACTGCCAGTATTCAGTGCAGACCATCGACACCAGAGGCTTCGACTGCTGCAGGTGTTTCTCAGCGGTGCAGTCCAATTACAACTGAGCTCAGTCAAACTGTTATGAGATGAAACAAGCGCTCGAAGTGGTCATTAGAAGCATTCATATTATGAATGTGATACGTTATTAAGTAACGGAGCTTGAGACTGGCATCACAGGATACAGGGACAAACTTGATCAAAGGTTTATTGCTCAAAAACACTTCATGCAAGTAAGTGCGCAACGAATGCCAGACCGGCGTAGAGTAAGAGCAACAATAATAAAAAAAATCTTATCCCCTGAAGACACGGTAAAGAAAATAAAACGTGAAATTGCACGAGACCTGAAAAGAAACCAGCCTAAAGACCACAACAATGCTATTCAATAAAATAATGACGATGCGACCCATCAAGCGCTGATGTAAATACATTTACTTCAAGTGCTTCGCATCCGGATGGTGTGGAGCATTTGCAGAATGCTGATGATGAAGCTGTGCTTACGTACAAAATTATCTTTCTGTTTAATATCCTACTAACAGAAAATATGGGCATTGTTCCCTCCGAAATGACACAACACAACAGACCAAAATACATCATCAAAATTTACACACAAATCAGTGCTTTCAACAATATTTGTGTAAATTTCAAGCAATACCATACTGTGAAGCACAGTACAATGCCTCCAAAATAAAGGCAGTCGTTGATTGAAACCAAAACTGAGTAAGGAAATCAGAACAGCGCAATTGAAGAATAGATTTTTTTAAAAAAACGGAAGCCTTAAAAGCAGAACTGGTTCGCCTCTGATAATATAAAATGTATACCCCAAGCAAGAAAGTTAAGAGAAATGCGAAGGAAATGTTTAAACGTGAGAAGATTCATACAAGATACGATCAGTCAAACAAAAGCGTTGTAGACAGAACAGATACACTAAAACATAAGTTTGGTACAGGTATACATGAAATGCACCAGATGAAGAAAACAGAATTCTGAGTGCAGAAACAGTGAAAAAGGTTTACACAAGAGAAAGATACTAAATTCGACGCACCAAAATGGCACCAACTCTAGCACAAAATTTACGAACAAACACAAAGAAAATGAATCTTCGTTCTCATATCTGGTCAGAACCTGATCAAGAATCAGAACTCAACCTGGATTAGGGAAGAAAACGGACGCACAGACCATTGAGGAAATGCAAAGCAAATACCAAGCGTTACATTGGATATGGTGGTTATAAAAATCCCCACATCTGGAAGGATAGTGGCAGATATTGTATATCTTGCCTTCACCTGCAGATGTAAAAAATCAAATATGTTGCTAAAATCCTGAAAAAGTGCCCGATTTTTTGACAAAACGTAAAACATATATCATACCTGAAGGGGAAGTTGTAAATAATGCATCGAAATATCGTTCTATTACTTCTTTACACACTTTCTATAAAATGGTTACATCATGCATCGCGCAGCTGATGACAACTCAGTTTGTTAACCACAATATCCTTAAAGAAGAGCAGAATTGATGCCGTTAATGGTATGAAAGGATGGAATTAACAACTGACAATACATTCTAAAACTCTAAATCAACCCCGCCGGAAAAGAAGAAAACTTTATATTGACTACAAAAAAAGAGTTAACTCTATCACGCAATCATGGTTTATCGATGTTTACGTACATTGGCGTACTATAATCATCCTATCTATTAACAGCGAAAGAGGACAGCCACCTTTATCAAGAATAATCGAGGCATCTTCCAGGGTGACTCTCTAAGCCCACTATGTTCCTGTTTTGCTTCTGATTCGTCTTTTTTTTTCCGGCTCAGGCTACTAAAACCTGAGATATGGGCAGGGTCATCCCTCAATCGCTACTTCTGGACTATTCTAGTGGTGTTTAGCATTGTGGCTTTCTGGAAATTTACCTGAATATTGCTGTGTAGCCCTAATTGTAGTGGCTTTGGGATAAGGCAGGCTATCGGGAACATGTTCATGTTCCAGAAACTTCTAATTTTCCCTTTTAATTCAGCATTTGTCACATTAATTTCTGTATTGGAATGTGTGTTTGATATGGCTATATCTATTAGGTAAGCTGCCCTTGCTTGAGTGACCTGTATTATTAGTACCAGAAAGTTTGTGAACGCTGAAGACTTTTCTCTATTTCTGTATAAGCTTGTGCTAAAATGTGATCAGATCTTCACATAAGTCGTAAACTTAGATATAGCGAACCCAATTAAACAAAATAACGCAAAAACATAATTGTTCATTTATTTCTTGAGAAAAATATCCAAAATTACGTGAATATGTTGGACTGGGGGCTGAGGCGGGTTGGAGAAACTTTGATTTCAGTATCTGTTTTGACTGCCTTATACAGCCATATTTACTTATGAGAGAATAAGGGTTATGTCCGAAGAGCCACTGTTCCGTTTTGGGTGTCAAATTTAGGATTTCAAGAAGACTTCCAGCTTCCACGATGGCCACATCAGCTCCTGAAAGACCGTGTGTGGAACTGGAGCTGCAGCTCGATTACCAAGGCAGCTCGATTACCTTGGCTTTGAGAAGAAGTGCGGCGGCGGCCATTTTCAAATTGCTTCTCAGATCTGAGTTCTGAGAGGCGGGACTGCGCAGGCGCGTGAAGGAGGCCTGGGAAGGAGGGAAGATATAAAAAGAACGCAGCCTTAAGCAGCGGGCAGCTTCGTTTGCGGGCAGCGGAGTGAGCCGGGAGCAGAGTGTAGGGTTTGGGCTCAGAGGGAGCCGGGAGCAGAGTGTAGGGCTTGGGCTCAGAGGGAGCCGGGAGCAGGGTGTAGGGCTTGGGCTCAGAGGGCTTAGGCGGAAGAGGGCACAGTAGGCTTATCTTTTAGTTCTTGTTATTTTCAGTTATTCGGAAAGTATGAGTGTGAGGGCAGCTTGTTGTTCTCGGTGTCGGATGTGGGAGATCCTGGAGTCTCCGAGCCTCCCAGACGTCCACATCTGCGCCAGGTGCGCCGAAATGCAGCTCCTGAGGGACCGAGTTAGGGAACTGGAGCTGCAGCTCGATTACCTTCGCCTGGTCAGGGAGAGTGAGGAGGTGATAGAGAGGAGTTACAGGCAGGTGGTCACTCCGGGGCCACGGGAGGCAGATAGGTGGGTCATGGTCAGGAAGGGGAAGAGGCAGGTACTAGAGAGTACCCCAGTGGCTGTACCCCTTGACAATAAGTACTCATGTTTGAGTACTGTTGGGGAGGACAGCCTACCTGGAGGAAGTGACAGTGGCCGGGCCTCCGGCACAGAGGACGGCCCTGTAGCTCAGAAGGGTAGGGATAGAAGAAAGAGGACCATAGTAATAGGGGACTCGATAGTCAGGGGTTCAGACAGGCGGTTCTGTGGAGGTGATCGGGAGTCCCGGATGGTAGTTTGCCTCCCTGGTGCCAGGGTTCGGGACGTTTCTGATCGCGTCCAAGATATCCTGAAGTGGGAGGGTGAGGTGCCAGAGGTCGTGGTACATGTAGGTACCAATGACATAGGTAGGAAAGGGGAAGAGGTCCTGAAACGAGAGTATAGGGAGTTAGGAAGGCAGTTAAGAAGAAGGACCGCAAAGGTAGTAATCTCGGGATTACTGCCTGTGCCACGCGACAGTGAGAGTAGGAATGAAATTAGGTTGAGGATGAATGCGTGGCTGAGGGATTGGAGCAGGGGGCAGGGATTCAAGTTTCTGGATCATTGGGACCTCTTCTGGGGCAGGCGTGACCTGTTCAAGAAGGACGGGTTACACTTGAATCCTGTGGGGACCAATATCCTAGCTGGGAGGTTTGCTAGGACTACACGGCAGACTTTAAACTAGTAAGATGGGGGGGGGGCGGGAATCTATTTGAGGAAACTATGGGAGAGGAGGTTAGTTCACCAGTAGAGCAAGTAAGTAGACAGTGTGTGAGGGAAGAAAGGCAGGTGATGGAGAAGGGATGCGCTCAGCCCGAAGATGTAGGGGAGAAGAAAGAAAAGGATAATAAATTTGAATGCATTGTTAGGGATGAAAAGTAAGGAGGAGGTGGAGAGTATCTTAAATGTATCTATTTTAATGCTAGGAGCATTGTAAGAAAGGTGGATGAGCTTGAAGCGTGGATTGATACCTGGAATTATGATGTTGTAGCTATTAGTGAAACATGGTTGCAGGAAGGGTGTGATTGGCAACTAAATATTCCTGGATTTAGTTGCTTCAGGTGTGATAGAGTAGGAGGGGCCAGAGGAGGAGGTGTTGCATTGCTTGTCCGAGAAAATCTTATGGCGGTGCTTTGGAAGGATAGATTAGAGAGCTCCTCTGGGGAGGCTATTTGGATGGAATTGAGGAATGGGAAAGGTGTAGTAACACTGATAGGAGTGTATTATAGGCCACCTAATGGGGAGCGTGAGTTGGAAGAACAAATGTGTAAGGAGATAGCAGGTATTTGTAGTAAACACAAGGTGGTGATTGTGGGAGATTTTAATTTTCCACACATAGATTGGGAAACTCATTCTGTAAAAGGGCTGGATGGTTTAGAGTTTGTGAAATGTGTGCAGGATAGTTTTTTGCAACAATACATAGAAGTACCGACTAGAGATGGGGCAGTGTTGGATCTCCTGTTAGGGAATGCGATAGGTCAGCTGACAGATGTATGTGTTGGGGAGCACTTCGGGTCCAGTGATCACAATATCATTAGCTTCAATATAATTATGGAGAAGGACAGGACTGGATCTAGAGTTGAGATTTTTGATTGGAGAAAGGCTAACTTTGAGGAGATGCGAAGGGATTTAGAGAGAGTGGATTGGGTCAAGTTGTTTTATGGGAAGGATGTAATAGAGAAATTGAAGTCATTTAAGGGTGAAATTATGAGGGTACAGAATCTTTATGTTCCTGTTAGGATGAAAGGAAAGGTTAAAGGTTTGAAAGCGCCAGGTTTTCAAGGGATATTAGAATCTTGGTTCTGAAAAAGAGGGATGTCTTCAATAGATATAGGCAGCATCGAGTAAAGGAATTGCTCGAGGAATATAAAGAATGTAAAAGGAATCTTAAGAAAGAGATTAGAAAAGCTAAAAGAAGATACGAGTTTGGTTTGGCAAATAAGGTGGAAGTAAATCCGAAAGGTTTCTACAGTTATATTAAAAGCAAGAGGATAGTGAGGGATAAAATTGGTCCCTTAGAGAATCAGGGTGGTCAGCTATGTGTGGAGCCAAGGGAGATGGGAGAGATTCTGAACGATTTCTTCTCTTCGGTATTCACTAAGGAGAAGGATATTGAATTGTGTAAGGTGTGGGAAACAAGTAAGGAAGTTATGGAACATATGACAATTAAAGAGGTGGAAGTACTGGCGCTTTTAAGAAATTTAAAAGTGGATAAATCTCCGGGTCCTGACAGGATATTCCCCAGGACCTCGAGGGAAGTTTGTGTAGAGATAGCAGGAGCTCTGACGGAGATCTTTCAGATTTCATTAGAAACGGGGATTGTGCCGGAGGATTGGCGTATTGCTCATGTGGTTCCATTGTTTAAAAAGGGTTCCAGACGTAAGCCTAGCAATTATAAACCTGTCAGTTTGACATCAGTGGTGCGTAAATTAATGGAAAGTATTCTTAGAGATAGTATTCATAATTATCTGGATAGACAGGATCTGATTAGGAGTAGCCAGCATGGATTTGTGCGTGGAAGGTCATGTTTGACAAACCTTATTGAATTTTTTGAAGAAGTTACGAGGAATGTTGACAAGGGTAAGGCAGTGGATGTAGTATATATGGACTTCAGCAAGGCCTTTGACAAAGTTCCACATGGAAGGTTAGTTAAGAAGGTTTAGTCGTTAGGTATTAATGCTGGAGTAATAAAATGGATTCAACAGTGGCTAGATGGGAGATGCCAGAGAGTACTGGTGGATAATTGTTTATTGGGATGGAGGCCGGTGACTAGCGGGGTGCCGCAGGGATCTGTTTTGGGCCCAATGCAGTTTGTAATATACATGAATGATCTGGATGATGGGGTGGTAAATTGGATTAGTAAGTATGCCGATGATACTAAGGTAGGAGGTGTTGTGGATAATGAGGTGGGTTTTCAAAGCTTGCAGGGAGATTTATGCCGGTTAGAAGAATGGGCTGAACGTTGGCAGATGGAGGTTAATGCAGAGAAGTGTGAGGTTCTACATTTTGGCAGGAATAATCCAAATAGAACATACAGGGTAAATGGTAGGGCATTGAGGAATGCAGTGGAACAGAGAGATCTAGGAATAAAAGTGTATAGTACCCTGAAGGTGGAGTCTCATGTAGATAGGGTGGTGAAGAAGGCTTTTGGAATGCTGGCCTTTATAAATCAGAGCATTGAGTAAAGAAGTTGGGATGTAATGTTAAAATTGTACAAGGCATTAGTAAGGCCAAATTTGGAATATTCTGTACAGTTCTGGTCACCGAATTATAGGAAAGATATCAATAAATTAGAGACAGTGCAGAGACGATTTACTAGGACGTTACCTGGGTTTCAGCACTTAAGTTACAGAGAAAGGTTGAACAAGTTAGGTCTCTATTCATTGGAGCGTAGATGGTTGAGGGGGGATTTGATCGAGGTACTTAAAATTTTGAGAGGGATAGATAGAGTTGACGTGAATAGGCTGTTTCCATTGAGAATAGGGGAGATTCTAACGAGAGGACATGATTTGAGTGTTAGGGGGCAAAAGTTTAAGGGAAACACGAAGGGGTATTTCTTTACTCAGAGAGTGATAGCTGTGTGGAATGAGCTTCCTGTAGAAGTAGTAGAGGCCAGTTCAGTTGTGTCATTTAAGGTAAAATTGGATAAGTATATGGACTGGAAAGGAGTGGAGGGTTATGGGCTGAGTGCGGGTAGGTGGGACTAGGTGAGATTAAGAGTTCGGCACGGACTAGGAGGGCCGAGATGGCCTGTTTCCGTGCTGTGATTGTTATATGGTTATATATTCCTTTGCTAAGTATCGGAAGTGGCAGTTTCCTGCAAAGGAAAAATTATATGAAATGTACTAACTCAGTCCATTTGGACAAAATAAAAATGTTGCTTGAAATTCTCGATTTGATTTGAATATTAATAATATTATTATTAATTATTATTATTATTATTATTAGTAGTAGTAGTAGTAGTAGTAGTAGTAGTAGTAGTAGTAGTAGTAGTAGTAGTAGTAGTAGTAGTAGTAGTAACTAATAATTTAATAATATGTTTTTATTTCAATGTTACGGGGAGATTTCATACCTCTAAACACCCACTGCTCCTCTCTCCACTTTCCACAGTGACCACTCTAAGTGACTGCTGTGTTTTTCCCGTCCATTTGTCCTCCGACTGATCTCCCACCTGCCACTTATCCCTGCGAATGAAAGAAATGCAACGGCTGCCTATTCACCTCTTCTCTCACCATCATTCATGTCCTCAAACTGTCCTTCCCGTTGATTTATAACTTCGCCGGTGAGACTATCAATTTCTCTAACTGATATCCACTTACCCGCCCTTTCTCTCTTCCTTCATTTTCCAATCTAATTCCATTAATTCCATTCTTACCTCTGCTCATTTCCTCAACTGCCTATCACTTCCCTCTGGTGCTCTTTCTCCTATGGCCCACTCTCATCTTCTTTCAGAATCCTTCTTTCTGAGTCCTTTACCTTTTCCACCTATCATCTATCACCTACTTACTTCATCGCCCTCCCCCAGTCACTCATTTTCCCCTTCACCTGAGATTACCTATCTGCTTCTAGCTTCCAGCTCCACATGCTTATTCTGGCTTCCTCACCCTTTATATCCAGTCCTCATGAAGGCATTCGCCCTATAACATCAACTATTGATTCCTTTCCATAGATGCTGCCTGAACTATAGAGTTTCTCCAGCATTTTATGTGCGGTCCGCAAACTTTCCAAGAACTGGAATAAACTATTGAGTTCATGAACTGCCTATTGCTGTTCGAATCCAATTAAGTATCTCACGTAAATGTTTTCGTTTGCTAGATAGTGAAACACAGCGTCCACACACAAAATGTTAATTGGACAATGATCACATGACGTTTGAGGATTCCAATTTCTGCATGGGTATTGTGCAGGTAATCAAATATCAGAAAACAGTTCGTCAGAAAGTCGCACAGTTTTTTTATTATTGAGTTTTCTTTAACACTCGCATATATCCCATAAACTTTCATTTCAACTCTGCAGTACTTGGCATTTGTACTCTGCGAAAAATAACCCTTACTGCTTCCAATATTTTTGCCTCTCCTATAACCTGTTATCAGATCGCCCAGCAGCCTCCGACGCTTCGGAATAAATAAATAAATAAACAAGATTTCCCAATTTCTCCTCATAACTCAAGCCTACTAATCCGAGGAGCATTCTGGTGAAATTAATTTGAAACCACACACATCTCATTTAAAAATGTTTTCCTCTCAGATTTCATGTTCTTGTTTGACAATTCCAACCTGCTTAAAAGGTTCAGAGCTTTTGCACAAGCTAAGCATAGACCAGTAGAGTAGATGATCTAAAGAGCGACCAAACAGGACGTTCTTTCCTGTAATAATTTTATGTACAGTTCTCTGCAAACGTCATCGCCACGTACATGTTGCTCGGGTGCTTAATACTTCTGCACAATAGTGTTTTTGTCAATATGGAGCAGAGTGCGAATTTATAAACCTGATGGGAGCAAAGGACGCTGCGATTGGCCAGATTGGAGCACCACGGGAGGGATGGGAGACAGGTGGCAGAGCAGGAGTGCCGAGGGAGGGGACGGTGTTAGCACGGGTTGAGACTGCCCCAGCACACAGACACCTGAAATCTTTTGTATAAGTGTGCCAACGTTTTGCACACAATCGATTGCCATTTTGTTAACTAACTCCTGTTCATGGTCTTCTGCTGCTGTGGCCAACCAACTTCAAGTTTTGAAGTGGTGTGAGTGCAGGACTGTTGTAACGAGTGGTTACTTAAGTTACTTTTGCCCTCCTGTCAGCATGAACTAGTCTGATCAATCTCTCTCATTATCCTGGCATTGTCATCCATGATCTACCGCTGACTGGATTGATTAGCGACAATCGCCTTAACTCTGGGGACTGTTATGAGTAAAAATCTCAGCAGCTCACCATGTTCCAAACTTTCCTTGATGCGCTCTCTCTCTCTCTCTCTCTCTCTCTCTCTCTCTCTCTCTCTCTCTCTCTCTCTCTCTCTCTCTCTCTCTCTCTCTCTCTCTCTCTCTCTCTCTCTCTCTTTCTGTGTGTGTTTGTGTGTGTGTGTCTCTCTCTCTCTCTCGCTGTGTGTGTGTCTCTCTCTCCATCGACGCTCACAGTTAATTTCGCTATACTTCTGCCATCCTGTCACCTGTAAACATGCCATTCCCTTGTCTGACTTCCACTCCCGACTCCACTTCCCCCATGTCGGTTGATGAACGTCTCTACTGTCACGAAAAAGGCTCTCTGAGGTTGGAGGAGCAATACCTTATATTCAGTCTGGATAGCTTAAGGTTGTAATAGACGGGGTGGAAATGGGGACGAGATCCCACTGTCTATTAAATACGCGTAATGGTGTGCGCCTCATTTAGCTTTGAACAGCCAAGTCCAGCTCCTGGCCTTCACGCGTGACTCAGCTACTAAGCCCAGCCGAACCATCTCTACTGGCAGGAAAAGGGACAAAGGTGTGTTACTGGCATCTTAAAACCAGTCGCTTAAGACAGATGGGGCTTATGGTTGACAGATCATGTAAGGGAAGTAAAATTCTGATCTAAAGCCTCCGATGCCTGGCGCTTATATTCACTCATTTGCTTATAGCACAACAGGTCAACAGAGGGCGCCATCTCCACGGTATTTCATTCTGTCCTGACTCACCTGGACAGCCCCAGCTCTTACTTCAGAATGCAGTTCATTGACTTTAGTTCGGCATTCAATACTTTGACCCCCTCCAATCTGATCGCCAAACTTCACCAGCTTGGTATCAGCTCATCCCTCTGTAATTGGACCTTGGACTTTCTGACTAACAGACCACAATCTGTTAAGTTAGACAACGTCTCGTCCATTCTCAACTAGAATACCGGCGTGCCTCCAGGCTGTGTGCAGAGCACTCTTCTGTACTACCTTTTCCCCTATGACTGCGTTCTTGTATATAGTTCTAATTCCATAATCAAGTTCACAGACGGCAACTCGGTGGTTAGCCTGATTAGAAGTTATGACGAGAAGACCTACAGCGACGAGGTCCAGCACCAGGTCGTGACCGACAACAACCTGGCCCTGAACACCCAGAAGACGACGGAGATCTTAGTGGACTTCGGGCACGCTTGGAACCTCACTCATGTCCCCATCTATTTTAACGGAGCTGTAGTGGAGCGTGTATCAAGCTTCAAATTCCTTGGTGTCCACATTTCCGATGATCTCACCTGGTTCCTGAACTCCTCCATCCTGATAAAAATAGGCACAACAGCGCCTTTATTTCCTGCGGAGCATCAAGAAAGCGCACCTCTGTCCCAGGATACTGACGGACTTTTACCGCTGTACCATTGAGAGCATACTCACCAACCGATATCAGTGCGGTATGGCAATTTTCCCGTATCGGATCGCAAAGCACTCCAGCGGGTGGTGAATACTGCCGAACAGATTATCGCACCCAATTTCCCACCATTGGGAACATCTACCATAAACGCATTCTGGGCAGGGCGAAAAGCATTATCGAGCATTATCATTATCTTTTTCGGGCTTTTCCCCCTCTTCCTTTCCAGTCCGCATTCAATGTTTGGGGCTGAAAAGTCGATTGTTTATCCCATACATGCTGATTAACCCGATGAGTTCGTCTATCATTTCCTATATGATTCCCAGGAGATTAGCAGTTTCTGAGATACACAACCCATCCCGTCTGGCACCACCCATCATTCCACAGTCAGAGTGTATTTGTTGTTCAGATCAAACATCATAATGGAGCATATTCCTGCTCCATTGTGATGTTCGACCTGAACAACAACTGATCCTCTTCACCATGCCGGAATGGATTTGTTTTTGTGATATGTTTTTATTAAATAAATATCGCATATTCGGAGGAACATGTATTTGTATTACCGATCAGGTAAACAAGTATAAATAATAAGGCGATCACGAATTGTATGTACGCAAGATCGCCCATCATTTTCATTCACGTATTTATAAAACTCATTTCAATGCGGATTATTTGATTCGATAACCTGGACCAGACAGCCTCATTTGCCATAGTTCTGAAGAGACAGACACAATGGTAGAACGCGCAGACATCTGCTAATGATGTGCTCCGCGAACTAGAAGTTTGTCTTTTTATATGGAGCAGGAAATTGACGGAGGGACTTTAGTTTTAACAGTATTTTAATTTCCTTCTTTATCGATACAGCAGAGTAGCAGGGGTTTCCTCCAGAAACTTCACGTCTTTGAATTTTGGAATGCATTTTGAAGCAACCCACGCCGTTACCAATCGAACGTACAACGTTCATAGGGACGGCTGCGGGACTGAAATCTCTTTCAACCGCGTTCCACTAGGTGGGCATCGCCGGGTTCTTAGCTCTTCATTCCAAATAGTTTCTCTCACGATTGCGGGTGAATGGAAATTTCACCACCTCCCGCAACTGCTCCCTGAACCTCTTCTGGGTCAAGGCGTAAAATGCCGAGTTTGTTTCAGCTGCTCAGTTGCTGCAGCCTGTAGCCCAGCTCCCACATGGTCAAAGGTAGCAACGCAGCACCAAAATAACACAAACGGATTCACACAGTGTGCACAACAAAAAACATCCACAACACGATGAAATTCGCCGACACGACCGACAGTAAAATGATCGACTTCCTTCGGTTTTGCATTTCCGGGTCTTTGGAACCATCTCCACTGTTGCGACTCCGGAGTCTCCTCCGGGCTCTGCTCGCCACTAACACGTGCCTGATGGTCAAAGCATTGAGCAGCACAATGACCACAAACGGGATCACAGGCAACTGAGTGCAGCGCAGCAGAATTTGGATTACAAAACCATGGTAGGTTCAGAAGGTCATAGTCTCCCGAGAGCATAGAATACCAGAAAACGTTCTTTAAACTGGTCAGCGCGGCCACAGTCCCCAGAACCACAACAACCATTCTCTCGGTGCAGTATTTAGCTTTCAGATTCTGGCAGCGAATAGCCATAAATCTGTGTAAGGTGAACATGACGGTGAAACAGACGGAACAGTCGTTGGCTGTGTAAAGTATGGCGTCGTGAACACTGCACACGGGGATGTTCTTCTGGAAATTAAACGCTTCCCGATGAACAATCGGAATTTGCCTCAGGACGAGGTCTAAGAAAACAATCAGGAGATCGGCTGGATAACCCGGGACAGGACCACAATCGTCAGCACGTTCACTATTGGCATTAAA
This sequence comes from Hemitrygon akajei, assembly GCF_048418815.1. Classification (NCBI taxonomy): domain Eukaryota; kingdom Metazoa; phylum Chordata; class Chondrichthyes; order Myliobatiformes; family Dasyatidae; genus Hemitrygon; species Hemitrygon akajei. The sequence continues at coordinate 48,773,382 of NC_133147.1, read as the reverse complement.
AGAAACACAAGTATGTCAGTTGGCAAGGAGCACACTAACAGACAGGAAATACGGAATCATGTTTTTGAACCCAGACTTGAAGACTGTAATTTTCCAGCACCGGCAGTGTCTGCTGGGGACGAGGATTATCGTTCAGTGAAGTCGACAAAGAAGTTGAAAATAACGTCATCACATCAACAAGCGAACAGCCGTTAATAAGCATTCACGGATATCAGTTTGGAATAGGGTTCGAAATTGATCATTGAATTGGGATTGCTTTACTATTACCAAAATGGGATAACAAGGTACAGGGAAACAAGCGTCTCCACGCTGCGCATACAGATTAATTCAACGTTCGCTGCTTCGAGGCGGTGCTGTAATTTCAGTTTCGAGCTCTTAGGCTTCTTCTCCCGGTCTCTTACATTTATACCATCCCCCACAAAAGGAATTTGTGAAGTCATCCATTTTAAGCTACACTCCAAACTGGTAAATTCAATTATCTAAAACAGAAGGGATGTAGACTCAGATGAAACTTTTAAACGCCAGCTCAGAACCTCCTTATTTCACGTTGCTTTAACCAAAATCATTTTGTCTGTTTGTTTGTATTTTGAAAACACTTTGAAACTTCATCGTCTTTTTGAACAGTTCTCTTTAAGTATTATTATTATATATCGAAAACTCGGAGATAAACCTTTGACCGTTGACCAGATTCAGTCAAAATAACAGAGATTAATCATCCGAAGTTCAGTCAGGGAGGACGATCGACTGTATGAACCGGAAAATGTAATTAAATCCCCATCAATCAGACCTCTTTACCCCGTGACCAGTAATTCCCATTCTGTCATTCCTCGAGTCGGTGAACAGGAACGTACCGGGAAATGCAACCAAAGCGAGAACGGGATAGTAGAGGGGCTGAATTGTCCGGAGTAAATATCAAATCCGATCGTCTGCTGTCATCCCAGGGTCATTCGGAAAAATATAGGAAGCCAGGCTGAAGACACCCTTCCCCGTCGCTGGAACATTCCATGGTAATCTTTCCCGTTCCTGAACCATATTCCGTCACTTTTCCCAGAATTCAGTCGGAGACCGTGCTTCGCACGCTGCAGATACAAACGTTCACGTAAACTCCCGCTTTGATAATCGTAGCTCCTAAAATTATTGTCTTCCGCTGTCGAGCCACTGCGGTCCATGTGTGACGGAGGGGTTGCTCTCACTAATACTGTGAACATTCACTGAAAGGAGCAATTTTAAATCGCGCTGTGAATACCCCAGTGACAGTATCAGGCTCCGTGCGGTCTGATGTTAATTACTCGACATTCATCTACGGTTAACCCCTTTGAATCTGGACCGCTGTAGCAACAGGTTAAAACGAATTATTTAACAGTCTGATGATTCCAGGATGTCCAACATCCTGATTGACAGGAATTATGAACATCTGGAGAGGCATAATATGAATAGGTATAGTCAGCAATGCATTGTCAAACGGAGGTTGTGCCTTACGACCTGATTGCATATTTTGAGGATGTGACTGAACACATTGATGAAGGTGGAGCAGCAGAGGTACAGTATATGCATTTCAGCGAGGCCATGCAAGTGTTATTGTGAAAGTAAGAAGGCACGGGATCCAAGGAAAAATTGCTTTGTGGATCCAGAACTGGCTTGCCCACAGAAGACAAAGTGTGGTTGTAGATGGGTCATAGTCTGCATGGACATCCGTCACCAGTGGTGTGCCTCAGGGATCTGTTCTGGGACCCCTAATCTTCGTGATTTTTAAAAAATGACCTCAATGAGAAAGTGTAGGATTTGGTTAGTCAGTTTGCTGATGACACAAAGTTTGGGGGTGTTGTGGATAGTGTGGAGGGCTGTCAGATTGTACAACGGGACATAGATAGGATGCAAAATTGGCCTGAGAAGTGGCAGATGGAGTTCAACCCAGAGAAGTATGGTGTGGTTAATTTTCGTAAGTTAAATATGATGGCATGATATAGTATTAACGGTAAGACTGTTGGCACTGCGGGGTTTCAGATGGATCTTGGTATCCGAGACTGCAGGACACTCAAAGCTGATGCGTAGCTTGACCCTGCTGTTATGAAAGCATACAGTACATTGGCCTTCATCAATTGTGCGATTGAGTTCAGGAGCCGAGAGGTAATGTTGCAGCTCTGTAGGACTCTAGTTAAACCCCACGTGGAGTACTGTGCTCAGTTCTGGTCCCCTCGCTACAGGAAGTATGTGTAAACCATAGAATGAGAGCACAGGAGATTTACAAGGATATTGCCTGGATGCTGGAACCTGCTTTTTTGAGAATAGTTTGAGTGACCTCTGCCTTTTCTTCTTGGAGGACGGAGAATGAAAAATGACCTGATAGAGGTCGAAAAGATAATGAGTGGCATTGATTATGTGGATAGTCAGAGGCTTTTCCACGGCTGAAATTGCTAGTACGAGAGGGTTGAGTTTTATTCTGCTTGGAAGTTGGTACCTAGGAGATATCAGTGGTAGGTTTTTAGGCAGAGGCCGTTAAGTGCGTGGAATGGGGTGACGGCGAGTGTGGTGAAGGCGGATATGATAGGGTCTTTAAGAGACTGCTGGACAGGTGCATGGGTCTCAGAAAAATAGGTAACCCGCGGTAATTTCTAAGGTAAGGACATGTTCGGCACAGCTTCGTGGGCCGAACGGCCAGAATTGTGCTCTAGGTTTGCTGTGTTTCTATGTTTCTAATCAGACTGCTTTACCGGACTCTGTGACATCATCCTCTCGTTACTCGAGTCGTTGGACAGGAAAATACCAGGAAGTGCAACCAGAGCGAGAACGGGATTGTAGATGGGATGAATTGTCAAGAGTAAATACCGGATACGTGTGTTTACTGCCATCCAACGCTCATTCGAAAAAATATAAGGAACCACGCTGAAGATACCTTCCGGTTCGCTGGAAAATTTCATGGTACTATTTCTCGATCTTGATCCATTCTCTGTCACTTTTCTCGGATTCCAGTCGGTGACTGGCGCTTCGCACGCCGCAGATCCAACCGTGAATGTAAAATCCCACTTTGTTTATCGCAACTCCCTAATTATTGCTTTCCCCTGTGGAGCTGCTGCGCTCAGTACGTGACGGATGGGGTGCTGCCGATAACATTGGGAGACGTCATCGAAAGGAGCAAATTTAAATGAGGTTTTTTTTTTCTTGAGTGAGCGGTATCTAATACAAGATTATTTTTTTACTGAACGTCGGTAAAGGTGACAATTGCCGATGTACAACTAATATCCTATGAGGGAGGAGGCTGCGCAGCGTCCACGCCAGGAGCTTCACACTCGAAAACAGTCAATTCCTCCAAGAAGGAAGGCTGATCAATAATTTTACCCACTAATTCATCCTACAGCCCGGACCACTACCCTATTTCATCATTTCCTGTCAGTAACCTTTTGATAGCCCCTTGCGTCGCTTTACGATCATGGAATCAATCCATGAATACGTATTTATATTTATTATTATATTATTCTGTTCTTTACCGTATTGGATTTTGCACTGCATTGAACACGGGGTAACAATTATTTCGTCCTCCTTTACATTTGTGAATGGAAATTATATTACAAAATTTCGAATCTTGAACAATACCCCATTTGCAAATTGATCATTGTGCAGTAGGATGGACCAGTGGGATCAAGGAACTGCCTGAAAGGCTGACAGAGACTTGAAGTGTGATCCGGAATTCTACTGAAATTAATGAAAGATTCCGATGAGAACCTTTCCATCGATGGGAGGAGGGTGATGCAAACCTGGGCACTTTGCCGCATCTGATCGGACGTCACTGTGTGATCGATGATAAGACCAAATGACCAGAAGACCGCAAGTAGTCCATTCGGTCCATCGAGTCTGCTGCGCCTTTCAATCATCGGCACATCCTTGCTTTCTTCCCATACCCTTTGATGCTCTGGCTAATCAGAAGCTATCTGTCTTTGTCTTAAACAGACCAATGACTTGGCCTCTCCAGCCGCTCGTGGCAACAAATTCAACAGATTTATCACCCTCTGACTAAACTAATTTCTCCGCATCTCATTTCTAAATGTACGTCCTTCAATCCTGAAATCGTGCCCACTTGTCCTAGACTCCTCTACCATGGGAAATAACTTTGGCATAATTAGTCTGTTCAGGACTTTTAACATTCGGAATGTTTCTATGAGATTCCCCCCTCATTCTCCTGTACTCCAGGGAATCAGCCCAAGAACTGTCAAATGTTCCTCATACGGCAACCCTTTCATTCATACTCTGAGCCCTCTCTAATGTCAGTGTATCCTTTCAAAAATTATGAGCGCAGAACTGCAGAGAATATACAATATACAATATGGGGATAACAATGGAAGTGTACCAGTCCACAGAAATGGAGGGAGTTTGGATGCAAAAATAAGATATTTTATTATACCCTCTCAGAAATCCCATTATGATAGTAACCTCCCTGTTTGCTGGAGAAATTGTGGAAATCAAAATGCAAACCATTATCATATTTTTGGATCTGCCCTGTTATGAAAACCTATCGGAGGGGGATACAGAATGCCCTACAAGATATCTTCAAATGTGAAATACCCTTAGAGAGTAAGACCATTTATTTTGGATATATAACTCAAGAATGGTTGAAAAGGGATAAATATTTAATGAATATACTGTCGGTGGCTGGTAAAAAGTCTTTCTAGGAAATGGTTATCACAGGAGAGCACAACTTTAAATACATGGATGGAAATTACAATGGGCATTTACAAAATGGAGAAGATAACAGCATCTGTTAATCATAAGCTGGAACAATTTGATTCATACTGGGAAAAATGGTTTAACTACATAATGCCTCATAGACCTGATTTTATTCTCACAAATCAATGAACATGTTGTAAAAAAAAGATCACCTCCTACTTGCACATAGCTTTTTCCTTTTGCTTGTTTTTTCATTCCACTCTTTTCTGTAAGTGTATACCTCAGATAAATACTTTGCGATTTGTGATATATATGATTATATGATATATATGTACAATGTCCGAAATACATCTTATGGACATGTCTGCTTAATGATGAACTTCAATAAAAAATAAATTACAAATAAAAAGTATTAGGTCTTGGACAGGTCTTATATAGTATTAGCTCAACGGTCTTGTGATGGCAGAACGGCAGCTGCCTTTGTACCTCCTTCTAATTTCCCTCGATGGGATACGGGACAAAATAGAATGCTTGCCGTTCAAAGATATGCTGGCTGCTTTACTATGCCAGAGAGGTGTACAGATAGAGTCTCGGAAGCGGAGCCAAGTTGACATGATAGACCAGTCTGTGTTTACTCCAGTACCCATGCACACCACCACACCCCGATTCTGCAACGCATGTATCCATTCTGTTAGGAGTGAAGGACTAACAGTTTGGCAAGGGTAGGTGTAAAGGGAAGATGCGTCAGCAAAATCAGCTGGAGCGGTTGGGACGCAGCTCGGCAAACACCCCTTGCTTCAGGTGTGTGGTACAGACAGAACATCACTACACTGCAGGGTTGTGTTGCGATGTCTGTGTCCACACTAACAAGCTGTAGATACGGATGAGTTTGTCAAGATGCTGGAGCAGGGATCCAATCACAGAATCGGTACTGTGCACACAGTGACAGCAATTCAGTAACACATCTCGTGGTGCAAACAAAAGTCAATGTCAAAATCCTGTCTCGAGCCTTTGTGGGTCTTCAGGCCGGTGCTTATGCCGGTTTTTTGGTGCAAACAAAGACGGCGACAAATTCCGGAAGAGATCAAATCATCCAGGGTGCTGGTGATGAAAGTTTCTGATGAGGGAGAGGTGAAGGATGATATGGGCGGGGACACAGCATTCCTCTTCAGGTCAGTGGCCCTACCAGTCCACAAGATACTGGAGGCCACAGCCCCGGCGACGAACGTCCATCAGTTGACGAACCCTGACGCATCGATGAGCCGTGAGGGCGAGGGTTTTGTGGACAGAGCACCCGGGATGGCTCATTAAGGGCTTGTTTCGGGGCACATGGACGGTGGGATGAATGCGGAGGAGAGTGGAGTGAAGTTTGATACGGATGTCAGCAAGTTTGATGACTTTAGCAATGGGAAAGGGGCCGATGAAGCGAGGGGGCGAGCTTGCGGGAATCAACCTTGAGGGGCAGGTATCGGGTTGAAAGTCACACACGATGTCCCTGGCGGTACCGTGGGACCTTGGAACGATGGATGACAGCCGGATGCTTGATCCTAGTAGAGGCACGGAGAAGGGCAGAGCGAGTGCCCCTCCACGTCCGCTGATAATGGCGGATGAATGCCTCGGCAGATGGAACGCCAACCTCCTCGTCCTAGGCAGGAAACAGTGGAGGTTTGTAGCCAAGGCAACACTCGAAGGAGGACAGACCGATGGGTGAGACGAATGAGATTTTATGGCGTACTCGGCCCAGGGTAGCTGCTGACTCCACGCAGAGGGGCTCCGGGAGACCATACACCGCAATACAGTCTTTAGCTGCTGGTTGGCTCGCTTGTTCTGGCCATTGTACTGTAATTTCTGATGAAGCGATGATAGAAGTTGGTAAAGCCCAAGAATCGTTGCAACTCCCGACGAGTTAATGGTTGGACATATTCGACCTCCGCCTTGACCTTCTGCTGGTCCATCTGAATGGAACCGCCTGAAATTACATACCACAGGATGGAGTCTGTATTGCAATGAAACTCACATTTCACAGCCTTCAAAAAGAGCTGGTTCTCGAGAAAGTTCTGTTGACGTGAGCTGTGTGTTTAGCAAGGGGATTGGAAAAAATCAAAATGCCATCGAGATACAAAAAAAAACAAATTGGTTCAGCATATCACAGAGAACGTCAGTTCCGGGGGCGTGGAAGTTGGCGGGGTCTATGGTGAGACAGAATGGTATGACCATATACACGTTGCGGCGTAGCGGCCTGAGGTGGTGTTGAAGGCCGTCTTTCACTCGTCCCATTCGCGGATGCGGACAAGATGGTCGGCGTTACTGCGATCAAGCTTGGTGAAAACTGAGGCTGCTTACAGCAGTTTACCTGTCGAGGTCTTGAGCCGAAAAGGGTAACGGTTAGCGTCGAGGAGGGCCGGACAGGGCTCAAGCTCACCAGCACTCCACATCTTACTGGTTTGCACTTGGGTTTTGCAAGGCTGATGGAGATGATATGGTCTGGTTGGCCACAGTACAGAGAGGGGCGGGTGCTGATTCTCCTTTCTCATTCAGTCGGCGTCAGACTGGCATGGTCAACATCCATAGCCTCAGGCTCTGGAACGTAGACTAAGGAGGAGATTGGAACTCACCCAGTGTTCCCCAGCGACCCTCTGGCTCTGCGGCGCTGCTGAAGTCGAACGTCAATGCGGGTGGTCAACAACACCAGGCTTCAAAGGTGGCAGAAAGATCTTGGATGACCAGCTCATCATTGATGACTACTGGAAAGGAATCTTAAGGATAGGATCTAAGATCATTTGGAGAAGTACAGTCTACTTGTGGATAATCGACATAGCTTTGTGAAGGGAAGATGTTGCCTCACGAGCCTGATTGAGTTTTTTGAAGAGGTAACAAAAGAAATGTATGAAGGTAGGGCAGTGGATGTGGCTTACATGGACTTTAGCAAAGCATTTGACAAGGTCCCTCATGAGAGACTCATCCAGAAAGTCATGAGGCATGGGATAAGTGGAAACTTGGCTGTTTGGATAAAAAAAATTGGGTTAAAGGAAGAATGCAGAGAGTAGTTGTGGAAGGAAAGTATTCTGCCTGGAGGATGGTGATTAGTGGAGTGCCGCAGAGATCTGTCCTGGGACCCCTGATATTTGTGATATTTATAAATGACCTGGATGTAGAGGCGGAAGGATGGGTGTGTAAGTTTGCGGATGACACGAAGATTGGAGGAGTTGTGGATGGAGCTGTAGGTTGTCGAAGGCTACAAGAGTATATAGACAGTCTACAGAGTTGGGCAGAAAAATGGCAGGTGGAGTTCAATCCGGACCAGTGTGAGGTGATGAATTTTGGAAGGACCAAACAGAAGATGAGTACAGGATTAATGGTCAGTTACTTAAGAGTGTGGATGAACAAAGGGACCTTGGGGTTCAAATCCATACGTCCCTTAAGGTCGCTGCACAGGTTGATAGGATAGTTAAAAGGCCTATGGGATGCTAGATAGAGGGATTAAGTTCAAGAGTAGAGAGGTAATGTTGCAACTCTACAAATCTCTGGTGAGACCTTGGAGTATTGTGTTCAGTTCTGGTCACCTCATTATAGGAAGGATGTGGAAGCTATGGAGAGGGTGCAGAGCAGATTTACCAGGATGTTGCCTGGTTTGCAGAAAAAGTCTTATGAAGCAAGGTTAGCAGAGCTGGGACTTTTCTCTTTGGAGCGTAGAAGAATGAAAAGGGACTTGATAGAGGTCTACAAGATTTTTAGGTTGAATACTCTGTATCTGTTTCCCAGGGCAACAATAGCAAACACCATATTGCATATGCACAACATTAAGGGAGGGAAGTTTAAGGGAGACATCAGGGATACGTTATTTACACAGAGGGTTGTGAGTGCCCGGAATGAAATGCTAGGAATGGTTGTGGAGGCTAAAACATTAGGGATATTTAACAGCCTCTTGGATAGGTACATGGATGAAAGAAAAATGGAGGGTTTTGAGGTTGTGTGGGTTTAATACATTTTTCTAAGGGTTAAATGGGTCGGCACAACATGGAGGGCTGAAGAGACTGTACTATGCTGTAGAGTTCTGTGGTTCTATGGTTCTATGTCTTCGGAGAGGCCGTTCAGGAACCGTCGTACTGTGCCTCACAGGTCCAGCTGCAAGAGATGGCTGGGTTCCAGAACTCTACTGCAAACATGACACAGACCTGCGCCCCTGGTGCATGTGCAGAATTTCACGGGCAGAATACCTCCCATGTACGGAGCGATCAAACACTGTGTACTTTTCTGGAGGAGGCAGTCGGGTCTCTTGGACGGGTGAAGTAAGTGAGAACGGGGAGGGCGGGGCGGAAGATGCAATCGCAGAATGTTGATGGGCGTTCTCGGGCAGCCTCGGTTACTGAGTCTGGGCCACAAGATTGGCTGCATTGTCAGAAAGCAACTCCACTGCTCTGAACACGGATTCCAGCTCGCTCTGGTATCTCCCTAGCAACACTCCCTGTTGTCCAAGACAGCTCTCAGGCGACCGGAGTCTGCTGGATCCAATCTGGCCAGATTGTGCAGTCAGGACGCTGAAGCAGGGATCTATTCGCAGACCACGCACTGTGCGCACTATGATATTTACTGAGTAGCAAATCAGTGGGGGGAGCGGTGGGGTCAACAAAGTCGGCGTCAAATGTAGGGCAAAGATCAAAACATCACGGGAAATCCAAAACACAGAATCGGGAGACAGCCAGAGTCAATATTCAGACGGACAGATTTCAAATACGATTGCTGGAAAGGCTCACGAAAAATCACTGGCACAATCTGGCAACGAACAGCTGAGAACACAGGACTAAAATGTCTGGAGCAATAAACACAGAGGCAGATGATAGGTGGAGAACAATGAGAGACAAGTGGCAACAAAACAGCTATAATTTGAAACAGGTGAGAAATAGAGTACTCAGTAATACAGGGGCCAGAGTAGAGCAGGAGCGAGGACAGGAACACATGGGGAATGTAAACAAACAAGAGCACATTGCAAAACAAAACGGCAGACTGACGGCTAGTGGTAAAATACACAAAAAGGCAGTTCAACTGTAGGTACTGACAACATCTTTGCTGTCCGAATGTTCCAGCTTTGACTTAAATTATTATTATAGTGGTAGACTCCATTAGTGGTAGGCTTGTTTGAAGACACCACTGCCCGATTAATACCAGCATGTAACCTGTGGTACAAGCAGTCCATGTACAATGGACCATAAGTGCGGTCTTTCATGGATTTTATAGCATTTCTTGGATTTTCTGTGTATGTCCCCAAGGAAGTGATTCTGTAAGTTGCATCTGATGATACATTTGATGACTTATTTATTTGAACTTTTAACATTTTCCTTGGCATATTATCAGTCCTAATATTGCTATGGACCATCCGTTTTGGCTGACAGATCTCTTTCATTTCCTGCCGCTTGTCGTCCGACTTCCTTGTTAAGAGAAATCTTCATTATCACGTCACCATCAACGGATTTGTGCTGTAGTCCCCAACCTTATGTATTTTTGGTAAAGTATTATTCTTTGCTTGAGCCTCATTGTCTCTTGTCAGCCACGTTTCATTAAATTTGCCACGTTTGCACCAATGTTTTGATGGAATTACAAGCTGATTCTATGTCAGTTTAGCTAACTCAGTCGTCCCGGGAGGAAACAGAATATCGAGAATGTCCATTCAGCGGTCGGACGCCTCTGTATTCAGACGCTCTTATCCCTTCCTCCCATTGGTGGGGGAGAGATTGTTGCTGGTTTTCGACGCAGAGTACTTGGGGAAAATAGCGAGGTGGCAGAGTGGCCGTAAATGACCGAGTGTTGTAGTTGGCCTTGTTAGTCTTTCCCCGTCCTGCGTGATACCTCTCTGACCCTTTATGAGGGAGAAAGACGGTCTGTGGTATGTCAAATTGTCATTTTTACGATTTTTTTGTTGTACTCTAGATAATAGTCTTTCTTGGGGGTTGTGCTGTTGCTTGCTTGATGAGTGGCTGGTGCTGATGGTTTTTGCTGCAGCAAGTGTGGGATGTGAGAATTTGCTGCTGCTTTTGCGGAGTGTGGGTTTGAGTGTCTAACGTGTTTTCTGTCACTCATTCGTTTGGACACCCTTTTGTTTTCGTGGATGTTTGCGAGGAATAAGAATTGCAGGTAGCATATAATATATATTCTCTGATAATAAAAGGAACTATTGGACTACTGAACGGTATTTCATTCAGAGTTTGAGGAGGCTTGGTATATCACCAACAACTCCCGCAAATTTATGTACATCTACCGTGGGCACCATGCTAACTCCATGTACTACCGTCTGTAGGAGATGAGAGTGTGGGGAGAGTATGGTGGTGTGTGATGAAGTATTGGTGAAAGTTAGAGAAATTTGTAAACTCAGCCAGCTACATTATGGTAACAAACTTCCCGAACATCGAGGACAACTTCAAAAGGCTGTGCTTCATATCGCTAGCAACCATCATTAAGGTCAGCCATCACCAAGGACATGCATTCTTCTCACTTTTAGAGCAGAGAGGACGGACAGGAGGCGGAAGAGACATTCTCACTGTTTCTTGAATAGTTTTTATCTGATCTATCTGATTTCTGAATGGACAGTGAACCCACTTACACAGACTCACATTATGTTTCTGTTCTTTGATCCATTTACACTATTAATTTCATTTTAATATTTTTTGCAGTTTATTTACCGTAATTTATGTTTTATTATTCTTATGTATTACAATGTACTGCTACAGAAAAACAACACACTTCACGACAATGTCAGTTACAGTTTGATGCTGCTAAAATTATTCTTTGGTTTTCATATATCAGACTCTTAAAGCCATGCCACTTACACTTCGTTTCTACGAAGTCAAAGATTCACTACTCGACAGCTCCTCCATGCTGTCTAATTTTTCAATGATTAGCGCTTTTCATGTTTAAGAATGTAGATAATGTACCGTCTTATTCACTTTCCAAATTGTTGTAAAACTCATCAAACTAGGTTCAGCAGTGTCAATGCGCTGCCAGAGTGCTGAGTCAGTAACTTACCTTCCCTCGTGAACGACGTTTTGCACCATCCCTCGGAGAGTGCACTCTGTATTGATTCAAGAACTTTTCTGTACACCATTCACAAATTCCACCCTGGCCAGGCCTCGAAGAATCAGTTGAAATCTCCCAATTATATCCTTGCATCAAAGAGCATGTATTGTTGAGTATTGGAGAGTCGACAATTGTAACACAACTAACTCTAAATGGCTGCCGTTCGCCTCTTTTAACGCTATGATTGGTCCACCGGAAATAACCACATTCTTTACAGCATTGAGGTATCATTTTCTCAGTTATCAAATCCTGGAAATCGGGGCGTTTCGACTTTTTTTTCTTATCATCTCTTGAGATTAAGCGCGTAACAGGCCCTCCGGCCCCATAAATAACGCCGTTTAGAAAACCACCTGTATAACAATGTGTTAGTCGCAGGGCAATTGACAACGACCAATTAACGTACCAATTAACGTTTTCACGGAAAGATGTACAATCTTCTGTCAGAGGACAATGGAATTAAGCCACAGAAACACCAAGAGAGCCTCCAAAGAACGCATCACCAGAGAGAAATGATCTTCGCATAGAAGACGTATGAAGAAGACTGGAAAAACGTAGAAGGCGCGGGGTCGATTTGTCTCCAATTGACTCATGGCTGAGGATCCTGGCAAGCTACTGCTGGCGGTCTAAGCCAAGGTAGGGGCGATGGGCTAAGGAGAAAATGAAGACGGAATATTTGGACATTTTGCTGGCAACAGTCCAGGCCGGGTTCTTAGGGAGTATGCACATGAGCTGAATGACATCGCAAGGACATCTTCAACTCTTCACTTATCCAGGATAATAGGTTGCCCCACTATAAACAAAGTCAAGGAAGCTGGCAGATCAGGCTGATATCTACACAGGATATCAAACAAGGTCACAGAAAAATGGTAATAAACGGTGCGGGATCTGCTGCACTCAGAGAGTCAGCTCGCTCGAATACTAATGTTGGGCGCCTGGTTTTCTGTTTTCAGAAGTTTCTAGGATATCTGTGTCAATTAGTTTGTCCCAGCAGCGGTGTTTGAGCATATAGAGATGTATCTAACTGCAGATATTTAATTCAAATGAAGCACAGTGAGAATTATTTTTAATGTTAGCAGCGTCATTGCAACGATCGTAACTGCATTGAATCACCTAATGATATATCTGATCTCAACGGCCTGAAATGGGAAGTGATTTTGAGTTTGAGATCCTCTACCGAGTGGGACATAAAGGAATGGCTTCTTGTTGTAATGGATACCATCAGTTTCAGTGCGTCTCTGGTGACTCAGAAGGAATGGAATGGAAGGGGGCAGAGCCAGTATTGCGAGTGAATAGTTTGAGCTGAGCAGAACAGTAGTTGGTAGCTAGACAGATCTGTCTGCAGTCCATAAGGAGGCAATACGAAATAAGCGTTGCCTGGGCTTCTAGATGGGCACAGGATAGAGGTACAGGAGCATTATGACCTGACCTGCAAGCAGGGGAAACGGCCTCATCCCTCTGGCTGTGAAACTGTGGGGGACCCTGCCACCACCAGGGACTCGTCACCAGGACAAGAGCTGTTTACAGTTTCCTGTTTGCTGTTTACCTCTGTTGAGCACAGCATCGATATGGAATTATATTTATAAAAATATCGGGGACAATATTTGGTTTCATGTGCTGTGTGTCATGTGTGTATTTGTGTGATGCTCTGTGGTCCCGAGGAACAATGTTTGCTCGTAAATATGCATCGCCAGATGATAATAAACTTGAACTCGAGAAGGAGAAAGGTTAAATGACGCGAAGAAGTTCAATATTTCATGCACTGCGTGATCATTGACTGGAATGTGTTGTCAAACCGAGTCATAGACGGTGACAGAAAATGAACAGGTGAAAATATATGGACAGAGACAAACGCAACCGGAAGATAGGGTAGCAGGTGTATTTGCCTATCACAGGTTTGTATGGAAACAGAGACAGACTACTTTTCCTTTGTGGCAGTCCTAAACAACAAAGAACATAAAATTAAAGTGAGAAGGGGGATATTTCAAAAGAGTCTTCCAGCGCAATTGTTTTCACACGGAGAGTGATGGTTGCCAGCAAAGCGTTACCGAGATAGACGGTGCAGGTAGCTTGGAACTGCAGCGATCATACGATGTTTAGATAGTAGACATACGAATTGTATAATATCCATGTTATGCTGGCACATAGGGTTAGTTTAAAATGATTGGATAAGAATTCAGAAATTGGTGTTGTGCATGTTGAGGAAGTTTATCGAAAGATTCTGCACGATGTATGCCAATTGGGGATTTGGGAAATAATATAGAAGAAGAAGATTAATCTGTAATCAGCGGGCTGCTGCACACTATGTGTGGGGTGAGGTACCGTTAAATGCAATTATAAAATATTTATTGAATGCACTGGATACTTAGAAGTTTTGATATACAGTAGGAATTTTGGCTGGACTTCCATGTCTTTCTGAATGTAAAATTGCACAGAGTGTTTGGTAAAGAAGGCGTATGCATCATTTCATTAATTGGTCGTATTTTTAGTGATGAATTCAGGAAGGCATGCAACAGCTGCGAAAATCATTGAACCTCGATATCTCCATTTCCGGTTCATTTCCAATGACCCCACTCTTCTTTAATTCTCCACTCTTCCCCCACTTACTGTCTCTCTCTCCTGCACTGCGCATTACCTCCGCTTATTCCCCCTTCCCTTTCTATCGTGACTCAAACACTTTTCCGATCTGATTCCTTCTTCTGCTATTTGCCTTCAACTTATCTCCTATTAAGTTATTACTTCACACCCCTCTCCTATTTACTTCACTTTACCTGCCACGTTATAGCTTGTACGCATCCCCCTCCCCCTCCCCCCGCCTACCTTCTTACTCTGGTTTCTTTCCCCTTCCTTTCTAGTTTTGATGAAGGCTTCCGGAAATCTCGAATTTATGTTCATTTGTACAGATCCCGCCTGAGCTAATGAGTCCCTCCAGTATTTTGTCTGCGTTACTGCGGATGTATAGTATCTGCAGAATCTCTGGACTGCATAAATAATTGGGTTGGCCACGTTTGGGCCATCGTTTATTTGTCAGTTTAAGCAACCGTCAGAGAGAGCATTGGTCAAGCAGAGATTGACCACGGAGACGCACACGAGCAATTTAAATTAGCGGTTTTGTTGGCATCCCATTCATAGGTCGAACGGCTTATTCTTGTGCTGCGCTGATCTGGGTTCAGCATTTTTACCCACGTGTTTGTAAAATTGAGTTCAGTGCGGACAGCCTCCTTCCCATAGTTCTTGCGGCACACAGCTGATGATAATATGAAGCTTGCTTTTTATAACGGAGCGGGAAATTGAGGGAGTTTGTTTCATTTTAACAATGTTTTATTTTTCTTGCTTATCGATACAGCAGGGTAGCAGTGGTTTCCATCACGTCTTTGGAATGTGAATACTTTTGGAAGAAACTGAAGCCGACACCGGTAGAATGTACGTTGAGACGGCTTCGCGCTGTGAAGCGAAGTGTGAACCTCTCCGCCGATTGGTTCAACTCGGTAGGCCGAACCGGTTTCTTAGCTGTTCGTTCCGAATACTTCCTCTCAGAATGCGGGTAAATGGAGATTTCACTACCTCCCGCATCTGCTCCCTGAACTTCCTCTGGGTCAAGGCGTAAAGAGCCGTGTTTGTGTAGCAGCTCAGTAGCTGCAGCATGTAGCCTAGCTCCGACAAGATCGAAGGTGGTGTCGTTGTCGCGCGCGTAACATACCCCATAGATGGTCGACGTAAATAAACCAAACGAGTCCACATAATGTGCACAACAAAAAGCATCCACAACACGATGAAATTCGCCGACACGACCAACAGTAAAATGAGCGACATCCTCCGGTTCTCCATTTCCGGGTCCTTGGAGCGATCCCCACTATTGCGATTCCAGAGTCTCTTCCGGGCTCTGCTCGCCACTAGCACGTGTCTGATGGTAAAAGCATTGAGTAGCAGAATGACCACAAACGGGATGACAGGCGTAAAGAGGATGTTGCCGAACTCAACTACGATCCAGGCCAGTGAGATCATGACAGAATATTTTATATGGCAAAACCAAGGGATGTTAGACATCGCATACCTTCCTGAGAGCAAAAAGTACCAGAAAATGTTCTTTAAACAGCTCAGCGCGGCTGCAGTCCACAAACCTACAGCCGCTGTTCTCTCGGTGCAGTATTAGGCTTTCAAGTTCTGGCAGCTAATAGCCACAAATCGGTCAAAGGTGAACATGACGGTGAACCAGACGGAACAGTCGTTGGCTGCATAAAGTACGGCGGCGTGGATATTACACACAGGGATGCTATTCAGGAAGGGAAACGCTTCCCGATAAAGGATCGTAATGTGCCTCAGTACCAGGTCCAAGATAACAACTAGGAGATCGGCTATTGCCATCGCCATCAGGAAACGAGTGACTCCTTTAGAAAGACCGCACTTTCCCCGGGACAGGACCTCAATCGTCAGCACGTTCACTATTGGGATTGAAACAAACAAAAGCACGTCAGTAGGCAAGGAGCAAAATCAGCAAAGTCACAGACAGGTCATCTGGAAACATGTTTTTGAAGACAGACTAGTAGACTGCAAATTCCAGAATCGGCGATGTCTGCTGTGAACGAGGATTACAGCTCAGTGAAGTTGACAAAGAACAGGAAACTCACGTCACCACGCTAAAGAACGAAGAGTTTGGAAGAAATGTTCACCGATTTCGGTAAAGATCAATTTAGAATAGTGCTTGTAACTGGTCTTTGAATTGGAATTGCTTTACTATTACCAAAGTGGTATAACAAGGTACAGGGAAATACGCAACTCCACACTGTGCACACAGATCAATTCAGTACTCAGTGCATTCAGGTGGCGCGGTTAGTTTCAGCTCGAGCTCTCAGGCTTCTTCTGTCGGTCGCTTAAATTTATACAAGCTCCCTCAAAAGATATAAGTTTTAAAATACGTTCCAAACTGGTGAATTCAATTATTTAAAAATGAAGGGATGCAGACTGAGTTGAAACTTTTATATGCCAGATCAGAACCTATTTATTTACGTTGTTTTTAACCAAAATCGTTATGTCTGTTCGTTTGTATTTTGAAAACACTTTGAAATATTAGTATTATTAGTAATATTAGTATTAATAATAATAATAATAATAATCATCATCATCATCATCATCATCATCATCATCATCATCATCATCATCATCATCATCGAAAACGGAGATAAACGTTATTGACACATCCGGTCAAAATATCAGAGGTTAATGATCCGAAGTTCAGTCAGGAAAAACGATTGACAGTGTGAACCGGAACATGCAATTAAATCCCCATCAATCAAAATGCTCTACCCCGTGACCAGTGCTTCCAATTCTCTCAATCTTCGAGTCGGTTAAAGGGAACGTACCGGGAAATGCAACCAAAGCGAGAACGGGATAGTAGACGGGCTGAATTGTCTTGAGGAAATACCAGATCCGTGTGTCTGTTGTGATCCAAGGATTTTTCGAAAAAATATAGGGGGCCAGGCTGAAGGCACCCTTCCCCGTCGCCTGAACATCCCATTGTCCTATTCCTCGATCCTGAACCATTTTCTGTCACTGTTCCCAGATTACTGTCCGCGACTGCCGCTACGCAAGCTGCAATCCAGCCAATCACATAAAATCCCACTTTTATGTTTGCAACTGTCCAATCCTTGTCTTGCGCTGTCGAGCCACTACGGCCGTGTGTGACGGAGTCCTTGCTTTCGCTAACACTGTGAACTTTCATCGAAAGGAACAATTTTAAATAGAGCTGAGAATTCCCCAGTGACCCGACCAGGCTCCTAGCAGGCTGACATTAATTACACAACATGCATCTACGGTTAACCCCTTTAAATCCGGACCGCTGGAAAAACATGCAAACCGCAGGATTTAAAGGGGTGATGATGTCCAGGATGCACATCCACCGTTCGCGTACATTCGTTCTGCATCATCTCGCAGGAGACACAACAGCCTGAAAGCACGTACCACCAGGCTCAGGAACAGCTTCAATCAAGCCATTATAAAACTATTCAACCCTTCACTCTGAAGATTCGACGGAATCTTCAGATCACAGTCTGCCTCGCTCTGACTTTGCAATTTGTTGTTCGCCTGCACCGCACTTGCTCTGTAACTGCAGCGCTCTATTTTGCACTCTGTCATGGTATTACCTGGAAACTCAATGCACTGTGGCAATTATTTTTTTCTGTGTTCTTTTTTTCTGATGCGTTTTTGCGTTGCATTGAATGCAAAGCAGAAACTGTTTCGTTCTCCTTTACACTTGCGAATGGAAATTAAATCAATCAATTTCGAATCATTCATAATAAACCCATTTACCAATTGACCACTGTGCACTGGGATGGTCCAATGGGAACAGGGAACTACCTGCAAGTCTGATGTAGTCGTGGCGTATGATCCGCAAGTCTACCAACTTTGAGCAGTCTCCTCAGAGTGAAAGACGCAGATGAGATCCTTTCCATGGATGGGAGCAGGGTGATATAAACCCAGGAACTTCGCCATACCTAATCTAAAGTCACTGAGTGGGGGAAGGAGGCGTGGATATTCTGTATCGATGAGGGTCACTTTGGAAATTATGCGGGGACAAATTTCTTGAGGAAAGGAATGTGGACCAAATCAGTATTGAAGTCCTACATAACACACCGTGTTTTATTGTGCGTACACTCACTTGAAACTGTGTTAACCCACACAGAATGCTGGAGGGGTTCGGCAGGTCAGTCAACATCTATGGAGGTGAACAACTAGTGGACGTTTCGGTTCGAGACCATTTAAATAGAGTTGTGAATAAGACTGGAGTGGAGGGAGACACTTGCCAGAATAAGAAGGTGGGGGAGGCGATAAGGAACTCAGACTGGTACGTGATACTTGTGACCAAGTGCCGGTTAGATGGGTGTGTGGGGAAGAGGGATGAAGTAAAGACGTTGTAGTTGATAGCTGAAAACAGTAAGACCTGGAGAAGAAATAATCTGATAAAACAGGGGCATAGACCATGAGAGAAACGGGAGGCTGTAGTCACAAGGGGGAGATGATCTGCTGGTGAGGCGATGAAGGAAGAGTAGTGTCAGAATGGATAATTGAAGATAAGTGAACGGGAGCGGAGAAAATAATCGGAAAACATTAAATCCATGACATAATTTTTTATGCACCCATTAAGTAAAAAAAAAAATCCGCGTCTAAATCCGTCTGTACATCTCATAGGTTGCTATATTTCGTTCGGTTCAGCTCGCAGGGAAAGCTGAGACCAATTTCTCCAATGTATCGACACAACCCGTAACCGGGCAACTGCTGCTAAATGTCGTCCAAATGTGTGGATATAAATTTGTTGTAGTTTATGGCTTAAAACCGGCATCCGTCCTCTCCTTTCCCATCACTATCTGAAAATTTACCAACAATCGTACAGGATTAGGGGACTGCTGAATAGTCTGTAACAAAGGGATAGAAGCTGTCTCTGAACCTGATTCATTTTTCTTCTGATGGGATAGAGGAGCAGAGAGAATGTCTGGAGTTCAAGGATATGATTCGTGCGCTTTACTATGCAGAGGGGTGTGCAGACTGAGATTCTGAAGTGCAGACATATTGACCTAATTCACCGGTCTACTATAGAACGGGAAGCAACGTCAGCGTCTGCTACGTCAGCCTGCAAACACCCCTTTTTTCGGGAGTTTGTTACGAACCAGACATCAGTGCACTGCAGGGCTGTGTTGTGCTGTTTGTGTACATACGGGAAACCAGTACATGTGGACAAGGTGTCGGGAGTTGTGTGCACGTACCTGACGCCGGTCCACAGAGGGACAATTTTGAGGATACACACCAGTACACCATCGAGCCTGAGGGGAAACCTGTGGACAGTGAAACCCAGTGATTGAGCATAGGGAGGCGTGTGGAAACACTGGACAACGGAACACTGGTAAACGCGTTTGGATCGCCCTCATATATGGTGATTTGTTGCCAGCTTTGATCCAGTCAGCGATAATGTTATCTCGGCAAACTTAAATATGGCATGGGAGCTATTGAATATGAAGCAGATTAAGCAGTGGGCTCAGCACACAATCTTTTGTGGCACCTGTTGTGACGGAAGTTGTGCAGGAGATGTTCTTCCCAATCCGAACTGAGCATGTGCCGAACAATTACACCCATTTGATTAATTAACCTAAGAACAAATACACATTTGGAATGTGGGAGGGAACCTGAGCAAACAGAGGAGACCCATGTCGTCTCGCGTAGAACGTACAAATTAACAAACGGCCATGGAGTCTGAATCCGCGTCGTTGGCGCCTCAATAAGCTGGGATAACCGTTACACCAGCAGGTTCAGGTAGGTGCGAGGCGCAGGTTTGTCAGATTCTCTCCTCGCTGAGTGTGTCTCACAATGCGGGTGAACGAAGATTTCAGCACCTCCTTCATCTGCTCACTGAACTTCTTCTGAGTCACGGCGTAAAGAGCCGTGTTTGTGCAGCAGCTTAGGAACTGCAGCATGTAAACCAGCTCCCTTGTGGTTGAATATGGGAATACAACCACAAACATCGAATACGTCAGACATGCTATAGCGAAAACCCACAATCGCGTCCACACAGTGTGCACCATAAAAAAGGATCCACAACACTGTGAAATTCCCCGACACGACCAACAGTAAAATGTGCGACCTCTTACGGCTCTGCATCTCCGGGTCTTTGGAATTATCCCCATTGCTGTGACCCCGGAGTCTCCTCCGGGCTCTGCTTGCCACTAAAACGTGACTGATGGTTAAAGCATTGAGCAGTAGAATGACCACAAACGGAATCACAGGCGGCGGGACATAGCTGCCGAATTCGCCTACGGTCCAGGCCACTGAGATCAGCATGCCGCATCTTCCTTGGCAAAACCAAGGGACTTTATTAAGCTGGTATTTTCCTAACAGCATTTAAACAGCCTAGCGCGGCCGCAGTTCCCAGGAGAAGAGCCGCCGTTCAATCGGTGCATTTGTTAGTTTTCAGCGTCTGGCAGCGAATAGGCACAAATCGGTCAAAGATGAACATTACGGTGAACCAGACGGAACAGTCGTAGGCTGCGTAAAGTAAGACGGCGTGGACATTACACACGGGGATGTTCTTCAGGAAATTAAACGTTTCGTCATAAACAATCGGAATCTGCCTCAGTACCAGGTCGAAGATAACTACCAGGAGATCCGCCATTACCATAGCCATCAGGTAGTGAGAGACGCCTTTAGAAAGACCGCACTTTCCCCGGGACAGGACCGCAATCGTCAGCACTTTCACTATCGGGATGGTAAGAAACACATGAATGTCAGTGGACAAGGAGCAAAATCAGATTCACAGACTGGGAACATGGCAGTATTAAAGAGTTCCGAATTGCGGGATCACCAGATCAGGAAACAGTGAGGGTGGAGGAAGTTACTGCAACCACAATGCAGATAGCAGCGACTTATGGAACAAATTTTCCAAGTTGGGAACGTGCCAACAATATAAAATAACATCGATAAATAAAGAATCGATGTGGGTCCTTAATAAATCGATCCTTTACCGACCCTGTATTTTGTCTATGTGCTAAGCGAGTGCTGCTCGCTTCTTTTTAATGGTGTGTTTTGTCCGGTGGAAATATGGACATGTCTTCCAGAATTGACTTACGATTTTGCACGTATCGAATTCGAGGTAGGCGTGCCTGGAAATCGCCGTGTTTATAAATATCATATTTATTGAATTTAGAGATACATCGTGGTCCAGGCCTTGCTGGCCCAACGAGCCGCGCCCCTTGGCAACCCACCTGTTTAACAGGAGCATAATTACAGGACAATTTACAATGGTTAATTAACGTACTGACCGGAGTTTGAATTGCGTGAGGAAACAGGACAACTTGGGGAAATCAGTTCACGGTAAAGACGTAGAGACCCCTCAAGGGAACGCAGGAGGCAGAACTGCAAACGCTGACGTCCTGAGCTGTAATAGTGTCCGCTAACCGCTAGGCTGCGCTGGCGCCTCAAGTAAGTCACAAAGCATGATCCATCGAGCATTGGAACAAACAGTTTGTCTGATGGAGGCACGCTCTGTGTGACGGAGAGCAGTCGTCACTGAAATAGGGACAAAAGGCAACCCTGATGCTCTCTGAGCGATAGTAGCTTCATAAAAAAATAATTCTTAGAATCAGGCTGGAGGAAGTCCGGTGTATAGTCAGTGTAAAATATGGTGGCGAGCAACATGTAACATCAACTTCGCCATGAACCGTTGTGAAAGGAGGAGGGAAGGACATTGGGCCGGACACAATAATGTGTCCGAGAGCTACAGAAATGTCATTAGAACTTCCAAAGATCACATGCCTGTGCGAGTTAGAAACTTCCCCTATAAAACATATGAAGTCGTGTGGGGAACGCTGAAGCCATTGGGTCACTAGTCCTATTCGGTCGAGATCAGAGAAATCTGATGCTGCAATAGCGGTGCTTGTTTTAAGAAGAGGAACAGGTCATACTTGGTGGACTTAGCTGGCAACGTTCCAGTCTGAGGGCCCAGGGAGTGTGTACACGTGCTGACGTACGTCGTCCAGCCACCGTGAATAGTTGACACAACTCGGTTGCTCATCCAGGACATAGAAACGCAAATGTGCTGAAAGTGGGCAGCTGCCATCACAAGCAATACTACCTACCGTGTTTGCGAGCTGTTTGCCCCACTGCAATCAGAAAGCATGCTGCTTAGCATCACCGTCAGGACAACCAGACTCAAAAACAGTTTACTTCCTCAAACAGTGAGGCTGATAAACTCCTGCAGCTATTAATCTACAGCACCAACCCCAAAATTCTCGACCACCACTACTTTATCAATTCTTGTCAGTCACTTCATGTTCAGGCACTCCTGTACCTAGCATTGCTTTGTTGACACATAGTTAATCCATGTATAAAATCTAGTTTATGATTTACATTTATTGTGTTTCATTGTGTTTCTTGTATGTTGTGGTGTTAGTGTCGCATCGATTCTGAAGTAACGCTGATTTCGTCTCCTTTCCGCTTGTGTACCTGAAATTACATTAAACAATCTTGAATTTTGAACAAACCTGTGTTTTTAGGTCATTTTAATTATTATAGAACGGGCTAATTCCAAAATGCCAAAAGCTCGGTGGTGACAGCAGCGCGTCTTACTTTGCAGCCGACAAGGAATGTTGGAGGAACTCAGCATGTCAGGAAAAGTAGATGGAAGGACAGAAGCGAGAATATCCTGTAAGTAGTAGATGCCCGTGCCAGAGTATAGACTGGAGTTATGTGATTTTAGCAGATATGATTTCAAGTCGGATACATTTTTCAGCTCTTATTGAAAATTACAAGCAGGAAATTGAAGTTAAAACACACGCTGGCCCACAGAATAAGAGATATAGTTTGCAAAGTTGTTGTCAAGAGACGTTCACTGCACCAGCCAAATTCTAAGACAATGGGATTGTGCTAATTGTCTGCATCACACCAGGCATCTGTGAACTTATTTAATTTACACCATTGTAAGTAAGTTCAGGGAAGTCGGCAGGCCAGACTGACATTGTCACTTCGTACATCGAACATGGTTCCAGGTGGAGGCAATCAATGGTGATGGGAAATTATGTAGTCAGCGACGCAGCTTCACAAGAACCAATCTTGGACGTCAGGCTCTCCGCCTTCAGCAGTTTTAAAATACTTGTGTCAATTAGTTTGTCCCAGCAGCGGCATTTGAACATTTGGAGGTGTCTCCCCCTGTAGATGTGTAATGCACAGGAAGCATTTGTCAACATAGAGGATCGAAGGCAACAATCTCTTTGTAACTATTGTATTGAAACACATACTGCTGTCTTTTATCTTCAGGGTAGAAAACGTGATGTGCTTTTGACCTTGCAAGAATCTACCGAATGAATCTCCAAATGCATGCCCGCTTGTTCTGAAGGATAAAGGGGTTTATATCTGAAGATGCAGTTTCTCTCTGATAACACATGAAATTTTTTTTTCAAAAGTGTTCCTTTCTCAGAATTTTTTTTTTATGATAGACTGCTTGAAGACAAAGGTACTGTCAGACTACTTGCATCACGTAAGAATTTGGAGAAACAGCAAATTAAATGTTATTGAAAATGATGTTTAATTGCATAATAGTGCTGATGCTTTGCAATAGTTCATTTCAGTTAAAAATATATTGTTAATGATTTTCATTTGTACTCACTGTCTGAGGCTTCTCCCTTAAATGCCCAACAGTAATTGGCCAGCATTGATTGATTCCAGTTACCTGATATCTTTTCTCCATGACCGCAACGTCCTGGTGAAACCTTTCACCATGCTCGTCACGAACAGCACCAAGATTTGAAGGGAAGAAGTCTAAATAGGAATGCAGTAATCTTTATATCACAAAGCGATTTAGTAACCTGTTGCATTGCATGATTTTATACGCTTGAAGAATGCTTTCAACCAGCTGCTTGCAGTTTGGTGCTCTGTAGATGCCGAGAAAAATTTCAACAACTTCCTCGAACGCCTTGCGTGTGATTTTCTCAGTTCCCACTAGAAATTCATCAAATTGCCTGTCATTGATGACCTGTTTGATTTGTGGATCAACGAAAATGCCTTCCTTAATCTTGCCATCAGTTATTCTGGGAAACATCTGTCTCAAATATCAAAATACTTCAGAGAATGTTTTTGTGCGTGGTGATAACAAATCCCATCCTTACTGGCCCGAACCCAATAAATATTACTAAAACCTGTCCTGCCATGCAGCAGCCGCGCCGCCTAAGCATGGCCAAGCATGCCTGGACAAGATAGGAAACATTCCAGCTTAAATTGCTGGCAACATTTTAATTGACTTGAATTATGAATTGAAATAATAAACTTAAGTTATTTTTTAAATGGTGCGTGATATGGAAAATTTCGTGGTGACTTTTATGATCAGTAGCCCAAAATTCACAAGATACACCTAAACGTACTCAGGAAGCAAAATCTTTGTTGTCCAGTGTAACATAACAAGAATAAAAAGAAAGGGGTCGGAAGTGCTCAAAATAGAAAAGGGAGTAGTGGGTGCCTACGTGAAGACTAATTCGTATCTGGGCTGTACACATTGTTCTGGAGATGTTGGTAGATACGAAATAAACATTCAAATGGTTCTTAAATGGGCACAGGAATGTATAGGAAATGGAAGGTTATGATATTGTCCAGAGAACAAGGATTGAATTGTTTGGCCATTTAATGACTAATGCCATCCGTTGGGCCGAACATTGCTGGCTGAAAGTCCTGTTCCTTTGCTGTACTTCACTGTGGTCTATTTTGCAGAGTCAGTCTGTTTTTTGTTTGCGGAGTTGTCTAATACACTGTGGAGTAGATTAGATGTAAAGGATTGTGAGAACCACTGAAGGTATCATCGGGGTCTCCGTACAACCCCTCCCTCCCCCAAACGCTGACTACTTCAGACATTTACCGGCAGCATTTTAAACAAAGAGTCCAAAGATATGCAGTTCTTGTCTCCTTACCTGATGAAGGACATGCAAACTTTGGAGACGGATCAGAGCAGGTTCACCAGTTGATTCCAGAGATACGGGGGTTAGACTATGAGGAGAGGCTGAGTCGCCTGGGATTGTACTGAATTCTGAAGGCTGAGGGCAGATTTATAGGAACATATAACATTATGAAAGGGATAGATAAGATAGACGCAGGAAAGTTGTTTACACTGGTAGGTGAGACTAGAACTAGGGTTCATATTGTTAAGATTTGGAGGAGGAAACATATGACAGAGATGAGGAGGCACTACTTTTCCCAAAGAGTGGTGAATCTGTTGGGCGTGTTTGGAGTATTTACTTATAATAGGATTATATAGACCACAGAGTCAGAATATTTTCCCTGGGTGGAAATGTTAAACTGTAGAGAGTTTGGAATTGAAATGAGTAGGGGATAATTTAAAAGATACTTACAGTGCAATTGCTTTCACACGGGGAGTGACGGACGCTCGGAACGCATTACCAGGATAGACAGTGCAAACACTTTACAAAAGCGACGATTAGGTGATGTTTAGATAGATACAAGAATTATGCAATATCCTCCATACGTATGCATATAGATAGGGCAATTTTAAAAAATATCGGGTTATTTATGCAGGAATTGCCAGATGTTGAGGGAAGTTCTGGAAGGATACTGCATGATGTAGGCAGCTGGAGATTTGGGCGGCAACATGGCAGATAAAAATAAATCCGGAAACCGTGGCCTGCTCCAGATATGGGGGTGCGGTGAGCTCAAACACAATTATAAAGTATTTGGTGAACAGACTAGATACTGAGATGCTTTGATGTACGGTATGTTCTTTGGCAAGGCCTCCATATTTTTCTGACCTTGACAATGCACGTAGAGATGCTGGTAAAGCAGGAGCCCGCATTATTCCCGTACTGGGTCATGTTTTTTAACGAAGATGTCAAGAAATCATGAATCAGCTACATATGTAATTGAATATGAATATCTGCAACATCCGGTACATTGTTCCAGTCTCTCCTGTCTTTCTTTTCAATTCCCCTTCCGCACCCCTCTTCCATTTACCCTTCTGTTCACCCGCCCATCACCTTTCCCTTTCTCCCATGGTCCACTCTCCTCTCCTGTCAAATTCATTCTTCTCCAGCCCTTCACCTTTTTACCCATCACCTCCTAACGTTTTTACTTCAGCTCCCTCCCACCCATCTGACATCACGTGCTACATTATCGCTTGCACGCCTTCCCCTCCTTTCAACTTCTTATTCTGACATGTTGCACCTTCCTTTCCAGTCCTGATGAAAGATCCCGGCCTGAAACGTCGTCTGTTAATTCATTTCCATAGATGTGGCCTAACATGCTTAGTTCCTTCTGCAATTTCTATGGCTTTCTCTGGATTTGCAGCATCTGCAGAATCTCTTGTGTGTATCAATCAATGGTTCAAGCCAACTTGGAACACTGTTCACCTGCCCGTCTAAACATCACTGAGACAGAATATTGACCAAGCAGAGATATGACCACAGAGACGCGCATGAGCAGTTTAAATTAGCATCAGTGTTGACATCCAAATCATGCACCGAAGCGCCTGTTGCTGAGATGAACTGAGCCAAGTCCACCAGTTTCAGACTACGTATTCGTAACCGTGAGTTCAGAGCGTCTGTGGCCCGATATTTCTGAACGCATAAATTGTCTTCAAGGATTATTAATGATCATCGAGGGTGTCAGGAATATGAGTCGATCCATGGGAGGGAAGAACAAAAATTCCAAGACAGTACTTGTATTCAGAATATTATGGAAACCGAAGAAAATTTGGTGAAGATCAATCCTTAGATCAGAAGTGGTGTTACAGGACTAAGCGTCAGAGTCAGAGTGATGCAGTGAGCAAACGGACCACTCACCCAATCGCTGACTGTTACATTTGTCTATGCTCATCCTCCTTGTAACCATTAAATGCAAATCCCTTTACCCCTCCACGTTCTGGTACCCATCAAATGCTTCTTCAACTGACCGCCACGGTGACGTAGTGGTTAGCGCGAAGCTATTACAGCTCGGGGCGTCGGAGGTAAAAGTTCTCTTCTGGCTCGGTTTTTTTTTTAGGAATTTGTGCGTTCTCCGGGTGGGTTCGTGGGTTTCCTTCGGGTACTCCGGTTTCCAGTCTCGGGTCAAAATACGTTCTTGGTAGTAGGTGAATTGGTGATTGCCAATTGTCTCGTGATTAGTGTTACTCGGTGGGTTGCTTACTGGGCTGGAAGGGCCCATTCCGCTGTCTAAATCTAAATAATGTAATCTGAAACAAGCATCTACTGACTTAAATGACACCACCACGTCTGGCAGCAGATTTCGGATAACTTCCATACTGTGTGTGAAAGAATCACCTCATATCCTCGCTCTCATATTAATGCTCTGCTCGATAGTTTTAGGCAACCCTATCATGATAAGCAAATATTGCCGATTCACTGCATCTATGCTTCTTATAATGTTATATGCCCCTATCTTGCCACTTTTCAGCCTCCTTCTCTACTTTGTGCGATACACAATCTGCACCGAAATAATAAACTCCTACAATAAATATTTAATAGTTTTAAGTAATGAGAAAACATTGCGGATTTCTGATTTCAGAGTGGGTCTGATATCATGAGCAGGTTACAATTCCACTAAGAGAACACATTAGATGCCTCAGTAATTTTTCCTAGCCACAGTGGAGGTACACAATGACGGCAGTTCAGCAAACTTGGGCGATGTCAGAAGGATTTGCCAGGCGTTTTAAACTAACCTCAGGGATAGAAAGAATGTGAAGCCCAGGAATAATCTTCACTCAGAAGAGAAGGGTTTGTGCACTGAAAATCAGCATGGAATTGGTAGAACGATACTGTGACTGAATTACCTCATTCATAATCTTTAAGAAATCGTCTTCTGCAACTTCCTTGCGTGTTACACGCTTGGGCGATCATGACGTTCCACATCGAACGATCCCAAGCAGCGTCAATGATATCTGGCACACTTAGATCTCTTAGTTCTTTCACAGAGTCCATAAATGTTCTTCTTTGCCTTCCTCTTCCGTGTTTCCCAGGCATACGGACTTGTAATGTAAGACATTCTATCTCTCCCTTTCTGATGACATGGCCCAGGAATTTATGTTTCCTCAGCTTTAATGTTCTCATTAAAGATCTTTTTTGAATGGACACGTTGGAGTACTGACTGATTATTTACCCTATGTCTATATTATATTTTCTTTTTTTTTGTAATTTATCTTTTATTGAAGTTCATCATCGAACAGTATTCTTCTAAGAAATCACATTTCGGTTGCTTCTAAGTTTCTTTGGAGTTCTGGTGTTACAGTTCATGTTTCGGAAGTATACAAGAAGATTGACCAGGTGTAAAATGTTAGTAGCCTAAGCCTTGTTGTCATCGAAATGTGTCGGTTAGTAAAAATTGGTTTCATTTTCTGGGAGTTGGTTTTGGCAACGGCAATTCTGCTTTTTATTTCTACTTTACTTCTGGCATCATGTGATATAAAGCTGGTCTGTTTGTCTTTTGTTCAATCTCTTGGTTTCCTTTTGTACAATTGGCAGTTGGGCGTATCCTGCTGTTTTGATATTACCATACTTTTTTACAGTTGACGGTTAGACCATAATCTGCCCTTGTTTGAACTATTTTGTCTAAGAGGATCTTCTGCAGCAGTTGCTATTAGGGTGGTATCGTCCGCATATCTTATATTGTTGATGTTAACACCTCCAATCTTTATTCCATTTAGCTCTTCTATTTCTCTGAGTATCATTTCACTATAGATATTAAATAATTGCAATGAGACAACGCATCCCTGTCTAACTCTTCTTTGAATTTTCGACCAACTGCTTATATTATCATCAATTCTTACCGCCGTCGTTCGGTTCCAATATAAATTTTGAAGCAATTGTTGAACCCTTCTGTCAATGTTAAAGTTTAGCGAGAATTTGAAATAATCTTTTATGTTGCACTTTGTCGAATGCTTTAGTGAAATCCACAAAACATAAAAGACAGCATTTTGAAATTCAATTGCACTTAAAGACATAATAGTTTTAATTATAAAAATACTTGCTGTACGAATTGTCAGGGGATATTACGCTATCGATCGATGTCTACTAATTTAGTTTCGTGTTGTTGGATACATAAATGTCAGGTTGGGGTGATTGGCTGCAATGCGTTTCATTTCCTGGGAGGATTCATTGTTTCGATGAACCGATGGCAGACGGCCTCATTTAGGTAGAGAGGGAGAATGATGGAGTGCGGGCGGCGGAGTGGTTGGAAAGAAGGAGAGACGTAGATAGATTGAGAGACAGAGAGACAGACAGACAGACAGACAGACAGACAGACAGACAGATCTCTGAACTGTATTGCATAAATTATACTTTTCCTGCATTGATTATTAGCTCTTGAAACGGAACTATGTTGACTATTTTATTAACACACTTATTTAACCCTAGCCAGGACAATTTACAGTGATCAATTAACCTAAAATTGGATTGTTGGGGAAACCGGAGCACGCAGAGGAAACACGCTCGCTCACGGGACGGAACACAAACCCCTTACTAACGGCGACGGGACTGAAGTCAGAATTCCGGAACGCCCCGGGCTGTAATAATGTTGTGATAATCACTAGGCACCGTAGCTCCCAGTGCAGTTGCCATTCCAGCTGACACATTTCAACATGATTCAAACCAATGGAACTGCAGACAGGAATATCATGTCATTACAGTCACGTGGGCGTGAAGAGGTGGAACGTGACGCTCATAAACTGCCAACAAAATCGTCCGAAGTGTGAAAGTTTCTGTCTTTTTTTTTATTGGGGATATAAAAGCGGAAATTTGAGGGACAGAGTTCTATTTTAATAGCATTTTGAAATTTAAATGTACAGAACAGCAACAGGGGTTTCCACAACAAGGAGACCATGCCGCCCAATTATACTCAGGTGACCAATTAGACTACTTCCCAGTACACCTCTGGACTGTGGGAGTAAACGGGAGGATACAAACGAAGCCCACTCCATCACGGATAAAACGTAAAATCCTCATGCAGACGGCGTTCTGGGCACTGCCGAGCGATGTGCTAAACGCTACGCATTTGGTTCAAGCCGGTGGGAGGCGCAGATTTGTCATATCCTCTCCCCGTTGAGTGTGTCTCATAAAGCTGGCGAATAGAGATTTCACCACCGCCCGCATCTGCTCACTGAACTTCCTCCGTGTCAGGGTGTAAAGAGCCGTGTTTGTGCAGCAGCTCAGGAGCTGCAACATGCAGCCCAGCTGCCCCATGATCAAGGGTGGAAACACAACCACAAACATGGAATCCGCCAGCATTGATAGAGCAAAGACCCACAATCGCTTTCAAAAAGTGTACACACGAAATACCGTCGACAAAACAATGAAATTCGCCGACACGACCAGCAGTAAAATGAGCGACTTCCTGCGGTTCTCCATCTCCGGATATTGGAACTATCCCCACTGCTGCCACTCTCAATATGTTGACCATCTGTCACCTGTTAGTGGCGAGCAGAGCCCAGAGATGTAGACATGTGAACTGTGTAATATCTGTCATATGCCAGCACAAAGGGTTATCTTAAAATGCTGGGATAATAATTCAGAAATTTGTGGTGTGCGCGTGTTGAGGAAGTTTCTCGAAGGATTCTGCACGATGTAAGCAAATTGGGGATTTGGGAAGCACCATGATAGATGCAGGTTAATCCGGAATCAGTGGCGTGCTGTACAATGTGTGTGGCGTGAGTTTAAATGCAATCATAAAATAGTTCCAGTATGTATTGGATACTGAGAGACTTGATGTGCAGTAGGAACTTTGGCTCGAGCTCGATGTCTTTCTGAACGTAACAATGCACGTAGACATGTTGGTAAAGAAGGCGTACGCATCATTCCATTAATTGGTCGTGTTTTTACTGATAAGATCAGGAAGTCATGCAACGGCTGCGAGAATGATTGTACGTCGATATCTCCAACTTCCAGTTCATTCTCCCCCTCTACCACTCCTCTTCTTTAATTCTCCACTCTTCCCCGACTTAGTTCCTCACTCTCGCCGACTACTGCCCCTTCCCTTTCTCCCGTGATCCATTCACTTTTAAGATCTGATTCCTTCTTCTGCTATTTGTCTTCCACTTATCACCTCCTAACATTGCTTCGCACCCCCTCTCCTATTTACCTCACTTTGACTGCCACGATCGAGCTTGTACACTTTCCCCTCTACCCACCTTCTTACTCTGGCTTCTTTCATCTTCCTTTCCAGTTTTGATGAAGTGTTCCGGAAACCTCGACTGCTTCTTCGTTTCTATAGATCCCGCCTGAGCTAATGAGTCCTTCAGGATTTTGTATCCGTTGCTGTGGATGTGTAGCATCTGCAGAATCTCTAGACTGCATTAATATTTGTTTTGGCTATGGTTCATTTGCCCGTCTAAACATCACTTAAATGGACTATTGATCAAGAAGATACAGAACACGCAGACGCACATGATCAGTTGAAATTAGCTTTATTGATGGCATCCATATAATGGGCCGAACAGCCTATTCCTGTACAGCACTGACCTGTGTTCATCATTTTCAATCATATATTTATAAAATTGAATTCAGTGCGGATTCTTTGATTCGATAACCTGGACCAGACAGCTTCGTTTGCCAGAGTTCTTGAGAGACAGGCACAATAGTAGAAGCACAGACGACTCTGCTAATAATATGCTCCGCGGCTTCAAAGTTTGTCTTTTTATAATGTAGCAGGAAATTGACGGAGGGAGATTAATTTTAACAGTGTTTTATTTTTCTTACCTATCGATACAGCAGGGTAGCAGTGGTTTCCACCACAAACTTCGCGCCTTTGGAATGTGAATGCATTCTGAAGAAACCCACGCCATCACCGATCGAACGTACAAAATTCATAGAGACGGCTGCAGGGACTGAAACCGCTATCAACCGCGTTCAGCTAGGCGGGTTGCGCCGGTTTCATAGCTCTTCATTCCGAATAGTTTCTCTCATATGCGAGTGAATGGAATTTACACCACCTCCCGCATCTGCTGCCTGAACTTCCTCTGGGTCAAGACGTAAAGAGCCGTGTTTGTGCAGCAGCTCAGTAGCTGCAGCACATAGCCCAGCTCCCACATGCTGAAAGGTGGGAACGCAGCACTGAAATAAGCCAGACGTATCCACACAGTCTGCACAACATAAAGCATCCACAACACGATGAAATTACCCGCCACGACCAATAGTAAAATGATCGACTTCGTACGGTTCTGTATTTCCGGGTCTTTGAAACTATCCCCACTGTTGCAACTCCGGACTCTCCTCCGGGCTATGCTCGCCACTAACACGTGTCTGATGGCCAAAGCATTGAGCAGCAGAATGACCACAAACGGGATCACAGGCGTCAGGAGGTAGCTGCCGAACTCGACTACTGTCCAGGCCACTGAGATTAGGGCAGCATGACTTACTTGGAAAAGCCAAGGAATGTTGGTCATCCAATATATTCCTGAGAGCAAAAAATGCCAGAAAATATTCTTTAAACAGCTCAGCGTGGACACAGTTCCCAGAAACACAGCCGTCGTTCTTTCGGTGCAGAATTTACCTTTCAGATTCTGGCAGCTAACAGCCACAAATCGGTCAAAGGTGAATATGACGCTGAACCAGACGGAAAAGTCGTTGGCTGCGTAAAGTAGGACGGCGTGGACATTACACACGGGGATGTTCACCAGGAAATAAATCGCTTCCCAATAAACAATCGGAATCTGCCTTAGTACCATGTCCAAGATAAGAACCAGGGGATCCTCTGCTCCCATGGCCATCAGGTAACGAGTGATTCCTTTAGAAAGACTGCACTTTCTCCGGGACAGGACCACAATCGTCAGCACATTCACTATTGGGATTGAAAGAAACATAAACATGTCAGTTGGAAAGACCAAAGCCAGGAGAGTCACAGACAGGAAATATGAAATCATGTTTTTGAAACCAGACATGTAGACTGTAGTTTTCCAGCATCGGCGATATCTACTGGGGACGAGGATTATAGCTCAGTGAAGTCGACAAAGAAGTTGAAAATAACGTCATCACATCAACCAAAGAACAGCCGTTAATAAGCTGAGAAGAAGTGTTCTCGGATTTCGGTGAAAATGGATTTGGAATAGGGGTCGGAACTGATCATTGAATTGGAATTGCTTTACTATTACCAAAGTGGAATAACAAGGTACTGGGAAACACGCATTTCCACCCTGTGCGTACAGATTTATTCAATATTCGTTGCTTCGAGGCGGTGCTGTAATTTCTGCTCAAGCTCTGAGTCTTCCTCTGTTGGTCTGTTAAAAAACAGTCATGTCTGAATAGCACCTGCAACAGGTTAGTGTCTGGTTTGTACCAAAGAGTCCGGAAAATGTTGATATAGTGAAGCAACCATTCTTCACAGGAAATGTGGAAATGTCCTCAAAAGGAAGAAAGGTGTCTCTCTAAGGCTTAGAAATCAAGCATCAGACAGGGCTCTAGGATCTAACAAGAGAGAACGGAAGGAGATTAAGACTAGATTCAGGAAAGCGGGAAGGGAGTCCAAGAATTCCATCGTGAGTAAGGAAACTCCAAATCATTTTACACATATGTACAGAACAGGAGGATAACTGGAGATGGGGTCGGCGTGATCGGTGCGAGCAGAGGAAACATCTGCGTAGAGTCGGAGGAGATAGTGGTATCATTAATGCATAGACTGTTTCCGAATTCACCAGTGTGAGGAAATTCTAAACAGGCTGTTACGAAGGATGAACAGCTCTGATGGGCAGAAGGGTGCAGGGTTGCCCATGTCCCCCTCCCCTGGGAGAATTACAAACCGTTACTGTTGCCAGGCTGCTAATGAGAGGGAAAGAGATGGAACAAAAACATACCGGGACTGAAACATTTGCTTCAGACAAGTGAGAGACAACACCGGGGGAGAGAGACTTGTTGTTCCACCATATTATGACTCCTGTAAGACTCCGGAGAGGGTTGTTTACTTGGTACTATTCTGTTCATTAAAATTCCTCAGTGGACAGCCGGAGTGGGCTGGTTTGATGGACTAAGCCATTCAAAACCGATTGACACCTGAGACCCGTGAGTATGGATAAAAGTGAGGTCTAGGGAGACATCCCACAGACACACCAGGAGATACACCAAGAGGTGTACCAGGAGACACACTAGTGAGCACTGCTTAAGTGTTGGAACACACGAGAAGGTGTGGGGGCATCGGAGACCGACCGAAGGATCGGTCAACTTTAACTCAGAGTGTTTATAGCGAGGCCGGTGGGGGCTTGTGTGTGTGTCTACCCTTGTCTGGTTGACGAGTCCACCAGAGAAGAACGGTCTAGCTAAAGGACAGAGGGGTCATACCTGAATGTCCACAACAACACATCGACGGATCAAGAACGTAAAGGTTTGACTGGCTGTCACTGCTTGGTCTCTTTCTCTCTCTCTCTCTCTCTCTCTCTCTCTCTCTCTCTCTCTCTCTCTCTCTCTCTCTCTCTCTCTCTCTCTCTCTCTCTCTCTCTCTCTCTCTCTCTCTCTCTCTCTCTCTCTCTCCAACAATTACAACACATCGACCAACAACTACCTCAGCCTGTATGAACTGGACTGAACTTTATATTCACATATGACAATTCATTATCCCCTAGACATCGATAGAGTTTGTTTATTATTGATTATTATTATACCCACACTTTTAGGTTTACTATTGCTAACGTGTATTATCTGCATATTTGCATTGTTGATATTGATTTGTATATTTTACTAATAAACACTGTTTTGAAAATAGTACCAGACTCCAACGGATACTTCTATGTTTGCTGGTAAGACACCCAGTTACGGGGTACGTAACAAGGCAAATATTCAGGAATATTTTTTGGAGAAGATTATTGTCTCCTTGCTGGATGGAGAATTAAAATATTAGTAAAATCCTACAAGAATAGAAGATGGCAAATAACATTCTATTTTTACAGAAAGAGAGTATGGAAAATTCTGGGGATTATTGACTAGTGTGTTTTATTTTTCTTCAATGTGGCAAAGCATCGGAGAAGGCTCTTAGACACACGAATAACGAGCATTTTTAAAAGCATAGTCTGATTAGGAGTAGTCAATATGGTTTGTGACACGAACCTGACTGATTCTCTAAAGAGTTAACAAGGTATATTGATGAAGGTAGAGTAGTGGATGTGCTATATATTACCTTTAGCAAGGAGCTTGATAAGGAAGGCAATGGTAGGCTTAATCAGAAAACCAGGAGGCAGGGGATCCATGAAAGTTTGGCTGTGTCTGTGTCCAGAGAAGACAGTCGGAGGATATTGAAGGAGCTGTTCTCGGACTCCTGGTTTTTGTCAGTTATATAAATGACCTGTATGAGGAAGTGGAACGGTAGCTTGGTAAAGGTACAGATAACAAGAAGGCCGGTTGAGCTGTGGACGATGCAAAAGATTACCTTATGTTACAAAGGAAATTTGACTGGATGGAGATTTGGCGCAGAGAAGTACCACTGACGTCAAGCAGAAAATCTCTGAAGAGTATTGATAATGGCTGGGGACACGCGTCCTGTAAAGACACTGTACATACGAAGGCAATGGCAAACTACTTCCATAGAAAACTTTTCCAAGAACCATCACGATGATAAAAAGACCATGTCATAAGACATGGCACATAATGAACGTACATATATGGAAGATTGATAAGGTGGAAATGAGATTTACAAGGATGCTAAATGGATTAGAGAGCATATTTTATGATGATAGATTAATCGAGTTAGTGCTTTTATATGCGAAGCTAAGGAATATGAGAAGTAGCTGAACATGGAGTGTACAAGATGATAAAATGCACAAACAAGAGAATAACCGGGCTGTTTTTTTAAACCAAGTCGATAACCCAAAGTGATTAGATGAAATTAAAGAAGGGATATCAGAGGCATTTTTGCACATAGACTTGTTGGGGCATTGAACGCCATGCAAGAAGAGGAATTCATTACAGGCCGATGCAGTAGAGACATTGAAGACACTGTTGAATAATTATTTATTCATCTGTTCATATACTTATGCATGCCATCGCTTTTTATCTCTACTTATCCAGTTATCTATCTATGTATTTATTTAAAAGGTACAGCGAGGATCAGGCCCTTCCGGCTCAATGAACCGCATCACACCGTAATCTCTACTACTACTACTACAACTACTACTACTACTACTGCTACTGCTACTACTACTACATCGACTCGGGGCCTCGGGGACAGGAGAAATAACTAATTTAACCCCAGCCTAATCATGGGACAAGTTACAATATTCAATCAGCTTACAAACGATATGAGTTTGGACTAAGAGAAGAAATGTAGTACCTGAAAAAGTCACTCATTTACGAGAAGAACTTAGGAACTCCTTGTATACATCGTCGGAATTGAACTCCCAGTCGGTCGCCCCGAGATGACCACGCTAAATGCTTTGCTACCGTGGCGCCCATCGCTCACCATGAGAAGATTCCATGTGAAGATGTTTTACTTTGGCTGTTTGTATGTTTTCTATTGTTTGTTTGTTTTTTTGGGCTGTTCGCTTGTTATTGTCTGGTTTCTCTTAAAGTTGAACATTCCCTAGTCCCATGCATCGTTACAATTTATTTTGTTTCAAATTACTCTCCTTAGATCAGATATTAATATATTCGATATCAGACTGGTAATCTGTGCGTGGAGGCGAAAGAGTTGAGGGAGAACTTAGATGGAAATTTTACAACGGTATTTACTCGGGAAGTGTGCACAGGATCGATCAAAGTGAGGCGAAGCATTAGCGTGATCATGGACCGTCTAAAGATTACAGAGGAGGAGACGTTAGCTGTCTTGATGCAAATTATGGTGCCAAATCCTCAAGAACTAACAGGATACTACCCTCGCACCATGTCTGGGGTTATTGCAGAAATTGCAGGGGCACTAGCAGAGATATTTAGAACATCCTTTGTAAGGTCTGATGTGCCGGATATTTAGAAGATAAAACGTGCAGCTCCTCTAAATAAAAAAAAAGCTTAAAGCATAAGATAGGAAATTATAGACGATGAACCTGACATCTGTGGTGGGAACGTTACTGGATAGAATTCTTTGTAATTTATTTAACTTCTATTGAAGTTCATCATCAAACAAACATTTTCATAAGATGTATTTCAGACATTGTACATATATATCATATAATCATATATATCACAAATCTCCACAAAGTATTGTTACGGATTCAGGCAACAATAATATATATGAGTTAGGCAGGGGTTTATATAACAAATAACACGTTTATTAAACACTGAAAACAAACCCCCCCAAAAGAAAACAAATCACTGAGGTAACCGGAAGTCAGCACTGTGCGGCAGCTTGAACAGTTTTTAAAGCATTGAAGCTTAAACAGTTCTTAAAGCGATGTTGCAAAAACAGTTTTTTCAAAGTAGTATTGCCAAAAGTTCAAAATGCTCACAGTCCTTTTAAGGGAGAGACTTTTTAAGACGATTTAAATTCTGTTTTCGGTCGTGTTGTTTCGGTTCCCAAGATCGAACTTTTTCCCACGAAGAATTTTACGAAACGAAATGGCTTAAAGTCACAGACCTTTCCTTTACGAACTATTCCCAATCCTTTCTGCTATTTCGCA
Organism: Hemitrygon akajei; assembly: GCF_048418815.1. Classification (NCBI taxonomy): domain Eukaryota; kingdom Metazoa; phylum Chordata; class Chondrichthyes; order Myliobatiformes; family Dasyatidae; genus Hemitrygon; species Hemitrygon akajei. The sequence goes on along the minus strand of NC_133147.1, from coordinate 48,735,605 downwards.
GGGATTAACACGAGAACAGTCAACGAATTCCTTCCGAATAAGGATCAAACAAGGTCGAACCTGTTCTCACCGTCGAAATCGATACTCCTCGATCTTTAACTCCCGAACTCCGATCTTCACTCTCCACTGATTCTCAACTAGCAGTATTGTAGAGAAACTGCTGGCAATGAACTTTTAAACTTTAGGCATTAGATAAAACTTCATCTTTCAACTAAACTGCGTCATAACATTAAATCACGCAGTGGCATGAAGTCAATGTTGCAAATCCAACCACGAACTGTCCCTCCTCAGAAGGTGGGGTCCTCCTTTTATACCCTGTAAAAAAAACCTGTCACATGACCTCTACTGGCGGGAAAATGACGTCACAAGACCATTACATCAAGTCCAGTAGAGCTTCAGTCCCAGTCACGTGACAAGGGTACCACTGTCACGTGTCACGAGTAACGTAACAGTATTTATCTGAGGTATACACTAATAGAAAAGAGTGGAAAGAAAAAAACATGCAAATGGAAAGAATTATGCACAGTAGGGAGTGAATGTTTTTCCAACATATTCAATGATTTCTGAGAATAAAGACAGGCCCATGAGGCATCATGTAGTTAAAACAGTTTTCTCGGTCTGAATCAAATTGTTCCAGCTTATGATTAACAGATGCTGTTATCTTCTCCACTTTGTAAATGTCCATTGTAATTTCCATCATATGATGGGTTGCACCAACATATTACAGCTATCAAATGTGTTGCAAAATAATAATCTCTAAGAGAAGGTAAGCCACATTCCCCCTTTTCGTTTTCTAATTGCAAAGTTTTGAGACGAACTCCAGGCCTTTTGCCCTGCCAAATATACCTTGATAACATCTTGTTCCATTCATTGAATTGATTTTGATTTATCTCTATTGGTAGGGTCTGAAAGAGATATAACAGTCTGGGCAGTATATTCATTTTAATAGACTCAATCCTTGAACTGAGACTGAAAAAAAGGGATCAGGTTCTATCTTGCCACATCTTCTTTAATTTTTTTATATACAGGCTGATAATTACATTGTGTTAAATTTGACAAATCTTTTGCCATAATGATGCCCAAATATTTGAAAGACACTGCGTGCCAAATCCAGGGGTATCTACTTTCAATTTCTCTTGGTGGACTATAGTAATATGAAAGGAATTGGTTTTATCTATGTGGATCTTTTTTCCTGATAACTGACCATATTTTCCAAAGGATTGCATGAATTTAGGTAAAGAGTATGTTGGTTCCCGAGATAGATCAAAATGTCATCCGCATAACAAGCCAATTCAGGCTCTGTCCCTTTAATAATAATTCCCCTGATATCTTCATTTTGTCTGATGTATTTAGTTAACGCGAAGTGTGGCGGTGACCGTGCACAACCCTATAGCGTGCCGCTTTCTAAGATAAGACTATTTGATAAATATCCATTGATTTCAATCCTAGCAGTAGGATTGTCATATAGTGTCTGTATAGTTTCAATAATCGTGTCTTGGAAACCAAATCAATGTAAAACTCTGTGAAGAAAATTCCAATTAACCGAATCAAATGCTTTTTCAGCGTCCACGCTTATCACTATTGTTTCGATTTTAGTTTTGTTTGCATATGATCATAATGCGAAGGGTCCTTCGTATATTGTGTTATGAGTGATGAACAGACCCGATAGAGGTGGGGTACAGTTAACCACCCCCACCCCCCACACCCAGAGAACCACGAACTATTGCTGTTGCTATGCTGCTCATGAGAGAGAGAGAGATGAAACCCAGGAAGGAACATCTGCTATTGATAAGAGAGAGAGCGAGTCTGTTGATTTATTGTATTTTGACTCTTCCTGGATTATTTACCTTTCACTACAAGGACTTTACTTTGTTTCGTTATCATTCCCCAGGAGTTAGCAGGAGTGGCCTGATTTGATGAACACAGTCATTTAGAGTTGATGGATGGCTGAGACCCCGTTAGTAGGGATAAAAGACAGGTCTGGGGAGACACCCTTCAGACAAACCAGTGGACACTGACTGAATGTTGTGAACCCACAGGAAGGTGGGAGCTTCAGGGAACGAATCTGGAGATCGGTCAATAAAGCTCAGAGTGTGACGGCAGGGCCAGTGGGGACTTGTTGTGTGTGTCCACTCATGCCAGAGTGACGAGTCCACCACAGAAGAAAGTTCTAGCTGAAGAACAGAAGGGTAATACGTGAATGACCACAACGACACAAGCAATTAAGAAAGATACGGATGGTTTGCCTGCTGCAGCTGCCTAATCTCTCTCTCTCTCTCTCTCTCTCCTCTCTCACTCTCTCTATCTCTCTCTCTCTCTCTCTCTCTCTCTCTCTCTCTCTCTCTCTCTCTCTCCTCTCCCGATTACAACACAACAACCGTAACTACCTCAGCACGCATGAACTGAACTGAATTTTATACTCTTCTATGACAATTCATTTACCTCCTAGACATCGATAGTGCTTGTTTCTATTGCTATTATTATTCCTACACTTTCAGGTGTATCACTGCTAACTTATGTTATATGTATATTTGCATTATTGGTATTGTTTTGCGTATTTTACTAATAAACATCTTTCAATATAGTACCACCAGATTCCAACGGATATTTCTTTCTCTGCTGGTCTCACACATAGTTATGGGGTATGTAACAATTGGGGCTCGTCCGGTATTTAATTAAATATTGGGGGGCCAGTGGATCGGGATAGATGTCTCTTATCTGATCTGGTTGTGCGGATAACCAGATGGGAAACCAGCAGAGATGGAGATTGGCAAAGTTTTAAATGAACCGAATTTGGGGGCATTAGAGGATGCCAGGAAGGCGGAATTAGTGAGTATTGGGAAACGATTAAATCTCTCAGCGGTGAAATCGATGATGAGAAAGTTGGATATACAGAGAGCAATAGCTGTGCATTACGTATCCGAGAGTGTGTTCCCATCGGACGTCTTGGACCTGTTCCCTGAGAGGAAACCAGCCGAGGGTAAGGTTCAGTTACAGATAGAAAAATTAAGGTTGGCTGAGAACGAAAAGAGGGAGCATGAACTTCGGATAAGGAAGCTGGAGGCAGAGAGAGCGAGAGAGGTGGCTGCAAGGCGGAGAGAGGAGGCTGAAAGGCAGAGAGAAGAAGCTGATAAGAAGAGGGAGGAAAGGGGGAAAGTGAGGCAGTTTGAGCTGGAAATGGAGAAGTTAAAGGCATCGCAGGGAAGAGACCGGGCAGCAGACCCAAATGAGGGATTCAAGCTTGGTCAGGAGATTAAGTTGTTACCTCCATTCGAGGAGATGGATGTTGATAAGTATTCCCTCCATTTTGAGAAAAGTGATTGTAAATCAGAACTGGCCGAAGGGGAAATGGGTTATTCTGTTACAGACCGTACTTAGGGGGAAGGCTCCGCAAGCATATTCGGCATTGGATATGGATGAGTCTGAGGATTATGATCAAGTAAAAAGGGCTATACTGAGGAGTTACGAGTTGGTGCCAGAGGCATGCCGGCAGAAGTTCTGGAACTTGAGAAAGCCGTGGAACTACACGTATTTAGAGTTTGCCCGTGAGATGCAAATATATTGGGATCGGTGGTGTGCCTCAAAAGGGGTCAATAGAAATTTTGATAAGCTGCAACAGCTGATGCTTATCGAGCAATTTAAAAGTTGTGTCCCTGAAGGTATGAAGACGTACTTGAACGAGAAGGAGGCAAACACTCTGTCTGTAACTGCCTGGGTAGCAGACTTGTATGCCTTAACCCACAAGACAAAGTTTCCCCCAAATAAGAGCCTACCAGAGAGACAGTATGGACGGTAGAGAAATCCCACCAGCTGAGGCAGAGAATAAGCCGGGAACTAGCGGAAAAGGCAGGGAGGAGGAAAAGCAGGCTGGCAGCAAGGTTCCTAGCTTTACGTGTTATAATTGTGGGAAAGCTGGTCATATCGCATCTAAGTGCTTTGCTCCGAAGAAGGAGACAGGAAAAGGAACGACGTCAACCCCGACTGGTTGCATTGAGCCGATCAGCAGACCGATGACGAAGGCAAGGTTAGATAGAGAACAAGAGGGGTGCGAGAATTTAATTTCGGAAGGGATGGTATCTGTAAAGGAGGGAGAAACCCCGGTTCCAGTGCGGATCTGGAGAGATTACTGGGGTTGGTCAGTCATTGATCCTAAGGAAGGTGTTAGAATTCGGTGCTGAGACCGAGACTGGGAGGTAAATGTGATAAATGGTATCGGAAAAGGGACAGAAGACGTACCTTTGCAGAGGATATTTCCGAAAATGTGACCTGGTTTCCGGACCAGTCGAAATAGGGGTGCGGTCTGAACAACCGATGGACGGTGTGGACGTCCTACTCGGTAATGATCTTTCAGGAGGGGATCTGTATCCAGCAGTGAAGCTGACGAGCAAGCCTGTAAGTGCTGGGGACCCTTCCATAGATTCCACGATTTATCCCGCCTGCGCAGTAACTCGCAGCATGTCTGGAAAAGCGGCAGAGACAGGAACCAGTTTAAATGAGTGCGGCGTCGATTTCGCTGAGAGGTTTTACCAGCCCTGTACCAGGAGAGGTTAGAGGATTGTAAAGCGGAAAATAGTGGAGCTAAGTTAAGTAAGGGAGACGAAGCAGATTTAGTGTTGTCTAGGAACGAGATTTTGAGCCTTGCCCATAAGATACCCCTAGGTGGACATTTTGGAATGAGGAAGGAGTTTATGGAGGCACAGAGATAAGATGAGAAACGTGTGTGGCAGCTGGAAGGTCCAGGGTTGGACACTGATGATTTATGTAGCTTGAAGGAGCTGGTTGTTGTTGAGGAATTTAAGAGGGGTGTTCCTAATGATGTAAGGGCATTCCGAGAGAAAAAGGATGCCGCTACCTTGAGGGAGTCTGCTGGGTTAGCAGACGAGGTTGTCAACCAAATGCCCAGAGAATACCTGGGAGGATCAGGGGAACTTGGAATTTGACAGGTGGACTGGTATTGAGAGCCTAGGAGAGGCAGATGTCCCGTTGGCCTATATTCAGGTTGAGGAAGTACGTGTGGATGCACAGGGTACTGAACCTAGCGTTGAAGCTCTGGAAAGGTATGAGGTGTCTGATTTAGTTGAAAAGGAATGCAATCCTTTTGGGTCAGATAGACTTGGTTCAGTGAAGAAAGGGTTAACCTTGGCATCAGTGGAAAGTGAGAATTCTCAGTCTCTTGTGTTAGACGGTGTTCTAAAATTTATTGACGGAAAATGGAAATGTATTTTTCCCAGACTTTTGAATAAGGAAAATTTAAAGTCGGGTTTGGTTTCAGAACTGTTAACAAAAGGGAAAGGTCAGTTAACTAAACAATGGCTTTGTTAACAAGTTGCCTGTGAAACAATTAAAGTTTGTTTTGGAATTTAAGGTTAAACAACTTGGTGATGTTGTTCCAGTATGCGATTAGGGAGATATAGAACTTGAAATGTTGTTTTAAGCAAGAGGGATCACCTGAAGATGTTAAACTGAAAACTAATAGAATTACAGATCCTGAAAATAAAATTAATGACTTGCTTAAAATTAATGAGTGGTGTGAAAGTTCAGCAAATGGGCTTAGTTTGGAAAACATTGATGATTAGCTAGCTCCTGTGAAAGGAGACTGTGAAGGCCTATTCCACACTGGTGAGCAAACTAACCACGTGAGAGTTAAGTGGAAAAGAGGCTAGTGTTGACCAAATGCCACTTTGAATAACAGGATCTGATTTTGAAGGAGTTTGACTTTTTTTTTAACAAAGCATGTGAATAATAAAGACAACATCATGGAAGATTGAATGTTAAGTTTAAAAGTGAAATAGGAATTAGTATTTGAAAAAAAACTTCTGTAATGTTTTACATGGTAATTATACATGTATTGGTTCACACTTTGTAATATACATCTAAGCTAAGAAACAACCCCTTGG